>NC_058083.1:368381076-369017003 GCF_014858855.1 Bufo gargarizans | reverse complement strand
TACTACTAGGCTACTTTCACACTAGCGTTCGTCGGTCCGCTCGTGAGCTCCGTTTGAAGGAGCTCACGAGCGGACCCGAACGCAGCCGTCCAGCCCTGATGCAGTCTGAATGGAGCGGATCCGCTCAGACTGCATCAGTCTGGCGGCGTTCAGCCTCCGCTCCGCTCGCCTCCGCACGGACAGGCGGACAGCTGAACGCTGCTTGCAGCGTTCGGGTGTCCGCCTGGCCGTGCGGAGGCGTGCGGATCCGTGCGGATCCGCCCAGACTTACAATGTAAGTCAATGGGGACGGATCCGTTTGAAGATGCCACAATATGGCTCAATCTTCAGGCGGATCCGTCCCCCATTGACTTTACATTGAAAGTCTGGACGGATCCGTACGAGGCTATTTTCACACTTAGCTGTTATATGCTAAAAATAATGCAGACGGATCCGTTCTGAACGGAGCCTCCGTCTGCATTATTATGATCGGATCCGTTCAGAACGGATCAGATCGAACGCTAGTGTGAAAGTAGCCTAACCCACTTTGTCATGGTACATTTTGTACAAGATCATAAGTTAGTTATTTACTTTTAACCCCTTAAGGACCGAGGACGTACCGGTACGCCCTATTTCCCGAGTCCTTAAGGACCGAGGACGTACCGGTACGTCCTGACTTAAAACCGTAACTCCGGCGCCGCGGGGGTTAATCGGAACGGGATTTCGGCTGAAATCATTCAGCCGGCATCCCGTAACAACGCAGGGGGGGGTCATTTGACCCCCCCGTATCGGCGATCGCAGAAAACCGCAGGTCAATTCAGACCTGCGGTTTGCTGCGCTTTTTGCCGTTTCTGATCCCCGCGGTCCCTGACCGCGGGGATCAGAAACTTCAGAGTGCCCGAAATCAATATTGTTAACCCCCCCCTGCACCCCTGTATGATTTGATGGCGGCGGGAGGTGCAGGGGGGGTGTCGCATGCAGTGGGGGCGTTGCGGGAGGCGGGCGGTGCGGCAGGCGGGATCGCGATCCCCCGCCCGCCTCCCATTGCATAATCGTTGGTGTACAGTGGGTATACCAGGGTGCCAGCACATTGCTGGCACCCTGGTATAAACGGCTGACATCGTTGATGCGATGTCAGCCGTTTAACCCTTTCCATACAGCGGTCCGTACGGACCGCTGTATGGAAAAGGTTAACAGTAAGAGGGAGCTCCCTCCCTCTCCGATCGGGGGGCTGCTGTGCCTTTGCAGCCCCCCGATGGGAGAAGGAGAGAGCCCCCAGACAGCCCCCCCAGAACCCTGTCCTTACCCTTCCCCGTCTGCGCAGTTCTGACCATAACTGAGCAGACGGGGAAGGTTCCCATGGCAACAGGACGCCTGCTCAGGCGTCCTGCTGTCCATGGTGCTGAACAGATCTGTGCTGAAAGCATAGATCTGTTCAGTGTAAGTAAAATACAGTGCAGAACCCTATATAGGTTCTGTTCTGTATTTTACAGACATCAGACCCACTGGATCTTCAAGAACCAAGTGGGTCTGGGTCAAAAAAATCAAATAAAAAGTGAAAAAAGTTAAGATAAAAAAAAAAAACATTTATCACTGAATAAAAATTAAAAAAATAAAATACACTACACATATTAGGTATCGCCGCGTCCGTAACGACCTGATCTATAAAATGGTCATGTTACTTTCCCCGCACAGTGAACGCCATAAAAATAAAAAAATAAAAACTATGAGAAAATTGAAATTTTGCCCACCTTACTTCCCAAAAAAGGTAATAAAAGTGATCAAAAAAGTCGCATGTACGCCAAAATAGTACCAATCAAACCGTCATCTCATCCCGCAAAAAATGAGACCCTACTCAAGATAATCGCCCAAAAACTGAAAAAACTATGGCTCTTAGACTATGGAAACACTAAAACATGATTTTTTTTGGTTTCAAAAATAAAATCATTGTGTAAAATGTACATAAATAAAAATAAAGTATACATATTAGGTATCGCCGCGTCCGTATCGACCGGCTCTATATAAATATTACATGACCTAACCCCTCAGATGACCACCGTAAAAAAAAAAAAAAAAAAAACTGTGTAAAAAAAGCAATTTTTTGCCATCTTACGTCACAAAAAGTGTAATAGCAAGCGATCAAAAAGTCATATGCACCCCAAAATAGTGCCAATCAAACTGTCATCTCACCCCGCAAAAAATTAGACCCTACTCAAGATAATCACCCAAAAACTGAAAAAACTATGGCTCTTAGACTATGGAGACACTAAACAATTTTTTGGTTTTCAAAATGAAGTTATTGTATAAAACTTACATAAATAAAAAAAATTGTATACATATTAGGTATCGCCGCGTCCGTGACAACCTGCTCTATAAAATTACCACGTGATCTAACCTGTCAGATGAATGTTGTAAATAACAAAAAAAAAAAAATGCCAAAAAAGCTATTTCTTGTTACCTTGCCGCACAAAAAGTGTAATATAGAGCAACCAAAAATCATATGTACCCTAAACTAGTACCAACAATACTGCCACCCTATTCCGTACTTTCTAAAATGGGGTCACTTTTTTTGGAGTTTCTACTCTAGGGGTGCATCAGGGGGGCTTCAAATGGGACATGGTGTCAAAAAACCAGTCCAGCAAAATCTGCCTTCCAAAAACCGTATGGCATTCCTTTTCTTCTGCGCCCTGCCGTGTGCCCGTACAGTAGTTTACGACCACATATGGGGTGTTTCTGTAAACTACAGAATCAGGGCCATAAATAATGAGTTTTGTTTGGCTGTTAACCCTTGCTTTGTTACAGGAAAAAAAATATTAAAATGGAAAATCTGCCAAAAAAGTGAAATTTTGAAATTGTATCTCTATTTTCCATTGAATCTTGTGCAACACCTAAAGGGTTAACAAAGTTTGTAAAATCAGTTTTGAATACCTTGAGGGGTGTAGTTTCTTAGATGGGGTCACTTTTATGGAGTTTCTACTCTAGGGGGGCATCAGGGGGGCTCCAAATGGGACATGGTGTCAAAAAACCAGTCCAGCAAAATCTGCCTTCCAAAAACCGTATGGCATTCCTTTCCTTCTGCGCCCTGCCGTGTGCCCGTACAGTAGTTTACGACCACATATGGGGTGTTTCTGTAAACTACAGAATCAGGGCCATAAATAATGAGTTTTGTTTGGCTGTTAACCCTTGCTTTGTTACAGGAAAAAAAATATTAAAATGGAAAATCTGCCAAAAAAGTGAAATTTTGAAATTGTATCTCTATTTTCCATTGAATCTTGTGCAACACCTAAAGGGTTAACAAAGTTTGTAAAATCAGTTTTGAATACCTTGAGGGGTGTAGTTTCTTAGATGGGGTCACTTTTATGGAGTTTCTACTCTAGGGGTGCATCAGGGGGCTTCAAATGGGACATGGTGTCAAAAAAACTGTCCAGCAAAATCTGGCTTCCAAAAACCATACGGCGCACCTTTCACTCTACGCCCCGCTGTGTGGCCGTACAGTAGTTTATGGCCACATATGGGGTGTTTCTGTAAACAGCAGAGTCAGGGCAATAAAGATACAGTCTTGTTTGGCTGTTAACCCTTGCTTTGTTAGTGGAAAAAATGGGTTAAAATGGAAAATTAGGCAAAAAAATGAAATTCTCAAATTTCATCCCCATTTGCCAATAACTCTTGTGCAACACCTAAAGGGTTAACGGAGTTTGTAAAATCAGTTTTGAATACCTTGAGGGGTGTAGTTTATAGAATGGGGTCATTTTTGGGCGGTTTCTATTATGTAAGCCTCGCAAAGTGACTTCAGAGCTGTAGTGGTCCCTAAAAATTGGGTTTTTGTAAATTTCTGAAAAATTTCAAGATTTGCTTCTAAACTTCTAAGCCTTGTAACATCCCCAAAAAATAAAATATCATTCCCAAAATAATTCAAACATGAAGTAGACATATGGGGAATGTTAAGTCATCACAATTTTTTGGGGTATTACTATGTATTACAGAAGTAGAGAAACTGAAACTTTGAAATTTGCTAATTTTTCCAAATTTTTGGTAAATTAGGTATTTTATTATGCAAAAAAATTAATTTTTTTGACTTTTTTTTACTAGTATCATGAAGTACAATATGTGACGAAAAAACAATCTCAGAATGGCCTGGATAAGTCAAAGCGTTTTAAAGTTATCACCACTTAAAGTGACACTGGTCAGATTTGCAAAAAATGGCCTGGTCCTTAAGGTGAAAATGAGCCCGGTCCTTAAGGGGTTAAGTGGCGGAGGAAATCACATTTTCACTGTCATGTTAAGTTTCCCATGGCTTTATTTCTTTATAGCAAAATTTTTAACACAGGACATATTCATTTATTTTGAAGCATAATTTAAATATAAGACCCCTGCAGCCCTTTAATGGTTTGGGGAAAATACAGGAGACCAGACCTAAGCTTGTGTAGCTACAATTATTCTATCTCTTAGGGCTTATGCACATGAATATATATTTTTTTCCATTTCCGTTCCACTTTTTTGCAGGCTGTATGCGGAACCATTCACTTCAATGGGTCTGCAAAAAAAACGGAAATGACTCAGTGTGCATTCCATTTCCGTATGTCCACATGTCCGTTTGGCGGACAGGCATATGTACAATGGTTCCACAAAAAAAGCGGGTGCGATACGGATGTCATATGGATGTCATCAGTTTTTTTGTTTTTTTTTCTTCGGATCTGTGTTTTGCAGACCGCAAAACACAGATCCGAAGCAATTTATACTTAATTTATATAAATCTGTCCATATTACTAATATTTCACTAGTACTTATTTCTTGTTTGCATTGCTTCATTCACATACAGCTGACCATGTTGACCAAACCTACTGACCATCTAATGTGTGTGGGGACCTCGTGAGACTCCCCTGCAAACGCTTGTTTTCGACAATCTTTTTTGAAGGCACCTAAATTATCATTTCTGGGCTGCAGATCGTACTGTCTAAACAGCGATCTACTGCCCAGAAACAATGCAGCTGTATGAGGACGACCGATCACAATAGCGATCACTCATCTTCATACTGTGTAGGTGATCGCTGCACCTCCACTTAACAAGCAGCCGACTGTCGGGATGGAGCTCTTTCTTCTCAACAATTCTTCTGCTCATCAGCTCATCTACCGTAAATCACCTTATACATAGGAGCCATCATTATGGTCAGAGCCCTCTCATACTACACAGGAGTGTGATACAGACAGAAGAGGTCACTATGTGCCATTTAAATGCTAGGCTGATTCCGCACTAGAATTTGTAATATATAGCCTCTGTACATGAACAACATTCGTCTGTTTAGACAGTTATGACCTGTGTACGCAGCATATTTGTCTGTTGACATGCTGATTACACAAGCAGTGTTCGCCAACATTAGGGTGCCCTTTCCAATTGTAGACTAACTGGTAAAATCTTTTACAAATTTTTGTATCCAGCTCTCTGGATATACTTTTGCCCCACATTTGACAGCTTACATCTACATCCTGGTTCTATTACGGGGAATAAAGTGTTTGCGATTAGTCCTACTTTATACCAGAATAAAGCTTTCCTTTATATATAATTTGGATCCCTATGAAGAAAATAAACGCTTCTATATGCAACTATATACAAACAAACATGTTTTTTTTTTTTTACATATCCATCATGCTTTCGCTTAAAGGGGTTGGTTGTCCCATGAAAAATAGTCTAGTTTTCAAACCAGCACCTGGATTTCTATACTTAATTAAGAATTTTGTATAGCCACTGAGTTGAATGTATCTGTATAGGGCCACCTGCTGTTTTTTATTTTATTTCTTTGTCTGACTCAGAGATGGCTATACATGTTGTTTCACTCTTCAACTGCCTTCTGAGCTGTGATAGGGAGAGAGCAGCAGCAGAAAGAACACGCCCTCTGAGCTGCAGCAGAAGAGACACCCCCTTGAGCTGCCAGTCTGTTATAAATCTAGCAGAGCAATGAATAGTAAAATCTCAGAATTCATTTGAGTTACAGGGCTGGTTCTAGCTTTGTTAGAAAGAGATTGCCCTGTACTATGTCATGTCTTATTTACATTTTTTACATTAATCATGGAATAATCCCTTTTACACAAAAATAAGGGGTATTCGCATTATAGGCATTTATGGCTCAGAATATGCACTGACCCCCATCAGTCTGCTGAGATGGCTGCATCCAGGTGGAGAATGAATGGAAAGGTGGTCTGCTACATGAATTGAATTTAGAGAGCTGCACACATTCTCAACATCCTCTTCATTCATTCTCTGCCTGGATGCAGTGGCCAGCCCCGCATTCTGTAAATGGCTGTGTGTGTAACCTCCATATATCAGAATTTGGGGGCATACTATATCTCCTTAAGGTGCTCTCCGTAAGGAGAGATAGTATCCCCCAAATCCTGACTTGGCCTCTTACCCAGTTATGCCAGTCCTCTCTGCTCTGCGCTGATGAGGGGCAATTACCCCGAAAATCCGTCTGCAGATGAGGTGCTGGCTTTATTTTCCAAGTCATGTCTCAAGACCTATGTAAAGAGTCAAACATTGACTTATAGGATAGTTGCCTTACATCTGGTAACATTAGCGGCAGAGCTTGTTAAGAGCTCATTTGCATCCCTTCTTCCCTGCATATATCCGACACGTACTATTTATTCTATGGCTATCTAAAAAATGTCTGAGATATAAATACCCTGCTATGGGTGTCTTCACACGCTGCAGACTTATTGCAGAAATTTCTTTGACTGAAAATCAGTTCTGATTAGTGGTTGTTTTAGTGGCACTAACATCGATTTCTCCAACTCTTATTCAGATGATGGGACAGTTGCCGAAATGTCTGCAATAAATCTGTCACATGTAAAGATACCTTAAGATTGTTTTATGACTGTTCAGAAAAAGCATCATCTGCATTGTTGTAATGGTTTTAATGTTTTCTGGCACTAGGAGAAAGTAATGTATAGAGGTCGAACTTTGGGGTCCTCTGGTCATAAGACACTAAATAGCTCAGCATGGCATGTACTGTAGAATCAATCTGCTGTGTTCCTAAGCAAAAAAAAACGTGCTCAACTGCAAGGTAAACAAAATATGACCATTTACAAGATGACTTATGTAGTATCTCATACAGTATATAATGAGCAAATAAGCAGGACATCTTCACCTATGGGCCTGTTGAGGGGGCTCTCCCTACAGGTAAAGAAGTGCCCACCTGGGCTGGACATTTAGCCTGTCCCTGACCATTTCCTCCCTGCATCGCTGCTCTAATTTGTCAAGCAAGAGCAGATGATTCAGCAGTCGCAGCTCTGGAGCCAGACCAGATATTTTTGTAAGAGGTAAATTACCGTATTTTTCGCCGTATAAGACGCACTTTTTCTCCCCCCAAAATGGGGGGAAAATGCCCCTGCGTCTTATACAGCGAATGCTGTCAGTTTTAAATCGCAAGCTGCAATGTAAAGCAAGTGGGGACTCGGGGAGGGACTGGGAGGAGGAGCTGGGGCCGGCAATAGCGGCGGGGCGGTGCAGTCACTGTACTATAGCCCCGCCGCTCCGGTATACTAATATAATATGTCATATTCAATTAATGGTTATTAAATATGCCCCTTTATGCCTAATAGTACCTTAAATCCTAAGCACTTCAGTACAATGCAGGCCGGGCGGGCGGCAGCGTAACTCCCTGATGTCACGTGCCTGCGCCGCCTACTTTATGAATGAAGCAGGCGGCGCAGGCAAGTGACGTCAGTGAGTGACGCGCCGCGCCGGCCGCCCGGCCTGCCTGCCGGCATTGTACTGAAGCGCTTAGGATTTAAGGTACTATTAGGAATAAAGAGGCATATTTAATAACTATTAATTGAATAAGACATATTATATTAGTATACTGGAGCGGCGGGGGATCTGTGGATGGCACAGTTATGGGCTGGGAGGGTCTGTGGATGACACATGTATAACAGTGCCATCCACAGATCCCCCCCCTGTAACAGTGCCAGCCACAGATCCCCCCCATAACGGTGTCTGTCATCCACAGATCCCCCCATAACAGTGTCTGTCATCCACAGATCCCCCCATAACAGTGTCTGTCATCCACAGATCCCCCCATAACAGTGTCTGTCATCCACAGATCCCCCCATAACAGTGTCCGTCATCCACAGATCCCCCCATAACAGTGTCCGTCATCCACAGATCCCCCCATAACAGTGTCCGTCATCCACAGATCCCCCCATAACAGTGTCCATCATCCACAGATCCCCCCATAACAGTGTCCGTCATCCACAAATCCCCCCATAACAGTGTCCGTCATCCACAGATCCACCCATAACAGTGTCCGTCATCCACAGATCCCCCCATAACAGTGTCCGTCATCCACAGATCCCCAGTAATAGTGCCATCCACAGACCACCATTAGTTCCAAACCCACCAAACACACAGCACACCTTTTGGTTAAAAAATTTTTTTTTCTTATTTTCCTCCCCAAAAACCTAGGTGCGTCTTATACGGCGAAAAATGCCCTCACTGGATAGCTTCTGGCCTCAAGGACTTCACTTACCCTCTTTTATCACTCTTGGAACCCAAAGCAAGTGACTAATGCTTGTAAAGTTACTATGTGAAACTAGTTGAACCAGTGAAATAAAGCAGAAGTGTTGGGTTACATTACTTAGCAGCTTCATTTTGTAGACAAAAAAAAAGCCCTAAATAAGCCCGTATCTGGTTCAGAGTAGATTCAAGCATGTGCTTTCTTGCAGGATAAACTATGTGGAAATCCCATTCACCTTGATGTGTCCTTTTCTGTCTTCTTTTTTTTTTCTCTCTCCCTCTCTTGCTCATACTCCCTCCTCCCAGTTTCCTGTTCTCTCTTCTTTTTTTTTCCCCTTGCTCATCCTTTGAAAGTAGTTGAGAAAAGTTCAAAGCACTGAGGTTCTCCCTGCAAGCATGTGGACTGAATAAGAAATGATGACGGGAAGCTTCAATTACATAAAAAAAAAAAAAAAAAAATATAACATTCTCAACCTCAGAAATGAACAGCTTAGAAAATCTAATTTTTTATTTTTAGATCTTTGCAGTTTTCACACATTAACACTCAATACAAATTGAAGCCATGAGGGGGTTGCTGCTATTTTTAGAGTCACCCTGATGCTTTTAAAGCACTGGTAAACACATGTGTCTATTATGTAAATATATATACAATACAGACCAAAAGTTTGGACACACCTTCTCATTCAAAGAGTTTTCTTTATTTTCATGACTATGAAAATTGTAGATTCACACTGAAGGCATCAAAACTATGAATTAACACATGTGGAATTATATACATAACAAACAAGTGTGAAACAACTGAAAATATGTCATATTCTAGGTTCTTCAAAGTAGCCACCCTTTGCTTTGATTACTGCTTTGCACACTCTTGGCATTCTCTTGATGAGCTTCAAGAGGTAGTCACCTGAAATGGTCTTCCAACAGTCTTGAAGGAGTTCCCAGAGATGCTTAGCACTTGTTGGCCCTTTTGCCTTCACTCTGTGGGATACATGACTGACAGGCTCCTGTTGTAAAAAGAAAATGCACATTCATGTTTTTATTGTATACCTTTGCATGGAATAGCATAGTCTACTACTGTATATTTTTCCCTACCAGCCTGACAGAAGTCATATTAGCACTGTTTTGTCCTTCACTTGACAGGTGTGAAAAAAATACCATAAAAGTGAGAATGCTTTTTAATTTTATCAATGAGCAAAGTGAATGAACAAAAGGTACACTTGTCCACAGATTTTAAAAGAACTCGGCAGGGAGGTGGTTGTTCTGTGAATGCAGGCTTACTCAAATCCCTTTTCTCTTCATGTAATCCCATACAGACCTGATGTTGAGATCAGGGGTTTGTGGGGGCCATATCATCACCTCCAGAACTCCTTGTTCTTCTTTAGACTGAAAGTTCATTGTCCTGCTGCAAAATAAATTTGTAGCCTATCAGATGCCTTCCTGATGGTATTACATGATGGATAAGTATTTCTCTTTTGAAGAAGCACAAACGGTCAACACTGAGTAGATGCAGTGGTCGTCCAAGGAAACAGTGCAGCAGATGAAAGACACATCTAGCATATTTCCCTTTGAAATTGGAAGAAGTCCAGTAGTGCCATCAGCTCAGAACTGTCAGAAACAAGTGGGACCCAGGTAAACCTATCTCCTGTTTGGCCGAGTCTGGCCAGAAGTTGTCTTCATGGAAGAATTGTGGCCAAAAAGCCAAAACACCAACATGGAAACAAGGCCAAATAACTCAACCATGCACAAAAATCAGGTGCTCTAGACTGTGGAGTCAAAATTTGAAATATTTGGCTGTAACATAAGGCAGTTTGTTAGCTGAAGACCTGGGAATGGTAATGGTACAATGATGAGTGTCTGCAGGCAACAGTAAAGCATGGTGGAAGTTCTTTGCAAGTTTGGGGCTACATTTCAGTAAATTAAGTTGGGGTGTGATCAGGATTAATAATGCCCCCTTTTCATGCAGTTTGCAACTTTTTCACACCACAAAAGTCGTGTATACAGATGATAAATGTGGCCCTATGAGTCACATAAGTATTTTTTCATGAGCTTCCTTGAGTAAACGCCTACTGTGTCCCATTCCATGATAATGAGGCATTAGTCAGTAAATACCTCTAGGGGAGAGTATGATGCTTCATTCTGGCACCATACAGGAGCACACAGAGTGCCTTTGGGACTTTATACTTCATACAGGGTCTGAGTAGGTGTTAGTGATGTGTGCACAAAGTAGACTACTACCGTGTTTCTCCGAAAATGAGACAGGGTCTTATATTATTTTTTTCTCCGAAAAAAGGGTTAGGGCTTATTATCGGTGTAGGGCTTATTTTGGCCCCATGAACAACAATCACACATTTATGCTTTAACAAAAAAATCTAAATGTATTCAAATACAGGTGTCAATCATAGCAACAAGAGTGGGCCAGACGGTGAGAAGGAGCCTCACCAGCACCTAGAGGCTCATTAGCATACCATATTATAAAATAAATTGCGATAACGGCGTCAGGCAGGAACATATATGGTACGCAAGACATACAATTATGTAGTGCTGACATTACTGGTAGCACATTGCTAATGTCAGCAGGCTACTTAAATATTTTTTTACTGACAGAAACCCTGGGTTGCCATAGTAACCATAACCCTACAGCAGGGTTGGCAAACCAATGGCACTGTTGCCAGAGGCAGCACTCAGAGCCCTGTCTGTGAGCACCCGCACCCTGGAAAAAGGTCTAAGGCATACCAATATGCCTTAGACTTTACCCGCCATTCATCAGCGCAGGGCGCACTATGTACAGCACAAGCAGCGCACTAAATGTAGGCAAGTTATTATAGCCAAATGATAAAGTACATATAAGATGTACTATATTGGATTGTAGTATTCAGGGTAAATTGCCGTGTTGGCACTTTGCGATAAATAAGTGGGTTTTTAGTTGAAGTTTGGCACTTTGTCTCTAAAAGGTTCACCATCACTGCCCTACAGTAACTTACACTACGGTAGTGTCAGTGGGTGTCACAGTACTATAATACCGATACAGTACTTTGGCAGACAATGCCACACTTTTTTCTGGTACGTACACTGCCCCTCAGCCCCTAGGCAGCAATGTGTACGTTACCAGGGAGATCCGGCGCGAGAGATGACAAGGTGCTGATTGGTGGAGGAGGGAGGGAGCAGGACGCGCTCACCACCAATCAGCACCTCCAGCTCCAGGCACCAGAGAGGAGAAGGACATCCTTCTGCTGCCTCATTCATCTACGGTAGGGGTAAATTAGAACATGCAGGCTGGCGGCAGTACAGGGTAGAGAAGCCGTCCTGCCCGCCCAGCGATGTACCCGAACGGCAGATGGAACATACATTCCTTTAAAGTATAACTGTCGTATTTATTTATTTTTTTGGAGTATTGGATTGTGGTGATTAATATCTCCTTGTTGGCCCTATTTCAACTTGTCTTGAAGGACGGAGGACGCAGAAGCACGCAGCGTGCAAGGTCAGATTACAGGCAGCCAGGGACTGTGAGTAAATGATTAAAGCCAGGTCCTCCCCAGCAGCTGATAACAGTGCCTGGGCTGTGTGCACTTCTCCCTGTCCCTGCGCTTGGCAGACGCTCCCTCACTCAGCAGACTGGGACAATGCAGAGTCGAAGCAGCGCAGACCAGGGAAGGGAGATCTGCCGTCTGCTCAGTGTATAAATGAAAGCAACATGTGGTAAGAGGACCCCTTTGTGCTGCCGGAGATTAACCCTTTAGGGGGGGAGAGCTCTGGTTACTGACACTTTTGGGGGGCTATTGTCACTGGCTAGTGCTTGTGAGGAGCTCAATGCATTGTGGGTAGTGAGGGCAGGCGGGATTAGCCTCAGGGTGAGGGCAGTGGCGGCCATCTTAACTGAATAGTGAAATTGCAGTTTTATGCAGACTGGTTGCTAAGGGCTGAATCTTATTAAATATGGGGTAAGTCAGTCTAATAGTAACTGATTCTGGAATATCATGTTATTAGTAACTACATATATGAAATTTGAAATTAGGGTCTAAATGTGACAGTTATCCTTTAAGTAAGGAAACCATAAGTGACCATTGTCTCTTAGTAATGCTATTTTTCAAAGTTGTCAGGAGTTTGCTCTCAAGGGCGTGAATTCCCAAGAAATCTTCAGTTTTCTACAGTGAACCCAGCGCATGGAACTTTGCCATGTATTTATTAATGTAACATATGTTGTTTCACAATTTATATATTGTCTCCTGCTGCCTGTTTGATGAGTACTGTAGCTTCACTTTGAAGCCCTGCATCGAAAGTTGTTGAGATAGTCAGAAGTGTATAATGAAGATTATTGCCAGTCACTCTATACCAGGGCTGAGCTATAAACACTTTGGATGTTACTTAGTTTGTAAAGCTGGAGATTTTTTCTCTTGCTGCAGCCTCTGAACTGCCTGACTTTAAAGAAGTGTCTGAATATCTCATTGTGAAAGTACTTGAACTAATAGCTGAGCTTTCTTACAATATAAAATGAAAATGGGACCCTACCCCTTTTAGTTAAATAACCGTTCTCGGAACAAAGAGGCCACTTTTGAAATAGTATTTCAGAGGGAGCCGACTAAAAAGTGATACTTAAGAAACGGGGCTTTGCACCTTCGTTTAAATGATAGACAGCTGCAAGATGAGGTAATGATCTGTCTTCATGTTTGATGCCTTCTTTTATCAGTCCAAAGCTTTTTCACTGAGTCAGATCTATTGATTAGCGTTAGTCTACTTCCCAGGCAGCCTGCTTTGCATTGAAATGTCACAGGCTTGGGATCCTTAAATGGCGTGCCAGGAAAGAGCATGAACCTTGCCGAATGCAGCCTGCTAAATTATATGTTTTCTGAGCGTTTAGCTAGTATAATGGTTTTGCATCCCCGAAAATGTTAAATGGGGTCATTTTATGCCTCTTTCTTTTTTTGGAGTGCTTCAAAAAATGGGGTCACATGGAAGACTTCCCTTAACATGATGCTTCTTGTTTAACATCATCTGTTAGAAGCTAGGCAATAAACCTCAGTCCTATTTCTTTAGGTCATATGTAGAAATAAGATGCTCAGCACTTTCGTTTTCTATCAGGTTTTGATCAGGTTTTGCTGCTAAGTTTATAATTGATTTCCATCTTCTTTCTCAAGTACAATGATTATATGGGAGAAAATATTTTGCAATAAGGTATCCTAATGGCCCAGTCATTTCCCTGACCTTGAAATGACTGGGCCGTGCCCTGGACCCTCTCCTCAGCTCCAGCATCTAATCATAGTTTACCACTCCAGGCCAGAGCACCAAGTACTGCAGTGTTACAACAGTTCAATGATGCCAATGGTATTATTGCCTATGTCTGCACCAGTGCATTAACTTCCAAGTATTCCACATTCAAAGTCTATGAGATCAAGTTGTAATACTTCACTCATTTGTAATAATTTGCCCATATAATCCTGCCACCGATCAGCTGTCACACAAGCGTTCAGAATGAAAGATGCCCAGTTATCAACAGCACAGCTCCCTCTGTAATCAGGGATGTCCTGGTGATGCGCAGTACAATTTAGCATTGGACGGCATTGATTGGCTGGCGCATGTCCTGCCAGAAGATCGGACAGTGGAACATAGACATCTGCTAAGTTTTTGTCGTAAAATGTTATAATTTGAGAACAGAAAAATAATTTTAGTATGAACATGCTTTTATGTAAACTGTTGGCTCTGAGTACCTTGTGTTCAGTTATTGTTGCATTTTTGCCATCTATAAATATCTGGTTTCCTTGGTCATTTATTCGATAGATCTCTTTGAAACTAAAGTAAAATTTGATGTCGATAGGCACAATATACTGTGTATAAATGAATGAACAATAAAAAGAAGCTGTTAGGATTCTGGCAGTGTCTTGATTTGTTTAGGACGCGAGGGGAAGGAAGGAAGTACGTAGAGGCAAATATTTTGCATGGCCTTACGTGACAAGCAGCAAATGAATGGTTTAGGAGCCATTAAACTCTCCAGCAATCATACTTCATTTTGTTGTAAAAAGAAATGTTTGGGGATGAAAAGCACTTTCCGTCCAACCTCCTGCTCAAAAAGCCTTCCTCAGGGCATCCCTGTCACATGAAAAGTTTATTTTTCTTGATCATTAGGCAATATTTAACTGGCCTTTTGAGATGTTATAAAGCATTCCTTCTATGTATTGTAAAAGTGGCTTCATACATTTAGAACAAAGTGTATGTGCATTTGCACATTTTCATAACTGATTTACAGCAATCCCAGCATGCATCTTAGTGGCAAATTCTCTTTCTAAATTGGTAGCCTATACTCAGTAGCAGCAATCATTAAAAACTAAGACAACGGAGGCAGATTGCACAAGGTCTGCTGGTGGGCACCTTCTAAAACCACGCGCTGTATTGCTTGTAGTTAGACAGTGATGGAAACTGCCACTATTTTTTATTAGACATTAATATTTACATTCATGGAGGCCTCACTATATAACTAATGGACCTCTGAGGACATGTTTATGCTAGTTTCACGGCCTGCTGGAGTTCATCATATCCAGCATAACCGGAAAAGGACTGAGCACCACCAGGCCCCATTGATTATAATGGGATCCTGCCTGTTTTGAGCTGGAGCAGTACAACGCGTTTCGGGGATATACCCCTTCTTCAGGTACAATTGACTTGGGCAAGTCAATTGTAACATAGTAACATAGTACATAAGGCCGAAAAAAGACATTTGTCCATCCAGTTCGGCCTGTTATCCCGCAAGTTGATCCAGAGGAAGACCCCTCTCTAGTAGCTATAGCCTGTAATATTATTAAGCTCCAGAAATACGTCCATGGCCCTCTTGAATTCCTTTATTGTACTCACCATCACCACCTCCTCAGGCAGAGAGTTCCATATTCTCACTGCTCTTACCGTAAAGAATCCTTTTCTATGTTTGTGTACAAACCTTCTTTCCTCCAGGCGCAGAGGATGTCCCCTCGTCACAGTTACAGTCCTGGGGATAAATAGCTGATGGGATAGATCTCTGTACTGACCCTTGATATATTTATACATATTAATTAGATCTCCCCTCAGTCGTCTTTTTTCTAAAGTGAATAACTCTAATTTTGATAATCTTTCAGGGTACTGTAGTTGCCCCATTCCAGTTATTACTTTAGTTGCCCTCCTCTGGACCTTCTCCAGCTCTGCCATGTCTGCCTTGTTTACAGGAGCCCAGAACTGTACACAGTACTCCATGTGTGGTCTGACTAGCGATTTGTAAAGTGGTAGGACTATGTTCTTATCACGGGAATCTATGCCCCTTCTGATGCAACCCATTATCTTGTTGGCCTTGGCAGCAGCTGCCTGACACTGGTTTTTGCAGCTTAGTTTGCTGTTTATTAAAATTCCTAGATCCTTTTCCATGTCAGTGTTACCGAGTGTTTTACCATTTAGTATGTACGGTTGACTTGCATTTTTCCTTCCCATGTGCATAACTTTACATTTATCAGTGTTAAACCCCATCTGCCACTTATCTGCCCAAGCCTCCAGTCTATCCAGATCCCTCTGTAGTAGTATACTGTCCTCATCAGTGTAAATTACTTTACACAGTTTAGTGTCATCTGCGAAAATTGATACTTTACTATGCAAGCCTTCTACAAGATCATTAATAAATATATTGAAGAGAATAGGGCCCAATACTGACCCCTGAGGTACCCCACTAGTGACAGTGACCCAATCTGAGTGTGTACCATTAATAACCACCCTCTGTTTTCTATCACTGAGCCAGTTACTTACCCACATACAGATGTTTTCTCCCAGTCCGAGCATTCTCATTTTATATACTAACCTTTTATGTGGTACAGTGTCAAATGCTTTGGAGAAGTCCAGATATACGACATCCATTGATTCGCCGCTGTCAAGTCTAGAACTTACCTCCTGAAGAAGGGGTATATCTCCGAAACGCGTGGTACTGCTTTGCTCAATAAAAAGAACCCTCACTTTATTCCAACCACTGGGTGGTTTTTGCGCCGTGGGATATTCCCTTCCCTCTATTTGAACTACTGGCTTTCTGAGGGATTCCAGGCATCCCTGAACAGAAGTATTCATCCCGGGCTGCATACCATCCGCTGTGAGGGGCTCGTGCCAACCTGATACATGTCTACATTAGAGTTGTGCCTAATATAGCACAACTCCACCAGGTGAGCCTCCATTCATTGGAGATACGACTTTTATCTATTTTAGACGTTATTACCCTATGGTGCGCCATTTTTTTTTTCTACAGCGGAACGAAGCCTGCTTTTATTACTGTTTTGAGCTGAAAACAGACCAAATCCCTATCCAGTCCTATTATAGTCAACGGACTCCAACAGGGAAAAAGGCCAGAACAGCCTGCCTGGATAATTTTAACGCTGGTGTGAAGCCAGCCGTTAGCAAGTACGTAAGGAGCTCCTGCAGCATACAAAATGGAGCCAAATACAGAAATATCACCGGATAAATGAAATGTTAAATCTGTGTCAGTGTTTATGAATGGGTCTAAATGGATCATTGGTTCTCATTATATATTCCACTCTTTATTGATCTGGAGAAACAGAGAGCAAGAAGTTTTTGGATTCCCTTGATTGTGTATGCTAGAAGGACCAATACTTTTCCACAGAGTCTGTATTTTAAATGGTTTCAAGATTTTTAGAAACTGCACTGCAGTGATTTCAATGGGATATCTGCTCTGTACAAAAAAATATAAAATAACAGACTTGACCATGGGGCATCATGTGTGGATCTGCAGCATGACAAACTGCTAACCCACAGCAGAAATTGAAGGGTTATAATATTCCTGATTTCTCAAATGTAAAGCATACTTTGTAGGAAGCATTATCCAAAAAGTCCAAAACTGAAATCCAGTGTGTTTGCTTTTTATTTTGGCGTAATAGTCAATAGTAACAATCCCCATTTTATATCCTTCATGTCTTTAGTGAAGAGGCTGGCCCGGTGGACAGTTTATTATGTCTAATGCCTGGAAATTGGCAGATTGTAGCCACACGTTTTCTTTGCATTGGCTTCTACAGGGAAACTGTAAAATTACTTTGGCCATTCAAATGAATGACCATGCATGAATCCATGGGGTCCACTGGAGGGAAGGCCGTCAGAAGAGGACAGTCTCTAAATTCTCGCTCATTGGAAAGAAACTCATTGGAAAAAAACTCATTGGAATTTGGGCCCCTTTACGCACCTAGGCTGTAAAAATTTGTCACACATGTGGTATTGCCGTACTCAGGAGAAGTAGGGCAATGTGTTTTGGGGTGTATTTTTACATATTCCCATGCTGGGCGAGAGAAATATCTCTGTCAAATGACAACTTTGTATACAAAAAATGGGAAAAGTTGTCTTTTAGAGAGATATTTCTCTCACCCAGCATGGGTATATGTAAAAAGACACCCCAAAACACATTGCCCTGCTTCTCCTGACTACGGCGATACCACATGTGTGACACTGTTTTGCAGCCTAGGGGCGCTAAGGGGCCCAAATTCCAATGAGTACCTTTTAGGAGGGAATTTTTAGGCATTTGGATTCCAGACTTCTTCTCACGCTTTAGGGCCCCTAAAATGCCAGGGCAGTATAAATACCCCACATGTGACCCCATTTTGGAAAGAAGACACCCCAAGGTATTCCGTGAGGGGCATGGCAAGTTCCTAGAAAAAAAGAATTGGGGGCACAAGTTAGCGGAAAATGATTTTGTAAGAGGAAAAAAAAAAAATATTTCCGCTAACTTGTGCAAAAAAAATAATAATATTCTAGGAACTCACGGAATTCCTTGGGGTGTCTTCTTTCCAAAATGGGGTCACTTATGGGGTATTTATACTGCCCTGGCATTTTAGGGGCCCTAAAGCGTGAGAAGAAGTCTGGAATATAAATGTCAAAAATTTTTTACACATTGCCGTTGTCCGTGTTTTGCGGATCAACGGATCCGCGGATCCGCAAAACACATACGGACGTCTGAATGGAGCCTTACAGGGGGGTGATCAATGACAGGGGGGTGATCAGGGGTTAATAATTGGTTAATAAGTGACGGGGGCGGTGTAGTGTAGTGTGGTGATTGTTGCTACTTATTACAGAGCTGCCTGTAGCAAGCAAAAGGGACCACCAGAGGACCAGGTAGCAGGTATATCAGACGCTGTTAACAAAACAGCGTCTGATATACCTTTCAAGGGTTAAAAAAAATCGCATCTACAGCCTGCCAGCGAATGATCGCCGCTGGCAGGCTGTAGATATACTAGTTTACCTCCGGATCCTGTGAGCGCGCGTTCACAGGAAATCTCACTTCTCGCGAGATGACGCGCCGGTGCGTCAAAGAGGAATAACCTGGCCGCCCGCAGGAATCAATCCTGCGTTAGGCGGTCAGTAGCGGTTAATAGTGCTAGGTAAAAGGTAGTCTTTTTGAGAAATGTAAGTAAATGTTTAAACACTTGGGTCACAAGGAGTTGGTCATTACTAAAGAAAAGTACTGTATAATTATCTGCTACTCTTTAAGAAGCTCATGTTTTCAATCGAATTAACTTTGATCAGTCTTAACAAAAATGAAAACCTAGCATGTCAGCTATACTTTGTACTATTGCTCTTGGTTTCTTTGCTTTATTTTTCTCTTCAGTAAAGATATTAAAACTTCTTAATACAGAACACATTTTGATATCATCCAGATCACCTTGCTCCAAGTACTTGAATGACTAGTCTGCATGAAGCTCCATGAGGTAGAAAAGGGACTGTAGCATGATTCACAGCGCAATGTGTGTGAGAGCTGTGGGAAGGAGAAGTGTATGAACCAGAAATAGTACCACTGACGACCCACTCAGCTGTCCAAAAGATTTTCAGCATCATTAGAAATAATGTTATTGTCGGTGCCACCAGATTATCCCTGAAAAAGCCCCTTTTTCTGTTTCTGTGAGCATGTATGTCTTTCTCTTTCTCTCCACCCCCCTCTCCTCTTTCCAGGAGGGCCAGCATGTCTGCTACAGACTTAATCATTCACTTATCTATTTTTATTGGTTATTGAGGGCTGGTTTTGAAATAAGGAATTGCATCTTACAGAAACGTGACTATTTTGCATATATCGGGTCTACAACATCTGCCAATGCTTATTGTTAATAAACTAATAATGAATGCTGATGCAAATTATGTGACATTAACATAACAGAACTTTTCAGATTTCTTTCTTTATGTAACAGCATAAAATGGAACATCCCGGTCAAGTGCCCTATTTTATTCTTGGTCTCCCCCTCTTCAATGTTTCCATTTTAATATAGCTTTCCCATCTTTAATTTTCTCTCCCCCGCAAATCATCTCTCAGGGGAACAAAAATCTCCCAGCCTTACTAGGAATGGGGGGTGGATGAAAAAAAAAATCTGCCTTGTTTCCTCAGAAACTGCAGCTGCTGCTAAAGCAGAAAACACGTCAAGCCGGCCCTCCAACACGCACAGATGTGCCTTTGTAAAATCCATATAAATTCTGAGGATTGAGTGCTGAAGGCACATGCCCTCCCTGAAGAGGAAGGGGCCAATGCAACTGGAAGCCTGGAGCCCTCTTTCCCCATGCAGTCATCACCTCCCAATCTCCCTCTGTGTCCATGCTCCTTCCTGTCATGGGGTTTTGGACTGCAAAGAAACACAGCTGACAATGTGACAACGGTCCAGGGCGTAATAACTTCCTGCATGTATCCAAGCAGTGCATGCTCGACTGAAGTCTCTTTTTATTAGAGTTGGATGTATTTAGTGCTAGTAGTGTTTATAGGGTGCATTCATGTAATATGTATAGAGAGCATACAATAGAACTAGATATATGATGTGTGTTTTACTGTGTGCGGCTCGCACCTTCCGCGCAGTCTCACATCACAGTTGTGTTTTTCCACAAACTGGATAAGTCACAACTCGTTCTGTGTAATTAAAATGAGGAGATGGGAGTTGAAAGAGGATGGAAAATATAAAAGGGGATGAGAGAGCAGTGGATGGGGGGGTCGTTGTTGTGGGGGTGGAGTAGAGAAACAGAGATGGAGAGGAAGAGAAGAGGGAAGGAGCATGTACTGCTGAAGCAGACAAAACTAGGCCTGGCAGCTCCCTGTGTGGGGGATGGTGAGAACGCTGCTGCCTGTTATTGGCTGGTTTCTAGGCTCCGGAGCAGCTGTGGGAGCAGAGCACAGGATGGCAGTTACAGCTCAGACACTTTGGTCCCATTTGTTTAATAGCTGCTTCTAGCCAGAGCCAAATGCAGGGCTTATCAACCTTGACTGGCGGGAAAACACAGACTTTTCTTTTTTTTTTTCTCTCCTCTTCAGTTCAACCTGTTGTGTGTATGCAAGAGCTGTGTATGCATTGTCCTCCCCTGAGCTTGTTGTTCGGAGCACCAGACGTTACAGAATAATCGTTTTTCACAAGCACGGTGCCAAAAGCAGCACAGGGTGGCACAATGAAAGTTCCATTAATCAGACATTTCATAATCTAGAAAGTCTGATAATTTGGCAATGGATTCAAGTCTAGAACTTCAACACATTATGTGTAGAAACTTTAATCTTTTATGTGTCCTTTTAGACCTAAACTAGAAGATTGAATATATAATTATAAAAGTGATACATTACAAAAATACTGATTATCAGCAGGTTTAGTGTTAAAAACCTATTCTTTGCTTAGGTCTAGTTATTACATCCTTTTCTAGGCATATGTAATAATCCAGATTCTAATCTGACCCATCAATCCAGAATATCTACTTATCCACTTAAATCTCAGGTTCATTGACACGGGCTTAAAATAATTTTAATATACAAAAGGGGTTTTATACAAGGACTTTTTAAACATTATAGCTCCTTGTATATGAAGAAAAACAAATCCTCACTGTCTTTCCAGTGTATGAAATGCAGGCATTGAGAGAAGGCCAATGTTCAGACCTGAGTGGAGCTAAGTCCAGCAATAAGGAGGAAGATTATTATTTTATTTTTTAACAATGATACAAACGGATGAAGTATTCCCAGAACTGAAAGAATGAAAAAAAAAGTCTCGATAAGGCCTCATTCACATCAGGTTTTTTTTTTTTTTAGTTTTTTTTTTAGGTATTATGCAATCCAAAAGACGGATCTGTTGTATGATTGGATCTGTCATGTTTCTGTCATGATGTCCATCATTTAATGAGCAAAATGGCGCTGCATGTTGCAGTATTTTTTTATGGTGTTTGCAATGGAAGGACCTAATGAAACATCCAAAACCTAATGCTGCAGCTGTGAAAAAAACTATCCTAAAGAAAACATGGCAGAAAAAAAAACACCTTTCCCTTGCTGATTATGGTGCGTGGTGCTGGGCCACGCCGAGCTCCATCCATGTATGATACGAGTTTAAAGAGAACCTGTCAACATGAAATGCAGAGCAATCTCCAGGCAGCACATTGTGGAGCAGGAGAAGCTGAGCAGACTGAAATATAATTTTATGGGAAAATATTCAACAAAACTTGTATGTTATACATTTAAATCTCTGCATGTTCTGTACATAAAAGTTTTTTTCCGAGAGCTTTATCATGATGACCTATCCTCTGGATAAGTGATCAGTATATGATCTGTGGGGGTCCAACACCTGAGACCCCCACAATCAGCTGTTTGAAATTGCACCTGCGCACTCGGTAGCGCAGCTGCCTTCTCTCTGCTCCCCAAGCACAGCACCATACATTTGATAGTGGCTGTGCTTGATATTGCAGCTTGAGGACAACAAAAAATATATAATAGGAGACTAAAACAATCACCCAGGCCAACCAAAACTGTGGCCTTAGCCTCGTTGTGCACTTGAGACTTTACATATTATATTTTAAAACATGTGACACAAAATGCCGCACCTATTCAATAAATATGGTGTTAATTTTGAAATTTAGAGTGCTATCATTAGAAATGTTTCCCCTCTTAATAAAACTAAAATAGTAAAAATGTGTCATGTAAAAAGTTTCTCAAAAAGGATTTTAGTAGCTCAACAAATAAAAAATTATATAAAAGTTCCCATTGAACCACCACATGTGCTATACCACAAAATAGTGTCTGGTGATAAAAGCTTTCTCCCTTTACCTTTCTGTTACCTTACTTTAAATATTCATTTATTGGGATTTCCTTTCTATGCTCTCACGGGGTCTCCTGAGACCTGCTGGTTCTTATACTCAGTCATTATGTGATCAAGCATGCAGCTAGAAGAAAATAACGCTTTCTTCTTGAGGTTACACACGCCCTAATGAAGTGAGGTTGCTATATTTTATTTATTTATTTTTTCTTCAAGAAATGGTCACATTTGATTAGTATGGCGTAAATCTACTCTCCTAGCTACCCATGCCCCTTTCCAGCCTAGTTTTTAAGTGGTGATAGTAGCATAAATTTCTGGGGGGTTTTTGTGAAAAATTGTGTGCTCTGAAATTTTCAACTTTTCATGGCAGCTCCCCATACATGTTTTCTACTACTCTTAAGACCGCCAAAAACCAAATGTTGATTGAACCATCATTAGAATATTGAAACTAAATGTTAGTGCGTTAACGTGAAGGTAGCTTTGGGATGTGATGGAGATTGAAAGATATTTTAGCTTATCTGCACAGCATTGCTCTATAACTCCAGGCTTTGTCACCTGGCAGCTTATCATTTTTTTGTGTGGTATAGACTTGGTACTTTTTCAATCCAAAGAATTCCAATTGTCATGAGCTCAAAAACGATATGAAACTCAGTACTCCTAAAAAATGCTTATGTGATGTTATCTTGTCAGTGCTTGCTCCTTGGCTACGTTTCTTGGCAGCAATTTGTCACTACAACTTACCTATAGTGCCTACAGGGTTTTGGGTTCCCAGAGTTGGTGTTCTGTAACATATGGTCTTTGTCAGTAATATAATCGTATCTGTTCCCAAATGTAAGTTTATAATGCATATATTGCTTGCAGTAAGTCTGACACACCTCATGTCTCATCTCTCCCTGCCCTGGTTTATCGGCTTTTGAGTGATCTTCATTATTATATTAATGGAATTTCATTATGAGCAGTCTGCTGTTATCATCGCAAGGCCAGGGATTCTCATAATGGTCTAAAGTATATGGCTACCCTACTGTCACCATTTAAAATAAGGGCTCTGGTTCACCACTGCCTCATAGGTGTAATCCTGCCCATTAAAGAGGTTGTGCAGGTGTTTAGTATCCTGAGGATAGGTCATCAAAATATGATTGTCGAGGTCCAACACCACCACCAATTAGCTGTTTGAAGGGGAGGCGATGTTCCATGTGTGTGCTGCTTCCTGTTCATTACAATGCCTATTATCTTGGGAGCGAGTGTACAGTAATTACTACACCGCCACTGCAAGGGAGACGACGCATAGTGTAACTAGCAGGAAGCTTGCATGTGGCGCAGCCTCCTCGTCAAATAGTTGATTGGTGGGGTGCTAGGTATTGATTGACCGATATTGATTTTTTAGGACCGATACCGATAATCTGTGAACTTTCAGGCCGATAGCCGATAATTTATACCGATATTCAGTGAATTTTCATTTTTGAAACAAATAAATCCTACACAAATCTGCTGAAAAATGAATGTTTATTGTTAATGTGTAGGGTTTTTTTTGTAAATCTTTTTCATTTTTTACTTAATATTTTTATTTATTTTTTACTAACTTTTAGCCCCCTTGTTCTATTCACCCTGATAGATCTCTATCAGGATGAATAGGACCTCACACTGTCCCTGCTGCTCTGTGCTTTGTGAACACAGCAGCATGGAGTTTACCATGGCAGCCAGGGCTTCAATAGCATCCTGGCTGCCATGGTAACCGATCAGAGCCCCAGGATTACACTGCTAGGCCCCCGATCGGACTGGTGGCACTGCGCCACCAATGATTAATACTGGGGGGCTTGGGGGGGGGGCGCACTGTGCCACCAATGAAGATAAATCTCTCATTTATTCATATAGAGGAGGCGGGAGCTGGCTGCAGAATCACATAGCTGGCTCCCGACCTCTATGAGCGGTAGCTGCGATCCTCGGCACTTGAGGGGTTAACTACTGCGGATCGCAGCTACCACTCATAGAGGTCGGGAGCCGGCTATGTGATTCTGCAGCCAGCTCCCGCCTCCTTTTCAATTTGAATGAATGAGTAAGTTAACATCATTGGTGGCGCAGTGACCACAGCCCCTCCCCTCCTCTTCCCATCTGTCTATTCATTGGCGGCAGCAGCATCACAGGGGGGAGGGAGACGCTGCTTCCTTCTCCCCTGTGCTGCTGAGGGAACATGGAGTGTTGAGAGCAGTGCGATCTGTGTTCCCCATACGTTATCGGAATATCAGCAAAATAAATGCCGATAACGGTCAAAATCCTGAATATCGGTCGATTATATCGGTAAAATCGATAATCGGTCTATACCTAGTGCTAGGCGTCCGATCTCCACCGATCAGATATTGATGATTTATCCTGAGGATAGGTCATCAATATAAAACCCCTGCACAACTCCTTTTAAGGGGGCAATTGCTGTAATATTATCTTAAGGAAATGCTTATTCAGTTTCATAACGTAATAAAACTCTTCCAACTAGTGTTGAGTAGTCAGTTATGTGACAAATTTCTGATATTGCAATAAAGTGTTTGGTTTCTTTATCCCATCTGTCCTGTACTACGTACATGAGATTTGGTGCTTCTTAAGACACCGTAGCGGTATATTATGTTCTGAGAATTACTTTTATGTCTTGTGTCTACATGTTAGACACAGTTAAAGTCTAGACAGGGGAGGAGAAGATTTCAAGCTGCTGCTGTCCAAGCATCAAGGTAAATAAAGAGAGATCCTCCATCCATCATTTCATTAATAGCAATTCACTCACACTTCCCAATGTAATGGAGCTCCCTTCCCCCTCCCACGTCTTCCACCATTGAGGAAGGGCTTGCTGTATTTCTCAATGCTTTAATTGCCACCGTTGTTGTTGAGGAGTGAGAAAGGGCAGTATTCATGCTGCTAGGGGAAAAATTCATGGGTTTTCAATAACGGTCAAGGAAATGACATATGATTTATTGTATGTATAGACAAAATAGCTATATAAGTAATATAAAAAAATAAGGCAACTCTTTTGTTCTTTTGTTCCTATGCATAAATGGTGCATGCTCTCTTAGACAATGATTACATGCCCATATGATACAAAGCAAAACTCCAGACAGCACTGCTTGGCTACAATAAAGGGTCATGCATGGAGCGCTGCCCTGAGATTTGGTATTGTAATATTAGTAGGTATATACACATGTAGTATCAGTGATAGAAGTGAATATAGTGACATAGCTTTTCTGGTGGGGTTTATTAATTTTTTAAAACCTTTACAAATGAAGAGTAAATAGCCGCAAGGGTTAGAGGGTGCGATATTGCTAACCGTGTTGACAATACAAATACATGGCATTTTTCAAGATATACAGAGCGAATGCCTGGATTTCCATGTTGCAGAAAGCATCCTTCTTTTTTTCTGCCTCTGTCTGCATGTGTTTAATGTTCCATGTTGCATATTTGGATTGTGCTTCCAGTTGCTTTAATACCACACTGTGATATGTCCCATTTTCAGCATTATTTACCCATTTGCTACATCTTTAATTTTGCAGGCAGAGCTGGCTGATTGCATCTAGAATCCAGAAAAAAAGTATAATCGTAGACGTGTCTTCCTGACACAGCTAGGCACTATGTTGGTAGTAGGATTTGTGCACTCATATATAACTCCAAAATGGTTATTACTGTATATTCTGTACCTACTCTTACAAAAAGTACAGTAGATGTTATTGGATGGGAAAAAAAGCCAAAAGACCCGTTTCTATTATAACGGGATAGATTTTTCTAAACAGAGGTCACTGCAGTTGATCAACGATATGCAAGTTGATTGGTGCTAGTTTAGATGGCCTTTCACATGGACCGATGCCAAGTGAAAGGGGGTTCTTCTCCCTATTCCCTTTGTCAGCAGCACATTCTGACAAATGACAATGTTAGTTTCCGTAAGAAAGATGTAATCTCCCGAAAAGTTATCGGGAACGATTATTCTTACAAATTGCCGTTAAAGTCTTGTGAACATTTTCTTTGGGGGGGAGGAGGAATTATTATGTGTTCTTGCATAGCAAGACCACATACTGTTATCTCACATATATATTCTTATTCTTATTCTTATTATGTGTTCTTGCATAGCAAGACCACATACTATTATCTCACATATATATTATTATGTGTTCTTGCATAGCAAGACCACATAATGTTATCTCACAAGTATATTATTATTATTCTTCTTATTCTTATTATAGCCAAATTTGCCACCCTAACTCCTCCCACAGTTTTTACACTACATAGACAAAAATTTACCAAAACATGCAGATTGTACCCGATCGGATTGCTATTACTTTGTGGAGCGATCCCACCCCCGGGGCCCCCGTGGCGGGCCCCGGAAGCCCCCTTTTTTCCCATAGACTTTGACAGGGTAAATTTTCAAATCGCTCCCACTCGCACAGATTTTAAACTAAAGTCACCAAACTTGGGTCACTTAGTCATGGAGTCAACCCGAAAACTTTGGGCACATTTCGGGGACCCCAAAAAGTGGGCGGGGCCACACAGAACCAATCAAAATCTCCCCATTGACTTTAATGAGACCTTCAAATTGCTACTTCTCCCACATTTTTAGGAGTACAAATTCCAAACTTTGCAGACTTGGTCGGCACCCACCCGAGTACCTTGCTTGTGCTTTGTTACCCGATCCCACCCTCCGGGCCCCTGGGACAGGGCCCCCAAAATCCACGTTTTTCCCATTGACTTTGACAGGGACAATTTTCAAATCTCTCCCAGTCGCACAGATTTTAAACTAAAGTCACCAAACTTGGGTCACTTAGTCATGGGGTCAACCTGAAAATTTCTGTCACATTTTGGGGGACATTAAAAAGTGGGCGGAGCTACAAACCACCAATCAGATTTTCCCTATTGACTTCAATGAGAAACTTTTAAATTGCTGTCATTCTCACAGTATTTAAGCCAGAATACCCAAACTAGGCACCGTAGGTCATTGGGTGACTGGGGTAAAAAAAAATTAAAAAGTGGGCGGGGTCTACAACGGCCAATCAAATTTCAGCCATTTGTTTAAATGGGAAAAATTCAAACTGCCGCTGCTCTTAGACTGTTAATGGCAGGGTTCCGAAACTTGGCACAGTTGGTCACTGGAGGACTGTGCCAATGTATATCTCATTTTGGGGATGCTAAAAAGTGGGCGGAGCCACAAACAACCAATCAGATTTTCCCTATTGACTTCAATAAGAAACCTTTAAACAGCTGTCATTCTCACAGCACCCAAACTCGGCAGGGTGGGTCAGTGTGAGACAAAGGTCAAAATTTATAAAAGTGGGCGGAGTCTACACTGCACCCAGTTACTCCGCCCACTCCAGTTGTAAGCTACTGGTGGAGGCAAGAACACATCACACAATTTCCCCAGAAATTGTACCTTTTCTAGTTATTATGTGTTCTTGCATAGCAAGACCACATACTATTATCTCACATATATATTATTATTATTATTATTATTATTATTATTATTATTATAGCCAAATTTGCCACCCTAACTCCTCCCACAGTTTTTACACTACATAGACAAAAATTTACCAAAACGTGCAGATTGTACCCGATCGGATTGCTATTACTTTGTGGAGCGATCCCACCCCCGGGGCCCCCGTGGCGGGCCCCGGAAGCCCCCTTTTTTCCCATAGACTTTGACAGGGTAAATTTTCAAATCGCTCCCAGTCGCACAGATTTTAAACTAAAGTCACCAAACTTGGGTCACTTAGTCATGGAGTCAACCCGAAAACTTTGGGCACATTTCGGGGACCCCAAAAAGTGGGCGGGGCCACACAGAACCAATCAAAATCTCCCCATTGACTTTAATGAGACCTTCAAATTGCTACTTCTCCCACATTTTTAGGAGTACAAATTCCAAACTTTGCAGACTTGGTCGGCACCCACCCAAGTACCTTGCTTTTGCTTTGTTACCCGATCCCACCCTCCGGGCCCCTGGGACAGGGCCCCCAAAATCCACGTTTTTCCCATTGACTTTGACAGGGACAATTTTCAAATCTCTCCCAGTCGCACAGATTTTAAACTAAAGTCACCAAACTTGGGTCACTTAGTCATGGGGTCAACCTGAAAATTTCTGTCACATTTTGGGGGACATTAAAAAGTGGGCGGAGCTACAAACCACCAATCAGATTTTCCCTATTGACTTCAATGAGAAACTTTTAAATTGCTGTCATTCTCACAGTATTTAAGCCAGAATACCCAAACTAGGCACCGTAGGTCATTGGGTGACTGGGGTAAAAAAAAAAAAAAAGTGGGCGGGGTCTACAACGGCCAATCAAATTTCAGCCATTTGTTTAAATGGGAAAAATTCAAACTGCCGCTGCTCTTAGACTTTTAATGGCAGGGTTCCCGAAACTTGGCACAGTTGGTCACTGGAGGACTGTGCCAATGTATATCTCATTTTGGGGATGCTAAAAAGTGGGCGGAGCCACAAACAACCAATCAGATTTTCCCTATTGACTTCAATAAGAAACCTTTAAACAGCTGTCATTCTCACAGCACCCAAACTCGGCAGGGTGGGTCAGTGTGAGACAAAGGTCAAAATTTATAAAAGTGGGCGGAGTCTACACTCCACCCAGTTACTCCGCCCACTCCAGTTGTAAGCTACTGGTGGAGGCAAGAACACATCACACAATTTCCCCAGAAATTGTACCTTTTCTAGTTATTATTATTATTATAGCCAAATTTGCCACCCTAACTCCTCCCACAGTTTTTACACTACATAGACAAAAATTTACCAAAACGTGCAGATTGTACCCGATCGGATTGCTATTACTTTGTGGAGCGATCCCACCCCCGGGGCCCCCGTGGCGGGCCCCGGAAGCCCCCTTTTTTCCCATAGACTTTGACAGGGTAAATTTTCAAATCGCTCCCACTCGCCAGGCTTTGACGCTAAAGTCACCAAACTTGGGTCACTTAGTCATGGAGTCAACCCGAAAATTTGGGCACATTTCGGGGACCCCAAAAAGTGGGCGGGGCCACACAGAACCAATCAAAATCTCCCCATTGACTTTAATGAGACCTTCAAATTGCTACTTCTCCCACATTTTTAGGAGTACAAATTCCAAACTTTGCAGACTTGGTCGGCACCCACCCAAGTACCTTGCTTTTGCTTTGTTACCCGATCCCACCCTCTGGGCCCCTGGGACAGGGCCCCCAAAATCCACGTTTTTCCCATTGACTTTGACAGGGACAATTTTCAAATCTCTCCCAGTCGCACAGATTTTAAACTAAAGTCACCAAACTTGGGTCACTTAGTCATGGGGTCAACCTGAAAATTTCTGTCACATTTTGGGGGACATTAAAAAGTGGGCGGAGCTACAAACCACCAATCAGATTTTCCCTATTGACTTCAATGAGAAACTTTTAAATTGCTGTCATTCTCACAGTATTTAAGCCAGAATACCCAAACTAGGCACCGTAGGTCATTGGGTGACTGGGGTCAAAAAAATTTAAAAAGTGGGCGGGGTCTACAACGGCCAATCAAATTTCAGCCATTTGTTTAAATGGGAAAAATTCAAACTGCCGCTGCTCTTAGACTGTTAATGGCAGGGTTCCCGAAACTTGGAACAGTTGGTCACTGGAGGACTGTGCCAATGTATATCTCATTTTGGGGATGCTAAAAAGTGGGCGGAGCCACAAACAACCAATCAGATTTTCCCTATTGACTTCAATAAGAAACCTTTAAACAGCTGTCATTCTCACAGCACCCAAACTCGGCAGGGTGGGTCAGTGTGAGACAAAGGTCAAAATTTATAAAAGTGGGCGGAGTCTACACTGCACCCAGTTACTCCACCCACTCCAGTTGTAAGCTACTGGTGGAGGCAAGAACACATCACACAATTTCCCCAGAAATTGTACCTTTTCTAGTTCTTATTCTTATTATTATAGCCAAATTTGCCACCCTAACTCCTCCCACAGTTTTTACACTACATAGACAAAAATTTACCAAAACGTGCAGATTGTACCCGATCGGATTGCTATTACTTTGTGGAGCGATCCCACCCCCGGGGCCCCCGTGGCGGGCCCCGGAAGCCCCCTTTTTTCCCATAGACTTTGACAGGGTAAATTTTCAAATCGCTCCCAGTCGCACAGATTTTAAACTAAAGTCACCAAACTTGGGTCACTTAGTCATGGAGTCAACCCGAAAACTTTGGGCACATTTCGGGGACCCCAAAAAGTGGGCGGGGCCACACAGAACCAATCAAAATCTCCCCATTGACTTTAATGAGACCTTCAAATTGCTACTTCTCCCACATTTTTAGGAGTACAAATTCCAAACTTTGCAGACTTGGTCGGCACCCACCCAAGTACCTTGCTTTTGCTTTGTTACCCGATCCCACCCTCCGGGCCCCTGGGACAGGGCCCCCAAAATCCACGTTTTTCCCATTGACTTTGACAGGGACAATTTTCAAATCTCTCCCAGTCGCACAGATTTTAAACTAAAGTCACCAAACTTGGGTCACTTAGTCATGGGGTCAACCTGAAAATTTCTGTCACATTTTGGGGGACATTAAAAAGTGGGCGGAGCTACAAACCACCAATCAGATTTTCCCTATTGACTTCAATGAGAAACTTTTAAATTGCTGTCATTCTCACAGTATTTAAGCCAGAATACCCAAACTAGGCACCGTAGGTCATTGGGTGACTGGGGTCAAAAAAAATTAAAAAGTGGGCGGGGTCTACAACGGCCAATCAAATTTCAGCCATTTGTTTAAATGGGAAAAATTCAAACTGCCGCTGCTCTTAGACTGTTAATGGCAGGGTTCCCGAAACTTGGCACAGTTGGTCACTGGAGGACTGTGCCAATGTATATCTCATTTTGGGGATGCTAAAAAGTGGGCGGAGCCACAAACAACCAATCAGATTTTCCCTATTGACTTCTATAAGAAACCTTTAAACAGCTGTCATTCTCACAGCACCCAAACTCGGCAGGGTGGGTCAGTGTGAGACAAAGGTCAAAATTTATAAAAGTGGGCGGAGTCTACACTCCACCCAGTTACTCCGCCCACTCCAGTTGTAAGCTACTGGTGGAGGCAAGAACACATCACACAATTTCCCCAGAAATTGTACCTTTTCTAGTTACAATTGATGAAATACTGACTGTAATAAACAAAAAACAAAAAAGCTATAGGCTGATACAATGTGTAACATTTTTGCACTTCTATATGTCTTTTGAGGAAATGTGTATATAGTTGGAAAACTAAAGCTTTATCCAGGCCTCCCATACCTGCAGAGAAGAACTGCTGTGTGAGCCGGTGGTGACAATGATCGTCACTAATATTTCTGTTTACTGTGCTGGTAGAGTGAATTATGGAGATGAGTTTAGTAGCACTGACCCCTCAAGGTGTATTAAAAATGCAGTGACTATTCTGTACACATGCTGGGTATTAAATAAAAAATAGAAGCCGTGGTTGTCTTCCATATATCACATACCATACAGGATATTAAAGAAAAGCAACCAATAAACAAATTCTGTATTCCCTTATAGGCACATTCAGTAATCATTTGGTTATGAATATTTAAGCAGCACCATTTGTGGAAGACCTGTGCCTTCTAAAGTCAATGGGAACCAGTAATTTGTACATGCCAGATACATTAGATGCTATAGCTGGATTATACGATGTTGTGTTCTGCAGGGGCTTTATATTTTTCTTGAATCACTTCTCTTAATTACATAATATAATTACATTATCAGCAGGGAAAAGTTGTGCAGCCAGTACATACTGATGAGCTATCCTCATGATACGTCATCTTATATCTGATTGGTGGGGATCCGATTTCTGGCACCCCCGCCAATCAGCTGTTTGAAGAGGAGGTGGTACTCTTACCAGCCCTGCCTCCCCTTCAAGATTACACTGCACATTGTCTCAGAAGTCTCAGCAGCATATTGTAATCACTTGAATGGGATGAGCACTTGTAATTAGTGCGAGATGTTTGCATATCAGCTGAATGTAATGCTTTTGGTCCCATTTCATAAAGTGGCCTCAGTCTGGAGAAAATAAATGTTTTGTAATATGTAAATGAACACTGAAGTCTCGTGGGAGCATGATTGGCGCACATGCTGTACAGGGCAGGAGACCGCCATGTTCCCCCCCGCTCCAAACACACTCCCGCAAGACAGGAACATATGGGCGAGAAGAATGCCTTTATTTACAGTTTATGAAACATCGATTTTCTACAGACTAAGGCCTCATGCACACTACCGTATTTTGTTTCCGTGTCCGTTCAGTTTTTTTTGCAGATAGGATGTGGACCTATTCATTTCAATGGGTCCGCAAAAAACGCAGACAGCACACAGTGTGTTGTTCGCATCAGTATGTCCGTTCCGTTGCTCCGCAAAAGAAAAAGTCCATGTCCTATTTTTTTCTAGTTTGTGGACAAGGAAAGGCATTATTACAATGATCCGCAAAAAAAACATATCCGCAAAAAAAAAGAGAGCCATACGGAACATCATCAGTTTTTTTTTCGGATCCGCAATTTGTGGCCCACAAAACATATACGGTCGTGTGCATGTAGCCTAAGGCCATCTAAAGAAATGGGACCATGTCCGCTGGATTAATGCTGATAAATCTGGTGACAGATACCCTTTAAAAAATGCAACAAAGCTATTAGGGATAGAGCCTCTGAGAAAAATAATTATCAAAAATGCAATGTTTGACTGATTAGTATCTTTGGAACTTACTAATTTACTAGGATGAAGATTCCTCAATGTATTGAACTTAACAGTCTTACAAATCCTGAGCTAACAGTAACATTTCTCTTGTTGTCAGTTCTGCATGCTCTGTTAGATGTGCAATACCCCAGATAGGGGATCTGCAATTTCATTATATATTGTAATGTCATATTGTTTTATTTATATGCAGCAAGCCTCAGATTGATAAGGTATGGTTGGCATAAGGAATGGAACTTACCTTTCCATTCCTTCCCTCTTGGTGAGAGAGCACTGGGCCTATTTCCTGCCAGAAGGGGGAGTGACGAGCTGCAATCAAATTTACAGACGCTGCAAGGTGTGGGGATATCGAGTTAAGACACCCATCACCATAGCCCAAGTTTCTGCGAGATGGGGGGGATAACAAGTTAAGACACCCATCACCCCACGGCTCGATGGGCAAATCTGAAAATCTACATTATGTAGGGAACATCTACAGTCACAAGTGCCAGCTTTGTAGCCATAGTAAAGTAGAGTCAGGAGAGAGAGAGAGAGACTTTGTCAGCTAGCATACTTCTGAGTGCCATTTAACCAGCCACCATACATCATCATCAGGTGACAGAGACTGTACCTTGTATTTATCGGTGCTTGATGTACCGCAAGTTATTATTTCCACCGCAAGTTATTCTTAGTTAAGAAAGCTGCTTATTGTTCGCTTATGCCTGCCTGATTCCTTTAACCCACCTTTTCACTGCAGCGAACCCCTGGGAGAGACAGGCTGAGGGAGTACACTGTGACACCACATCTCATAAGGGCAACTACCACTCCCATCCTCTGCACTGGCTCATCCAGGGCTCACCGCAGATGTGGAACCCCAACTGATCAAACATTGATGACCATTAATGTGAAAAGCCCCATAAACAAGTAGGGGCAGATCATAATGCATTGCAGTGATTTATACTGCTGTGCCTGTTTTGCAGTGTTGGCCTCTCTGCACTGGCACTCTACCACTCCCACTACTATGCTGATTCAATTTGTTGCCCAGCATGTAAGAACCATGCGTAAGGCAAAAATGTATCCGGCATTCTGGTTTTAAACAAGGCTACAAATTGAAGTACGTTTTGTGGAAAATATGTAGTTGTTTTGGGGTTCTTTTGCCTTTTTATTTTTGTACTTCATCCAGAGGAGCAGCAACATTTCATTTATAGCTTTCCTACACTCTTACTCATTAATTCTCCTTGTTCTGCCTATTAGCATGTACAGACAACTCTGAAGCTCAAGGACATGGATTACTGAAAACACTCTGTGTTCCCTTTCCCAGCACTGAAGATACATAATGAGGCTTTCAAACTGCTAGATTAAATATGTTGTAAGCATATTGATCCTATGTTATAAAAAGTCACAATTTTGTGTAGAATATCATAATTAGGCTTGAGCGAGTCTAGCTTTGGATCAAAGATCCAAAGTCAATTAGTTAAAAAAAACTTTGTAGTGCTGTGACCATACAGCGTTAAAATGTATGGGCTCCGTGTAGCAAAACTTTCTCGGCCGAAGTTGTATGAGACATTGTTATTACTATCTGCATATTTAAAAATGGGAATCGGAAGTCGGTGAGGTACCAGCCAGTACCAAAGCCGACTTCAGATTCCTATTTTAAGATGTTTTTAAGTACGCAGATAGGAATACCGAAGTCATTCACCAAAGCCTCGTGCAACTTCAGCCGAGACCAGTCTTTGTCACACGGAGCCCATAAATTTTAAAGCTGTATGGAAACAGCATTACAAACGAATTAGACTTCAGATCTAAGATCCAAAGCTTGATTCACTGAAGCCTAATCATAATCATGTCATTTAAATAATTATTTTAAACCATCTTATCTGTGGAATAACTCCACACCATGATACTTTAGGTATATTATCAGTGCTGTTTTAATTTAGATACTTCTAAACAGGAGTAAGGGCTCTTATTCACCTGCGTTCTTGTCTTCCGGCATAGAGTTCCGTCGTCGGGGCTCTATGCCGGAAGAATCCTGATCAGTTTTATCCTAATGCATTCTGAATGGAGTGAAATCCGTTCAGGATGCATCAGGATGTCTTCAGTTCCGGACCGGAACGTTTTTTGGCCGGAGAAAATACCGCAGCATGCTGTGCTTTTTGCTCCGGCCAAAAATCCCGAAGACTTGCCGCAAGGCCGGATCCGGAATTAATGCCCATTGAAAGGCATTGATCCGGATCCGGCCTTAAGCTAAATGTTCGGCGCATTGCCGGATCCGACGTTTAGCTTTTTTAGAGTGGTTACCATGGCTGCCGGGACGCTAAAGTCCTGGCGGCCATGGTAAAGTGTAGTGGGGAGCGGGGGAGCAGCATACTTACCGTCCGTGCGGCTCCCGGGGCGCTCCAGAGTGACGTCAGGGCGCCCCAGGCGCATGAATGACGTGATCGCATGGCACGTCATCCATGCGCATGGGGCGCTCTGACGTCATTCTGCCACCGTCAGTATGCCGCTCCCCGCTCCTACTATGGCAACCAGGACTTTAATAGCATCCTGGCTGCCATAGTAACACTGAAAGCATTTTGAAGACGGATCCGTCTTCAAATGCTTTCAGTACACTTGCGTTTTTCCGGATCTGGCGTGTAATTCCGGCAAGTGGAGTACACGCCGGATCCGGACAACGCAAGTGTGAAAGAGGCCTAAGTAAGAAATGTGTTTTCAGACACGTTGCGACTTCTAGTATGTAATTAGAATTCCTCACCGTATGAGTCTTTTTTTCAAAACAAATTTGTGGATGACCTTTTTTCAGGCATTTTTTTTTCCTATGGAGAATGAGATGGAATAACGCCTTAAAAAATGGTATAGTTTGCATGTTGCATGAAAAAAAAAAATACTACTCAAATGTCCTTCATTAGACTTTTAACATCTAGAGCTGGAGATTTTATAGCAAAAAATACACAAAAACACATGACACTCGAAAGCCAAATGTGGTAAAAATGTTACAAAATACCTGCGTGAAACCAATCTCAATTTAGTGACACTTTCCTACCACATTTCACAACTGTCATGACACTATATAAACTACAAGATTTTGGAGTGTGTCTGTCAGAATTTTTACCCGTTTATCCTGTAGAACATTTTAAGGACTAGAGGATATGGCTCACAATCTCCGTTCTAGATCGTCCAAAATGTACAGTATTCAATGCTGCTCAGGTCAGGCCAGTCAATTTCTTCTACTCCAAACTCATCCAGCCATGCATGGACCTTGTTTTGGACAGTGGTGCACAGTCATGCTAGAACAGAAAAGGGCCTTCCCCAAACTGTTTCCACAAAGTTGGAAGCATACAATTGTCCAAAATGCTTGGCATGCTGAAGCAGTAAGATTCCCCTTCACTGGAAATAAGAGGCCTAGCCAACCCCTGAAAAACAACCCTATAGCATTATCCCTCCTCTACCAAAGTTGACCCAATGCATTCAAGCACGTATTATTCTCCTGGCATTCGCCAATAGTGATGTCCCGAACTATTCGCCGACGAACAGTTCACAGCGAACATGGCTTGTTCTCGTTCGCCGCGGCGGGCGAACATATGCGATGTTCGGTCCGCCCCCTATACATCATCATTGAGCAAACTTTGACCCTGTACCTCACAGTCAGCAGACACATTCCAGCCAATCAGCAGCAGACTCTCCCTCCCAGATCCTCCCACCTCCTGGACAGCATCAATTTTAGATTCATTCGGAAGCTGCTTTCTTAGTGAGAGGAGGGAGAGTATAGCTGCTGCTGATCTAATAGGGAAAGCGTTAGCTAGGGCAGTGTTCTGAACTTCTGTGTCCACAGACTCATCTGCTGTATGGACAGTGTCCTGACAGAACCCCAAAAAGCCCTTTTTAGGGCTGGTACATCAGTCTGCTTTTTTGTGTGTTATATACACATATATATATATATATATATATATATATATATATATATTACACTCACCTAAAGAATTATTAGGAACACCTGTTCTATTTCTCATTAATGCGATTATCTAGTCAACCAATCACATGGCAGTTGCTTCAATGCATGTAGGGTTGTGGTCCTGGTCAAGACAATCTCCTGAACTCCAAACTGAATGTCAGAATGGGAAAGAAAGGTGATTTAAGCAATTTTGAGTGTGGCATGGTTGTTGGTGCCAGACGGGCCGGTCTGAGTATTTCACAATCTGCTCAGTTACTGGGATTTTCACGCACAACCATTTCTAGGGTTTACAAAGAATGGTGTGAAAAGGAAAAAACATCCAGTATGCGGCAGTCCTGTGGGCGAAAATGCCTTGTTGATGCTAGAGGTCAGAGGAGAATGGGCCGACTGATTCAAGCTGATAGAAGAGCAAAGTTGATTGAAATAACCACTCGTTACAACCAAGGTATGCAGCAAAGCATTTGTGAAGCCACAACATGCACAACCTTGAGGCGGATGGGCTACAACAGCAGAAGACCTCATCGGGTACCACTCATCTCCACTACAAATAGGAAAAAGAGGCTACAATTTGCACAAGCTCACCAAAATTGGACTGTTGAAGACTGGAAAAATGTTGCCTGGTCTGATGAGTCTCGATTTCTGTTGAGACATTCAAATGGTAGAGTCTGAATTTGGCGTAAACAGAATGAGAACATGTATCCATCATGCCTTGTTACCACTGTGCAGGCTGGTGGTGATGGTGTAATGGTGTGGGGGATGTTTTCTGGGCACCCTTTAGGCCCCTTAGCGCTAATTGGCCATCGTTTAAATGCCACGGGCTACCTGAGCATTTTTTCTGACCATGTCCATCCCTTCATGACCACCATGTACCTATCCTCTGATGGCTACATCCAGCAGGATAATGCACCATGTCACAAAGCTCGAATTATTTTAAATTGGTTTCTTGAACATGACAATGAGTTCCCTGTACTAAAATGGCCCCCACAGTCACCAGATCTCAACCCAATAGAGCATCTTTGGGATGTGGTGGAACGGGAGCTTCGTGCCCTGGATGTGCATCCCTCAAATCTCCATCAACTGCAAGATGCTATCCTATCAATATGGTCCAACATTTCTAAAGAATGCTATCAGCACCTTGTTGAATCAATGCCATGTAGAATTAAGGCAGTTCTGAAGGCAAAAGGAGGTCCAACACCGTATAAGTATGGTGTTCCTAATAATTCTTTAGGTGAGTGTGTGTTATATATATATATATATATATATATATATAATTGCAGTTGCCTGGCTGCCCGTGTGGGAGAGGCTGCAGGCTCAGTCAGACAGTACTGTGTGCACACCATTCATACAGGGTGTCACAATACCTTGCAGATAAAAAAAAATTCAATTTATTATTTTTCTGTGATATAATCCCAGTTGCAAGCCAGTGTGTGTCTGGCCCACAGACGGTACTGTGGCCACTTGCTGCTAGGCCACCACTGATACCGTTACAGGGTGTCACTCACAAATACCTTGCAGATAAAAAAAAAATTATATTTATTATTTTTCTGTGATATAATCCCAGTTGGAAGCCAGTGTGTGTCTGGCCCACAGACTGTACTGTGGCCACTTGCTGCTAGGCCACCACTGATACCGTTACAGGGTGTCACTCACAAATACCTTGCAGATAAAAAAAAATTAATTTATTATTTTTCTGTGATATAATCCCAGTTGCAAGCCAGTGTGTGTCAGGCCCACACAGACTGTACTGTGCCCACTGCCCACCACTTATATAGGGTGGCACAGTACCTTGCACGCATAGTACCACTTATCTAAAAATAAAAATGACAGGCAGAGGCAGGCCACCCTCTGATATGGGACGATAACACGGATTAAACAGGGATAACAGGGATTAAAAGGCAATCCCTGATATGGGACGTAACAGGGATTAAACTGATGAGAATAGTATTACAGAAAATACCACTCATATCGGGTGTGACAGTAAATTGCACGGCGCAGACGCAGTGACCGTGGCGTGGATTCAAACAAAGGGGAGGGAGCCAGCGTTTTTTTTAACCATCTCCCCGTTCAAAAAAATCAATTCAATTCACCTTTCGGGGACCCTTGATGTTGTACGTGGCTGGGTGGAGGAAGAAACCTTCACTGACATCAACGGGACATGGCTAGCTTGGTATCCAACCTTGTGCAAATGGTTGCGGTTGGGCAAATGGAATGTTTGCGGTGCATTAAAAGGGGAGTTTGGTCTGTCAATGTCTGTGAAGCGGGCGTAACCCTTACACTACCTGATCGATACAACATCATACCTGATCGTATACACACACTGGATGTTTTAAACCACGTTGTTCAAAGAAATTTAGGATTGTTAGGTGATTTATGCCCTTTATGGATTAAAACCCAACTCTGTGTCAACTATGTAATTTTCCATGGGAGTTTTGCCATGGATCCCTCTCCGGCATGCCACAGTCCAGGTGTTAGTCCCTTTGAAACAACTTTTCCATCACTACTGTGGCTAGAAAGAGTCCCTGTGGGTTTTAAAATTTGCCTGCCTATTGAAGTCAATAGCGGTTCGCTCGCCGTTTGCGAACGGAAAATTTTATGTTCGCAACATCTCTATTCGCCAAACCCAGACTTAAGTGTGTCAGATAGAGAAGCATGATTCATAACACCACAGAATACATTTCCACTGCTCCAGAGTCCAGTGTAGGCGTGCTTTATACCACTCCATCTGACACTTGGTATTGTGTTTGGTAATGTAAGGATGTTAATGCCGGAGGAGGTTTGGATCTCTGCATTTACTGAGTCTGCAGAGCTTTGGCAGCACTCTGCAACCCTAATCTGTAAATTTACATGGCTGAGTTGCAGTGGTTCCTAAAAACTTCCACTTTTTCAATAATGCTACTCACAGTCGGCAAGTTTTAGGTTAGTTTTAGAAATGTGCTAGAACCAGCGCTATAGTCAACTTACAACTAGGCTGAAAAAAGAACATCTGCATTGGTGTACCCTTTGTTGTAGCTCTAGGCCCTTGTGCTGACAGCTAGCTCCTGTGTAAATGTAAAAGTCCTTCCAATTAACATGGCTGCTTATGGAGGGGAACATGACTAAAACTGTCTGTCATTCGCGTCCATAGAGTAACGGCACACGACACTGTATATGCTCTAGTTAGCTAAGTCATGAGCAATTTTACTCTATGGAGACCACGGGCCTATAGTGCTGGCATTAGCAAATGTCTAAAATTAACCATAAACAGACCAACCCCTTTAAGCTAGTCTAATGTTATACCACCTATTTGTTGACTTAGTTTTTTACCCAAAAAAGCTCCCGATTTTGGCATATGGTGCCACATTTTACCCATGCCCATTTTCCAGTGAACCCACAACTTTTCTACTAAGCCACGCCTCCTCGTTGGGCATATTGTAAAAAAGAGCAGAAAAGTGTCTACCACATGTTTATATAAGCAAGTTTTTGGTGCAAATTCAGAGACACCAATCTCCGCTAATATTTGTTGTATTATTTATAGTAATTTATCAAAAATGAAAGGGGTCATATATTAGTGATCTGTACTTGGAAGTAATAAGGCTACCTGCACACGTTGTGGAATATGCAGTATTTCACATGTTCCTGTGCGGAAAAAATGAAGTAACACATACTGATTTTCTACTTGTCTACCCGTGTGCAGGAAGCCTTAATGTATTTTTTTTTCTTCCATCTGCTTCATGGCTTATGTAGTATGTGCATTTCTTGCAAAGCAGTTAGTGGTTATTTTTTAGAATGTTGGATTAAATTAGACTCCCATTGCTAAAAATTAGTAGAAGGCTGGGAACATGGCCAGACTTGAAAAAGCAAAAAAAAAAAAAAAAAAAAAAGACAAAAAAACAGCTATCAATTCATTAGTACCATAGGCAAAACATATTGGTATTTGGGTCATTTATGAAATCATGCCGAATCTGAGGGAATGCACTTTCAGTGAAGTATTACTGTATGTTGCTTGGGTTTATTTTTTGAAGCAAGCTGCTACTGTGGATGAATGACTGTGTGCAGATCCTGTTTACTGTGCATGCATACTCGTGATGTTACTGCTTTCGAGGCATAAATAGAAAGCCACAGGTTTGGTCATCTATACCTGCAGTTCATTGGAAGAATATAGCAGTCTCTATTGTGCTGACAGATTTAGCGGGCAAGCATCTGTTTTGATTTCACACAACCACATCCTAACACAACGGGTGCAAATTCAAATGGAACAGTTTAATTGCGGTATTGAGATCCTCTGCCGGATCTCAATACCGGAATTGCAAACACAAGTGTGAAAGTAGCCTTAGCTGTAGGCACCATGTTATAGAGCAGATTGATATATAGTTTTATGGGAAAATATTCTGTAAAACCTGTATTTTATACTTATAAATTCCTGCTCATTCTGGTTTTGAAGTCAAGGAGGCAGTCCTATCAGTGATTGACAGCTGTCTCTGTATACCCAGTCATAGAGGGAAGGATGTCAGTCACTGATGGGACCTCCTTATCTTCAAAGCCCATCTTTTCCCACAAAACGCTCTCTCTCATATATATAATACACACACAATCTGCTCAGCTCCTCCTGTTCTATGACATTCTGCCTGTAGCTTACATTGTATTATCATGGTGACAGGCTCCCTTTAACACCATGTTATTTTTCAATCCACCATTTGTGCTATTTAATTTCTTCATATATTCATTTTTAATACAAAGCCCCAAATCATCTGTTCCCCGTTGGTACTAAAAGATCAAATGTGTTAGTGAGGGAGCTTAAAAGGGTTTTCTAAGACTTTAATACTTATGACCTATACTCTGGATAAGTTGTCAGTATCTGATCGGTGGGGGTCCGACACGCAGGATCCCTGCCGATCAGCTGCTTGAGACAGCACCGGCGATCACAGTAGCCGTACATTGTACAGCGGCTGTGCTTGATATCGCAGCTCAGCCCCATTTACTTCTTAGGGGCTGAGCTGTGTCTAGTCCATGTAACCGATGCGTCACTGCCTTCTCCAAACAGCTGATAGGCAGGGATCCCGGTTGTCAGACACCTACCGATCAGGTACTGATGACCTATTCAGAGTATAGCTCATCAGTATTAAAGTCTTGGAAAAACCCTTTAACTAAACCATTACTAATTTCTAATTTGCTGTAGATTTGTTACCTGTTAAGTTTATGTGCTTTTTACAATGCACATGAGTTTATATTCACTAAAATGTGGTATGTTTGCCTCTTTTGCCTTTTCTTCTATTCTTGGTTATATTCTGCCTGCTAAAAAGTTTCTTCCCCCACACAACAGCTGTCTGCTAGCATCCTGTGACTCTAGCTCCCTCCCACACACTGAACCATGGAGTTTAGATCTGGCTAATCCAACTACGCTGAAAGCACTAATATACAGCACAACCTGCTTGGCTGAGCTCTGTTTTGATAGTAAAGTCATTTTAGAGGAGTTTCTTTAAAATGGTGAAATATGTATATCCTGATGTATTTTTCATTATTTCAACATTTGATTAATATATGGGTTACATTAATGTTAGTAACTTTACATCCAAATGGACATAAATTGTATGGGAAGAAAATTTTTCTGCGGATTCACCTCCTCCCCTTCTTGTGCATTTCCATAGCAGAGATGTCTGGGAGCCACTGATGATATTGTTGTGAATGCTACTTTTGATTTGATTTGAGATATTTATATAAATTATTTATTCCTTCAATTGAATGAGCCTATAGCTTTTCCACGTGTAGAAACATCTGTGTCTTTGTAGCAATGGTGGCCTCGATAACATCCAGTAAGAGGTTTGCTTTATTTACAAATACTATCATTTCCATATGGCTTGTTCTTGAAAAGTTTATGTAGAAATAAAGATCATCTCTGATCTTTCTTTAATAAGTACCTAATTAAGGCTATGTTCACATCAGATTCTGGAACTGAAACCACAACGTTATGCCAGATATGTCATGCAAGGGACACCAGCCACAAACAACGAATCCTATTGGCTTTTAAGGCCATGCTATTCGACAATACAGTTGTCATACTGTTATCCCAATTCTGCATTTACTATTATACTAGCAGATAACTTTTTCCCTTTACAGTAGAAGCAACCTAAATAATGTATTACCTATTTGTATGCTACAGAAGGACAATATTTTGTATTTAATTTTCAGGGGTACGGTACTGCTGAAATGAAATAGAAAAACAGCCAAAATGCAAAAAAAAAAGTTTTCTATGAATATTAAAGTCTAAGTGCAGTGACCCAGGAGGAGCAGAGAGAATGGGAGTGGTTGCACTTATGCTGGCAGCCCTCTCTATGTTGCACCCTGGACAGTGCAATGACAGGAACGGTCCATCTTTCTTCCCTTCAGAGAACACCCTGGTCTTGGGGTTTCTCCTGCCTGGTGTTGGTTTGAGGTGCCCTTGGTGTTGATGTTTGCTGTGAGGTGCAAGGGAAGTTCCCTTAGCTGCTAGCAATGATGTGGTGATGCAGTGTAATTTTTGAGGCAATAATGACACCAGATTAACAGCAGTATGTTTCTTTATTGAAGAATTAAATTTAGGTACATTAGTCACAGTTCTCAACATGCTTGGACTGTGAGTTCTTATGTGATGTGCAATTTTAACAATTCTCACAGTTTTCACCGCAGCAGTAATAGTTAATAGGTACTCTTATCTAGCTGACTTAGACACAAATCCAGAAATAGGGATGCAACACTTCTTTTTCACTAAGCAACCAAAGGGTGACTAAGTTCTGCACCTTTTTCCACACGTCATTGTACTCACAATAAATGCGTCCAAAAGGTCCTCAGAGGGGAGGGATGTGGATCTTTAGCAAATTCGACAGTGTATGTCCTGACGCAATAAAACTTAGATCTCCTGAATAAGCTTCTTTTTTGGACAAGTTATCTCCACAGAACTTCTACATGCACCTCCTCTTGACACTGGTATTAACATTAGTGTTTGTCTTTTCCCCCCCACTTTTTCTATATATTTTCTGTTTTCCAATGGGTTTGATCCCAGGGCTGTCCCCCTGCATCTGGCCCCTTCACAGTCTAGACATGAACTGACTACTCTGACCTAACTCCTCCTCCCTATGGGGAGGGTGGTAATAACCTCACTTGCCAACTGGTTTATATGGCCTGTTAACATCATAGGACTGCTGTAGCCATGTACTGTATATTACTGAGAGCAGTGATTGGCTACAGCAACCACGTGCCAGTCTATATAAACAAGTAGTGACAGGAGGGCCAGCAGCACAGAGAACAGCATCAGAGACAGGTTAATATATCATAACTTTTTATTTTAAACCATTTAGGGGCATGTCCAAGACATGTAATAATATCAGCCAACACCTTTAAAGGGTATTCCAGTTACATATGCATAGTGGATAACTATTGAATTGTTGGGGGTCTGATCACTGAGATTTCCACCAATCACAAGAATGGAGTTTCTGTACCCTGAATTGAATTGAGAGGCTGGTTGAACATGCTCTGTGGTGCTCTATTCATTCTCTATGGGGCTGCCAAAATACAATGCTCAACTGTCTCCGGTATGGAGCAGCATGTCACATGTTCAACCAGCCACTCCATTCATTTTGGGGTATGGAACCCATGTTCTTGGTAAAAGTAAGGGTCCCAGCATTGGGACCTCCACAGATCTAGGAGTTATCCCCTAGCCTGTGAATGGGTGATAACTTTTTAGAACTGGAATATCCCTTTAAGTGGCCATTGTAATTAGAATTATTTGGCCCATCTGACAACAATTAAAAGGAACACCATGCAAAACATACACCCTATATTATGTCTAGTGCACGGCTTGAGGGCTCTGTGGATGGCACATGGGTTTAAAGAAAACCTAATCCCTTTCTTATGCACCGTCTCTTCCTGGACTTTGCACTTAGAATAATTCAGTGTATCAGTTTTGAGTGCTGCTTTTAGGTAGTCTCATATAACAATAATACTTGTCAAACTGACCACACATTGATGGTTATGTATCTTTAAAAAAAAAAAAATATTATAATAATTGGTTCAAACTGATGGATGTCTGCTCCACCAGTAGAACTTATCACATTTGATTTGAAATATCTCTTGGTCATTGGTCAGGTAAGCAGTATAATGGTTAGGTTGACCACTATCATGGATTAATGCAAGGATGGAAGTAAAGATAACCAGCAGCCCAAGTCCCTTAAAAGGGTAAATCCATTTCCAGTGGTCAAGTTACCTGGTGTAAATCCAGGGCAAAGTGGTGCATACGGTGAGGGGTCCTGGCTCTAGATCCCAGTAGAGAGCTCCAAAGCACTCCTCTAGTTCAAGCAATGGTGTTTTATTCAATAATTAATAAAGTATTGAATAAAACACCGTTGTGTGAACTGGACGAGTGCTGCAGACCCCTCTATACTGCTTTTAATACAAGGATTCTAGGGATATTTCATTGTATATCATTTTCAAAGGATGAAAATCATGTATCATAGGGAATATTACTGTGTATATGGATTTGGAGATAGAGGGGCAGCAAATTGTCCCATGCATGGCCACTTTACTAATATATTTTTGACCAGTGGGAATTGGTTCCATTGTTGAAGAAATGTATATGTAATACAGTAGAATTGTTAACAATGAGCAATCATCAAAAAGTTTTTGAGATGGATAGTTTTTCCAAACAATGATTATAGCCTAGCTTATAGCATAATATATCCAGTACAGTAGCATTTAAGCAATACTGTAATTATGATTTCTGCCTTGTGATTACACAGAACCAAAGAGGGGAAAAAATATGGAGGCCTGTGCAAACATACTCTATTGTAAATTTGTGTCCTAAAGCACACAGCCAGCTAAGAAACTTTTCGTTCTCTGTGGGAGTTCAGGAAAAATGCCTGGTGCTTTCCAGCTTTGAAAGTTATCTGTAACCCCGCTGTTGTGTGTGCTTGTAAGCCGTACTGTGATGCAATTGGCTTAATCATTACCATTATGTGGCATTGCATGAAGTGAATTCAGTCTTGCAATTTGTCATGAAATAAATAGCAGCACGATTTCAAACGCTCCGAATCCATTCAGGACTAGAAAGGGAGAAAACCTTTCAAATGCATAAGTGCTATATTTATTTCTAGTCTGTGTAAGGAGTTGCAAGTCATTTCTGTACTACTTAAACTGCGCTGAAAAGCTGAGGCTGTAGAGCCCATTGTTCTGTTATTAGAACATGTTTTCCTTTCTTTCTTTGAGGTCACGCAGGATCAGAATTCGCCACGGTTCACATTGCCGTTTAGTGTACAGCAGAAAAACACCAGCTTTTTGTTGTTGTTGATTTCTTCATGAAACCTGATGCAGATGATAAAGTTGTTGCAGTTTCTTTGCAGTGCCAATTCAAGACCTGATCTTTATTGACCACATATTGGCCATATTTAAATATCGAAAACATCCAAAGTAAATGTTACTGTCTGTACATACATTGGGCCAGTTAGACAGGTACAGTATGTGCATTTTCTGCTTCTGCCATCTGCTGGCCGTTTGATGAATTTGCAGTCTTCACAGAAGATAGCTTTTTTTTTATAGGGATATATATATTATACAGTGGATATACAAGGTCTACACACCCCTGTTAAAATGTCAGGTTTCTGTGATGTAAAAAAATGAGACTAAGATAAATAATAATTTCTGAACTTTTTCCACCTTTAATGGGACCCATAAACTGTACAACTCAATTGAAAAACAAACTGAAATATTTTAGGCGGAGGGAAGAAAACAAAATAAAAATAATAAAGTGATTGCAGAAGTGTGCACACACTCTTATAACTGGGGATGTTTAACAAAATCCTGTTAAATAGGAGTCAGCATACACCTGCCATTATTTAAAGTGCCTCTGGTTAACCCCAAATAAAGTTCAGCTGCTCTAGTTGGTCTTTCCTGAAATTTTCTTAGTCGCATCCCACAGCAAAAACCATGGTCCACAGAGAGTTTCCAAAATATCAGAGGGATCTCATTGTTAAAAGTTATCAGTCAGGAGAAGGGTACAAAAGAATTTTCAAGGCATTAGATATACCATGGAACACAGTGAAGACGGTCATCATCAAGTGGAGAAAATATGGCACAAGAGTGGCATTACCAAGAACCGAGACGTCCATCCAAAATTAATGAAAAGATGAGCAGAAAACTGGTCTGGGAGGCTACCAAGAGGCCTACAGCAACATTAAAGGAGCTGCAGGAATATCTGGCAAGTACTGGCTGTGTGGTACATGTGACAACAATCTCCCGTATTCTTCATATGTCTGGGCTATGGGGTAGAGTGGCAAGACGAAAGCCTTTTTTTTTTTATGAAGAAAAACAACCAAGCCAGGCTACATTTTGCAAAAACACATCTGAAGTCTCCCAAAGGCATGCGGGAAAAGGTGTTCTGGTCTGATGAAACAAAGGTTGAACTTTTTGGCCATAATTCCAAAAGATATGTTTGGCGCACAAACAACACTGCACATCACCAAAAGAACACCATATCCACAGTGAAGCATAGTGGTGGCAGCATCATGCTTTAGGGCTGTTTTTCTTCAGCTGGAACTGGGGCCTTAGTTAAGCTAGATGGAATTATGAACAGTTCTAAATACCAGTCAATATTGGCACAAAACCTTCAGGCTTCTGCTAGAAAGCTGAACATGAAGAGGAACTTCATCTTTCAGCATGACAACGACCCAAAGCATACATCCAAATCAACAAAGGAATGGCTTCACCAGAAGGAGATTAAAGTTTTGGAATGGCCCAGCCAGAGCTCAGACCTGAATCCGATTGAAAATCTTAGGAAGGCTGTACACAGGAGATGCCCTTGCAATCTGACAGATTTGGAGTGTTTTTGCAAAGAAGAGTGGACAATCTTGCCAAGTCAAAATGAGTCATGCTGATAGACTCATACCCCAAAACACTGAGTGCTGTAATAAAATCAAAAGGTGCTTCAACAAAGTATTAATTTAAGGGTGTGCACACTTATGCAACCATATTATTTTATTTTTATATATTTTCTTCCCTCTACCTAAAAGATTTCAGTTTGTTTTTCAAATGAGTTTTACAGTTTATAGGTTACATTAAAGGTGGAAAAAGTTCTGAAATGTTTTATCTTTATCTCCTTTGTTTTTGCATCACAGAAACCTGACATTTTAACAGGGGTGAGTAGACTTTTAATATCCACTGTATGTGTGTGTGTATATGTGTGTATGTATAAATATATATATATATATATATATATATATATACTCATTGACACCAAAAAAATTTAATTATGCACCAAGGAGGAGTTGTTGGAATCAAATAAAACGTTCTATGTTTGAATATAATTATGTTAACAAAAGATACATCTGGAGAAGACATTCCTTGCTTTGTGTGGGTTAGCATTATCCTGCTGAAAAATGCCAGTTGAAAGCCCTGCCATGAGAGGCAACATATGTCCACAAGATGTCCTGCACATATAACTGAGCTGTTGGTGTCCCTCATATCTCTACTAGGGTTGACCAACTGTAGTATGCTATGGCTCCCTAGATCATCACTCCAGCAGATGGGGCAGTGTGTCACTCCACAGCAAAGGCAGGATTGAAACGTTCACTACCAGGCCTCCATGATTAAACTCTACCATTGTCAGATCCCAAAAAGAAGCTGGATTCATTGCTAAAGACAATACAGTTCCATTTGTAACAGTCCAGGTTTCTCGTTCACAATACCACTGCAGACTAAGGGGATTGTGGCTGTCAATGCAGGATGCATAATGGGCTCAAGGACGCCAAATTTCCTTCTGCTAAACATCTGGAAATGGTCTGAGCAGAGACTAGTGTGTAAAGATGGTACCACCTTTATCTGGATGGAGCTGCTAGTGCATGTTGGCAGATCAAACAATTCTCTCTGTACTGATGGCCTGTCTGGGTCATTCAGAGCCTGTTCGCCTTGTGTGCATGCCTTCACATAACCACTGCTCTCATCAACTCCTAACAGAATAGTTAGTAGAGACCACGCAGGACATCCATAATATATTAAAATTCAATATATATGAAAAGACTGGTGTATTTATTTCCCCAGCATTAATTCTTGAATACACAAAACAGAATTCGACTGATATTTATCACATTTTAATAATGGCCAAATTTAATAGAAAACCTGCATGGCTTTGTTTTATTGTGTTTTTTTTTTTATGTATCAAATATAGTAACAATTGAATATTTGGTGTATACAATCTTCTGATGACCAATAACTAGCAGAAAAAAATTGGAAATGTATTTGACAAAGAATATATAGGGGATGATGAGTAGAGCAGAGAAGTGAGAAGTCTCGTCAATAAGGATGTCAATTAAAGATGTTCACGACAAAGCTAACAATACTGATTTAATAACTCCTTGCACAGTTTTCCATTTCTATGAATGACAGCAATGTGTTTTCCTGTTTCTCTTTCTTTATATGGCAGCACCATATTGTGTAGTGCTGTATGGGGCCATTACTCTCTGTCCTCAGTAGGGTTCAAAATCGAATTTCACTCATACAGGGATCAGTTAGAATGAAATAAATTCCTAGTAGTGTAGGAGGAGACCAATGTATTCAGAGGAAACTCACACAGACAAATTGATGCAAACAAGACATGGGTCATAAAGTCTAACATACAATCCCACCAGGAAAAGGCAAAAAACAAAAAAAAAAAAACAACTATGGGGCAGATGCCAATTGCACCTTATTTTAGGGAGTGAAATGTCTTCCCAACATTTCTTATGACAGATTCTCACTGCTCTTATAGTATAAAAAAAAAAAAATGCCCTTCCATGATTATGGTGAAACCTTCTTTCCTCTAGATGTACAGGTTGCCCCCTTGTCATGGTTACAGGCCTCATTAATGAAAAGATCCTGGTAAATCATGAGCACACTATATTCATTTAACCTATCAGTTTAGTTTCTTCAAGATACCGTAATATGGAAAGTGGAAAATATACTGACATTCCATATGACAAATAATGCAAAGCAGATTTCTGGCAAACATCTCACTCAATATTTTGCATGTAAAAATACAAGGCTTTCTCCTCTGGCTTTTCCCCTGTACGTGTCTATAATAAGAACAGGGTTTTGCAAATGCCTATAATATATTCTGTTCTTCCCTGCAGTGAGTCGCTGTGCTGCGCTTGCTCAGCTAACTGCATTTTCCTGTGATCAGAAAGAAAACGCTTCACACCTTCAGTATCTTGTTCATTCAAGTAGACTTTATACAGTAGACATCGGAATGCGGCCTATCTTTGAATAAAAAGCTGTCGTTTCAAGCCTGACAAAGCAATTGAAGTGAGAATTGAAAGTAGAGGGGAGCAGCACTGTGAGGCCTTGTATAATATTGGAACATACTTGTGCTATGCCGGGTTGTGTTCTCGCTCGTTGCCTCCTGTTTTCTGAAAAGCGGAGCCAAGACGTTGCTCATCCATACAGAGTTTGGCACAGTAGCACATTGACCAAAACGGTATTTTAACCTAAAGCCTTGCTTATAGCCATAGCAAATATGATTCTTCAGTGACAGGGGAACTCCAGAGTATTTTGGAGTTGCTCATCACAATGTTGAATACCTATAGGAGGCTTTTAATCCCTTCAAGACATGACCAGTTTTGGAAATTTTGGATTTTTCCTTGTCTTCCAAAAGCCATACTTTTTTTTACAAATAATAAAATAATAAAATTATTTGTGGGGTGTAAAAGAATAAAACACAATTCCATAATTTTTATTTTTTTTATTTTTTTCTCTGAGGTTCATTACATGACTCACTATTCTGTGGGTTAATATGATTATAGTGATAACAAATGTATAGTTGTTTTCTTTTAATACTTTTGAAATATTAAAAACCTGATTTATAAAATAAAAATTAGCTTTGTATATTCTGATACCCAAAACTTTTTATTTTTCTGTTGACAGGTATATGAGAGCTCATTTTGTGCGGGGTGAGCTGTAGATGTGTTTTATTTTTTGTATCATCTGGGGGACCTGTAACATTTTCATCAATTTTTATTTTAACTTTTTGGGCAAGGTAAAAAAAAAGCTGATTTATGCCATTCACCATCCATAGAGATTAACATTATATTTTAGTAGTTTGGACTTCTTTGAATGTGGCAATGCCAATTATGTTAATATTTTATTATTTTTATACATAATATGATAAATGTGGAAGGGGTATTTTTCATTTTAATATGTTTTATATATTATTTTTTTAATTACTTTTTTCACACAATTTTGTAGGGGAATTGAACATGTGATCGCCTGATTGCTTGTATTGTTTACTGGTGGTTTTACCAGCACTCTATTACACCATGTGTGTGTGTGTGGGGGGGTGCTATTTAAGTATTTTATTTATTTATTGTTAAAGGGAATTGAAAATGTGATGCCTCATCACTTGTACTATATACTGCAGTTCTTCTGTATTGCAGTTTGTGGTTATTTTTCCAGCACTCTATTAGACCTTGTGTGTGTCTGGGGAAGGGGGTATATGGTGGGATAGCTCAGTCTGTCTAACACCTCAAATGCTGCCGATATTATTGACAATTTGAGGGGTTAAACAGCCAGAGTCAAAATGAGCAATTTTGGGATCATACTAAGTGAGGTCACCACAATTATAAAAGAGAGAGTAATTATATTTAGGTATGGTTTGTAAATACATGGCATTACTTATTAGTAGCATATATATTAGAATTGGATTGTTTCTTCTTATGCCCATGGTTTATTGCTACCCTATTGAGAGAGTTACAGTAATTTCTCTAAACAAACCTGTCATGTGTAAATGCTCCTTTATAGTGCACACCATACTGTAGATTATAAATAAGGACCTGTTCAGCATAAGTACTGCACTTTATTTAGGGTATGTCCACCTGTGACATTGTTTCATTGTTCATGATGTTCTTTCTGAAAAAAAATTCTGTAATTATTACCAAAAAAAGATTATTACCTAAAACTGCTAAATGTTATGTTTGTATGTACCCTTGAAAAGTTACTAAACTCTTTATATAGATTGAAGGACGGCCAAGCAAAGCAGTGTTTTTACGGTATGTTTTATTGGTGTCCAAAGAGCAGAAGATAATTTAAAACACCACGCAACAACAACAAAAAATAAAATAAAATTTTGTCTGCTACTGGGCAAAAAACATTTGTTCTATACTAAATTGAGTGTGCGGATTACAAATCCGAAGTCAGAATTGTTGTAACACGTCACAAAATTTTGCAATTCATATGTATGCCTAAATGAATTAAGCACTTGGAAAGCATTGAATAATTTTGAACAGAACAAGTTTTACTCTAACAATTACCTGATCAAAGTTTGCATAGTAAACGGTGATAAAAATGTAACGGAATATCAACATTTCAAAAAGTCTAGTTTTTCAGTTTAAAAGTCTTACTTGAGCAAGGCCCAGTACTGTTAAAAGTGCTACAGGCATCTGCTTTTGCGTTTGTGAACGGTTATATTTTCCCATTGCAAAAACCAGCAGTAGTCCCCCATCATGTTGGAATTCCAGCGGCCTTGATACCTGTTCTCCATTGTAGAAATATCTTTATAGCACCGCTCTCCATATTAGTCACTTACGTGTCCCAAATTGGGTGGGAAAACTCAAGATGGGAATGTAAGAAATGCACTTTCATTGACATTCCGCAGCCAAGTTGTTCATATGCTGTAAGCATGTTGTCTACTAATTCAGCATAGTTTGCAGCTCATCTGTTCCCAAGGAAGTTCTCCACTACTAGCACAAATGCATCCCAAGCTGCAAGTTCCAGAGTGTTGAGTTTTGTTCTGAATGTGTCATCATGCATTAGTTTGTTGATTTCAGGGCCAGTAAAAATTTGGGCCCTTATTTTAGCATCAGTTTTCAGTATGCTAAACTTCTTCAAATACTTAAAACCATTTCCATCGTGATCAAGTGCAATTGCAAAATTTTTCATTAAACCAAGTTTAATGTGAAGTGGATCGACCAGTGATTTGTGTTGTACATTGTACTGACCAACTGTGTGCTCGAATCTGAGAGGCCTCTGTCTCATTTTGTAATGATTGTTGTCATCACGACTGTTGAATAGGCACAAGAAAAACATATGCTTTGTGTACCCTAACTGTAGGCCAAGCAGCAGTGCTACCACTTTCAGGTCAGCACAAATTTTTCATTTATGTTCTGAGTGTGATAATTTTCAAAATTAACTCTATAGAAGCATGGGTCTCTTTCATTCCAACCGCATGAACCAATGGAACAGATGGTTTTTCGTTACCATTGTGCACCAAGACAGCTTTCAAGCTTGTTTTGCTAGAGTCTATTAATAGCCTTCATTCATCGGGAACATGGAGTTAGATGGTACACACCATAAGACCATTTACATCAGTACAGAAACAGACATCGCTTTCCATTGCATAGTATACAGCTAACTTGGTGTGTCGATGATGAAAGTGTGAAGTTGTGATGCCTCGTTGTAGCAAATTCCATTCCTGAAGTCTAGAAGCTAGCAGTTCTGACTTTTCTTTAGATAATGACAGATCTCTTACCAGATCATCTAAATCTGATTGGCTCAGCAAGTGCGGCTGACCCTCCAGTTGGTCTGGATCAGGAAATACATTGTGACAATCAACCTCATCTTCCTCATCAGGATCAGAACCGTCTGTTTCAATTGCCGTTCTCGTGTGGTACTGGTTTAAGAGCAGACTCAGTCAGGATACACAATTTGTGACTCTCTTTGAATTCTCTTTGAATATTTGGCGGTTTTAGTCATGCAAAAGTAACAGTCTGGTGATTTTTCTGCTCACACCAAACCATAGGCACTGCAAAAGCCATTCCTTTCCTTTTACCATTCAACCACTGCGTTAGCCCAGAGTAACACACAGTGCAGCAAACGTGAGGTGCCCAGCTTTTATCTTGGTCTCCAATTTTACAGTCAAAGTAATACTTGTAAGCAAGACACACTCTTTGTCAGATTCTTGCGCTGATCATAAGTAGTGTATTTGCCACATATGTAGCAGAAATTGTCTGGACTGTTAACACATTTGCATTTATCCATCTTAAGTTTCAAAACTGATAGCACTATAGCAGATCACTTTATCAAAATCTGTCCAGCTTACCTTATATACTTACTGCTGAGTCCATCTGGACAGGTCTGGACATGTCCACTAGAATATTTCCAATATAATGCATTAATATTATAACTGAATAGGCTTTGCATGTATAACTTAAAATCTAGACGTGTCAGGAAAATTCTGAGTTCATATTTGAAATCAGTGTGCTCATTTTAATCACGTTTTCTCTTGGTAGCAAAATAATTGTTGTAATACATTTCTAAATAAAATGGAAGCAGAAGGACATCATGATATTATATAAAACATAAAATCCTGTCATGTTTTGCTGAAGATTCACTTGATTGCTGCTCAGAGGCCCGAGACATTGGGAATGCAATCTCTAAGATCTCACGCAATTGTTTACTGGAAAACTTGCAGTTACACTTTGACTCCTGCAGACTGAAATTACGTCGATGCTGCTGGTAATTTTTTTTTTTCCCCACTACTAATTTGTATTTTTACCTTGTCCTTAATTTACGAAGGCAAAATGTTGATTGCACTTGTAAAAGGCCAACAGACTCTATCTCTCTCTGTGTAGACTGCAGCTAACCTAATATGACAGGCTGTAGAAATGCTTTGAAGTTTTAAGTAAATTTTAATAATCTTGATGAATCTCGCAAATAAGCTTCTCTGTGAAATGAAAGGTTGCTATGCGTTTTCTTTTACATGGCAGAGAACAGTTGGATGTGACATGTCAAGTGTTCTCATTGCCATGGCACAGTCTCCCATTACCTTGCTAAATTTTCCTTTAATTTAACCCATTATGCAGATGCTTTTCATTCTTTTACCATTGCAGAATCTACACTAATATATTTGATAAACAGCAGTTCCCTTAGTCTTAAAAGGGTATTTATCACATATCCACCTGATAAATGGAAGCTCACATAGGGGTCCAAGCACAGTTTATCAGCCCCATAGAAGTGAACGGAGCAGTGGACCAATTGCACACTACCACTCCATTTAGAGTGGACCCCTCGTTCTCTGGTTCACTGTGGGTCCCAGCCGTTGGACCTTCCACAGTCTGATATCTGTCACTTTTCCTGTGGATAGGTAAGAAATACTTTTCATGGAATAATGTCTTCATGGAGGCAATAAATATTAATTACCCCTACACATCATGTAATGTGTATGGAGCCTCCCAAATATTTCCCTCTTGGCAGCTAAGGAGAGATGAGGATTTGGCAGTTAGACTTTGATGGCTCAATCCTTTTGTTCATTGAAGATAAACCACAGTCAGATGTCGGACAGCTGCTTTTAACCCCTTACCAATCACAACACATGGACACTCAGTAGAACCGAGCAGGCATGTGTATATGATATTGGTATAAAGAGCTGTCAACTGAATAAGCTTTGAGCACACAGATATCTCATGTAGTTGGTCCAGTCTTATTATAGATATCGTTCCCTTGGAGACATATTATGATAAGCTTGAGGGACTGCTGGGTATTCATATTTTTAATCAATGTCCTGCCATCTTGTCTGTTATAATTGTTAGGTATTTATGGTTGTTCTCTCAGGTCTCACAGCATTACTTCTCCCCTTAAAAACAAGAAAAGTTCCAATCTTATGCAGTGGATTTTTGTACCCCTTTGTATCATCCATTTATGTTCTGCATACCTAATGAAGGCTGTTTTCAGCCCTGGCCTGCTTATTCTCACACAAACAGAATTTTGATGAATGAGCTTTAGGAACTGATGGGAGCCTTGGGTTTGGCATTGATAGGTGGGTATCTCTTGGGGTTTTGGCACAGAAACCAGCAAGTGTGAAGGTCCACTTTAAACTGCAGCTCTCCAGCGCCCTTGCTTATATTCAATGTCGGCTGTAAAATTACTCAGCCTTTCTTTTGTGAACAGCACATTAGGCAGGAAGGTGTGTACATTTGCTGTAGGAAAATTCTCTAACAGTACCAAAGTTCAATAACGGCTATTTACAAAATGCAGTTCTCTGGTTGGGTTTCATTTCTGTACTGCTACTGGCTGACCTCTAAGGCATTTCAATTATTTGTTTCTCTTTAATAACTATTATATTTTTAATTCTAGTTTGACAAATAAATGCCTTTGTTTAGGGATTAAAAGCTGCTTTACATAGACTAGTTTGTTATCTATTATTTTACGTATACATCCACACCTGTATAAGCTTATTTAGTACACCAGTGTACTGTTGCAGTCTGCCCGCTTTCGGCAGGTCCTGCTCAATGAAGAGAGAAGAGACTTCCGCACCGCGAGCAAGTGGATGAGGTTAGTTTTTATTTTATTTTTTTAACCCCTCCTGGGTAAAGTGTACCCGTTTTTATCGTCCGTTAGACGGGTGCACTCCTGTCAATCGGCCGTTAAAAACCTATGTCCTATTTTTGGACGGACGCTATTCACTGGCCGTTATGAGCGGCCATGTGAATAGCCTCATAGACATTCACTGTCCTAAAAATAGCCGCGTGACGGCTGTTACTTAGATGGCCATCACACGGGCATTATTCACTGTCATGTGCGTGAGGCCTAGGGAGACACAGCATTACAGTAATATAAAAATGTTTTAAAAACATAAAAAAAAATCAAATTGCCATTTTACAATGTTAAATGCAAAAATAAGCAATAAAAGTAAAAATACCGGAAATTGATATTACGGCATCCAAAAATGTCTGAACTATAAAAATAATTATTGAACACTGTAATCGAAAAAATATATCTGATTTGCTGTTGTTTGGTCACCTTGCCTCCCCTTAAAAAAAAAAAAATTATATGGTGATTAAAAACACATATATCCCAAAATGTTACAAAAAAAAACTACAGCTTGCCACAAAAAAGAAGCCCTCATGCCCTCATAAAGCTCTGTAAATAGAAATATACCAAGGATATGGGTGCCAGAATATGGCTATTAGAGATTAACTGATTTCCCGATATTTGATTCAGGTCACATTCTTTTGATTTGACCATCAGATTCAATTTAGTTAGAATCAAAAGCACTCCAATTACTCAGAAAAGTCGTTGCTAGGGATGAGCGAATCGACTTCTGATGAAAGATCCGAAGTTGATTTGCATAGCATAAAGCTTTGTTAAAATACTGTATGGAGCGAGCGCTTTTTACAGTATTAGGATGCAAATCTGCCATTGCAAAGTTTGCGAGACTTCGGGCAATGACTTCAGAAATTAATTTCTACTGTAAAAAAACTTTTACTGAACTCGAGTTCTTGGAACATTCACACAACCGTTTGAACGGGACCGGATCTGTTCCGCAATTTTGTGGAACAGGTGCAGACCCATACATTTAAAGGGGCCACAATAGATGCAGACAGCACAGTAATTTAGTGCCGCAGCCCTCAAAAAGTATAGAACATGTCCGATTTTTGTCCGTTATCACGGACAGGAATAGGCATTTTCTATAAAGCACCAGCCCTGTGCGTTCCACAAAATGCGGAATACCTATGGCCGGTAACTCTGTTTTGCAGTCCGCAATTTGCGGACCACAAAACATGGCACAGTCGTGTGAATGTACCCTTATTCTTATAAAGCTGAACATGCATTTAATGCTTGTACATTTTGTACACTGTGCTATAGCTTGTATAAATTATAAAAGGACATTCTTGTAAATGGCCTGTTATTGTACAGTCGGGAGCAGTAATATCTTTAATACTCTAAGTAAGCAGAGACAGTGTAACTTTTTTTATCCTTGAGAACAATATAGCTGAACTGCCTGTCTGCGATATCTGCTCTGTTATATACTATACTGAGCAGAACTTGAGCCAAGTATACTTTGTCAAGCTCAGGGACTTCACAAGAAAATATAAATCAAAACAGCTTCGAGGATTTATATGGTAGTTCTCAGAATCCCCTGAATAAATTAGATCTTTAGTTTGGCTGAATAAGGTTTATACGTTCAGCATGGCCATAAAATAAAATCTTTCCACTGTTTGATTACTGCGGCTATACCCTTTAGACCTGGATGGGATATGACACTGTTCCCCGAACACTCTAACAAATTTAGAGACAAATCAGTTCCTGGAATCAAAACCTGTTGACAGAGAAATATTTTACTTGTTTATAATCGTAATTCACTTGTGCTCCAGTAAGTGCATTTGTATTGGTGCATGGACACCAACAAGAAAGATTTGAACTTGATGGACCTGTGTCTTTTTTCAACTTATGTATCTATGGCAAAATCTGGCTATACATATTAGATTAATGTAAGACAAATCTGCTAATTTGGGCAGGATTGGACAACCATCTAATGTGCAGGAGGTGTCCTAACTGTCTCCTGACGATGATGTTAGTAAGAAAAAGGAATCGTGCTGTTGGATTTTATCATGCTCAATTCTGTGGGGGAGATGAGCACCACCAGAGGTGTCTGGCAGTGGCTTATTACCCTATCTTGGTTCACAATTACCAAAAAGACAACAAAAAGTTAAATTATCTGATCTACAGTTTTGTGAGGCTCAAAAAAAGGCATCTTCAGTGTTAAGATATAAAGCAGCCATATTACAGACATCTGAAACAAAAAAAAAATATCTTTTAAATATCTTAAGTTTTTGGGGGGACATTAATCAAGTCTGCAGTGCCAGTTTTATGGTGTAAAAATTTCACAAATGATGCCTGTGTGTGACATTTGGTACATTTGATGACCCTCTCCACTTTTAGAAGTGGAGCGAAAAGCAGGTCAGGATTTCAAAGAAGAACACCTATAAAGAGCAGCTGAAGGCATCTGTGTTGTTTCCATGTTCTTATATGTCCACACTGCTGAGAAATGAAGTTTTAATATCTGCAAATGAGGGAGTGGCAGTTGCAGAGAGAGCTGAGGCTCTAGGTGTAATTACAATGCCTTCGTCGCTCCTAAAGGCTCATTTGCATATATAAAACATTTCATTTTTCTTAGCAATGAGGGCACATATGAACATCGGACCAACACAGATGCCTTCAGCTGCCAAGTACACATGTAACAGGTCGGCCAGTTTCATAGGTACAAAACTGCCTGACAGATGTCCTTAAGTTTAATTTAATATGATGTCCAAAGTTTTAAAAAAGTTGCAAAAAAAAGTAATGCCACCCCCCCGTGTACTTTTACAGACATAGGCGTACACCAAATATATTATTACTGTGCGCCATTTCATAAATTCGATGCAACCTCACAAAGACAGACTTAAAACACAAAGCCCACTGCAAATGATAAATTCCCCTCATTATCTTTATTTGTATCTGCTAGTAATGACATTATTTCTCTAGTTATTTTATTGCACTGTCTACATTTTCAGAAATAGTCCAGTATCTGACATTTACTGGTTCTACTGTAGGTCTGTTCTATAAATCAAACAATGTACACTGACCTAAAGAATCATTAGGAACACCTGTTCTATTTCTCATTAATGCAATTATCTAGTCAACCAATCACATGGCAGTTGCTTCAATGCATGTAGGGTTGTGGTCCTGGTCAAGACAATCTCCTGAACTCCAAACTGAATGTCAGAATGGGAAAGAAAGGTGATTTAAGCAATTTTGAGCGTGGCATGGTTGTTGGTGCCAGACGGGCCGGTCTGAGTATTTCACAATCTGCTCAGTTACTGGGATTTTCACGCACAATCATTTCTAGGGTTTACAAAGAATGGTGTGAAAAGGGAAAAACATCCAGTATGCGGCAGTCCTGTGGGCGAAAATGCCTTGTTAATGCTAGAGGTCAGAGGAGAATGGGCCGACTGATTCAAGCTGATAGAAGAGCAACGTTGACTGAAATACCCACTCGTTACAACCGAGGTATGCAGCAAAGCATTTGTGAAGCCACAACACGTATAACCTTGAGGCGGATGGGCTACAACAGCAGAAGACCCCACCGGGTACCACTTATCTCCACTACAAATAGGAAAAAGAGGCTACAATTTGCACAAGCTCCCCAAAATTGGACTGTTGAAGACTGGAAAAATGTTGCCTGGTCTGATGAGTCTCGATTTCTGTTGAGACATTCAAAAGGTAGAGTCCGAATTTGGCGTAAACAGAATGAGAACATGTATCCATCATGCCTTGTTACCACTGTGCAGGCTGGTGGTGGTGGTGTAATGGTGTGGGGGATGTTTTCTGGGCACACTTTAGGCTCCTTAGTGCCAATTGGGCATCGTTTAAATGCCACGGGCTACCTGAGCATTGTTTCTGACCATGTCCATCCCTTCATGACCACCATGTACCCATCCTCTGATGGCAGGATAATGCACCATGTCACAAAGCTCGAATCATTTCAAATTGGTTTCTTGAACATGACAATGAGTTCACTGTACTAAAATGGCCCCCACAGTCATCAGATCTCAACCCAATAGAGCATCTTTGGGATGTGGTGGAACAGGAGCTTCCTGCCCTGGATGTGCCTCCCTCAAATCTCCATCAACTGCAAGATGCTATCCTATCAATATGGGCCAACATTTCTAAAGAATGCTATCAGCACCTTGTTGAATCATTGCCACGTAGAATTAAGGCATTTCTGAAGGCAAAAAGGTTGTCCAACACCGTATTAGTATGGTGTTCCTAATAATTCTTTAGGTGAGTGTATATAGTATAACTGCATTAGTTAACAGAAAATAAATAATAGATTGATTTGCACAGATGCATGTGTGTGAAAATGTGTATATGACATAAAGGAAATGATTATAGCCCAGTAGGCTATAGACATGGAGGACTGCCAGAAGTCCTCGGACAAGAGCAAGGCCTGTCTGAACTGCCACTCTGGTTTTATCCTACAAGTTTGCAGGGTTGGTGATTAGAGTGGCTTTCGCCCAATTATGCTGCGATTATTCTACTGCACTATAATTGACTGGGGAGATATGCTAATACCTGTCATTTGGGATGATAAAAGATGAACGGAGGACGCAATGCATTATTTAGCTGGCTGTGTGATAGATGAGGGATGTGCAGAGTGCTTTAATTGTCGAGAAGAGAGGTTAAGCTGAATGAAAGGATGAATTAGAAATGAGGTTTTTCCCTGCGAGTTGGGTTAAAAATGAAAATAATGGAACATATATTTTCAAAATGATTGTTGCCAGTACACAAAAAACTGCTCCTCTAGTTTGATATTAAATGTTTCAATAGAATCCACATTTACTGCAGAGGAGAAACTATTCAGCAGGTTTTCATTTTATTGGAACAGGGCATCAACGTACAGTACAGAGATAAATGCACGTATGAAGGGTGAAACTGCTTCTTCGGGGAGAGGTTTGGACTTTTTTCTTTATGTTGATGATCTGTGTGACATCAGCTTGGAGTAAATGGATTCCACCATATTCATTAAGTATGGGTAAATTTTTCTGACTTTTCTAGAATAATTTAATGATCGTAATCATTTCTTACATGACTAATACTGATATGAGTAGCATACAAAGGCAAATTAATGTAAATGTGAGAAGTTCTTGTGTTTGTCATTCTTTGAAAGTAATTAGCATTTTCTATACTAAGGGCCTTATTAGACCGCTTAATTTTGGGGCAAATTATTATGAACAAGAGTTCATAGGAATGCTCGTTCCCCATGATCGTCCTGTATAATCGATTGGTGATTGTCAGCTGATGGGCATTTTTCTCCCTGCGTAATCAGGGTTGTGCTGCCGTTAACTAATAGATCTGAATAACGAGAAGGATAACTACAGCAGTAGTCCTTCCTCCCACATTTTGTTTGCATCAGGCCGGTGCAAACAATTGCCCGTGGATGTGTTCTCATCCATCTCTGCTTGCACTGCCCGAAGATCGGCCGGTGTAATACAGCCCTATGCGACCATTTAGTATTGCATACAATACCGTGAAAAGCTTGAAATACATTTAAATTATGGTGGAGTTGGGGTAAAAATGTGATTCCGTCAGTTTTGTTGTTTTTTTTTTTTCTTCTTTTTTTATAGCTTTTGTTTGCATAGTCATATTCTCACCCCCATAACTTTTCTATATTTGTGTCTACAGAGCTGTGTGAAGGCTCATTTTTTGCAGGCTGATATGTATTTTTCATTGATACCATTTTGGTGTGTGTGTGACTTTAATCACTTTTTTTTGTATATCATTTTTTTGGGAGGTGAAACAACCAAAAAACTGCAAATCTTCCTTTTTTTTTTTGTTGTGGCAATACAAATGATCTTTATCTTTTTTATTTTTGATTTTTTACATCTTCACATTTTTTTTTACTTTTGTTTTTAAACTCTTTTTAGTAAACTTTTTTTTTAGTAAACTTTTTTTTTTTTTTTTTTTTTGTCCTCCAAGACTTGTCCTATAGACTGTAATGATTTACCATTGTAGCTTATGGAAGAATCAGAGTGTACCTATCATGCCCCTACCATGGGCAGGTCTTGATAGGTACTTTGCTATTACAGGCCGCAGAGCATTCACAAGGCCCGTGGCTGCCATAGTACTTAAATGGCTCCTGTGATTTTGCCATGGGGAGCCATTCCACTGACCTGTATGCCAGCCCTGTGCTGGGATCATGGCTGCTGATGGAGGTTCCCATTTATCAGAGACCTCCATTCACTTAATAAACTGCGCATGCCGCCAGTATCCCTGTCTGTCTCTAGTATAAGTGAATGGAAGCCACAAGGTCCTCCATCAGGGACTATGTTCCCAGTGCAGTGTCGGCACAAAACTCGGGGGACCTGTGTGTAAGCGTTAATTAAACTATTGGACATCAGTTGCGATAATGCTTAATACTAGCTGCATGCATGTGCTGTTACCAGCATGTGTGCAGCTAGAAATATAAACTGGCCAACTCTTTTAAGTATCACAGCCCATGTCCCATTATTTAATGTGTTCTGATTAACTCAAAAAGTGTGATACTTACCATTCTAGACTTATAGCAGCATCAAATTACCCTCCTGTTGACACCTAGAAGAGGTATTCAGATAAGAATATTTCAATCCAATACCACTTTATCCACTTCAGTCATCTCCAACATAATGTTGCTGTACAGCACATTAAACCACACTGTGCTCCAGACACTTATTCCCACACTTCTGTAACGGTGAATTAGGCTCAGGCAACGAGATCAACACATTTGCTCAATTATGGTCCTGCATTATTAATTCTTACCAGGCTAGCAGCTTACCAGCATAGAAGCACACTTGTGATTTTTCTGATGTTATCATAGGCCTGCTGTGTTGCCATTATGGTCTGCTCAAATTCCTTACTTTTACTCAAAGGTGACCTGCATTAAAAATCCAATTTTCAGCAGTCTCATCTTCCATGTTTAAAAGTCTAAGAAAAGCAATTCCATTATCCAGCTTTAGCATCTTAAAGTCTTGATTATTTGTTCATGTTTTGTGTTGCTGTTATCATGCTTTGTAATAAATTTACATTAAAAACTAGCTGTAATTAATTTTTGTTTTGTTGTCTGCACACATCACGGCACTGTGAAGAAACCCATATCAACTACATGTATATCTGCCATAAAAGTATTATTAGTGGGGTTTCTAACTGCTGGGACCCCACTGATCTCATAAAGGGGGAATTTAAATTCATCAAAATAGTAAGAGTCGTATGGAAATAGCCAAATGAGCATCATTTAACTATTTATTTAGTTATTATATGGGGGGGGGGGGGGGGGGGCTCATGCTTGAAGCTCCTGTGCACCCAACCAAAATTGGTAAAAGAGCCCCAACTTTCTATGTGCTAGGTAAAATACAGGTGTCTATTTTGGTGCCCTTTCAGACACTAAGTCGTCCTGGGTGCAACAGCTACCACTACACAATATTTAACTTTTAGGTGTCCATTATGTGACTTTTGCACACACAGTTAAACGTCTAATCGGATGGGTGTTTTTGTCAATGGACTTCAATTTTTACACGAGATCGTGCTGACACGGTGCATTTCAGATAATATATAAAGTGGATGTGTTAATGGCTTGTGTTAAACTTTGTGTAATGTTGCTTGCTGTTAACTCTGTAGCTTCATGGAGAGAAAATGTACTGTATATTGGTTTACTGCTACAGATTTAGCCACCTGCATAAACTTTGGATTTTAGGCAACAATGGAGAAGTATATTTGACCGACAACACTAAAAATAAGTGATAAGCATCTTTAATACGTCTTTCAATCATAACAGCAGTTTTATTTCTTGTGGTATTAGCTCCTATGGCTTGACTGCTGTGTTGTAGATGTAATTTCTTGCTGTAGACTTTTCTTACTGTGCACTTGATGTATTTCAAAGGTGGGAGGTGAAGTTGTAAGCTTTGTAAGTGTTTTATGTATTTATTTTGCTATGTTTATTGTATGTTTTAATATTGCAAAGTAGGATTGTAGCAATTTATCATTTAGTAACTGATGAGCTTTCTGCAGTTCGATTGTTAATCATGTTTACTGATCCAACTGGCAGAAATGACTTATGATGTATGGGAAGGGGGGAGAACTCATAAAGCTTTTAAAGTGAAAGAATTAATATGATTGAGCCTTTTCCAAGAGTTTTTTTTGTGCCCTAAAGAAAGTTTACCCCTGAAGAAGCCAGAAGTCTGGTGAAACATGTCGGGGGGCAGTTTTAGCTTTTAAACGCAGTTCTCCACTCCACTGCAAATTAACTATTAATAGTCCAGCTGGATTATACTTAAATGCTCTGATCTTCAATGTGCCTAAAATAAACACGGCACCAATACTGTGGCTATCTCTGTTTGCAGGGCTAATTGCCACAAGGCTCATTGTTAGGCTACTTTCACACTAGCGTTCTGCTGTCCGCTCGTGAGCTCCGTTTGAAGGAGCTCATGAGCGGAGCAGAACGCTTCCGTCCAGCCCTGATGCAGTCTGAATGGATGCGGATCATCAGAAATACCCAAATATTTCAATCCATGGCCGTGGCTGTATTGCGGCCCGCATACAGGGGGTCCGCAGTACACGGGCACCATCTGTGTGCACCCCTCATTACTGATGCTGACCCATTCACTTGAATGGGTCCCGGATTGCGGACTTCAGGAGGAAGTGCAGTGCGGAACGGAGGCACGGATCGGAAGCCCACGGAAGCACTACACACCTCCGCACCGCAAAAAAGTAGTGAATGCGCTACTTTTTTGCGGATCGTCGGATGTGGATCGCGGACCTCATTCAAGTGAATGGGTCAGCGATCTGCTTGCGGCGGCCCCACGGTCGGTTCCAGTGCATTGTGGATCGCAATTTGCTGTCCGCAGCTTGGGCCAGGCCAGCACACGGTCGTAAAACTGTTTCTCAGCTGTGCAAAAATGAAGTTTAAACATTACAGCACTGAATTATTAAACTGGCGTTATCTTTATTTTTGGTGGAAGCTGCGACTTTTCTGTTTTACTTGTAAGGTAAATTTATCAATAGTCTGCAACAGGCTAAAGATATTTTTGTACCTGCTAAGTTAGTTCAGAGATCCATTTGTTTTGTGGGTATTTTGCATTGATTTTTGACCTTTCTTATCATTAGGGGATTTGGAAAAGTCCCCAAAAATTGTCTCAACTGCACTCTACTCCTGACTAGCCGTAGTTGTTACAAGTGCAAATGAGTTAGAACATTGTTTGACTGTGCTAAATTAAAGAAGTGCCACTGTCATAAATTTGGCAGGCATGCTACCTTTACACAAACTTCAAATTTTCCCCTGTGATAAATCAAGGACCATGTTGCTTTGATAACCTGACAATATGTACAGTATGTCATTTTGGGCTTTAATGAGGTTGAACATCACTATATATTTCTACACAAAGGCAGTTTGTAATAAACTTTTTTTTTTATTTTGCCGATATCTAGTTGATGAACACTGCATAAGAAACTAGTGCATGCGCAGTGGAACAGTTTAGCAACAGCATAAATCCTGACATAAGCTCCTCAATAAATATGAGCAATTGTTTATTGATGATGTAAACCCTGGATGTTATGTTACCTATTCATAGCTAAGAAGAAAAATTGAAATCTTCTACCCATTTTTTTTTTTCCTTTTTGGTCTAGTAACGTAGCAAGAATTTCTACCCTTTAAAACGAAATTAGTCCTTCACAGTCAGACCGTCAGTTAGAAGGATATTATTCTTGGCAGGGCGCTCAGTTTTGTAATTACCAGATTCCATCTTTAATTGCAATTATTTGGACACCCAGGAAAAGGGACCTTCTTTTTTTTTTTTTTTTTAGGATGGAATGTAATTGGTGGTCAGAAGGCCCTTCAATCTGCCTTAGAATGGCTGATATACAATGTGTGACACGTTGACTAGAAGGTTCTATAAGCCGGGTTTCTGCATGGTTTTGTGAAAAAAATTCATCTACAAATGCCCATACGGTTTACTTAAAAATTCACTCAGATGCTATCCTGCTCTTTTTCTAATGCATTATTGGACCAAGAGGATTGATCAGCCATATTTACACATTGCTACATACTGCATATTGAGATCCAATATACAGTTTAAACCAGAAGTTAACATACACTATATAAAAAGAGACATATGCATGTTTCCCAATATCTGACATGAAATCTGAATAAACCTTTCCTGTTTTTGGTGAATTAGGATTACCATTAGGATTATTATTTGCCAAATGCCAGTATAATGAGAAATAATGTTTTTTTAAGACATTTGTGTTACTTTCTGCAATGTCAAAAGTTTACATACACTAAGATTACTATGCCTTTAAACCATTCTGGACTGCCCATATGATGTCATGTGTTTGGAAGCTTCTGTTAAGTTTGTTTGCAACATCTGAGTTAATTAGAGACACACCTGTGGATGTATTTAAAAAGGACCTTTCATGGGTCCAAACATTTTAAGATAACTATCTGGACATGTAGAGCGGAGCCCAGGGATTTCGCTGCACTTACTATTATCCCTGGGCACCGCTCCGTTCGCCCGCTGTGGCCCCGTTACATTCTCCCGCGCTGTATGGTAATTGCTAAACCAGGAAGGAGTCTGCCCTGTTTCTCCCTGGGCGCTTGGGCGTTCCTTCTCCCTGGCTGTAATGCTGTCCAATCGCAGCGCAGAGCTCACAGCCAGAAAAAAAAAACACCCAGACTTTGAGCTCTGCGCTGCGATTGGACAGCACTACAGCCAGGGAGAAGGAACGCCCAGGGAGAAACAGGGCAGACTCCTCCCTGGTTTACCGATAGTAGCAATTACCATACAGCACGGGAGAAGGTAACAGGGCCACAGCGGGCGCCCAGGGGTAATAGTAAGTGCAGTGAGATCCCAGGGGCGCCGCTCTACATGTCCAGATAGTTATCTTACAATGTTCGGACCTGTTAAAGGTCCTCTTTAAATGCACACCTGAATCACACTGCTTCTTTGTGTAGCATCATGGGAAAGTCTAAAGAAATCACTCAAGATATCAGAAAGTGAATTGTGGACTTGCACAAATCTGGCTCCACTTTGGGTGCAATTTCAAGATACCTGAAGGTGCCTCGTTCATCTGTACAAACACATATACTCAAGTACAAACAAGATGGGAATGTCCAGCCATCATACCGCTTTAGGAAGGAGACTGGTTCTATGTCCCAGAGATGAACGTGCTTTGGTCCGACATGTGCATATCAACCTAAGAATAAAAGCATAAGACCTTGTGAAGATGATGGTGGAAGCTGGTAAGATTGTGTCAATATCCACAGTGAAACGAGTACTATATTAGCATGAGCTGAAAGGCCACTCTGTTAGGAAGAAGCCATTACTCCAAAAGAAACATAAAAAAGCCAGATCAATGTTTGCAAATGCACACAGGAACAAAGACCAACATTTTTGGAGTCATGTCCTGTGGTCTAACCAAACTAAAATTGAACTTTTTGGTCATTACGACCATCGTTACGTTTGGAGGAAAAAGGGAGAAGCTTGGAAGCCTAAGAACACCATCCAAACTGAATCACGAGGGTGGCAGCATCATGTTGTGGGGTTGTTTTGCTGCAGGAGGGACTGCTGCACTTCACAAAATAGATGGCATCATGAAGAAGGAAGATAATGTGGAAATACTGAAGCAACATCTCAAGACATGAGCCAGGAAGTTAAAGCTTGGGCGGAAATGGGTCTTCCAAATGGACAATGACCCGAAGCATACTGCCAAACTGGTTACAAAGTGGCTTAAGGATAACAGTCAATGTTTTGGAGTGGCAATAACAAAGCCCTGATCTCAATCTTATTGAAAATGTATGTGCAAAGCCGAAAAGGCAGGTGCGAGCAAGGCGAACAACAAACATGGCTCAGTTACACCAGTTTTGTCAGGAGGAATGGGCCCAAATTCCGACCAACGATTGTGAGAAGCTTGTGGAAGGATATCGAAAACGTTTGACCCAAATCATACAGTTTAAGGGCAATGGTACCAAATATGAATAAAGTACCGTATTTTTCGCCGTATAAGACGCACTTTTTCCCCCCCAAAAGTGGGGGGGAAATAGCAGTGCGTCTTATACGGCGAATGTAGCCGATTTTGCTTAGTTTTCAATGATACACCCGCCGCGATGCCGTGCGGCGGGTATATCAGCTGTGAGGGAGGAGGGGCTGGGGGCGGCATCTGCATTTATAATGACAGCGGGGCCCGTGCAGTGACTGTATTCTACTACACGGGCCCCGCTTACTGTACAATCATATCCCTAATACCGTAGTTAATTGTTGTGTGCACTGCATGTAAAAGCATAATGAGCGATGATGAGCGCTATTACTTACAATTAGAAGCGCTTGCCGTTCGGAGCAGGGAGGAGGGAGGAGGCAGGAGGCAGGCCGGGAGGACGGGCGCTGGCAGTGTGAGTCATACGTCACGCGCCTGCGCCGCCTGCTTCATGAATGAAGCAGGCGGCGTGGGCGCATGACGGATGACTCACACTGCCAGCGCCCGTCCTCCCGGCCTGCCTCCTGCCTCCTCCCTCCTCCCTGCTCCGAACGGCAAGCGCTTCTAATTGTAAGTAATAGCGCTCATCATCGCTCATTATGCTTTTACATGCAGTGCACACAACAATTAACTACGGTATTAGGGATATGATTGTACAGTAAGCGGGGCCCGTGTAGTAGAATACAGTCACTGCACGGGCCCCGCTGTCATTATAAATGCAGATGCGACCCCCACCCCCATTATAAAAGCAAATGCGACCCCCACACTTATGGAGGGGATCTGTGGATGACACATAGCATAAGATGCTATATATGTGTCATCCACAGATCCCCCCCATAACTGTCATACACAGATCCTCATAACAGCGCCATCCAGAGAGGATCCCCTATAAGTGTCATCCACAGATCCCCCATAACAGTGCGTCATCCACAGATCCCCATAACAGTGCATCACCCACAGACCACAATTAGTTCAAAATATTTTTTTTCTTATTTTCCTCCCCAAAAACCTAGGTGCGTCTTATACGCCGGTGCGTCTTATACGGCGAAAAATACGGTATATGGAAACTTTTAGCTTTGCAGAAAGTAATAAAGATGCTTTAAAACATTCTCTCTCTCTCTCTCTCATTATTCTGGCATTTAGCAAATAATAATTATGGTAATTCTAATTGAACAAAAACAGGAAAGGCTTATTCTGATTTCATGTCTGGTATTGAGAAAAACATGCATATGTGTCTTTTTAAATAGTATATGTAAACTTCTGGTTTCAACTGTAGCTACTCATTCTTGAAACAAGCAAATGTAGACAAAACCTGCATCAGTTTTAGTTGAATGGGTGGCCTCTCTCTGTTTCCGGAAGCATCACTTAATTGCAGTTTGTAATGGGCATTATTAAACCATTGACGCCAATATCTGGCTTAATATGCAGAATTTATGTTTACTTGCATGTCTACTTACCTTCTTCACAGAACTGTGCTCTCAAAATGTCCACTGATGGAGGGTCATGTGACCAATCCCATCCATTAGCAGTTTCCATTCACTTACATAGACTGCTTATATGCTCGTTTCCCTGTCCATCCTCAATCTAAGGGCTCATTCAGACGACCGTATGCTGTCCATAAAAATGCTTTTTTGCTGACTAGATGCTGTCTCATTCACTTCTATGGAGCCCTTTTCTTCCATTGCACAGCTTGGCAAAAAAAAAAATTATGTCCTATACTTGGCCCTATTGAAGTCTATGGATTAGAAAATGAAAAACTTAATGCAATTGTTTTTTTTGTGGACATGCTAAACTGTCCGCAAAAAAGGGATCTGCTTTTTTGAGGACAGTATATGGCCGTCTGAATGAGCCATAAGTGAGAGGCCTCGTGTGCAGCTAGTTATAGATAGCGGCGAACCCCACTAAAGGGGTAACCCATTAACTACATTTATTACTTTTCCACATTGATATCGCCATCTCCATCATTCCCACAGACAATGAATGGGGGGCGATAAATGTTAGTGGGTTCAACTTTTAAAATTTATTGATAGGAAATGATTGTTAGGAAGGCATCAAAAAATCTTGAATGGCAAATAGTATATAGTACCATAGGAAAAAAAAAGGGATGAAAAATTCCCGATTATTGACGGCACATCTTACCGAGTAATCAGGGATGTGCTGCTGATAATGAACAGAAGAGAATGGAGGGTGGAACAACTTGTGGCAATTGTTCCTCCCATATTCAAAGTTTGCATCGACCTGTGTAATAAGGCCAGTGCAAACGAGCGCCAGTGGATGTGTTGTCATCCATCGACACTTGATCTTTGGGCATTGCAAGCATTTTAATATCAGCCTTAGGCCTCATTCACATGAATGTAAACCATCTGTGCCGTGTATATCCTGTATTGAGGTGCTGACCCATTGACTTGAATGGATCTGCGATCCGCAATATACAGCAAAAGATAGGACATGTCATATCTTTTGCGCTGCAGAGGTGCGGCCCAAAAAGCCCACAGAAGCTCTTCCAAGTGCTTCCATGAGCATCCGAACTGTATCACGCACCCGTGATACAGAATTCACAAAGCCGGTACCCTTATGTTGCGGACCTGCTGTTTGCAGTCCACAATACGGGCACGGATGGCTTACGGTCATGTGATTGCCCCCTTGGCGTTCCTTCATACACTGTTGCAGAATTTTTCCGCAACTGAAAATCAGTTCTATTCATTTGAATAGGGTGGAAGCACGTGGGTTTCTGCAAGCCCCATTAACCACTTCAGCCCCGCTAGGTGAAACCCCCTTCATGACCAGAGCACTTTTTACACTTCGGCACTACACTACTTTCACCGTTTATCGCTCGGTCATGCAACTTACCATACAAATTAATTTTACCTCCTTTTCTTCTCACTAATAGAGCTTTCATTTGGTGGTATTTCATTGCTGCTGGCATTTTTACTTTTTTTGTTATTAATCAAAATGTAACGATTTTTTTGCAAAAAAATGACATTTTTCACTTTCAGCTGTAAAATTTTGCAAAAAAAACGACATCCATATATAAATTTTTCGCCAAATTTATTGTTCTACATGTCTTTGATTAAAAAAAAATGTTTGGGCAAAAAAAAATGGTTTGGGTAAAAGTTATAGCATTTACAAACTATGGTACAAAAATGTGAATTTCCGCTTTTTGAAACAGCTCTGACTTTCTGAGCACCTGTCATGATTCCTGAGGTTCTACAATGCCCAAACAGTAGAAAACCCCCACAAATGACCCCATTTCGGAAAGTAGACACCCTAAGGTATTCGCTGATGGGCATAGTGAGTTCATAGAACTTTTTATTTTTTGTCACAAGTTAGCGGAAAATGATGATGATTTTATTTTTTTTATTTTTTCTTACAAAGTCTCATATTCCACTAACGTGCGACAAAAAATAAAAAATTCTAGGAACTCACCATGCCCCTCACAGAATACCTTGGGGTGTCTTCTTTCCAAAATGGGGTCACTTGTGGGGTAGTTATACTGCCCTGGCAATTTAGGGGCCCAAATGTGTGAGAAGAACTTTGCAATCAAAATGTGTAAAAAATGACCGGTGAAATCCAAAAGGTGCACTTTGGAATATGTGCCCCTTTGCCCACCTTGGCAGCAAAAAAGTGTGACACATCTGGTATCGCCGTACTCAGGAGAAGTTGGGGAATGTGTTTTGGGGTGTCATTTTACATATACCCATGCTGGGTGAGAAAAATATCTTGGTCAAATGCCAACTTTGTATAAAAAAATGGGAAAAGTTGTCTTTTGCCAAGATATTTCTCTCATCCAGCATGGGTATATGTAAAATGACACCCCAAAACACATTCCCCAACTTCTCCTGAGTACGGCGATACCAGATGTGTCGCACTTTTTTGCTGCCAAGGTGGGCAAAGGGGCACATATTCCAAAGTGCACCTTTCAGATTTTGCAGGCCATTTTTTACACATTTTGATTGCAAGGTACTTCTCACACATTTGGGCCCCTAAATTGCCAGGGCAGTATAACTACGCCACAAGTGACCCCATTTTGGAAAGAAGACACCCCAAGGTATTCCGTGAGGGGCATGGCGAGTTCCTAGAATTTTTTATTTTTTGTCACAAGTTAGCGGAAAATGATGATTTTTTTTTTCTCTTTTTTCCTTACAAAGTCTCATATTCCACTAACTTGCGACAAAAAATAAAAAATTCTAGGAACTCGCCATGCCCCTCACGGAATACCTTGGGGTGTCTTCTTTCCAAAATGGGGTCACTTGTGGCGTAGTTATACTGCCCTGGCAATTTAGGGGCCCATATGTGTGAGAAGTACTTTGCAATCAAAATCTGTAAAAAATGACCGGTGAAATCCGAAAGGTGCACTTTGGAATATGTGCCCCTTTGCCCACCTTGGCAGCAAAAAAGTGTGACACATCTGGTATCGCCGTACTCAGGAGAAGTTGGGGAATGTGTTTTGGGGTGTCATTTTACATATACCCATGCTGGGTGAGAGAAATATCTTGGCAAAAGACAACTTTTCCCATTTTTTTATACAAAGTTGGCATTTGACCAAGATATTTTTCTCACCCAGCATGGGTATATGTAAAATGACACCCCAAAACACATTCCCCAACTTCTCCTGAGTACGGCGATACCAGATGTGTGACACTTTTTTGCAGCCTAGATGCGCAAAGGGGCCCAAATTCCTTTTAGGAGGGCATTTTTAGACATTTGGATCCCAGACTTCTTCTCACGCTTTAGGGCCCCTAAAAAGCCAGGGCAGTATAAATACCCCACATGTGACCCCACTTTGGAAACAAGACACCCCAAGGTATCCAATGAGGGGCCTGGCAAGTTCATAGAATTTTTTTTTTTTTTGCATAAGTTAGCGGAAATTGATTATTTTTTTTTTTTCTCACAAAGTCTCACTTTCCGCTAACTTGGGACAAAAATTTAAATCTTTCATGGACTCAATATGCCCCTCAGCAAATACCTTGGGGTGTCTTCTTTCCAAAATGGGGTCAGTTGTGGGGTGTTTGTACTGCCCTGGCATTTGAGGGTCTCCGCAATCATTGCATGTATGGCCAGCATTAGGAGTTTCTGCTATTCTCCTTATATTGAGCATACAGGCAATGAGATTTTTTTTTCCGTTCAGCCTCTGGGCTGAAAGAAAAAAATGAACGGCACAGATTTCTTCATTCGCATCGATCAATGTGGATGAAAAAATCTCTGCCAAAAAAAAAAAATTGAGGGGAAAGGCGTCTGCCAGGACATAGGAGCTCCGCCCTACATCCATACCCACTTAGCTCGTATGCCCTGGCAAACCAGATTTCTCCATTCACATCAATCGATGTGGATGAATAAATCATTGCCGGGATTTTTTATTTTTTTTATATATATATATACAAAGTGCTTGCCAAAGCATAGGAACGCCGCCTCCTCCTCAGCTCGTATGCCTCGGCAAACGTATCTGTCACTGCAGAGGAGAAAATCCCGTCTTGCAGCGCCGCATACACCGACTTGCGTGTAATCTGACAGCAGCGCAATGCTTCTGTCAGAATGCACATCGGTGCTGCAGCTAGTCAATCGGTTGGTCCACCTGGAAGGTAAAAAAAGAAAAAACCAGGCCGCAACGCAATAATTTTATTAACTTTGCAACAGAACATATAAACTTTAACTTTTTTAACTGAACATTAACGTGTTTGCTTACTGGTGTGTTTTTTTTTTTTTTTTTTACCTTTATAGAACAAACCTCTCCTTCCCCATGGGTCAATGTGCAAAGCGCAAATCGCCCAAAGATGTGGCAAAGTGCGTTATGCACTTTGTCCCATGTGAAAGGAGACGTTTGCAGCAGCAGTGAGTGAATGGGCCCTAATAGCCCTGTGTGCCTGTCCTGGTGAGATGATCCCTATGCTAATAGTGTACCTGTGAGTGGTACTTCCGGAAACACTCTCCAAAGCATAGGGCAGGGTGGTCCGGACAGTCAGGACAGAAATAGCGGGTGTCACGCCTTATTCCACTCCTGCTACAGACACAACATCTTTTTCGGGGTGACTGTTGGGTTGAGGTACCAGGAACGACATTGGGGAAATGTCGCTCGTGTAGACGGCTAACTACACTGGTGGTTGGGGCCACGGAACCTCCTGGATACAGGAGGTTCTCGATGATCTCTTCCTGAAATTTGAGGAAGGATCCAGTTCTCCCAGCCTTACTGTAGAGAACAAAACTATTGTACGGAGCCAATTGAATTAAATATACAGACACCTTCTTATACCAGCGTCTGGTGCGTCGGGAAACTAAATACGGAGACAACATCTGGTCATTGAAGTCGACCCCTCCCATGTGGAGGTTATAGTCGTGGACTGAGAGGGGCTTTTCAATGACACGGGTTGCTCGCTCAATTTGTATTGTCGTGTCTGCGTGAATGGAGGAGAGCATGTAAACGTCACGCTTGTCTCTCCATTTCACCGCGAGCAGTTCTTCGTTACACAGTGCGGCCCTCTGCCCCCTTGCAAGACGGGTGGTAACGAGCCGTTGGGGGAAGCCCGCGCGACTAGTTCGCGCGGTACCACAGGCGCCAATCCGTTCTAGAAACAAATGCCTAAAGAGGGCCACACTTGTGTAAAAATTGTCCACATAAAGATGGTACCCCTTGCCGAATAAGGGTGACACCAAGTCCCAAACTGTCTTCCCACTGCTCCCCAGGTAGTCAGGGCAACCGACCGGCTCCAGGGTCTGATCTTTTCCCTCATAGACCCGAAATTTGTGGGTATAGCCTGTGGCCCTTTCACAGAGCTTATACAATTGGACCCAATACCGGGCGCGCTTGCTTGGGATGTATTGTTTGAAGCCAAGGCGCCCGGTAAAATGTATCAGGGACTCGTCTATGCAGATGTTTTGCTCTGGGGTATAAATATCTGCAAATTTCTGGTTGAAATGGTCTATGAGAGGCCGAATTTTGTGGAGCCGGTCAAAAGCAGGGTGGCCCCTGGGACGGGAGGCGGTGTTGTCACTAAAGTGCAGGAACCGCAGGATGGCCTCAAAACGTGCCCTGGACATGGCAGCAGAGAACATGGGCATGTGATGAATCGGGTTCGTGGACCAATATGACCGCAATTCATGCTTTTTTCTCAGGCCCATGTTGAGGAGGAGGCCCAGAAAAGTTTTAAGTTCGGAAACTTGGACTGGTTTCCACCGGAAAGGCTGGGCATAAAAGCTTCCCGGGTTAGCGGTGATAAATTGTGTGGCATACCTGTTTGTTTCGGCCACAACTATGTCTAAAAGCTCTGCAGTCAAGAACAGCTCAAAAAATCCCAGGGCCGAACCAATCTGAGCCGTCTCAACCCGAACTCCAGACTGGGCAGTGAAAGGGAAAACTACAGGTGCGGCTGAAGTTGGGGACTGCCAATCAGGGTTTGCCAGCACCTCTGGGATTCTAGGGGCTCTACGGGCACGTCTTTGCGGTGGCTGCGACGGGGTCACTATTGCACGTGCCACCGTACCAGCTTCAACTGCCCTTCTGGTGCTCGCTACTTCACCAGGTTGTACGGCAGTGCTGGTACTAGGTCCAGGGAGGGCTGGGCTGCTGGTGTATGCCTCACCACGTAATCCGACAGCACCAGCCCCACTCTGCTGCTCTTGAAGCGGATCCTGCGCAACCTGCGGTCTAGCGACACGGGGCCGGGTACGCCTGGTGGTATCAGGGACCTCAGCCTCCTCGTCCGAACTTTGGGTCAGAGAGCCACTGCTTTCTACAGGTTCGTATTCTGACCCACTGGATTCATCAGATGAGGGTTCCCACTCCTCATCCGACTGGGTCAGAAGCCTGTAGGCCTCTTCAGAAGAATACCCCCTGTTAGACATGTGGGCAACTAAATTTAGGGGTATTCCCTGAGACTACCCAAGAAAAAAAAAGCAGGCTGTCTTACAAAGGGGAGGCTAGCGAAGTACCGGAGGCCGCTGCGGTTGATAAAAAATATCAAAACTGATTTTTTTATCGCCGCAGTGTGTGTAAAGTGAATGTGCAGTGATCAAAAAAAATATTTTTTTTTTAGCACTGCGGTGGGGCGGGTGTGGGCGAACGCACGTGTGGGCGACCGATCAGGCCTGATCGGGCAAACACTGCGTTTTGGGTGGAGGGCGAACTAAAGTGACACTAGTACTATTATAGATCTGACCGTGATCAGTTTTGATCACTTCCAGATACTATAAAAGTACAAATGCTGATTAGCGATACGCTAATCAGCGAATAACGGACTGCGGTGCGGTGGGCTGGGCGCTAACTGATCGCTAACTACCTAACCAAGGGACCTAAACTATACCTAAAACCTAACGGTCAATAACAGTGAAAAAAAAAAAGTGACAGTTTGCACTGATCACTTTTTTCTTTTCACTTGTGATTGACAGGGGTGATCAAAGGGTTAATTGGGGTTCAGGGGGGTGATCAGGGGCTATAGTGTAGTGTTTGGTGTACTCACTGTGAAGCCTGCTCCTCTGCTGGATCCAACCGACGAAAAGAACCAGCAGAGGAGCAGGCAGCCACATAACAGATCATATGTACAAATATGATCTGCTATCTGGCACTTTAATTGGATTTTTTAAAAATCAGCAACCTGCCAGCCATGATCATTGGCTGGCAGGTTGCTGACAAAATACTTCTCGATGAAATGCCGGCGCGAACTGCGCACGCGCGGGCGCATACTCGCGTCATCTCGCGTCTCGCGAGATGACGCGTATATGCGTGACTGTGCGCAGCGCTGCCACCTCCGGACCGCACATCTGCGTTAGGCGGTCCGGAGGTGGTTAAGGTGAATGGAACAGATTTTCAGTTGAGGAAAATTCTGCAGCAAAATCTGCAGCGTGTGAAGGCGCCCTTAGGCCGAATGCACACGGCCGTTTTTCACGGCCGTGAGCGGTCCGTGGAACCGCGGCCTGGATTCCTGCTGAGAGCAGGAGCGCACTGCGTCATTGGTTGCTATGACGCCGTGCGCTCCCTGCTGCAGCCGCAATACAGATGATCTATACCAGTGTATTACTGTACTATGGCTGCAGCAGGGAGCGCACAGCGTCATAGCAACCAATGACGCCGTGCGCTCCTGCTCTCAGCAGGAATCCAGGCCGCGGTTCCACGGACCGCTCACGGCCGTGGGCATTCGGCCTAACTATGTGCATGCAGCTTTTATTGGGCACCAATGATAGCTAAATTTGCCTAATTTCTAAACCTTTTGTATTGCTAAAACATGTATAAGTAAATAAAAATATTTTTAAAGCAAGACTTAAATTCATACCAAACATCCTAATTCCTAACCAGTCATGTTTATTTGTGCTCCCTCCACCTCTTCTAAATTGTTCAGAAGTTCTATGCCAGGGTAAAGTGTCAAACTATCAGAAGTTGAATAGGACACAGACGTATGCACAGAATAATACCGTGTGTGAATACTCTTTAATGGTTCTATGCAAGTAATAAAGCAAGTAAGATACTGTGTGACTTATTGATAGGCTAAGAATAAGAGGTTGTGTAAGATGACGGCACAGTTCCTTTCTTTCTATTATTGACCAGTAAAGCTGCTTTGTTCTATAGCTATTCTATTTAGAAACACTTAGGAAGCTATTTCTTTAGAGTTCTAAGAAGACGACCAACACAGACAAGGTTGCCAAAGGTGATGACAGAGAACTGGGTGCAACAGATCCTATACTGAATTCCATACAAATACGATTTAGCAAAATATCGACATACATTAGACACATGAGGAGATTTCCAAAGTGCACAAGAATATGTACATGGCTGGTCTTGTATACATTCCTTAAGATATGGTATTCATCAATTAAATCTCCCTTTCCCTATTCTATTATTATCCTTTTTGCACCATTTTGACTAGTAGTTTACTAGGATTGGTGTCAAAACTCTACATTTTTATGTTTGTCTGGCTTTTCAAGAGTCACAGGATGAAGATTTAATTCAGGCTCCAGACTAAAAAAAAATATCAAGGAACCATTGGCTCCTAACTTGAAAAATTTAGTCGCCAAATTTAAATTTTTAGTCGCCAAATTGAAAATACATATAATTACGGTATAATAAAAAAAAAAAACATGCTTCTTACCTAGGGTTGTCACGATACCCAAATTTTGACTTCGATACCATTAAAAAGTATTGCGATGCTCGATACCACGTGAAAAAAATAAAACACCAAAAAAGCCGCGTGCATTCCACATTTTATGGAACCTCTGGACCATAATAGAACAGGTGACCAAAAAATGGCAAATTGCAGTTTTTTTTTTTCCTGTTACGGCATTCACCGCATAGGAGATATTTTTAAATATTTTAATAGTTCGCACTTTTTTGGGCGTGGCGATATGTCATTTTTTTATTGTTTATATATTTTAATAGCGGCATATCGCAGCGCGCAATCAGAGGCTGGGTGCCGGGTATGGGATATGTACATCACCCGCAGCCTGCGTTTGTATTAAGCATAAACAATATTCAATGGTGGCACAGTGGCCATAGCCCCTCCCCTCCTCCTCCCTGCTATCAACCCATTGGTGGCAGCAGCAGTACAGGGGGAAGGGTCTGCCTCCTTCTCCCCTGTGTTGTTGAGAACATGGCATGCGCTGAGAGCAGTGCGTGCCATGTAACTTTGTGAAAGCGGCAGAGCAGCAGCGGGTCTAGGTGCAAATGGCGACAAGACTACAACGTTTTTTAGATTGAAAGCCCCCATACACATTATACGAACCCATTTTTGGCAGTACTAACTGACATTATAGTGTGTATCAGGAGCTCCAAGTAGGGATGAAAATAGGATCAGGCAAACAGATTTTTTTTTTTTCTTGCCTGATCCCTTTGTTCCCACAATATATAAGCTGCCGGCACAGGTGGCAACAGCTTTCTCCTCTCTCCTAATTGAAAACCCCTACACACTTGGCCGAACAAAGCATGTACATGCACGGGGGAATCGAGAGAGAACGAGCGTTCGTCCATCAGCTATTGAAGGTGTAGGGGCACCTTTAGTCTGTTAAGTAGTTTGCCTCTTGGTTTTCGTAAAGGTATGATAAAGTTGCCTCCTTAGATGTCCTTGTGTTAATTGGGCCGGTCACCAACCTTCGTTAGTGAAATCCTTTATAGCAAATCATATAGCAATGGGAGTGTCTTGACCAGTGCTATTACTTGTTGGGGTCTCACTGATGTCAGATACTATACAAGCCTAGCGCAGAGCAGAAAGGTATAGAAGCATGCTAATTTCTTAATATGTCATGGCTGTATCTAACTGCAATCACTGTTCTAGAGCCAGTGGGGCGGGGAGGGGGGGTTGGCATCTGTTCAGTTTGGATGAAATACTAACCCAAGTTTGCTCACTCTTGCTTTAACCAGTTTATACAGAATACAGTATGCTCTGTGTGCAGTGTGATGCCCTATGTTCTTCAATGTCAAACATCCTGCCATGTCTTAGTCTTCTGTGTTATACTTGAATACCAGATGATTTCACATCTTTATGTACATTTATAGAGGTATAATCCAGATGTATAAGGTGATGTCCTTTTCAGGGTTGAGTTTGTGGAGCCGCAGATTTGATGTGGAGATGTCTGCTTGGTATAAGTCTGGTTCTATTTATATTCAATGTCAGTAACTAATTGATGACCTGTTGCTCTGCTTAATGCAGATATTGCAGAGTACATCATGGTCTGCTTATGCTGCCCCCAGCCACAAGGAGTGTACTGGCCTTTAGCCCAGGTCTGGGAAATGAACCCTGCTGATAAATCATTAGAGAATTGAACATGATCGCAAGGTCAGACATATTTTCCCCCCTATAGGAAATTGCTACTAAATTGGAATTCTACTTTTTGCAAGTCGTCCATATGTTAGCCTGATGGAAAGTAAGCAGAAGAAAAAACATTCTGGTGCTATTATTTATCACTGCATGCTTGTTAGTGACAAAGGTTTACAAGATTACATTTTTTTCATTTGAACCCCTCCACAACCAATTGGTTAAATTTAACTATGTATGTTAAACTTTAACAGTTGGCATTTGCAATCAGAATTACTGCACTCGATGCTTCATTTCCACTCTAAGAATTTCAACAAAGCGAATTAACAAATTTTAGAAATCTGATGCAGTACTTACTAACAAGTGTTTTAATTCTTGCTTTGCATCATTAGATGTGGTGCGATGACTCAAAGGACTAATGTGACAATAAATAATGTATTTGTAGATTGCAAGAATCTGTTTGTGTTCATATGTTGGCGAGAAAGCCAAGATCTCAACGTAAATTGATTTAACATTTGATACTGTGCGTCTTTAGAGTTTTCTCCTTGTGACATGCCAGCATCTCCCCTCAGAAAGTCTTAAGCCCCAGTAAGTCAGCAGTAAATGCGGTTTGGTAATTGCAGTAATGATCACGCAGATGTGCCTTCCTGGTATTAAAACGCATGTCAGGACCAGTTTGGAAGCCATGCCTCATTTCCTGCCAGATAAAATTCTGCCCTCTATAAATACAACAAAGAAGCTTAGCAACCTTTTATATATTCACAGAAGTAGAAGAACCATTGGTCTAGGAATGAGCACACAATGCTGTATGATTCTTAATAAGCCACATGATGTGAGGCCATAACAATGCAATTGCTAAACAAGGAATGGCACTTCCATAAATTGTTGATCACATGCTCGATTAACATTTATGTGAATATTCTCTGTAATTTTTTTTATAAAAAAATAAAATAATGGGTGGATGGTTTTCTGGATATCATTTTTTGAAGTCATTCCATGTATTCTGCCTCCTATCCTGGCTCTTTAGCTTCCTTTTTGGTCTTTTGGCATGGCAAACAGCCCCCCCCCCCCCCTATAGTAAATCCATGAGAGCATCACACTAAGTGCAATGTTTTTCTCTGGACATCTTTATCTAGGCCCATCAAGAGAATAAATGAGCTGTCATACTGTTATCCCAATTCTATACCTTCTGGTAGCATGGTAACAACTTCACCTCACAGCAGCAGAAAACAATGCACTGTGGAAATGAAAAAGAAAACCGGCCACACACATTTGATGGTTGATCAGTCCTGCTTAACATTAAAGGAGTTTTCCAGCCTGTAGGTATGCATGGCATCTTAAGGATAGGTCATCAATATCAGATCTGTGGGAACCCGAAACACAAACTCCTGAGGTGCCAGGTGGCAGACCCTTACCTATCTAATGTTGATGACTTATCCTGTGGATATTTTGTCAATATCTACAGGCTGAAAAACCCTTTAATATGTATAAACAGCTTTAGAGTTTAGTCAGTTTGGCCATGATAAAACATGTCATTACTATCTGATCCAGAGCTAGTTTCACCCTATTGGCTAGCACAGTTAGAAACATTAAAAACATTAATATATACACGTCCCCTTACAGATGACCTCCACAGCGCCTCACCTTTTTAACGGTGACCTCCTCAGTGCCAGAACCCTTAACAGTGACCTCTATCGGCCTCTATTGGCTAATAAGGGTCATCTGACTGTGTGTATGGCAGTTACGATATGAGTGAAGGAACTGCGAGCTTCTATTGGCTAATATAGGTCATGTGATGTGCCATGTGCATTTTTTTGAGAATATCTCAAGGACAGTAGGTCCTGGAGCTCTGAAATCTTTATGAAATCCTTTCCAGACACTCGCTGCACCTATGTTCCAAATTTCGTGTCCAATCGTTCAGGCATTTGGATGCTTATAGAAGACAGGCATAGATTTTTATGATAGATATATATATATATCCTCTAATGCAATGATTTTTCTATGAACAATAAGTAGAAATCAGATTTTTTTCCCCCCAAGTGCCAGTGGCAACCAAAACATGGAATGAAAGCTAAATTTGAGCTTTTAGTTTAGTATGTTGTCATTATATGGAAATATGAAAAACCATGTGTTCATATTTAATATTTTAAGTTAACAAGAGTTTTCTTATGCTTGAAGAACTTGAAGTCTCACTGAGACTTGATAGCTCATTGCAGAAACAAAGAAAAGTTATTAAAACTTTTTTGTGTGTATCTAAACTTTTGTTATTCTTAATCCTTGTAAACAATATCGTAACATTCATGATCATTGTCATGATTGTGCAACAGATTTTGATTATATTTTAAAACCCTTATCTGAAACTTTATTATTGATTTTACATCCTAGAAAGAATATTCCCAAATTTTGTTGTGGTCCTTATGAATTCCAGTTTTGGCTTATTAGGCACAAGAATTAGTGTAAATCTTAAGTACATAAAAAATTGTCAATTAAGATGAAAAAACAAACAAACTATAACCGTTCACGAGCCAGAGACCCAAAACACGCTGCTGAATGGGGCCCTATAGATATGTTTAGCATATGTTCTAAGCATACATATTGGATATTCACTTTTCCTATTATATACCTGTACACTTTAACATGATGTGCATAGAACTCTAACATTGACTACTTAATGATTCTGGATAATTAAAATAATGTGCCATACATACATTAAATTGCATTAAAGCTTCACAGTGGGATTTTGAGCAGTTTATCTCTAGTTAAAGACAACTGCATACTGGACTAGCTTTTAGAAAGGGGAACATAGATGTGTTTTTGAAAGCGTGAATGATACAATCACTTCTGTACTGGCTCCAACAATTCATCTGGATGGTATTTTCTAGTTCCGCAGGAAGCAAAAAGTCATTAAGCTCATTTGCTGTCTAGACAATGCAACCCAGGGGCCTTTGGAAAAGCTTCTTACTATAGTCTTGGGTGAATTCACATTACAATCTCATCTTGGTAGCAGCTCACTATATTGTCAGGGTTGATGTGCACCATGATTACTCGGTATGTTGAGCTTCCTTTTAAACAGGTTAATAGAAAAATCATGCGTTTTCAGGAAGAATTGATTATAATCTCTATAATGTAAGCCCTCTTAATAGTTGAGGTGCTGGGATGTCAGCATGAGCTATGAAACGTGTTTTACATATTCATAGTCCTATAATGCAGCAATAAAGGGTAGTAGTGCCTTGATTATCAAATGTCAAGAGCTTATCAGAAGGTGTGAAAAATGTAGGCCGGCTTTTTTTTTATTAGTTAGTTAGTTGGCTCAACACTCATTTGGCTGAAAGGCGATCTCTCCCAACCCCTCATACACATGCACTCTTGAATTGGTTGCATATACATGTGTCCTAAACTGGGTGAATGGAGAAAGGAGCTATCAGGCACCTCGGGCAGCTCTCAAAGAAAAAATATGTTGGGTGGTTCAAACCCAACTGCCCAATTCTTCTCTTCCTGGACATCTGTTGTTGGGGGAGAATAGAGACTCCCGCACACACACATTGGATGGTCAGCCAGTCCCACCAGAATTGGCAGGCTCATACAATATTCATCTAATGTGAACGTCCAGCTGCAGAATCTTGAGGATACGGGAGGTTTCACACTGTTTTTTTTATGGTTTTTAAAACTACAGTCATTGAAGTGGCTCCGGCAAGAAGAATAAGGCCCCTTTCACACAAGGGAGTTTTCCGTCCCGGAGCAATACATGAAGTGAACGCACAGCACCCGCACTAAATCCTGACCAATTAATTTCAATGGGTCTGTATACATGAGCGTTGTTTTTCACACATCATTTCAGCGTTGTGTGAGAATTACATGTTCTATATTCTTCGTTTTTCACGCAGCCCTGCCCCCATACAAGTGAATGAGGCTTCAATGAAACCACATTGCATCCGGATGTAATCTGGATGCAACCCGGGTACAATGCATTTTGCTAGATGATGTTTGTAAATCTTCAGTTTTTTTCACATGTGTGAAAAACTCATCAAAAACTGAATGCAATTGCAGACCAATCTGAGTGAACTTGCTTGCAAAATGGTGCGCTTTTCACTGAACGCATCCTGACACAATCCATGTCGTTCGTGTGAAAGAGGTCACAAATACCCTGGCTTTACAAAAGTGTCTGTGAAACCAACCCTTAGTGGCCCTTCACACAGAAATTGGCTGTGGCTTTTTTGGGGGGCTGTAGAAATGGCAGAATAACGACCTGCATGTTTTTGCCGGCTGTTTTTTTTTAACGTATTTTTTGTGATGCTTTCTGATGCTTTCTGCACACAGTGTGTAATCCACAGTGTTTTTTTAACGGTCATACAGCATGCTGCATTTTTGAAAAGAATACAGGAAGATAAAAAATGCCACCTAATGCATCATCGGTCCCTATCATAGAGTGCACCACTGTAATTTTATGCCTAGAGATATAGAGAGATAAACACTTGATGTGCAGTATATATTCTGTATAATCATGTGTTCAATTATTTCTCTAGAAGAAGTTAGAATGGGAAATATATAGTAATAAAAGAGGTGTTTCCAGAATCCTTGTGGCCTCCCTTTGAAGCGTCGGCCAGTAACCGGCGATAGCTATTAGTCGCTGTTTATTAATCTTCACAAGGCTTATCATTAGTTTCAACCTCCATTTGAAAAGACCTGTTCTCTTGACTCTGACGGTGACCTGATTCAGTGCTTACGCCAGATTACTCCCAGGGCACTCGTGCATGGAGACTGCCAAATAGCAATGTTTTTGTAATTCCGGCTATAATCCGCCAGTGAATGATCTAATGCCGTTAAACATATTCTATTTAGCTTTTTTTTACTTTGCACTACTGCCAGGAGTTTTTTTTCTTCATTTATTTTGTCACTTTACCCATTCCATTAAGGAACAGGATGAACATTTTGCATCTGTTTGCAAATCTGTTTAGTGCTATTGCACTGCCGTTTACACAGTGGCAAAGGCAAAATGAGCCTAAACTACTTGCTGCCTTTTTTTTATTATCCTGAATGCAGTTTAATTTGCAGATAGTACACCCAACACAAGAATGTTAGAGTGTACTAATCCTTAGCTGAAATAGTTATTCACACTTGAGTACTTTAATGGAGCAGTTAGCAGCTTCAATTGCACGCTTTTAACATGTAAATGGTTTACTTTATAGTGGAAGCGGCAATCCCATCCCCAGTTGTTTCGTACTCCATTTTATGTTTGACTGTTACAACTGCATTTGTTTTTGATGTCTGCCTCTACATGGATTTGGGGCAGGATGGGTTAACTTTTCGCTCTCACAATCTGCAAAGTCAGAAACAAGAAGAATGTGATGCACTGATACAACAGACACAATCTCTACATTCTGCAGCAGCCTCTGAATGTCAGCATAATTCATTGTCCTGCCAATATTGATAGAGTTAGTGGCTGTGTGCCCTTCCCAGGAATGGTGGATTAGGGCCCCTACAAACCTGAATTTGTTCTGACTTTTGATCACTAAAAGAAAAAAAAAAAACACAAAGAAACTGCTTGTTTTTCCCCCATAAGTATGCATTTTGTACAGCCTTTTTCAATAGTGTTTTTTTTTTTCCAAAACAACTGTGTAAACCACAGTTATTCCTCCCTATAGAGAAGGAGATGTAGAAACACCAAAAGCTTTAATATGCAGTTTTTTTTTTTAAACCTAAACCAAAAAAAGTCAACCAATTAATAAAAACACCAGTAGCTAAAAACATTAGTCCTGCGTTTCATATTTCGCATGGAATTTCAGGTGCAAAAAATTTGACTAAAACTGCAAACGTGAACAAGGCGCCTTTAAAAACCTAACCTATGTATGAATGGACTCTTAAGGGCCCTTTACACTGGCCGAGAATAGGAATGCTTGTTAGTGATTTGGCGGTGTAAATGTACACATTTAAGTCAGATCATTTTTATTAAACATTTTGCAACATTGTACAATAAAAAAAGAGCCAACAAAAGTTGGGAAGAAAAGCAAAAAATAAAATAAAGGGAAAACCCCCCCACCCCTTAGCGTAGAGACGGTCCATCCACCATTCCGGGTAGCAACCCATACAGAATCTGAAGGGAAATAACAGCTGCCCTTCTGACCATTCACAGGGACCATTATCAATTAGAGCTTTCCTGCCATTACAGTCCCCAGAGACGCATCTTGTCATCATCCAGAACAGTGCCCAGGCGAACTCATATTCATTTCCCCTACATCACTGGAACTCTAATCACAAGCAGCGGAGTAGCCTACATTCACCCGTGAAGCATCTAACCAATTAAAGGGAGAGAACTCCAGCCCGAACCAAGAACCATCTTTCCCATATTGCCACAAATTTGGCTTCACAATTCAGTTTCAAATATACCCCCCTTTCTAATCGCAGTACGTCAGTTACTCTATTAAGGAATTCCACTAGTGAAGGGGGTTGTGGACGGATCCAGTGCATGGCTATCAATTTACAAGCTTGGAATAATGAGCTCTGCACCCCAATGCACATTGCCCGATCCCCAATAACTGCCATCCCCAAAAGACAAGTTCTAGGAGTAGCTGGTATCTCCACTTGATATGCGTCCTTAATCCTTTTCAATACCCCTATCCAAAAGCTCGATAATTTCTCACAGTCCCAAAACATGTGTAGTAGCGAGGCTGGCTCCTGCCCACACCTCGGACAGGATGCCTCCACTCTAGCCCCTATTTCGAACAAGAAGGACGGAGTTCTGTATACCCTATGGATCAATAACAATCGAGATACTCTTTGTCCCTCACATACCGATAACTGTGGGGTTAAGGCCAATATTTCGCTCCATTCACCATCTGAAATGGCACCTACATCCCTCACCCACCTCTGTCTAACTGGCAAGGTACCCTTGTCTATAGATTTCACAAAGAGATCCCTGTAGATTGAGGAAATTAGCCCCTTGGTGGAGGACCTAGTGAGAATCTGATGTAGGAGTGGAACATGTGCACATGTCAATGGGGAGTGTAAATGTACACATAATTACCCGATGAACGAGCAAAACATGCGGTTAATCCGATTGTTTGTGCGCACACAGAAATTGTTGTTTGCCGTCACCAGTAGGTCATGCTGTGTAAATACGATCTGCTGCCAGCAAAGAACATGTCAGCTAGGGGAAGAGCGTTGGTATTAGTGATCACTCCTCCCCATACTGTGAAGGAGCTTGCTACATGTAAATGCTCCATTCTCCACCACCAGCCAGCCGCAAGTTGTCGGGAAGGAACAGCCTTGTATGTTATAGGTAGTGTTTTGTACTGGATTCTCTGGGTAATAGGAAGCCAACAAAGCGATTGGCAGAGAAAAGTGACAGAGGAGTAAAGGGAGAGCTGAGGACTGGAGGGCTGCTAGAGTGTTAGATGGGAGACCACAGAGGAGAATGTTGCAGTAGTCTAAAGTAGGAGGGAGATGCACAAGCATTTTTGCAAAATCCTGGCAGAGTATTGTGCAGATCTGAGATAGATTTTTGAGTTGGAGGCGGAAGAGGTACAGCTTTATATCTACTGTTAAGATGGCCGAACCACTGTAAAAACCAAGCACTTATTGCCTCCTGTCTCACCCCTATCTCCTTATAGAATGTAAGCTCTTGCGAGCAGGGCTCTCATGTTTTAATTGTTGACTTGTTTGTAGCTCTGTTATTTATGACTGTTCATGTTGATTGTAAAGCGCTGCAGAATATGTTGGTGCTATAAATTATATTATTATTTATTATTAAAATAAGTATTAACTGGAAAATGTGCTCAGGTAATACTTATTTTATAATTTATCGTATTTTAATTGTCTGAGACACGCCTTTAGGTTGTAAGTAGCACATTATTATGTTATCATTTCAATATTAGAATAATAATTGCTATATTTTTGCTTCCTGTATTTTAGTAAATGCCAATAGCTTCTTTACAATTGAATAATAGACTGCATTAGTGTACATTGGATTTGTTTCTATTGGGCATAGTTCAGCTTTTTTTTTTTTTTTTCAGCAGACATCATATATCTGATAGTACTTGTAAAAGAAGAATGAACTGGTGCCCTGCTGACTAAATTGTCCTCCAGAGTGGTATTAGTTACAGAGTGTCTTAGTTAACTAAGCTCGATGCCTGGAATGGCACAGAACGGCTGTCATTAAGAATCTAAATAGCTGTGCACTAGGGTGTATGCATGTAAGGCAGCATGATAATGCCTATACAATTTACATATGTAAATATTGTGGAGTCGAGCCAAACACTGCTAGGGCAGTGTGTATTATTGACTCGTGTATTAGAGCTCACCACTGGAACCTTGGATCGCTATGTGGAACCTAATGGTGGATGATGACCTATAAAGCCATTATTTTCCTCAGTGTTGGCTCCCAGATTATATCGAATCATGATACCTCCACTAGATTACTATCCAGTTTCCTTACAGTGGTCTTTCTGCTGGCCCCATGTTGCAGGCGTGTCTAAAATAGACTGAAGGAGGGGCAACATAAGTAGTCGGGGACAACAGAAGTAGGTGGGGGCAAGTAATACCCTAGGGCTGCACATAAAACGTCCCCACCAAATACCACAGTGCAGCATAAAATGCTGCCCTATCGCCATACTGGGGCCAGTGATGCAGTTGAATTCAGAAGGACACCTGTGGCTGCTGCCAAGGTGCATAAGTAATTGATGCTCCCAGCATTAATGCTGAAACTATCAGATGGTTATGTACCTGGACAGTGGCCATGAAGAGGTTTAGGCATCGGCCCATCGGCCCATCAGGAAATTTCCTTGTAGGATCTATGGCCAGTCTGCCCCTGCTTATATTCTATATGTATAGATTCGATTCACACTATAGACTACTGCAGTACATCTAGGAGAGACAAACCTGGATCATTCATAAGTAGTCTAGCAGAGATGCCTCATAATATGCTCAGTTTCAGACACCGGCCATACAGATATCTGATGTTATCCAATGCGATATAATCAAAATCTAATAATACCCAAATCTATGCACACTGGAGTGGAGAATATTACTTGGTAGAATGTGTTTTTCACGGTGTAATTTTAGCATAAGGCCATTATATAATTTAAATCTGTAGGACTGTTGTAGGCTATTACTGCAGTTGTGTTCTATACTGTGATCCCCTGGTTTTTCTATTCAGTTCTGTTCAGGTGCTAGTGATGAAAATGGCTTTTCGGTATAACTGTGCCAATAAGAAAGCAACAGCTTCCAAGCTGAGTTTAGACCACTGGCAATTTGCACAACGATTTGTTAGATCTGTCACATTATCTGCAGTACCGGTCAGGGCGCAGGCAGGCTTTAAGCATCTTTTGTCAGCCCTGTGCAGTTATTGCTTACAAAGAAAAAGATATTTCCTTGCCTTGTTTTTGGCGAGTCATCTTTTATTCATCCTGCTTTGTCAGGTTGTTTGGCAGAGAGTATGTTTTCACCATGGTAAATCTCCTTCAAGGAAATCCTTTCCCTGTGTGAATAATCACATTTTAAAGGTTACCCCAGGTCAAGCTATGCTGTGGAACTGAAGCCTGCCTGCCTCCCTCTCAGCCCCCCTCCTTCTTCTTCCCATAATATATTTTAGGCCTTACACATTGTGGCTTCACGTGACCTCCTTTGCTTTTATGAATGAGTTGCATCAGGTTTGTGAGAACAAATCCCTGGAAGGCTTGAACTTGAGGAAATGCATGGGACCCATCACTCATTCCAGCACACTTCCCCAGGGGATTAGCAGAGCGGATTTGCTAAGCAATCAGAATACAGTGGACTGTAACATTTTGAATTGTTTTTCTGTTTTCAGCCTTTTGCTATTTCTTTCAACATGAACCCCACCCACCAACTGGTATAATATCAGCTTTCTGCAGCATCTTATCTGTGGCTGTGCACACCTGTAGGTAGATGCTCTAATTCTATTACCCTACCCTGTTATTACATTAATTGAAAACAGGAGCTTGAATTTCTTCCTAATTTCTCTCTAATCATGCATAACCCGCAAAAACTCCTTTCATCTTTGTAATTCATGGTAGCATTTTTTTCTAAGGAATAGTTGACTCACTCGGTAAAGACAAAGGAATAAGCTTTATAAGTACATAAAATAAATAATAAGCTAGAAAAATAGGACAATCAATTTTTGAGTCTTACTTCAGCTCTAAGGTGGAGTTTTCATGTTCATATTTCTGATGCGGTTTTGAAGCCTACTCCCAGGAATGAATTAAAAAGGCGAGAACACTTGGACAGATTTACTAAGCCTGTAGATGGCATAAATTTAGGCTGTCTAGACCTGTGCCAGATTTATTTCAGTGTCTCCAAATTGTACACCAGAATTATGGGGGCAGTTTTGGCAAAATAACCAGTGTAACTTAAGCCATGCCGTTTTCCGTTAAGCCACACCCCATTTTGGACCAGGCACAGACACTTTATCTAAACCTAGATGTACCAAATTGCACCACTTTTGGGTGCAATTTGCACCAAAGTCTAGGTGCACTCACATTAGCAAATGTGGATCTCAGTCTTCTACACCCTCTACATTGCATGGGGAAAATGTATGGCAGAAATCTGCAACTTAAAATAACAAGATGAGGAAATCTGCACCACATATCGAGTGGATGAATCTTACAAATTCTTCTAATAGCAATAGTGTAAAGACAGGCAACCTTGAACTGAAAAAAAACTTTTTTTTGCTGCTGCTGTATGTGAGATTAAATTTACACTGTCTAGTAACTTTACACCACCTATTTGATTCCTTAGTTTACTTCAAATAATGCACCAAATTTTTGGATCATTTTTTGACACACAATGTGACGTTTAATTCAATCCTGTATCAATTAAAGCCACGCCGTCTTCCCACTAAGCCACATTCCCTTGTCAGATAAAGTGGAAAAAGTGTGTAAAACAGTTAATAAACGTGGTGCAAGGTATGTACTCCAGAATTCTGGTGCATTTTGATTAGTAAATCACCCCCAATCACCTCTGGAATTCAGGTGAATTCTTATCACCATGGATTTTTCTCTCCTTTTGCTTCTGCTGTTTTCAAATGGGTCATATGACATGTTTAACCGTTTGAAAATATTTCTCGTCTATTCTGCAGGACCTATCTGGTTCCATTGATGACTTGCCAACTGGAACTGAAGCAACGTTAAGTTCTGCTGTAAGCGTTTCAGGTTCTACCAGCAGCCAGGGGGAGCAGAGCAATCCTGCGCAGTCACCCTTCTCGCCACATGCATCACCACATCTACCAAGCATTCAGGGTGGTGGGCCATCACCATCCCCCGTGGGATCACCTGTTGGGAGCAACCAGTCAAGATCAGGTCCAATATCACCTGCTAGCATTCCTGGTGAGTGTTACCATAGTACTGCATATTAAATTAAATTAAACATTTTGAGCTGATAAATGAAAAACATGGTATACTTAATAACTAGATGAGCACTTCTGTCCATCAATGTGAATTATGTTGTCACTTGCAGGGAATAAAGAATGGTGACAGTCTGATGGCAGGCCCCATGAGGCAGGCCAAACTTGTATCTCTAAATCATTATGAGTATCCCATATAAAGAAGCAATTTCAAATGCATTACTAGACCAAGGTCAAAATAAACTGATGGCCATGACTTATACAAAGTGTGAAATCTTAATCATATCTGGAATCTGATTAGCCTCCAGTAGAAATGAAAATATTTTGGGAAAGGCAGCCTATTTAAAATAAAGCAATACCTTACTGTATGGCCTTCTCAAACATGTGATTTCTACTGGACCTGACCAGATACTGATTATGTTTCAAGAGGGTAGGTCATCAGTTAAAACGTCTCAGAAATCCCTTTTAAATGAATTCTGACACCTCCCAAATCCATTTCAAAGTAACCATATTGCCATATAGGGGAGGTTCCCCAAAACATAACCACACCTTCCTTGTGAGATCAGGTCATCCAATCCTGAGAAATTATTCTTTTTTTTATGCCGATATGGTCTTTGGTGCACCATTAGTAGAGTGCTCCATTTGGTTCACCATCGCTCTGTCAGTAATGCAGCATAGGTCTTTCCCTAATATGTATAATCTGACAAACAGTCAGTGTCAAATCCACCCAGAGAGTGAAACTCAAGAATACTGATAGGCTGGGACCCTTGAACCTATGTAATCTATCCTAATAGAAACTAACCCCTAATGGCCCTATTAGGGTGGATTACATAGGTCCGAGGTTCCAGAGGCTGAATGTCGCTCTTCTCAGGGCAGGTGCTCCAAATGCAGTCATCCAGGTACTTCCCATCTACTGACTAGGGTCTATTAGGGATAGTGTACCTAGGCATCAGTTACACGGCTGGATTTTGGAGCCCAAAATACCACAGAGTTTTGTGAAGCTGTATTTAACCCCCCCCCCTCCCCCCAACCTGATCTAGCCCTTCATTTTTTCTTTTTTTTAGCACCTTATTTATTTTATTTGCAATACTAAGTAAAAGTCCCCAGCCTATCAGTATTCTCACAGGTCTTTCCCTATTTATTTGACGGCACCTGAGATTTCAAAGCTGGTAGTGATGATGCAGGGGACACCAATCACAATGAATGGAAAATAACAATGGTGCACCAAAAACCTTATTTGCATAAAAATGAAAAGACACATTTCTTAGGATTAGAGGACCAGTTTTTGTTATTGTAGTGTATGGTTATATTCGGGGGGAAAAGCTCTACATGGAGGTCACAGACTCCCTTTAAAGCTATTCACTTCAATGTATTATTGTGAATCGTGCCAATGTTCATTACATCATTTGCAATCGCAAATCTTCAACAATATACAGTATTGTTGTGGATCAGCTATAAAGCAGTTATAGTGGACTCTGTCCAAGTGACCATTTTTTCTTCAGTTCAGTTATAATAAATTTGTGTTGCTCAGAGTGAGTCTGAAGTATTGTTCTATGTGACTGTTACATATACTAAACTAGCTACTAATACTTCTGCTACCACTACTACAAGCCCTATGTAGCTGGACATCTCCTGCCTTGTCCTGCCTTGTCCATCATGTTCCATACTATACTACTGCTGCTGCTGGGAACCCTCTCTACTGGGAAGGATCTCAGTCCTGATATCAGACAGCTTCAAAATGAGTACACAGTGTGGGCAGGGCCTGGGAAGGCAAGTAGGATGCTTGACTGTATAGCTAGAGATAAAACCATTTGGAACAGAGAGATTGTGATCCTGTTTATATAGAGTGCGAGTGAGACCATATCTGGAATACTGTGTCCCACCTACAAAAAGATATACAGCTCCTTCTAAAAACATTTGCATATTGTGATAAAGTTCATTATTTTCTGTAATGTACTGATAAACATTAGACTTTCATATATTTTAGATTCATTACACACCAACTGAAGTAGTTCAAGCCTTTTATTGTTTTAATATTGATGATTTTGGCATACAGCTCATGAAAACCCAAAATTCCTATCTCAAAAAAATAGCATATCATGAAAAGGTTCTCTAAACGAGCTATTAACCTAATCATCTGAATCAACTAATTTACTCTAAACACCTGCAAAAGATTCCTGAGGCTTTTAAAAACTCCCAGCCTGGTTCATTACTCAAAACCGCAATCATGGGTAAGACTGCCGACCTGACTGCTGTCCAGAAGGCCATCATTGACACCCTCAAGCAAGAGGGTAAGATACAGAAAGAAATTTCTGAACGAATAGGCTGTTCCCAGAGTGCTGTATCAAGGCACCTCAGTGGGAAGGAAAAAGTGTGGCAGAAAACGCTGCACAACGAGAAGAGGTGACCGGACCCTGAGGAAGATTGTGGAGAAGGACCGATTCCAGACCTTGGGGGACCTGCGGAAGCAGTGGACGGAGTCTGGAGTAGAAACATCCAGAGCCACCGTGTACAGGCGTGTGCAGGAAATGGGCTACAGGTGCCGCATTCCCCAGGTCAAGCCACTTTTGAACCAGAAACAGCGGCAGAAGCGCCTGACCTGGGCTACAGAGAAGCAGCACTGGACTGTTGCTCAGTGGTCCAAAGTACTTTTTTCGGATGAAAGCAAATTTTGCATGTCATTCGGAAATCAAGGTGCCAGAGTCTGGAGGAAGACTGGGGAGAGGGAAATGCCAAAATACCTGAAGTCCAGTGTCAAGTACCCACAGTCAGTGATGGTCTGGGGTGCCATGTCAGCTGCTGGTGTTGGTCCACTGTGTTTTATCAAGGGCAAGGTCAATGCAGCTAGCTATCAGGAGATTTTGGAGCACTTCATGCTTCCATCTGCTGAAAAGCTTTATGAAGATAAAAATTTTATTTTTCAGCACGACCTGGCACCTGCTCACAGTGCCAAAACCACTGGTAAATGGTTTACTGACCATGGTATTACTGTGCTCAATTGGCCTGCCAACTCTCCTGACCTAAACTCCATAGGGAATCTGTGGGATATTGGGAAGAGAAAGTTGAGAGACGCAAGACCCAACACTCTGGATGAGCTTAAGGCCGCTATCGAAGCATCCTGGGCCTCCATAACACCTCAGCAGTGCCACAGGCTGATTGCCTCCATGCCACGCCGCATTGAAGCAGTCATTTCTGCAAAAGGATTCCTGACCAAGTATTGAGTGCATAACTGAACATAATTATTTGAAGGTTGACTTTTTTGTATTAAAAACACTTTTATTTTATTGGTCGGATGAAATATGCTAATTTTTTTAGATAGGAAATTTGGGTTTTCATGAGCTGTATGCCAAAATCATCGATATTAAAACAATAAAAGGCTTGAACTACTTCAGTTGGTGTGTAATGAATCTAAAATATATGAAAGTCTAATGTTTATCAATACATTACAGAAAATAATGAACTTTATCACAATATGCTAATTTTTTTAGAAGGACCTGTAGATAATATGGAACAGGTGCAAAGATGTGCTACAAAAATGGTGGAGGGTCTGAAGCATAAAACTTCAAGGTGGCCTTAAAGAACTTATGGGGTCATTTATCAAGTAGAACTGGCTTAGTTGCCCATAGCAACCAGATCCCACCTTTCATTTTCGACAGCTCCTTTGGAAAATGAAATGTGCAATCTGGTTGCTATGGGCAACAGCCAGTTCTACTTTGCACCAATTTGATAAATAGCAACATTAATCATTAATAAATAATATGAGGGTAGACTAGATGGACCTTGTAGTCTTTTTTTTCTGCCATGTGTCTTCTATGTTTTACCCTGCACAGTATAAGAAATTTGAAACTGCTCTAAAAAAAGGAATAATTTTTTTATGGTGTCTGTAAAATGCTGTTGCCAGGACGATATATACATACCTCCCAACTTTTGAAAAGAAGGAAAAAGGACACTATGTGTGCTGTGGCATTTTTTTTTTTCATATTAGGCCACACCTCTAACTCTGCCAAAACATAACTATACACCTACTCCCGCCCATTCCCCTAAATGCCACCACATAGTAATTATTTCCCCTTTATGCAACCACACAGTAGTCCAACATGTTCCATCTTCACATACTATGCCCAGATATGTGCGTCCTCACAGTACTTATGCCCTCATTGTGACCCCTTCACCACAGTCTTGCCAACACGTGCCCCTTCACAGTAGTAATGCCCACATGTGCCTCTTTCACAGTACCTTTGCCCAGCTGTGCTCCATTCTTAGAGCTTATGTCCGAATATGTGCCCCTCACAGTAGTTATGCCCTGATATGTTCCCCCTGCACAGTAGTTATGCCCAGGTATGTGCCCCCTTCAGAAGAAGTGAAAAAAAACAACTACATGCTCACCTACTTCCTCCGATCATCTGAGCTCCCCAGCAATAGGCAGGATACACATTGCGCTATTCTGGGCTTTGTAGGAGGAGGCGGAGCACAGCTGACTGCTGGCCTGCCCGGCCCCTCCTGCACAGACCAGCCGTGTGGAGCGCTGGCAGGGGGGGAGGGATGGTGAAGCGGGGAGCTCTCTGCTTCATCATTACAGGCAACTATCTATGCATCCTATGGATGCAGAGACGGCTGCCTGAGAGCTGGACATACCTCATCCATTCAGGACCATGGGACAGCGACTGGTCCCTCTAAATCCAGGAATTTGGGAGATATGTATATAGTTTCTTTTAAAAGATTTTCTTCAAAAAGACTGGGGAACATATTGGACTGCTTGTTACAAACAAGCAATTGTTCCTTCTGATACCACCATGTATGAATAATTTTTGCACGTTTTGTTTTTTCATTTTGAAAAGGATAAAAAGTGCAGTGTGTTTTTAAAAAGGCTGTTACCATTGGCTACCATTCTTTTACTCATAGCATATATGTTGCTGTCACTTTGACATTGCTAATGCTGTCTTGGCGTTCAAGAATTTGAAAGGGATTGAATACAGTCCTAAGAGTCTTCAGAGTCTTACAGATGACTTTTTAAAGTCTATGTACACTTTGGAGCAATCATTTTTGTATTATTGCATTGTACTTATTTTGAGCTAAAAATAATTTTTTCAATTGATCATTAAATTAAACATTTTCAACCATTGTCTTTCTGCAGCCTTGAGTTTTTCTAGTAGCTGGCTCTGAATTTTCACTTTGTTCCATCAGGCATCACAGCTGATGACTCCGGATCTCTGACCTCCTAAACACTCATTATAGCTCAATTCTTATGTTATTGATGAACACTTATTTAAGTCACATTCTTATGACCTTCTGGTAATTTAGAGATAAGTGGGGTCGTTTATCAAACTGGTGTACAGTAGAGTTGGCTTGGTCGCTATGGGCAACTAAGCCAGTTATACTTTACACTAGTTTGATAAATAACTCCAAAGGTTTATTAGATGACTGCTACAAAGTACCAATCACACACCTAGAAAAACATTTTAACCCTATTTTATTCAGTGCAGGGGCATAGCTATAGGGGAGGCCCCCAATCAGAAGGGGCCCATCCAAGAGGAGGACTAAAAGATTTTAATGTCAGCTCTCCCTGATCATTATATGCAGTAAGGCCTCCTTCACACAACCTTATAGCTTTTTCAGTATTTTCTGGTCCGCAAAAAAAAGATCTGCAAAAAATATGGATTACATGCGCGTGCATGCCGTTTTTTGCGGAACAAAACATCTGGCCCCTAATAGAACAGTACTATCCTTGTCCGTTATGCGGACAATAATAGGACATGTTCTATGTTTGAACGGAAATGGAAGGCATACGGAGTAACTTCCGTTTTTTTTTGCGGGTGCATTGAAATGAATGGTTCCATATTGTCACGGAAGGTGTATAGAAAACTAGAAGACACAAAATGAAGATCCGACTGACTGGATCCAAAACTAAGGAACAAAAGGGATAGCGCTGCAACAGACCTGGCTCTCTCCCTAACTGCTCAGCCTATGCAAAAATCTCAATGGTAGATGATCGCATATCCTCGTACCTCGACTGTATAACACCTGAACACCCTATAATAGTGAGGGGACACGACCACCGGCTCCCTACACTTGATACGGAGGGAGTCAGGGTCTCCTGGGGTCCAGCAAACAGGAAAACACAAATTAATAAACAAAACTTATCTGTAGAAGACTCAGTAGTAGCATCCAGCATGCACTCCAGGAAGTTGTATAAACCGCAAAGTGATGCAGTATGGGAAGGGATTTAAAGGGATGCAATCTGTGCAACTACATGACAGCTGAGAGAGGCTAACGAGATGAGAAAATGAAAGCAAAACAAAAGGAACCTCAAGGAGGAGGTTCTGAAGGACGTCTGTCAGAGCTTCTCAGATGTCTGGTGGTGACAGTACCCCTCCTTCTACGAGTGGACTCCGGACACCCAGAGCCCACCTTCTCAGGATGGGACCTATGGAAAGCCCTGATGAGACGAGTGGCCTTAATGTCCGTAACTAGGACCCACATCCTCTCCTCAGGACCATAACCCTCCCAATGAACGAGGTACTGGAGAGAACCACGGACAACACGAGAATCCACAATCCTAGAGACCTGAAATTCAAGATTACCATCACCCACAATCAGAGGAGGAGGCAAAGACGAGGTTACAATGGGTTGGACATAAGGTTTTAATAAGGACTTATGAAAAACATTATGGATCTTCCAAGTCTGAGGAAGATCAAGACGGTAGGCAACAGGATTGATGATGGACAAGATTTTGTAAGGCCCAATAAACTTAGGACCCAACTTCCAGGAGGGAACATTCAATTTGATATTCTTAGTAGACAACCACACCAGATCACCAACATTCTCCGCCACACGCTTATATCTCTCACTCATGCTCTTTAGATCACCAACATTCTCCGCCACACGCTTATATCTCTCACTCATGCTCTTTAGATTATCCTGAATCTTTTTCCAAATAGACGAGGAGAATCTGTCCTCATCAGGTAAACCAGAAGACCCCTCTCCAGAGAATGTCCCAAACTGCGGATGAAACCCATATGCACCAAAAAAAGGTGACTTATCAGAGGACTCCTGACGACGGTTATTTAAAGCAAACTCGGCAAGGGACAAAAAAGAACACCAATCCTCCTGATTCTCCGCCACAAAACAGTGCAGATATGTCTCCAGATTCTGATTGACGCGCTCTGTCTGACCATTCGACTGCGGGTGGAAAGCAGAAGAGAATGACAACCGAACCCCCAAGCGAGAACAGAAAGCCTTCCAGAATCTGGAAACAAACTGTGTGCCCCTATCAGAGACTATGTCTGAAGGAATACCATGCAATTTGACAATGTGATCAATAAATGCCTGCGCCAACGTCTTAGCATTGGGCAAGCCTGGAAAAGGAATGAAATGCACCATTTTGCTAAGACGGTCTACCACCACCAGAATCAGTCTCCCCCGAGGAACGAGGCAGGTCCGTAATGAAGTCCATTGACAGATGTGTCCAAGGACGGGAAGGAATGGGTAACGGAAGAAGAGGACCTGATGGCCGTGAATGAGGGACTTTGGCACGAGCGCAGGTCTCGCAGGCTGCCACAAAACCCTCAACCGACTTACGAAGCGCCGGCCACCAGAATCTCCGAGCGATGAGATCCACTGTGGCTCTTGCCCCCGGGTGCCCAGCAAGGACAGTATCGTGGTGCTCCTTAAAAATCTTGTGTCTTAAAGCGAGAGGCACAAACAACCTCCCAGGAGGACAAAGATCAGGAGCCTCTGACTGGGCTACCTGAACCTCTGCCTCCAATTCAGGATAAAGAGCAGAGACCACCACACCTTCAGCCAAAATGGGACCCGGGTCTTCAAAATTCCCACCTCCCGGAAAACAACATGACAGGGCATCCACCTTCACATTCTTAACCCCAGGGCGGAACGTGACAACAAAATTAAACCTTGAATAGAAACAATGACCATCTGGCCTGTCTCGGGTTCAGACGCTTGGCTGACTCCAAGTAGGCCAGATTCTTATGGTCAGTAAACACGGTAATAGGGTGTCTGGCTCCCTCTAGCCAATGGCGCCATTCCTCAAAAGCTAACTTGATGGCCAACAACTCCCTATCTCCCACATCGTAATTTCTCTCTGCGGAGGAGAGTTTCTTCGAGAAAAAGGCACGCGGTCGCCATTTGGCAGGAGAGGGACCCTGAGACAAGACCGCACCCACACCCACCTCAGAAGCATCAACCTCAACTATGAAGGGTAGAGAAATATCAGGTTGTACCAAGATGGGAGCGGAAGCAAAACTCTCCTTGATATTAGAAAAGGCCTTAAGCGCCTCTACCGACCAGGAGGAAAAATCTACCCCCTTTCTAGTCATATCAGTGAGTGGTTTAACAACAGAATAATTCAAAATAAACTTCCTGTAATAATTGGCAAAACGCATCAGCGCCTCTGATTCTCAGGAAGCTCCCATTCAAGCACAGCGTGGACCTTCTCGGAGTCCATGCGAAAACCGGAAGCGGAGAGAAGAAAGCCCAGACATTGAATTTCTGGAACCGCAAACACACATTTTTCCAGTTTAATGTACAATTTATTCTCCCGCAGGATGAGCAAGACCTGACGCAAGTGTTCCTTATGAGTTTTGAAATCAGGAGAAAAAATCTAAATGTCATCTAGATACACTAATACAAATTTCCCCATTAAATGATAAAAAATGCTGTTCACAAAATGCTGAAAGACGGCTGGAGCATTCATCAAACCAAAAGGCATAACCAAATTCTCAAAATGACCCTCAGGGGTATTGAAGGCCGTCTTCCATTTGTCTCCTTCTCTGACCCTGACCAGGTTGTATGCCCCTCTTAGATCCAACTTGGAAAAAACTTTAGCCCCAACAATCTGGTTAAACAGGTCCGGGATCAGAGGAAGCGGATAAGGGTCACGAATTGTGATACTGTTCAGCTCCCTGAAATCCAGATATGGTCTTAAAGAACAATCTTTTTTCTTAACAAAGAAAAAAACAGCAGCAACAGGTGACTTCAAGGGTCGTATGTGTCCCTTTCTCAGACTCTCAGAGATATAAGCACGCATAGCGACCCTTTCAGGTTGGGAGAGATTGTATAAACGAGATTTAGGCAGCTTGGCGCCTGGGGTGAGATTAATAGGGCAATCGTACTCCCTGTGAGGGGGCAATTCCTGAACACCACTCTCAGAAAACACATCCGAAAATTCAGAGAGAAAAGATGGTACAGTCTTAGTAGAAACCTCATAAACAGATGTCGTGAGGCAATTCTCTCTGCAAAAGTCACTCCAACCATTTATTTGCCTCGCTTGCTGGTGGGGTTATGTTTAGTGAGCCAGGGTAGCCCCAACACTAGAGGAGTAGGCAACCCGCTTAGGCCGAAACATGACACATCCTCAACATGAGTATCACTCACAGTCAAACGGATATTGTGAACTATGCCCTTTAACGATTTCTGAGAAAGTGGAATGGAATCAATAGCAAAAACAGGTATATCCTTTCCCAAAGTGCATACCTGGAAACCATGAGTTAAAGCAAATTGATTATGAATGAGATTGACAGCTGCTCCACTATCTACAAAAATCTCAAAAAAAAGTTCTTGCTCTCTAGCGCCAGCCTGGCAGGTAGGACAAAACGGGAACTACAAGCAAACGGAAAACCTTTAATTTCCGCATCAACCTTGCCAATAGTAACAGATGGAACGTCTTTAGAGGATTTTTTTTCTTTTTGTTTCTTTATTACTCTAAAAAAAACTGCCTGAATCTCCTAGAGGGACAAACATTTGCCAAATGATTTATACCTCCACAACAGAAACAAACCTTCCTATGAGAGCTGAATCCTCTATTGTCAGAGGCAAGCAAACCCAGCTGCATGGGATTCTGCTCAGAGGGGATTGAGAGCGACTGAGACCCCTGTGCACTGAATGAGACCGCCGCACTGTCCTTGGACTGAGTATGACGGGAAGGAGTGATCTCTCCTCTCTCTCTAAGACGCCTGTCAATACGAACGGCCCGAGACATGGCAGAGTCCATGGAGGTAGGTCTCTCATGAAAGGCAAATGCATCTTTCAATCCCTCTGAAAGACCATGGCAAAATTGACTTTGGAGTGCAGCATCATTCGAACCAGTATCAGCTGCCCATCTCCGAAATTCTGAACAGTATATCTCTGCGGACTGTTTACCCTGGCATAAAAGACGTAGTCTAGACTACGACCAGAGCAATACGATCCGGATCATCATATATCTGACCCAGGGCTAAAAAAAAATCATCCACTGAACAGAGGGGCTGTTCCCCCACCGGCAGCGTAAAGGCCCAGGACTGAGCGTTATCCCTGAGCAGCGAGATGATGATGCCACCCTCTGCTCCTCATCACCAGAGGAATGGGGAAGTAGGCGAAAATTGAGTTTGCAAGCTTCTCTAAAACGAACAAAATTCTCACTACCCCCGGAGAACGTATCCGGGAGCGAGATCTTAGGCTCAGAAGAAACTCCATGAACGCAAGCTGAACCGGTCACTTGAAACTGAGATACAGTTTTACGGAGATCTGCTACCTCCAATGAAAGACCCTGCATGTGTTCAGTCAAAAGTGAAACCGGATCCATGCTTGAGACGGTTTTGGGGCGGTTTATAATGTCACGGAAGGTGTATAGAAAACTAGAAGACACAAAATGAAGATCCAACTGACTGGATCCAAAACTAAGGAACAAAAGGGATAGCCCTGCAACAGACCTGGCTCTCTCCCTAACTGCTCAGCCTATGCAAAAATCTCATTGGTAGATGATCGCATATCCTCGTACCTTGACTGTATAACACCTGAACACCCTATAATAGTGAGGGGACACGACCACCGGCTCCTTACACTTGATACGGAGGGAGTCAGGGTCACCTGGGATCCAGCAAACCGGAAAACACAAATGAATAAACAAAACTTATCTGTAGAAGACTCAGTAGTAGCATCCAGCATGCATACACTCCAGGAAGTTGTATAAACCGCAAAGTGATGCAGTATGGGAAGGGATTTAAAGGGATGCAATCAGTGCAACTACATGACAGCTGAGAGAGACTAACGAGATGAGAAAACGAAAGCAAAACAAAAGGAACCTCAAGGAGGAGGTACTGAAGGACGTCTGTCAGAGCTTCTCAGATGTCTGGTGGTGACACATATACTGTCGGTATATGGAACGCAAAAAAAACGGAACATAAACAGGGAAAAAAACACTTTTGTGTGCAAGAGGCCTAACACTGTAGGAAACAGATGGCAAGGCTTCTGGGCCTTGTCTGACAAGTGTGAAGGTTGCAAAGAAGTTGCCAGGGAAGGGGGAGGTTAGGTAGGAGCCAATTCAAAAATTTGCTAGTTACGCCACTGCTTCAGAGCCCTCCACTGCTGGGCTTGGTAGGGGGTATAGGAGACTGCCTGATTTATTTTACTCGTATAGCGCTGACATATTGTGCAGCACTTTACAGAGATTAGCATCAAGCTGTCCCTAATGGGGCTCACAATCTTAGCTCCCTATCAGTATGTCTTTGGATTGTGGGAGGAAACCGGAGAGCCCAGAGGAAACCCACGCAAACACGGGGAGAATATAAAAACTCAAGCACATAAAGTAAATGTATGTAGTGAATTACTGTATATGCACAAATTAAATGATACATTCCTCCTGTGTTCTGACCGTTTCATTCATAGCCAGTATTACATTTTTCAGCTGATCAGCCTTTACTCCCCACGCACATTGAGCCTTAAGCAACCATGTTGTGTGAACGGTTCACAGGTTGTCCTTCCTATTACCACTTTTAGTCCTAACCACAGCATATCAAGAACACCTTCAAGATCTTAACAGGTTCCAGTGTAACAATATAAATAATGTTATTCACGTCAACAGTCAGTCTGCAAGATGATAGCTATAATAGCCCAAAACACCATTCACATGTTTTGAACTGTTATTTGTTGCACTTACAGTCTGCAACAAATCCTTCACGTCTGAATGTGTCTTTATCATAAATTGTGGATGAATTTAATTGTTTTTTTTATTCTGGAAACTTTTTCTGAGGTTTGTAATCCTGTAACTTATCATGTAAATTCGGGTGTATGTATAATGCATCTAGAATTGTTAGGAAAAAATTATTTCCTGAAGAGAGAATTCCCGAGCTGCCTTTTCTATGACGAGTCACCTTTTTACTCTTTGTTCGGTGGCGTGCAGGAAGAACACTGTAACACATTTAGCCTGGTGTGATGTTTGGGAACCCAAACAATGCTGTGTTGAATTATGAAATTATCCACAATAAGGATGTGTTTGGGAAAGCAGACTGATGCAAGTGCTGCACAAATAATGCGATTGTCTCTATATGGGATGAGTTTTTTTTTTCCCCCCTTTTCTTTCTTTGACTAATTTTCCCGAAACCAGCAGTGAGAGCTGACACAGCACATAATCAAAATGCATGGCTGCTGCCAGACAACGTAGCAAATGCTAATTTCATTTGTCTTGCTTCCCGTGCCAAATCGTACCAGTTTACTAACAAAGCAAAAATGTAAATAAGGGAAACTGTTTCAAGGCTCTGTTTTCCTTTTTCGCCTTCTTTTTTTTGGCTTAAGTCTCGTGTCAGCGGTTTCCCTAGCAGGTTGTCTCAACAGTCTATTGTCCATTAAATATTAAACAGGGGCACAAGGTCTCTGAAAGATAGAATGCTGACAGAGGGCATTATATGGGACAGCGAAGAAGCTTTTCATATGAACCAATTCAGTACACTAAGGGACTATAAGTCCCATAGTATTTTTAACCCCTTGTGGCACTGTATTTTTAATTAATGGAACAATAGCATGGTAAAAGACACCATGAAAAGGTATCCACAGTAAAAACAAAGGCATTTCATGGTAGCTCTAACTCAATTTACCGTAATTTTATTCTGCATATATGATGTCACTTGGTAACAGTTGGGCATCACACAGTACTTTTTTTCCCTGATAATATAGTATGGCAAAAAAAAAAAAATGAAAACTACCTACAGAAACTACAGTAATTCATTATCCGTACTGTAAACTAGGGGTGCACCGAAATGAAAATTCTGGTCCGAAACCGAAACCGAAAATTCAGGATACCCCTTGACCGAAACCGAAACCGAAACTGCCTTTTTGCCCAAATACTTTTAAAAGACCCCCCACCCCATAACAGTGCCATCCACAGACCCCCCCCCCACCTCATAACAGTGCCATCCACAGACCCCCCCACCTCATAACAGTGCCATCCACAGACCCCCACCCACCCCATAACAGTGCCATCCACAGACCCCCACCCACCCCATAACAGTGCCATCCACAGACCCCCCCCACCTCATAACAGTGCCATCCACAGACCCCCACCCACCCCATAACAGTGCCATCCACAGACCCCCACCCACCCCATAACAGTCCCATCCACAGACCCCCACCCACCCCATAACAGTGCCATCCACAGACCCCCACCCACCCCATAACAGTGCCATCCACAGACCCCCACCCACCCCATAACAGTGCCATCCACAGACCCCCACCCCATAACAGTGCCATCCACAGCCCCCATTGTACAATTAATAGATTAATAGAAAATAGCGGGGAGGGACTGGGAGGAGGAGCTGGGGGCCGGTGCGTTCACTGTGCTCCGGCCCCCAGCTCCAGTAGTTATAAAATGTTGTACAATTAATAAGCATTCTATTCATTTGGCCCCCCTCTGCAGTATTACATTCAATACAGCCACATCATACTCACAGGGCTGTCATCTTAATGCTGGCCGGCCGGGCAGAGGAGCGGCAGCGTCACAACTGACGTCATGTGCCCGGCCTACTTTCTGAATGAAGGAGGCGGCGCAGGCATGTGACGTCAGTCGTGACGCTGCCGCTCGTCTGCCCGGCCGGCCAGCACAGCCCTGTGAGTAGGATGTGGCTGTATTGAATGTAATACTGCAGAGGGGGCCAAATGAATAGAATCCTTATTAATTGTACACATTTTATAACTACTGGAGCTGGGGGCCGGAGCACAGTGAACGCACCGGCCCCCAGCTCCTCCTCCCAGTCCCTCCCCGCTATTTCCGGCCGATATGTAAAAATATCGGCAGAAACAGATTAGGTGCATTCTCGGCCGATATTTTCGGCCGCCGAAATTTCGGTGCACCCCTACTGTAAACATGTTAAAAAAAACAAAAAAAAAAAACAACCAAAAACTGATTGATTTAAAGGAGTTATCCCATTACAACAGTTTATCCCCTGTTGACAGGATAGGGAATAATATCTGTTTGAAATCTCTTTTTATTAGACAAGCAGTAAAGATCACCATATCGCATGTAGGGAATAATATCTGATCAGCATCAATGTCTGATTAGCAGTGGAGTGGCGGTTCAGCTGCATTCAACTCTGTAGGAGTGCTATCCCCAGCAGTCCTAAAGAGCTGAATGAAGTGACATGCCATTCATTTCAACTAGGGGAACTTTTTATTTTCACATTAATGCCACCATTTGGAGGTACATGTAATTTGTTAATTAAGTTTTTGGTGTGAGAGAAATGGGAGGGAGCAACGATGCCATGTTTTTTTTTCCAACTGTTCATTGTTGTATATATAATATTAAATGTAATGGCTTATATGGTGGGTATATATGATGTTGGGTTAAATGTAATATATTGGTCGAGTTTTATGATGTCTGAGGACTGATTATTTCTTTTAAAAAAAAATTAAAATCGGCAACACTTCATCATATAAAAAAAAAAAAAAAACTTGTTCCACTAGGTTACTAGATTCTGATATCATTTGGTAGCATAAAAGGCTGCCAAGGCGTAATATATCGGCAACCATGAGGTGCCAGTGGGCTGACAGAATGACCTTCTTTCCTTTGTCAAACAAATGCTGCAGATGCTATTGACCAAGACCTCTATAGGGTTAAATTGCCACGACCAGAGCTTTGGTGGGAGCACAGCTGTGTATTACCATTGCGCTCCAACCACAATTTTGTGGGTACATTGTGATGTGTGTGATCTATCAGGTTTGTAATGGTAGTAATGTATATTTGAGTGTTTGCTTTTTTCATTAGTAGGGTACAGCCTCATGGTCAGGTACCATAGATACAACTCCTCTTTTTAGAAGTTACTCCTGGTTTTGGCTTCCAAAACTGCATCACGAAACTTGAATGTATGACCATGCCCTAATATCTATCTATGAAAGTTACCAGCCTTGGGATAGAACTACACACAGTGGCCATGCTGTGGTTGGGAACTGGTACAAGCCATAGCAACTGAATAGTAATTAATTAGAACAGAATTTATTTGGTTTCTATTGTTAATGGCCACGCTGGTAGGTGAAAGTTGCAGACCACATAAAGTTAAAGGGTAGCATCGCCAAGTGCTAAAGCGCAGAGTGCATAGAAGTTGCCAGCACTCTGCTTACCCAAAAACCACTGAGTTTCAAACCTCCTCTGTCATTGAAATCAGCAAAAAAAACTGCAGCGGCATGCAAGACTTACATCACCAACACAATGCCAAGTGTCAGCTTTGAGTGGTATAAAGCCTGCTGACACTGGACTCTGGAGCAGTGGAAGCACGTTCTCTGGAGCTACAAGCAATGCTTCTCTATCTGGCAGTCTGATTGACGAGTCTGGGTTTAGCGAATGCCAGGAGAAAGTTACCTGCCTGACTGCATTTTGACAGCTGTAAAGTTTGTTGGAGGAGGGATAATGCTGTGGGGTTGTTTTTTAGGGATTGGCCTAGGCCCCTTCCAGTGAAGGGACATCTTAATGCTTCAACATAACAAGACATTTTGGACAATTGTACACTTCAAACATTGTGAGAGCAGTTTAGGGAAGACCCTTTTCTATCCCAACATGACTGTGCCCCAGGACACAAAGCAAAATCCATAAAGGCATGGTTGGCTGAGTTTGGTGTGGAATAATTTGACTGGCCGGCACAGAACCCTTACCTCAATGCCATCAAACGCTTTTGGAATATACTAGAATGGAGATTTTGAGCCAGGCCCTTTATTCAATATGAGTCAAAATGCTGTTCTTGATGAATGGGCAAAATTCCCATAGACACACTCCAGAAAGCCTTCCCAGAAGAATGTAAGCTATTTTAGCAAAGGGAGAACCAAGTCCAATGGTATGTCATAAAAGCTCCTTTAGGTGTAATGTGTAGGTGGCAGTTTTGTCCATATAGTGTGTAATGCAATTTAGAATTGAACACTGAACAGTTTATCTTAGTTTAAGTATTTTTATATTCGATAAATAAATCAAGATTCATATAAATGGTAAACTGCATTTCTGAGAATAGTGTATCTGTCATCTATTTTTTTTTTTATCTGTTTTCTCTGTAGATTTGCGGCAGCTGGATACTTTCATGGGTCTGAACTTTGTCAGATAACGATCTGGACATGTAGAGCGGTGCGCAAGGATCTCAGTGCACTTACTATTATCCCTGGGCGCCCGCTGTAGCCCCGTTACCTTCTCCCACGCTATATGGTAATTGGTACTATCGGTTCACCAGGGAGGAGTCTGCCCTGTTTCTCCCTGATCGTTCCTTCTCCCTGGCTGTAGCGCTGTCCAATCGCAGCGCGGAGCTCACAGCCTGGGAGAAGGAACGCCCAGGGAGAAACAGGGCAGACTCCTCCCTGGTGAACCGATAGTAGCAATTACCATATACCATGGGAGAAGGTAACGGTGCCACAGCGGGCGAATGGAGCGGCGCCCAGGGATAATGGTAAGTGCAGTGAGATCCCTGCGCACCGCTCTACATGTCCAGATAGTCATCTGGCAATGTTTGGACCCGTGAAAGGTCCTCTTTAACAACTCTGCCTAAGATGCTAGGTTTGCACCTTGATTGTGACTACAGCTCTGGCTGGCTTTTTGCAATCTTTCAGGATGGGTTGGATGGATCTTTTTTTTTATTCCTAGAAATTATGTGGTGTGGAATCACTTGTGGTACATTCACATGGCAGTAAAAAAAATGGACATTAAAAATGGATAACCTATTAGTTTTTCATGGGCATTTTACATCCGTGTTTGCATCCATTTTATTTTTGTCTATTCATTGTAGTGTCAGTTTTGTATCCATTTTTATTAGCCATTAACCCTTTTGCTACCAGAGCCGTACATGTACGGCGCTGGAGCGAGGTGCGAACATGGCGCCCGCTCGCACGTGCAGCGGGCGTCATGGCAGGCAGATCTCTGCTGTTTCATACAGCAGAGACCTGCGGCTAATTACCGTGATCGGCAATAATGCAGAGTATGGTAATTAAATGCTTTAGATGCCGTGACCAAGTGAGGTCACTGTCACAAACTATGGATCCGACCGCTCCGGATCCCACAGCTGTGACGTAGTGGTCTGTGACGGAGTCTGCGCACACACAGAGACCTCACGTGACCGGGGTATTACCATTCGGCTAACACCCCCCACTACACTTTGGTAACTGCCACCACGTGGGTTCTCGGTCCACGAGCCGACTATCCGGGTCATTCACTATCACACAGATCAGTGGATGAACCGGATATCACTTACTGACCAACCGCAGTCAATCACCCCCAGCTACAATTCCTAAATGCAATTTAACTAACTACCTGGTAACGTCTCTTCAAAGGCAAGGTACGTTGTTCAGCAGCTTAGAATATGGAAGACTTGGCTATTTAGATTTTATAATCTTTAATAAGCGGTAAAAAGCAGTGCATACAAGTCTAATGAAAATGACTATAAAACTACAGAATAATAATAACAATATAAATAATCACGACAGTTTAAATGAAAGGGAAAAAGATGAAAGAATACTTAGTTTCTCTGGAGGGTTTCAGATGGTCGTTCATATGTCCTTTTTGAATCCTTGCAAACCCCTTTTCAGTATGTATCAGGGGAGACCCTCAAAGTTCTTCTGATACAGGGATATTCCGTCAATGTCCAATTAAGTGTCTGGTGATGTTCCATGGGTCTCTCTCCTCTGTCCTTGTGCATGGATTTTTATGACCTCTCCCATGGGCAGGAGACTTACTCCTGTCAGCCAATGGCAGCAGAGTGACTGTGAATCTTAGGGATTGGCCCCCAAGTGTTTTATGACCCCATCAAAGTTCAGTTCCTACAATGAGGATTATACTTAAGCCCGTATCTCCTTGATACATCGGCATATTTTTATACAGAATACATATTTGCGATCCTTATTTATTTACCTACAGAATGAGACCACACACAGTAATGCTGGGACCTGTAGTTCTTCTACCACCCATAGGTCAGCTACGGAATCACATCCTCTAGTCATATTTGATACCCAATTAACCACAATACTCTATAGAGCCTGGATCTGGTGTCAGAAAGGGCATAAGTTGATTCATAAATGAAATATGAAAGTGGACTGGTTTTATGCCCAGAGCTAATTAAGGGCTATTAGCTCTCCTCAAACCAGACCTGGAAATTAATGACGTCACGCTCCAGCCAGGCTTGACAGCGAGCTGATCTTATCTTAAAGAACAGGATGAGCTGGGCCTGGTATAGCTTTTATGACCTTTTATAGCCGGCCTCAGAGTAGTGGTAATAAAAGTGTCCATCTATATCATAGGTGACCCAGGCTTCGGGAAGATGAGAGTTCACAGTTTTTTTTACATATTCCAGAAGCATATAAGATGGCTACCCAGAGGAATTATGTATGTATGCCGGCACAGTCACGTCATCCAAATGCGCAAAAACTCGGATGCTCTTATTTCCGGGCTTCCTACCGATCCCCCGTGTGGCCAAATTGGGATTCTTATTTTGGCCAACAGATGGCAGGCCAGGATAAAAAAAATTATCAATATCCAATATAAAATCACTAAAAAAGAACAAAATGAAAAATTTAAAAACATAATTAATAAGTTCATATATGAGCCCAAAAATTATCACAAAAAATAAAATTTTAAAATGTTACAAAATATATATAAAAAAAAGTTTAAATCACCCCCCTTTCCGTGTAATTAAAAAATAAATATCTAAATAGCAATAAATATAAACATATTTATCGCAAACGCCTATATTATTAAAATAGGAAAAAAATATTGCAATATGGCATAACTGAAAAAAAGTGTCAAAATGGGCGAATTGCAATTTTTTCATTGCTACTCATACTCCAAAAAAGTGATCAAAAAGTAATGCACACTCCAAAATTGTATCAATGAAAAGTACAAATTGTTCTGCAAAAATTGAGCCCCTAAACAGCTCAGAAGACATAAGTATAAAAAATTTGATAAATATTACCCCATGAGAACTCCGAAATAAAAATGACTCCAGTGACTAAGCTATGTCACATTTCTGACTGTGGAATAGTTAAAGGGAATGTGTCATCAGAAAATGACCTATTCTTTAAATCCCATTTTTGTGTTGAACAAATTTTTCTGAATTGTTTGCGAGTTTTATTGAAAAAATGTATATAATCCAGCAGTTTTCACATTGGCCACTAGGTCTAATAAGTCATTATTTCTCGTTCTGTACAGGTAACTTTTCAGTTGCCATGATCATTATCCTCACAGACAGAATTATAATGACAAGTAACACCTCTGTATAGATAACACTGAATCCACCATTGACAATAGCTTTTATCAGTTCACTCCTGACCTTCTACACAGGTCACAGAGCATGCCTAGAAAACTCTCCCATAGATGTCAATGGGGTTACCGCCTCCCCATTGTGTCTATGGCCGATGTAGTTGCTCTCAAAATGTCATATTTTAGGCCTAGTGGCCAGTGTGAACAATTCAGGATTATATACAATTTTTTAATATAGTCATGGAAAAAAACACCAAAAACTCTAAACAATTATTTATTTATTTTTTACATAAAAACGTGACTTTAACAATAGGTCATTTTTTTATGACAAATTCTATTTATCCAGCACTGCTACAGATGTAGTCAAGTTTAACTTGACACTCAACCCCTTATGGACCAGGCCAAGTTTGTGCTTTTGCTTTTTCCTTTCTGCCTTCTACGAGGGATTGCTTTTTTCATTTTCAATTCACAGAGCCATATGAAGGCATATTTTTTGCAGGACAACTTGTATTTTTAATTTCACGATTTATTTTACCATATCTTGTATTGAAAAGCTTGGTCATGGTGTTTGGGTTCTGTTTTTATGGCATTCACTGTGAGCTCAAACGTACATCATGATACCAAATTTATATACCAGTAGTTTTTTGTTTGTTTATTTATCTGCTGAGCTATTTGAAGGCTTGTTTCTTGCAGTGCAAGCTGTAGTTTTTATTGAGACCTTTTTTGAGGTGCATGCATTTTTTTAAGAATATTTTATAAAATTTTTTGTTGGGGTGACAAAAAAAAATAACAAATTTGCGCATGATAAATATTTTTTATATTTTCAGAAGTAGTAATAGATCCCCTTGGATAGGGCCAGAGGGAATAAAACTGAACATTTAATGAATGAGATTTAGAATAAATGGCATAACAAAGTACAATATACACATATATAAGACAGGCCCTAGTGGGCCTAGACAATAGTACGGTATTAACAGCATAGAAAAGGAATGCTCTCACCCGTGATGGACACATCCGGAAGGAGTCATCAGGCGGGAACCAGTACAGGACCCTGGGGGAGAGTGTCTTATTTTTCTTTATTTTTCTATGGGTGATTGCTGGAAGATGTGCAAGAAAAGTATCAGTTGCTGTAGGCGTGGGCAGATCTCGGGAACAGATTTTCCTAGTATGACCCTGAGACAGGGAAGGGGCTAGCAAAGGCCCTGCCTACCTACACGGAGTTCTTTCCCCGCAAGGAGCGACCCCGTCCGGATACCTGTCCCTGATGGGGGCTGGTATCCCTAATAAACCCTAAAAGAATTTTCCCGACGTGTCACGTTTCATTTGCATGGAACTCATCAGGGGAAGTGCATAATCAAGGGTAACAGGCAAAACAGGCCTGTGGTGAAAAACAAAAATGGCAACAAACAAGCCAGAGGGCTAGTGGTTCTGAGCTGAGCTAGTTAGGGCTGGTATAGCTCGGAACGGGCAGCAGGGTGGACCAATGGGGCCATCCAAGCTCAGAAACGCATCAAATTGATCAGGCCAGTGGGACCGAACAACAAAAATAATTAGAGGACGACCTGAGGAGCCGGCGTGCCAGTGGGCCGCATCAGCACAGCATAAGGTTATGTGTTAATAGGGCATAAATAGGTCCCTGTAAGGCCCCAGACGTTGGGTACTGGGTAGGGGGCTGTCAGCGAGTGAGTACCTTCACGCTGCCACTTTTAAAAGGCTAGACACGGCACACCAGAGATCCAGGGACGCCCATCCGAGGTCATGTGCAGCCGGGCAGCTCAGTCAAGTGATCAGACCTGCGCTCCACGTCACGCCCGAACAAGGGGTGTGGTAACGTGGAATGCAGCTCCGAGTCACTGCATCGCGGTGGCCGGCAAGTCAAAAGAAGGACGGCAGATTCTACCCTGGAGGCGGGCTGGTTGCCTGGCAAGCAGGACGCCGGGGAATATACCACGGGGCGTCGATGGTTGCCTGGGAGACCAACTATACATATGGGTCTCAGGTTTTAATAAAGCAAGGCAATGCTTGCGTAGCAGAGCTAAGTATGAACATGTTAAAGAGATAACAGGCTAATTTGAGGTCAGTTGAACTGATGTTAGGACTAACTTTTAAGAAATGAATCCCATGGTGACCGGCTAAACATTCAAAACAACTGTAGTTGAGTTGTTCATTGAGGCCCATTGGAGCCATGATTTTAAGATAGTAGATCCAGCGGGTTCCCCCCCCCCCCGACGTGGAGGAAGGACCCTGTCAATGCCCATAATAGACACCTGCGCTTTACCATTATGGCGGTTGTGAATGTGGTTGGCCACTGGCGTGTCCTTGGCTTTCAGGATATCATTCTGGTGTTCTCCCACTCGTCTGCAGAACTCGGGGATGGTCTTCCCGACATTCTTTGCCGCATTCGCATGCCAGTCGGTAGATCACCCTTCGAGTCCTGCAGTTTATAAAGTGGTTAATGGTAAATACTTTCCCGGTATTGTTGCTGCGAAAAGCCCTACCAGTTTGCATGAGGCTACACGCAATACAGCCGCTGCATCTGTAGCACCCTTTGATGTTCGTTTGTAGCCACATGGAGCCAGATGGTGCAGGGGGTATAAACTCGCTAGAGACCAGTCTATCCCGGAGGCTGCGACCTCTGCGGAATGTAAGATGTGGATACTCTCCCACCACCTCTCTTAAATCTGGGTCCATGAGTAGGATACACCAGGCTTACAATGTTTCGGACCTCGGGTGCCACCAGATCAAAGGTGCTGATCAGGCGGATCAAATTCCCTGTCTGTGCCTGGTTAGACTTAGGGACCAGGAGATTCGTTCTGTCCTCCTGTAGGGCAGACCGAAAAGCTCTTCTTAGTATCCCATCCGGGTACCCGCGCTGACGAAATCTGAGCCGCAGATCATCAGCCTGTTTAATTAATTCTTTTTTCAAGGAGCAGTTTCTCCTGAGGCGGAGATACTGCCCCTTAGGAATACCTTTCTTAAGTGAGAGTGGGTGGCTACTCTCCCACCTAAGCAATGTATTAGTTGAGGTAGGTTTCCTGTAGACCGTCGTGATCAGCTCTCCTTCCTCCGTTTTGGAGATAAGGACATCTATAAATTGTAGGCAGACTGCATTGCTCTCACTAGTGAAGCGGAGACCTATGTTGTTGTTATTATATCCCTCCACCAGGGAACAGAAGGAGACACTGTCAGCGTTCCAAATGATGAAAATGTAATTGATGTCTCGCGCCCACAGTCCCACTGGATCCATGGTGGTTGATCCAGCGTCCGTAAAAACCAGGGTCTCCTCCCACCAGCCCAGGAATAGATTTGCATACGACGGGGCACATGGGCTCCCCATCGCGGTGCCCCTGAGCTGGTGGTAGACCCTGCTGCCGAAGGAGAACACGTTGCAAGTCAGTGTAAACTCCAAGAGGCGTAGGATAAAGAGACTGTGGGCGCGATACTGGCGGCCTTGACTGCTCAAAAAGAATTCCGCAGCCTTAAGACCCAGGGAGTGGGGGATACTGGAGTATAGCGCCTCTACATCGATGCTTGTGAGCAGACTGTCTGTTTCTATGTAGATGCCCTCCAGCCGCTTAAGGAGATCTGTGGTGTCGCGGGTATAAGAGTGAAGGTCGGTCACAAATGGGGCCAGAACTTTATCAACATATATCCCTACATTTTGGTAAAGGTTGCCCACCCCTGATACTATGGGGCGTCCCTTCAATGGATTGGTCCCTTTATGAAGTTTGGGGAGGCAATAGAAAGTGGCCATACGAGGACAAGAAGGTAATAAAAACTTGAACTCCTCATCATACCCCATTTTTTGTTTTATTTGTTCCATCAGCAGGGAGATGATATGTGCCAGCTTTGCCTCCTCAAGATTGGCTTTTAGTTCGGACCTGAAATCATTGGTCGGATTCCGAGGTAACACCTCATATGTGGTGGGGTCATGCAGGAGAGATTCACACATTGCTCTATATTGGCCCTGGTCCATAATCACTGTGTTGCCCCCCTTATCCGAGGGTTTAATAAGGATGGAGCGGTCGCTCTCAAGGTCAAAGATCACAGTGGTCTGGACACGGTCAATAGTGGAACAATGTGATGGTCTAAGTTCTTCGATTTGATGTGTAACCAGGTCCAAAAAAACATCAACACAGGACGGGTCCGCAGCTACTGGTGGCATTTTATTACTTTTTAGTTTATCAGTGAAGGGACCTAGACCCTCTTGCTGCTCGGGTACTCTGTCAAGGTCATACAACAGAAGTACATCCGAAAGGATCTCAGGGGGGATACCTAATTCCCGGCACTGTTTCCTTTCTTGCAGTTTGAAGAATTTATGCCAGCGTAGTTTGTGGACAAGCAGATTGAGATCCTTGATGATGTCAAAACGATAAAAATTTGGAGTGGGTACAAATGAAAGACCTAATTGAAGGACCTGGGTCTCAGTGACAGTGAGAGGACGTGAAGACAAATTGGCATCCTGGGGGCCTAGGGGTTTAGAGGAGGTGGTTGGGCACGGTTGCGTAAGGGGTAACCTTGTTGAGGATTGGGTTGGCCCTGATGGGGGGTACCCCCGGGGAGATTGTCTGTTATTTTTCGGTATGCTATCAGAGTCAGAAAATTCCGTCTCAGTTGAAGAAAGGTCAGTTTGAACACCCCAGTCTCCCCTCGGTTGGCTATGGAGGAATAGATCCTATTTTCCTTGAAATCCGCCAGATCCCTCACAAATTGGCGGTGTTTGCGCTCTTTTAGGTGATATTGGTATTTGTCAAGGTAATTCTGGAGTTGTTTCTCCTTGGTGGCAAACTCCGCCTCTGGTGAGAAAGTCTGGGCAGCCTCAATACTTTCAGTTCATTTTTTATTTAGAACCTCCAGTTTAGTCTTCTCGTCAACTAGGAGGAGACGCATAAAACGTAGAGAGCTATTAGTAGCTTCCTGTTCCCATTTACTCATGAAACCAGGGCTCCTGAAACGTGTGGCAGGTAACAGGGAAATGCGAAGTCCACATGGGACAATATTGTGCTTTAAATAGCTCTCCAGGCTCTGCGTCTCCCACCAGGAGAGGATTTGGTCTCTGTATATGTCTGTTAGGTCCTTAAAAGCTGCATTAAATGAAGGGGTGTATTTTTTGTGGGAAAACTCTGTCAGAGAACACTTCTTGAGCCTCTACCAGCCAACTGTCTGCATTAAAGCCTGTAGCTAAGAAACCTGCCATGCTCCGGCATACGTAGTAAACTTGGAAAAAAATCTAAAGAATAGGTCTAGTTCAGTGAAGGCTTATCCTAATTACTCCCAAGAGTCAAAAGCGAGTAAACTGATCCCCTTGGATGGCGACAGCGGGACGCCCATGTTCGGGCGTGACATGGAGCACAGGCGCTGCAGTGCGCCGCGTTCCACTGCACTCAGGTCTGATCACGTGACTGAGCTGACCCGGCTGCACATGACCTCCGATGGGCATCCCTGGATCACTGGCTCGCCGCGTCTAGCCTTTTAAAAGTGGCAGCATGAAGGTACTTACTCGCTGACAGCCCCCTACCCAGTACCCAACGTCTGGGGCCTTACAGGGGCCTATTTATGCCCTATTAACGCATAACCTTGTGCTGTGCTGATGCGGCCCACTGGCACGCCGGCTCCTCAGGTCGTCCTCTAATTGTTTTTGTTGTTCGGTCCCACTGGCTCAACATGTTTCAGCTCAACAGTTTGATGTGTTTCTGAGCTTGGGTGGCCCTATTGGTCCACCCTGCTGCCCGTTCCGAGCTATACCAGCCCTAACTAGCTCAGAACCACTAGCCCTCTGGCTTGTTTGTTGCTATTTTTGTTTTTCACCACAGGCCTGTTTTGCCTGTTACCCTTGATTATGCACTTCCCCTAATGAGTTCCATGCAAATGAAACGTGACACGTCGGGAAAATTCTTTTAGGGTTTATTAGGGATACCAGCCCCCATCAGGGACAGGTATCCGGACGGGGTCGCTCCTTGCGGGGCAAGAACTCCGTCTAGGTAAGCAGGGCCTTTGCTAGCCCCTTCCCTGTCTCAGGGTCGTACTAGGGAAATCTGTTCCTGACATCTGCCCACGCCTACAGCAACCGATACTTTTCTTGCACGTCTTCCAGCAATCACCCATAGAAAAAGAAAGAAAACGAAGACGTTCTCCCCCATGGTCCTGTACTGGTTTCCGCCTGATGACTTCTTCCGGTTGTGTCCATCACGGGTGAGAGCGTTCCTTTTCTATGCTGTTAATACCGTGCTATTGTCTAGGCCCACTAGGGCCTGTCTTATATATGTGTGTATTGTACTTCTTTGTTATGCCATTTATTCTAAATATCATTCATTACGTGTTAAGTTGTATTCCCTCTGTCCCCATCCAAGGGGATCAGTTCACTCGCTTTTGACTCTTGGGAGTAATTAGGATAAGCCTTCACTGAGCTAGACCTATTCTTTTGATTTTTTTCAGAAGTAGCAATACCAATAATTTTTTATAGTTTTTTTTTATGTGTAAAATTGAGAAATGGGTGTAATTTGAATTTGTGATCTATTTGTTTTTTATATGTAAAAATATTTTCAGTAACTTCTACTTCCTTTAGGCCTTGTGCACACGGCTGTTGATGCAGTGCATGCATTTTTGTAGTGTGGAGACACAAGTACAGAAAACCCATGGAAGCACTCTGTAGTGCTTCCGCCGGGTTCAGTCACTCTTTTCTCCCCCGCACCTTATGGACTGCAGACCCATTCCGTGATGCGGTGCACAAACTGCTCATGCCCGTATATTTTAGACCCACGGTTTGCGGGCTGCATTACAGGCATCAGCCAACAACAGCCATGTGCATGAGGTCTTAGAGGAACTGAGCATTCCATCTTCTGATTACTTGTACCATAGACTGCAATAGAATACTATTGAAATCTAAGGGATCTTGACAGGCTTCCTATAAAGCCCTGCTACAGCTTCTGAAGGGTTAAATGAGTTATCACTGATCCCGGTCATTACCAGTGGGTGTCAGCTGTATTACACAGCTGGCAGCCACTGCATATGGAGCGGGGTCAGATCTTGAGCCCACTCATATATCCCTTACACACAAATGACGTAGAGGTATTTAAAGGGAACCTGTCTTCAACTTTATGCTGCCCATACTAACGGCATTATAAAGTAGAGACAAATCGGTCATTTCAAAGTTAAAAGTAAGTGGTTGCTGAGAACCAACATCACAATCTTTGCAGACTAGGGGCCAGATTTATCATTAACTCAAGTCAGAATAATGGAGTGAAAAAGTTGCATATTTTTTCGCAATCGCTAAAACTGTGCATAAATTTGCAACTTTTAACGGCTCTGCTCTATGCTCGCCAGACATAGACAGATTTACTATTGCGACTATTTAAAAAGTCGCAAAAAAAATGTGCAATTTCACTCCAGTGAGGACCATGCTTATCTTATGCGACTTTTTATTGGAACATGCGACTTTTTCGGAAAGACGTGCAACTTTAGTAAAGCCACTTACTGACAAACTGCTATTGTCAAACCACATTTATTACAGTCTTAAAGCGATGATCATAAATCTGACTTGGCTAAAACTGACTTTAGCCATATGTGAAAGTGGAGTGAGCTGTCAGAGTAAGGCCTCATGCACATGACAGTATTTTTTCACGGTCTGCAAAAACGGGGTCCGTAGGTCCTTGATCCGTGACCGTTTTTTCATCTGTGGGTCTTCCTTGATTTTTGGAGGATCCACGGACATGAAAAAAAAGTCGTTCTGGTGTCCGCCTGGCCGTGCGGAGCCAAACGGATCCGTCCTGAATTACAATGCAAGTCAATGGGGACGGATCCGTTTGACGTTGACACAATATGGTGCAATTGCAAACGGATCCGTCCCCTTTGACTTTTAATGTAAAGTCAGGAGTCCCTTTATACCATCGGATCGGAGTTTTCTCCAATCCGATGGTATATTCTAACTTGAAGTGTCCCCATTACCAGTATATTCTATGTTAGAATATACTTTCGGATATGAGCTAGATCGTGAAAACTCAGATCTGACAGTATATTCTAACACAGAGGCATTCCCATGGTGACGGGGACGCTTCAGGTTAGAATATACAAAAAAACGGTGTACATTACTGCCCCCTGCTGCCTGGCAGCACCCGATCTCTTACAGGGGGCCGTGATCGGGGGCAGTGTGCGGCCTCCTCCACCCCCAACCCCCCCCCCTTGATCATTGGTGGCAGCGGAGTAGAAGCATCATACTTACCTGCTGGCTGCTGCGATGTCTGTGTCCGGCCGGGAGCTCCTCCTACTGGTAAGTGACAGGTCTGTGCGGCGCATTGCTGTCACTTACCAGTAGTTACCAGTAGGAGGAGCTCCCGGCCGGACACAGACATCGCAGCAGCCAGCAGGTAAGTATGATGCGTCTACTATTGCTAAGTAACCATGGCAACCAGGACTGCAGTAGCATCCTCGTTGCCATGGTTACCGATCGGAGCCCCAGCGATTAAACTGGGACTCCGATCGTAACTCCGCTGCCACCAATGATCGGGGGGGGGTCAGTCGAAGTGAGCGCCGCATTTACATGAGCCATAATCTCACTATTGAGGGACATGAGCCACAGCTTTACAATTTCCCTGGAAAAATAAAAGAACGACTTGATAGATTGCACACTGTACAGGAATCAGACTTGAGATCTTAGTTAGAGTGATGCGGCTCCCTCTTCTTTCCGATCAGAGCCCCTGCTGTGAAATCATGGGGCTCTGGTAAATTACCATGACAGCCTAGGTGTCCTTATGTTCGTGGGCATGAGCCCTTAGGGTGAAAATATCCCAGGTTCTAGCCCCCAATGGGATTAAAAGTTATTGTTAAAAAAGTATATTAAATTTAAATCACCCCCTTTCCCAATTTTACACATAAAAATATATAAAGAATAAAAAAAATAGCTATATAATGGGTATCTTCACATCCAAAAATGTCTCAACTTTATATTTTTGGGTCGAAATTGTAAGGACGTCATGTAATTTCAATCTAGCCCTACAAAGAGTTGTATTTCTGTTTTCCAATAAAAGACATGGTAAATTAAATGGTGCAATTAACAGAAAGTTAAAAAAGTTATGGTTATTGGAACGTTGGGAGCAAAAAAAAAAGACCGCCCCGGTATTTAAAGGGGTTAAATCTAACCATAAAAATTATTATTTAACCCCTTCCCGACCAGCGCCGTAGTAGCGCGATCAGCGGCTAGGTCCGGCAGTCACTGATAGCCGGACCCCTGTATTATGCGCCGGCATCGGTGAAAACACTGATGCCAGCGCATTAACCCTTGATGTGCCGTGCTCAGTGCTGACTGCGGCACGTGCGATGTGTGGAGAGGGAGAGGGCTTTCATCGGGTCCCTGCACTGCTGTGATACACTTACAGCTAATGCATCACAATACAGAAGTATTGTGATGCATTGTAAAGGGGATCAGACTCCCAAAAGTTGAAGTCTGAGTGGGACAAAAAAATAAATAAAACAAATTACAAGTTTCAAGTAAAAAAAAAGTCCTTTTCCCAAAATAAAGTAAATAAAAAAAGATATAAAATAGGGGAAAAAAAGAAAAGTAGACATTTATTGGGTAAGTCCGCATCCGTATCGACCAGCTCTATAAAAATATCACATGACCTAACCCCTCAGGTGGACACCGTAAAAAAAATAAAAATAGTGTCAAAAAGCCATTTTTTGTCACCTTACATCACAAAAAGTGTAATAGCAAGCGATCAAAAATTAATACGCACCGAAAAATCATACGAATCAAACAGTCATCCCGCAAAAAATGAGACCCTGCCTAAGACAGTCGCCCAAAAAAATAAAAAATAAAACTATAGCTCTCAGACTATGGAGACACTAAAACATGATTTTTTTTTTTTTTTTTTTGTTTCGAAAATGGTATTGTGTAAAACTTAAATAAAAGAAAGTATACATATTAAGTATTGCCACGTCCGTAACGACCTGCTGTATAAAAATATCACATGACCTAACCCCTCAGGTGAACACCGTAAAAAAAAAAAAATTTAAAAGTGTTTCTAAAAAGCATTTTTTTTTCTCCTTACATCACAAAAAGTGTAATACCAAGCAATCAAAAATTCATATGCACCCTAAAATAGTACCAATCAAACCGTTATCTCATACTGAAAAAAATGAGCCCCTACATAAGACAGTCGCACAATATTTAAAAAAAACTATGGCTTTTAGAATATTTTTTTTCAAAAATGCTTTATTATGTAAAACTGAAACAAACAATCCATCAAAATGTATGCAAACTTATGGCATTTGTCAGACGGATCAGAATCCTGATCCATATGACAAATGCATTGAAATGCTGTATCCGTCTCTCCGATGTCATCCGGAAAAACTGATCCGGCATTTATTTATTTTAACATTTTTTGCGGTCTGAGCATGCGCAGATCGCAATGCTGGATCCGTTTTTCCGGAACACTCGTTGCCGGATCCGACATTAATGCATTTTAATGGGAAAAAAAGGCCGGATGGAGCAAGTGTTTCGGATTTTTGGACGGAGACAAAACCGCTGCGTGCTGCGGTATTATCTCCATCCTGAAAAGGCAAAAATACTGAACTGAAGACATCCTGATGCATCCTGAACGGATTGCTCTCCATTCAGAATGTATTAGGATAAAACTGATCAGTTCCGTCCTAGGAGGTCAATGCCAGAAAAGAATAACGCTAGTGTGAAAGTAGCCTTAAAATGGAAAATCTGCCAAAAAATTGAAATTCTGAAATTTCATCTACATTTTCCATAAATTCTTTCCATTTTCCTAAAGAGTTAACAAAGTTTGTAAAAAATCAGTTTTGAATACCTAGTTTCTAAAATGGGGTCATTTTTGGGTAAAGTGGGGTCATTTTTGGGTGGTTTCTATTTTGTAAGCCTCACAAAGTTACTTCAGACCTGAACTGGTCCTTTAAAAAGTGAGTTTTAGATCTTTTTTTAAAAAAATTTCAAGATTTGCTTTTAAACTTCTAAGCCTTCTAATGTCCCCAAAAAATAAAATGGCAAACATGAAGTAGACATATGGGGAATGTAAATAAATAACTATTTTTGGAGTTATTACTATTTATTATAAAAGTAGAGAAATTGATATTTGGAAATTTGCTAATTTTAAAAAAATGTTGGTAAATTAGTTTTTTATATAAATGAAAATGAAATTTTTTGACTCAATTTTACCACTGTCATGAAATACAATATGTGACGAAAAAACAATATCAGAAAGGCGTGGATAAGTAAAAGAGTCTTAAAACATTTGCAAAAAATGACCTGGGCTGGAAGGTGAAAACTGGCCCGAGGTGTCAGTGTAAAAATAATTTCAGTATGTAAAAGTATGTTTGTCTAGAATAGAAGAAACAAGTCTAGATGCATTCGCAAAGAGAAATATGGGAAAGGGATTATGATGTGGCGCCTATATACAGGATGTTACTATACATTTTATTATTTAAAGTATGACTACTACTGTGTAGCATTGTATAGTGTCAGTATTTGTTAGTCTTGGCTGTTCTATGAAATGAATTCCTATTTTCTCAGATATATGGAAGCTTACAATCGATTGGTGATAAGATCTACAATATGCTGAGTGTCTGAAGTCATACATAAAGCATATGCAACTTTTATTTTATTTTATTTTTTTATATAATTTACGATTTCTTACTCTTTTTGACCTCTTAACATTGTCATCCACATTAAGGGGTTATCTTACAAATGTAAAACTTTATTTTTACTCACTCTGCGTACCATAATAACTTTTTTCCATTTCTGTGGGTGTCTCTGGATGCATTGCAGTTAGCTCTTGTTAGCACCTTTCTCCCCTGTATGGAGAATTGTCCCTCGCATATAGACCCCGAGATACAGTACAGTGCATTTGAAAATTCTTTAGGTCCTTAAACCTTTTTCACATTTTATGTTAAGGCCTTGTGCTAAAAAAAAAAAAAAAAAAGTTCCCCCCCCCCCCCCAACAATCTGCACTTAACCTCCCTTAGTAAAAATAAATAAATAAAGGGGGAGATTTATAACTCTCCCTTGCATCTGAAAAGTGGCATTAGTTGTATGCTATGTGTTTTTGAGTTTTTAACTGCAACTTTTTAAAAATTGTCATATCGCTAGGATTTTATGTGGCCCTCACCACTTTCCTTAATGGGAGCATAGCCAGCAACTGGGAAAAAATTTAACTACATTTACGGCAGTTTTCTGGCACAAATGAAGCCAGAAATCTACTGCAGCTCTGTGCTGTCGTAGACTTCTGCTTAGGTGCACGGACTGCATGGGATGCCTCTAATTTATGGCGAGGCGGGTGTTTCATAAATTAGGCACATTATTCGGTGGTGCAAGGGATATCAAGACCAGTGCAGAAAGCGCTTGTCTTAGCAAATCTCCACCGCAATGTTTGAAAATGTATAAAAAAATATGAGAATCAAAATTTTGCATTTATATAAGTATTCACACCCTTATATGCCACTTGAAATTTAGCTCTGGGGGCCTCGCTTTTCTCTTGATCATCTTTAAGATGTTTCTACGGTTTGATTGTCCACCTTTGGTCATTTCAATTGATTGCACATAATTTGGTAGGATACTCCCCTGTCTATATAAAGTCTCACAGCTGACAATGCATATCATAACAAAAAAAGTATCAGTATTGTGTGCAAACATTTCTGCTGCACTGAAAATTCCCAAGAGGACAGTGTTCTCCATATTTCTTAAGTTAAAGAAGTTTGGAACATCCACGACTCTAAATACAGTTGGTCACCCCCCTAAAAAAGGGGGAGAAAGGCCTTGGTAAGAGAGATGACCAAGAATCCAATGGCCACTTTGGCTGAGCTCCAAATATCCTGTGTGCAGGCCAACCATCACTGCGGCACTCCACCAACCGGAAAGTGGTCAGAAAAAAAACTCTCCTTAGTAAAACATGAAAGTTTGCTAAATCAAAAAAAAGCACCTAAAGGACTCTCAAACCATGAGAGACTCTGGTCTGATGAAACCAGGGTTGAAATATTTTACCTCAATTCTAAGTGTCATGTCTGAACCAATCCAGGGCCTGGTCAGTGCTAAGGGAAAGCTGAATGGAGCAAAGTACAGAAATATTTCTAATAAAAACCTGATCCAGAGTGCTCCGGTCCTCCAAATGGGCTGAAGGTTTATCTTGCAACAGGAAAATGACCCTAAGCACACAGCCAAGACCACACAGCAGTGGCATAGGGAAAACTCTGTGAATGTCCTTGACTGGCCCAGCCGGAGCCCTGACTTAAACGCAATTGAACATCTCTGGAGAGACCTGAATATGGCTGTCCACAGATGGTCCCCATCAAACCTGACCGAACTTGAGAAGATCTACAGAGAAAAATGACAGAAAATTCCCAGGTGTGCTAACCTTGTTGCCTCACACCCGAGGCCCCCAGAGCTGTAATCGATGCCAAAGATGCCAAATACTGAATTCAGGGAGTGCAGAATTATTAGGCAAATGAGTATTTTGACCACATCATCCTCTTTATGCATGTTGTCTTACTCCAAGCTGTATAGGCTCGAAAGCCTACTACCAATTAAGCATATTAGGTGATGTGCATCTCTGTAATGAGAAGGGGTGTGGTCTAATGACATCAACACCCTATATCAGGTGTGCATAATTATTAGGCAACTTTCTTTCCTTTGGCAAAATGGGTCAAAAGAAGGACTTGACATGCTCAGAAAAGTCAAAAATAGTGAGATATCTTGCAGAGGGATGCAGCACTCTTAAAATTGCAAAGCTTCTGAAGCGTGATCATCGAACAATCAAGCGTTTCATTCAAAATAGTCAACAGGGTCGCAAGAAGCGTGTGGAAAAACCAAGGCGCAAAATAACTGCCCATGAACTGAGAAAAGTCAAGCGTGCAGCTGCCAAGATGGCACTTGCCACCAGTTTGGCCATATTTCAGAGCTGCAACATCACTGGAGTGCCCAAAAGCACAAGGTGTGCAATACTCAGAGACATGGCCAAGGTAAGAAAGGCTGAAAGACGACCACCACTGAACAAGACACACAAGCTGAAACGTCAAGACTGGGCCAAGAAATATCTCAAGACTGATTTTTCTAAGGTTTTATGGACTGATGATATGAGAGTGAGTCTTGATGGGCCAGATGGATGGGCCCGTGGCTGGATTGGTAAAGGGCAGAGAACTCCAGTCCGACTCAGACGCCAGCAAGGTGGAGGTGGAGTACTGGTTTGGGCTGGTATCATCAAAGATGAGCTTGTGGGGCCTTTTCGGGTTGAGGATGGAGTCAAGCTCAACTCCCAGTCCTACTGCCAGTTTCTGGAAGACACCTTCTTCAAGCAGTGGTACAGGAAGAAGTCTGCATCCTTCAAGAAAAACATGATTTTCATGCAGGACAATGCTCCATCACACGCGTCCAAGTACTCCACAGCGTGGCTGGCAAGAAAGGGTATAAAAGAAGAAAATCTAATGACATGGCCTCCTTGTTCACCTGATCTGAACCCCATTGAGAACCTGTGGTCCATCATCAAATGTGAGATTTACAAGGAGGGAAAACAGTACACCTCTCTGAACAGTGTCTGGGAGGCTGTGGTTGCTGCTGCACGCTATGTTGATGGTGAACAGATCAAAACACTGACAGAATCCATGGATGGCAGGCTTTTGAGTGTCCTTGCAAAGAAAGGTGGCTATATTGGTCACTGATTTGTTTTTGTTTTGTTTTTGAATGTCAGAAATGTATATTTGTGAATGTTGAGACGTTATATTGGTTTCACTGGTAAAAATAAATAATTGAAATGGGTATATATTTGTTTTTTGTTAAGTTGCCTAATAATTATGCACAGTAATAGTCACCTGCACACACAGATATCCCCCTAAAATAGCTAAAACTAAAAACAAACTAAAAACTACTTCCAAAAATATTCAGCTTTGATATTAATGAGTTTTTTGGGTTCATTGAGAACATGGTTGTTGTTCAATAATAAAATTTATCCTCAAAAATACAACTTGCTTAATAATTCTGCACTCCCTGTAAAAGGTCTGAATACTTACACCGTATGTCAATTCAACATTTAAGTTTTTCCTTTTCAATAAATTTGCAAAGATTTCAAACTTTGTTTTCATTTTCTCAATCAGGTATTGAGTGCAAAATAATGAGGAAAGATTTGAACTTTTTTTTTATTTTAGCGCAAGGCTGCAACACAACAAAATGTGAATAGGGTGAAAGGGTCTTCAGACTTTCAGAATGCACTGTGCATACGGTATGTAATGCCCCTACACTTATCTTCTTCACCATCTAGGTAGAGATTTAGATATACAGTACAGACCCAAAGTTTGGGCACACCTTCTCATTCAAAGAGTTTTCTTTATTTTTATGACTATGAAAATTGTAGATTCACACCGAAGGCATCAAAACTATGAATTAACACATGTGGCATTATATACATAACAAAAAAGTGTGAAACAACTGAAAGTATGTCATATTCTAGGTTCTCCAAAGTAGCCCCCTTTTGCTTTGATTACTGCTTTGCACACTCTTGATGAGCTTCAAGAGGTAGTCACCTGAAATGGTTTTCACTTCACAGGTGTGCCCTGTCAGGTTTAGGCTACTTTCACACTAGCGTTCGGGGCTCCGCTTGTGAGTTCCGTTCAAAGGCTCTCACAAGTGGCCCCGAACGCTTCCGTCCAGCCCTAATGCATTCTGAGTGGATGCGGATCCGCTCAGAATGCATCAGTCTGGCAGTGTTTGGCCTCCGCTCAGCAGGTGGACATCTGAACTCTACTTGCAGCGTTCGGGTGTCCGCCTGGCCGTGCGGAGGCAAACGGATCCGTCCAGACCTACAATGTAAGTCAATGGGGACGGATCCGTTTGAATATGACACACTATGGCTCAATTTTCAAACGGATCCGTCCCCCATTGACCTTCAATGTAAAGTCTGGACGGATCCGTCTGAGGCTACTTTGACACTTAGAATTTTTTTTACAATATAATGCAGACGGATCCGTTCTGAATGGATCCACCATCTGCATTATATGAGCGGACCCGTCTCAGACGGATCCGCTCTGAACGCAAGTGTGAAAGTAGCCTAAATAAGTGGGATTTCTTGCCTTATAAATGGGGTTGGGACCATCAGTTGCGTTGTGGAGAAGTCAGGTGGCTACACAGCTGATAGTCCTACTGAATAGACTGTTAGAATTTGTATTATGGCAAGAAAAAAGCAGCTAAGTAAAGAAAAACGAGTGGCCATCATTACTTTAAGAAATGAAGGTCAGTCAGTCCGAAAAATTGGGAAAACTTTGAAAGTGTCCCCAAGTGCAGTCACAAAAACCATTAAGCGCTTAAAAAAAACTGGCTCACATGCGGACCGCCCCAGGAAAGGAAGACCAAGAGTCGCCTCTGCTGCGGAGGATAAGTTCATCCGAGTCACCAACCTCAGAAATCGCAGGTTAACAGCAGCTCAGATTAGAGACCAGGTCAATGCCACACAGAGTTCCAGCAGCGGACACATCTCTAGAACAACTGTTAAGAGGAGACTGTGTGAATCAGGCCTTCATGGTAGAATATCTGCTAGGAAACCACTGCTAAGGACAAGCAGAAGAGACTTGTTTGGGCTAAAGAACACAAGGAATGGACATTAGACTAGTGGAAATCTGTGCTTTGGTCTGATGAGTCCAAATTTGAGATCTTTGGTTCCAACCACTGTGTCTTTGTGCGACGCAGAAAAGGTGAACGGATGGACTCTACATGCCTTGTTCCCACCGTGGAGCATGGAGGAGGAGGTGTGATGGTGTAGGGGTGCTTTGTTGGTGACACTGTTGGGGATTTATTCAAAATTGAAGACATAGTGAACCAGCATGGCTACCACAGCAGCTTACAGCAGCATGCTTTTCCATCCGTTTGCGTTTAGTTGGACCATCATTTATTTTTCAACAGGACAATGACCCCAAACACACCTCCAGGCTGTGTAAGGGCTATTTGACCATGAAGGAGAGTGATGGGGTGCTGCGCCAGATGACCTGGCCTCCACAGTCACCGGACCTGAACCCAATCGAGATGGTTTGGGGTGAGCTGGACCGCAGAGTGAAGGCAAAAGGGCCAACAAGTGCTAAGCATCTCTGGGAATTCCTTCAAGACTGTTGGAGGACCATTTCAGGTGACTACCTCTTGAAGATCATCAAGAGAATGCCAAGAGTGTGCAAAGCAGTAATCAAAGCAAAAGGTGGCTACTTTGAAGAACCTAGAATATGACATATTTTCAGTTGTTTCACACTTTTTTGTTATGTATATAATTCCACATGTGTTAATTCATAGTTTTGATGCCTTCAGTGTGAATTTACAATTTTTATAGTCATGAAAATAAAGAAAACTCTTTGAATGAGAAGGTGTGTCCAAACTTTTGGTCTGTACTGTATATTTCTATTAACTTAAAAGTAAGAGTGAATGAATAAAAGGAATCTAGACCACTGCACATGGATCCCTATAATATCACTAAGTTTGAACATTGACTTATAGGATAAGGTACCTTAAATCTGGCAACATTAGAGGCAGAGCTTGTTAAGGGTTCATTTACATACCTAAAACCAGAATTCCAGAGGAGCATTGTCTGGCCTATGAGACTCCTCACGACATTTAAGGCGTTCTCCATAAGGAAATATTGTATTGACCAAAATATAAGATCACTAAACCAGCACTGAGGGGAGGGGAAGGAAGCAGGAATGGTAATGAGCATGTTAGTCCCCCACGGAATGCAGTAGAAGGTGAACCATGAGGATAAACAGCAGGGGTTCTACCAGAGAGGAAAATGTAATGTACAAAACCCCTTAGGAATATTTTTATTACAGATATATTGCGATAATGCTTCATTTGGGCAACGGCTGTGTGTATGAGGCCATATACTCAAGTTCTAGGTAGCAGTTTATTAGGGGGTACACTAAGTCAGCCTATATTTTTTTTTAACTTCAGGTCACACTCTGAACACAAATGTGATTTCACATCATGTCTGCTGAAATATAGGAAACTAAAATTAGGAAATCATATTTCTATGAAACAATTTTGGAATGATGCTTGAAATGAGAAAGAACCTTTCTTTTGGTTGTCCTTTCATTGCTATTGTGACATTGTTATACCTGATATTGGAGGGCATTTGTCATTTGAGCCCTTTCATTCCAGAAGTAAAGTTGTTGTTCTTTATTGAGCCAGGACCAGGGGCGTAGATAAGGGGGGGGGATAGGGGGGTTCAAACCCCCCCCAGATTGTCTGTCCCAGTGGCGGATTACAATTCGGACGTTCGGGTCGGCAGCCCCGGGCCCAGCACCGCAGGGGGGCCAACGCTGACCCGAACGCCGACATACTGCGGCGGGGCACGGGAGCGCATAGCTCCCTGTCCCGTCGCCGATCACCGCCATAGGCTTCAGGCCTTGTAGGCCTGAGGCCTATGCGGTAGTGAAATCCCGGCACAGGCGTGCGTGATGACGTCATCACGCGCCTGTGCCGGGACGCAGCACTGTGACGCGCCTGACTCATCCCGCCTTCCTCTGCAAGCAAGCGCTTGGCCCTGGACATAGGTGAGTATTTAGCTTTTAATTTTTTGTTTATTTTTTATTTTTTTATTTCATGTGCCTACTTTGGGGGACATGTGGGGGGGGGACACACAGGAGGACATATTAGGGAAGATTAATCGAGTACATGGGGGGGGAATGTGGGGGCTGTATGGGGCAAAATTATTATGGGAGGTAATACTATGTGGGGACAAATTACTATGTGGGGGCAAATTATTATGAGAGGGACTACTTTGCGGGGCAAATTACTAGATGGGGCAGAGTGGGGGCAAATTGCTATGTGGGGGCAAATTATTATGGGAGGGTCTGGGACTACTATGTGGGGGCAAATTTCTATATGGGGCAGTGTGGGGGTAATTGCTATGTGGGGACAGTGTGGGGAAATTGCTATGTGGGGACAAATTACTATGTGGGGGCAGTGTGGGGGAAACTATTGTGTGGGGGCAGTGTGGGGGAAATTGCCACGTGGGGACAGTGTGGGGGTAATTTCTATGTGGGGACAGTGTGGGGGTAATTTCTATGTGGGGGCAGTGTGGGGGAATTGCTATGTGGGGGCAGTGTGGGGGAATTGCTATGTGGGGGCAGTGTGGGGGAATTGCTATGTGGGGAAATTGCTATGTGGGGACAAATTACTATGTGGGGGCAGTGTGGGGGCAAATTACTATGTGGGGGCAGTGTGGGGGCAAATTACTATGTGGGGGCAAATTACTCTGTGGGGGCAGTGTGGTGGAAATTACTATGTGGGGGCAGTGTGGTGGAAATTACTATGTGGGGCAGTGTGGGGCAAATTACTGTGTGGGGGCAAACTACTATATGGGGGCAGTGGGGGGCAAATTACTATGGGGGGATTACTATGTGGGGGCAGTGTGGTGGAAATTACTATATGGGGGTGTTGCTATTGGGGAGGCACTGTAGGGGCAATTCTATTATTTCTGGGGACACTATACAGGGATTATTGCCTGGAGCACAATAGAGGGTGGTATTATTACTGGGGGCACTCTAGGGGACATTATAGTTGCTGTGGACACTATAGGAACATTTGGGGTAATTTATCAAACTGGTGTAAAGCAGAACTGGCTTAGTTGCCCATAGTAACCAATCAGATTCCACCTTTCATATTTGACAGCTCTTTTGGAAATCCAGTTCTACTTTACACCAGTTTGATAAATTACCCCAAATATGTCTATTAGGGTCACTATTATTTCAGCAGTATAGTTCCTGGGGCATTGGGGAGCATAACGGGCACAGTATTGGGAGTGAAAGGATGACACTGTGTGGACACCAGGAATCCTGGTCCAGGATGAGGAGATTGATGGAAAAATTGAGAAATCTAACTTGTCTGTGTTACAAACTGTAGAGACGAGTTGCGGCTGAAAGAATTTGCCATAGTGGTCTGGGTCAAATGGAGGAGAAGAGGAAAGAGAAGGTCTACATGACAGGAGATGTCCCTGGATGGAGAGGTATGGGGTGCTGTATTCTCTTCCATGTCTTTTTTATTGCAATTATATTTATTTAAAATTTGTTGACCAAATTTTTCAGTTTAGGACCCAATTTGGGGTATATTTTTTTAGTCTGAAGATGTCATATGGCCTAAGAAGAGACGGTGGCGCTCATAAAGCACCGCAGCCTCTTCATACAAAAAAAAAAAAACTAAACTAAAATGGAGGGGGGGGGGGGAGATATCTGTGGATGATGACTTATAATTTGAGAAAGCTGAACCCCCCCCAGGAAAAAAAATTATCTACGGCCCTGGCCAGGACCCATCATTGTGTAGCAATTCTTTCACATCAATGCCTGGCACTATTTTATTGCATTTCAATACAAACTGAAATGCCATTTATAAAAAGTCAATAAAACTTGGTTATTTATGTGGCAACAATTGGTATTTTCCAGATGAATACACCAATTCCATATAAATTCTGTCTTGGTCATACCCCGATTTCAATGAACCTCTTGCCATTCTTCTTTAATGCCCTCACATTATACATGGCATTACATTTTCTGTGGTGATCCACATTAAGTAGCTCTGTAACTGGTTTCATTACTCATTCTTTATCCATGTTTGCACCTTTGTATCCTATGCAGCATCCCCATGATCTGATTTGTCGTTGACTAATGAATAACAGAATTGGTTTCGGCATGAGACAAACGGAATGCCGACATCAATCCAGAAATGCATTAATCTTTAATAATCCACATCTGCATGTTTTATAAATGGTGTAACCAGTGATTGTTAATGTTGATACTCTCCTTTCCAAAAAGAAAATGACAAGGAGCTTGTGCTTGGAAACTTCATTAAAAGTGATCAAATGAGTGTTCGCACTGACCTTGCTGAGGGTACTAAACTAATGAAAGTTTTAACTTGATTAAAAAGGCATAAAGACTTGGAAAGCAAAGCAGTCAGATTTTTGGCTTTCAACAAGGTTATAAAGATACAGCAAAGATATCATCATCGATAAAGGATGAAAATGGAAATTGTAGATGGCATAAAACAAAGACACAGTACATATGCTTAAGATTTTTTCAGTCTAATAGGATATTACTATGATTAGATAGACTTAATAATTGCCATAAAGATTATGAAAATATCACTAGGTTTATTAATGAAGATGCTGAAGTTGCTGTGTCAAGTTGGACTTATCTCTTGTTAGTCATCTACAGACCTCAGTTTATGAATTATTGTGGTCTACTGTTTGCTAGCTGGGGAGCTACAGGACTTGCTGTGCTTACAACTACTGTGCCCTATCTAAAGACTGCAGACAATAAAAATAATAAGCATTCTAAATTGTTACGAAGAGTGTGTGATCATGAAATATTGAAATTTAGGTAGATTCTCCTATTTGTACCCACAATGACCTAGCATGTGTGGAAAAATGTGCCACAATTTGGTGCATTTTTTTGCTTCACATTTTAGAAAGTGCTATGCAAATATAAAAAGGGAGTTGGAGGCCAAACACTTATTATTAGTAGTAAGTGAATTGTATAGCATTGTGATAATATAATTACGACTGCACAGCCCATTTGATATGGTAGGGTGTCTGCAACGTATCTCCCCAACCACAATGCAGTGAAGTGCACAACAGGCATAGATGTGTTACCTTTCACTGGCTTTCTATTTTCCAGCACTCTCCCTTTGTAATGGCTGCTGTACACTCAAATCAACGTCTGCTTTCCTTAAGAGGCTGGTACCAGTTTCACAGGGCAGGTATCTCCCTGTTTGCTGCTGCTTCTCAACTCACTCCCCTCGGACTAACCTACTCTAGCAGAAGTGTGGCATGCCCACACCTAATGATTGTTACTAAGGGTATGGATGATTAGTTAATTCCCTACTCTCCATACATAGCCTTTAGGATGCACAATATCCCATTAATCTTTTGCTGTGACCACTGGGTCACTGCACATAGAGTCAGCAATGACATTACTAATGTTTAATGGGCTATTCCCTATATATTCGCTAGGATATGCAGTCAGTGTCACCTCTGGGACCCACTTATCTCCAGAATGGGACCCCTGAAGCGAAGGGAGAGCATTTCCACATGTGCGGCCACCCTCTGTTCACTGCTATGGGAGTTTTGAAAATAGCATAATGCTGAGTCAGCTATTTCTGGCAGTCCCATAGTTATGAATAGGGGGGTGGCAGTACTTGCATGGCTTGCTCTCCGTTCCCTGCTATGGGAATTCAGAAAATTGCTGAGCGCTCCACTTTAGGGGCCCCATTTTGGAAATAGGTGTGGTCCCACCTCTGGAACTCGCTCCTAACTGACATAGCAGTATGCCATAAAAGTACTAGATGGGCATAGCTCTTTAAATTACTACTGTCTGAAAATTCATGACCTTTTTACGAAGGATTTTTTTTATTTTATTTTATTTTAATAAACCAGATATATTAACCATGAATGGAACAAATTTTACAATTGCAAAAATTCCTGCAACAACCCTTTAAAGGGGTTGTCCAGAAGGGAAAAGTATGGGAAATAGGCAACCTATCTCAGCATGCTGTTTTGATAAGGTTACTAGTTGAAAAAATACTAAATTGTACCATTACACTGTATTATTTTGTGATGCATAATTTTGGAAGTCCTGATCTATAGTGTCAGCCGATGAGATATATACCTCTGATTTTAATGGAGGAGTTATCCTTGTTGGATTTACAAAATACAAGCTGCTCTAAGCATTACCAGCAGGGAAAAGGCAGCCGGCAGCATTATTCTCAGATCCCTTCAGCTTGTAAAGGGAGCAAATCCAATAAGAACATTACATTGAAGTGCTGCGGTTAAATTTAGGTTAATTCCTAAAACATCCATTATCTAGAAGTAAGATTTCAGAAAATCTACATCTGATATGCTATTTATTAGGTAATGGCAATACTAACTAAAACTATTTTTAAAATGATGTCCTAGCAAGGGACTTCATTGAAAATCATGTCTGATAAAGGCAGGCAGTTTTTAAGTTGCCTTTTTCTTTTCTTCCATATCCCCTTGCCTCTTATCAAAAATTCTGTTGATAGCAGTGCCTCAGGCATACATACATATTAAGTTGAAGTTTCTTGTGCCAACATGAAATTGTCATTTGTTTATTATACAGAGCAGCATTATTATTTTTTTTGCTTGATCACATAGAAGTGTTTATTGTAATATAAAGACTTGCTGTCTATGCCTGGCTCACTACTGTGACAGAATGTCCATATGCTTACATACATTGACATGTGCTTCCGATGCTGCTGTGAAGGGAGAGCATGGGATTTAAGGGGCCAAAAAGATTTTCTCCACTGGAGGTATATTTTATGTTCTCATCCTTACTATTATGCACCAAGAGTAAATCAACATGGACAGGCAGCTTAAAGGGTCAAGATGCTTTCAAGAAAACCTTTGATATGTTATATGGAAATATCAAAAGTTTTGATCGGCAGAAGTCACTTAGCGCATTCTCTCTCTCGTCGCTGCAGGACAGGAGGTGCGATAGACTCAATAGAAAGTCTATGAACTCGTCTTGTGCAGCAAAGAGAGAGAGCATGCTAAGCGAGCACTTTTCTCCCCTCGTTCCAGAGATAGGTGGAGATCTCGGTGGTCAGACCCCCACCGATCAAAACTTTTGATATGTCGCTATAACAGCAATACACATAAAACAAATATTTGGCTATGTTGTTATTAAACCAGTTCTTAAAGGGATTCTGTCACCTCCCCTAACCCAAAATCAGATTTTAAAGCAGCCATGCAGCACAGCTTACCTTGATTAGGCTGTGCTCTTTTATCTTGTAATCCGTCCAGTAGTTTCTGTAAAAAACGACTTTTATGGTTATGTAAATGAGTCCTGAATGTGCCCAGAGGGGTGTTTTGTTCCCCTTAGAGAGCCCAGTACCACCCCTCTTACAGTGCCCAGCCCGCCTTCCTTGCGACTGTCTAACCGCCCCCAGCCTGCCACAGCCTCTCCTCCCTCTCCTCCCCCTCCCTGACGGCCGAACGAACTCTCGCACAGGCGCAGTACCCACTGAGGGCTGCGCCTGTGCGATCTGCAGGAGACTGAGGGCAGGAGCTTCATCCTCGTCACTGGGCATGCGCCGAGCCCAGTGACGTCCGATGCTCGCTCTTCCCTGCTGAGGAGAGGCTGTGGCAGGCTGGGGGTGGTTAGACAGTCGCAAGGAAGGCGGGCTGGGCACTGTAAGAGGGGTGGTACTGGGCTCTCTAAGGGGAACAAAACGCCCCTCTGGGCACATTCAGGACTCATTTACATAACCATAAAAGTCGTTTTTTACAGAAACTACTGGACGGATTACAAGATAAAAGAGCACAGCCTAATCAAGGTAAGCTGTGCTGCATGGCTGCTTTAAAATCGGATTTTGGGTTAGGGGAGGTGACAGAATCCCTTTAAACTCTTGCAACTTTGACTTCATGTTCTAAGCTATGATGGCTGCATTCACCAAACCATAAAAATCTGAAATAATCTAAAGTTAATTGATTATTTTGTCTTTTCTTGTAAAACAGATATGGAAACATTACACACATACACTTTCAAATATCTTAAAGGGAACCTGTCATCAACTTTATGTAGCCTGTACTAACAGCAGCATAAAGTAGAGACAGGCAGGTTGATTTCAGCGGTCCGTCATTTATAAGTTAAAAGTAAGTGGTTGCCAAGAACCAACATCGCAATCATTGCAGACTGGGCCCTGAAAAGAGTCACGGCCACCTGAGAAGAGTCATGGTTATTCATGAATTCCTGCTCTCCTTGCCCACCTGCTGATGAATGACAGTCTTCTACCTAGTTTTCTCCCTTTCTTTCTAGAAGAGAACTTCCAATCATCAGCAGATGGATGAAAGTGCAGGAGATCATGAATAACCATAACTCTTCTCAAATAGATTTGACTCTTTTCAAGGCCTGGGCTGCAATGATTATGATGGTGGTTCTCGGCAACCACTTACTTTTAGCTAATGAGTGACACATGGCTGAAATCAGCATTTGTGTCACTAAATTATGCTGCCATCAGTGAGGTCAGCATAAGGTTGATGACAGGTTCCCTTTAAATAACTTATAAAGTATTCTATGATACAGTACATATACAGTCTATGTAGAAAATTCAAATTCCCTAATTGTTTGCTCTTGTTCTTAATTGTATTATTTTCCATGTATGTGTATGTGTTGTTTGGACATATGTAGTTTATTATAGTTTATATAAAATTATCGTAACTGTATTTTTTTATATTTATAGGGAGCCAGATGCCTCCACAACCTCCAGGTGGTCAAACGGAGTCTAGTTCACATCCTGCCTTGAGCCAGTCACCAATGCCACAGGACAGAGGTAATTTAAGAACCTTCATCATTGTTTTTTATACATTGTTGAGTACAGTTTTTGGGAATATATTTTACTTGACACTGTACTAGGCTACATTCACCTTAAAAACTTCTATCAAAAGTGTCAGATATATGCAGCAGTATTTAGTGCGGTGAAATGACACAACTGAATTCAACAATTCTTGAATGTGTTCACAGTGACAATTCTGAATGTGGGAATTTTATTTGCCTTTTACTTCCCCACTCTCCACATTTAGATGACCTCAGGAACATTAAGGATACATTTACATTTCAGCAGGCCGAGAGAACACCCTGACTGCGTTCGCTGGATCCAGCTTTGTTGGATTCAACAGATGAATGCCAGATACCTATTGACGATAATGGGATCTGGCTGTGATCCGCCCACTTTCTGGAGCAAATGCTGAGTTTCGGCCGGACAAAAACCACCGCAAGGAGCAGTTTTAGTCCAGGAGACAGCTGGCATTTATGCCAGAACATCTCTGATGGAGATATGAACACAGCCTAAAGCCTCAGTGGTATACTGCCCTCTTCACATCTGCTACTTCTTTCTATATGTTATGGTGTATGGTATAAATAACAAGTAACTCCAGTCCCCTGCTAACAAATTTACCAGGCTATTCAGCAAGGGATTTCCCAGATTTTCTGTAAAGGAATAGTTGGAGTCATTTATCAATCCATTAAGCTATTGTGTTCTTTAATTAAGCAGATGATGTTTTTAATTAGCAGACAATGTATACAAGATATTGGTTTTAAAAAGGGCTAATTTTCTGTTGGTTCTCCTTCATTTCTGTTCCTTCATGCTGTCAAGCATAGTTATTTTTATATGGACACCTAGAAAGAACATTAACCTAATTGGGTGGGATTTTTATTAGTCATTGGAGGTCAAGAGAAAAAAAATCAGAGAACGATGCCATATCCTAGTCCTTACTTTCTGGGATGGGAAAATTAAGTCAGGCTGAAATGTCAATGGGATTCTGTGGGAAAACTCTGTTGCACATGATAGTAGCAGCTTTAAAATATCCCATCCACATGCTGCAAACTCAGCAATAAATCCATACATTTGATGGGGTCCAGCCATTGGGACCACCTGCAAAAACAAACAAACGCGTTGACTGCTGTGGGTAGATGTCCTGCTGTGTGCCATTTTGAACTTTTTTTTTAAAAGATACTAGAAATAAAAAATCAACAGTTTTATCCAAGACTAGAGTGCTGGACCTGCTACCTGGTTTGACACTGGGACCACCTGGGTTTACTTTTAGGAGTTGGACATAGGCAGTGATCTGTCAGCCCTATAAAAGTGAATAATGCTGTGGGTTGATATGCACACTAGGACACCATTTAGATGATGTACTTGGGGGGCTCCCATTATTGAGATCACTGGGAGGAATGTTGCAACTGTCAGACCCCCAGCAATCCAAGATTTATCACCTATCCTTTGAAAAGATGATAAATACTGTGGGTGGTATACCCTTTGCGGATGAAAAGAAATTCAGTTTTGGCGGTGACAGTGGACAAATGTTTTATCACTGACTTTAAACAGAATTTTCATTGGTTTTCTTTATTTAAAGGAAAGTTTCATAATCACTTTTTATGGGTTTGAAAGATGGAAACATCAAGAACATTAGCAGGTTTTATATGTATCAGGTTTCTAAGTATAAAATGTGTTGAATATTTACCAATTAAAGTTGTAACCATACAATCTCAATTTATGAAATATTGAAACAAGGATTAAAAAAAAAAATAGAGACTTAGGGTGTTCGGGTTCGACCAAACTTTGAGTCAAAGTTCGAGTTTGAACTTTGGTGCACTAAAATACCTGTAAAATAGTCGTAGTAAGGGCTAGAGGGCTGCAAAAGGAAGCAGTATAGGGGTAAGAGCAGGGCAATTGCCCTGCAAACAAATGTGGATAGGGAATTGACTTAAAATAACACAACAAAAATTTAAAATAATAATCTTAAACTAGGAGGCAAAGGTCAAATTTGGAGACCCAGAAGATGAATGGGGCAGGCCCATCAGTCAGTACATTTAGGTATGTGCACACGTACTGTTCCACCATGTTGCTGAAATGCCTCCTGCTAAGACGTTACGGATCAGCTGGTGGTGCTGGTTGTTGTGGCGTGCTGACAAAGCTTTTCCACATTTCGGCCATGCTAACCCTCCTTTCTGAGGTGCTGGCGGTGCCCCAGCTACGTTGACGACGTCTTCCTCCTACTCTGTCTTCGCCTTGTGCTTCCACTCAGTCCCCGCTCTCAGGTGTGAATGCCATCAGCAGCGTGTGCCACCCTGCTGTGAACAATTTTCCTCCTCCTCATCATCCTCTTCATCCTGCAGAGCTGTGCCCTGGCTAGAAAGTTGTGTACCTGGCCTCTGTTGGTGCAGGAACCCACCCTCCAAGCCACTTGTGAATGACTAGCCTGATAACCGCGGAAATTATCCCTCTTCCTCCTCCTCTTCTTCCTGTGCCACATCCTCTTCCATAATCGCCCAAAGTGTTTTTTCAAGGAGACCTAGAACTGGGATAGTAACGCTGAGGACTGCGTCATTGGCACTGGCCATGTTGGTGGAGCTCCTAAAACAGTGCAACACCGCACTTACGTCCCGCATGGAGGACCACTCTGTGGTGAAGTGGTGCTGTTCCACAGAGTGACTCCACGTGCGTGCTGCTGCTGAAACTCCCTTATCTCCTGCTGCTGCTCGCACAGTCTCTCCAGCATGTGTTACGTCCCATATGAGGTGGTGAGCGGGAAGGCTGAAGTTACGCTGCAGTGCAGACAGGTCAGCAGCAGCAGGGTGAGAATGCCAAAAGCACGGACAGACGGCCCGCACTTTCTGCAGCAGCTCTGACATATCGGTGTAATTTTTCAGGAACCTCTGCACCACCAAATTCAGCACATGTGCCAGACAATGGATGTGCGTCAAACCGGCTAGCGCCAGAGCTGCTACAATATTTCACCCGTTATGGCACACCATCAGGCAAGGCTTGAGGCTCAGCGGCACCAACCACTCATTGGTCTGTTGTTCCATGCCTGTCCACAGCTCCTGCATGGTGTGGGTTTTTTCCCCGTAACAGAGTAGTTTCAAAACAGTCTGCTGTCATTTCCCACTGGCTGTGCTGAAGTTGGTGGTGAAGGTGTTACACTGACCGAATGAGCAGGCGTTAGAGGAGGAAGCGGAGTAGGAGAAGGAGGCAACGAGAAATGTCCTGCAATCCTCTGTTGTGGTAGGACATGCGCCAAACTGTTATCCGCCTCAGGCCCAGCCACCACTGCATTTACGCAGTGTGCAGCTAGGGAGATATAATATCCCTGCCTGTGCTTACTGGTCCACATATCGCTAGTTATGAGGACCTTGCCACAGATGGCGTTGTGCAGTGCACACCTGATTTTGTCCGCCACTTGGTTGTGCAGGGCTGGGATGGCTCACCTGGAAAAGTAGTGACAGCTGGAAACCACGTACTGTGGGACAGCCACCGCAAGTTGTTTTAAAAGTCTCTGTCTCCACCAGACGGAATGACATCATTTCAACGGTCAGGAATCATCCTCCACATCATCTTCCACCCACTCTTCATCCCTGCCCTCCTTGCCAGTCTTCACACAGCAGAATGCTGCAGCAGTTGGCACCTGTGTTTCGTCATCATCAGAGACGTGCTGCGGTGGTCCTCCCATGTCCACATTCTGAAACATAAGTGGTTGGGCATCAGTGCACTCAATCTCTTCCACTTCTGGGGCAGGGCTAGGTGGATGACCCACAGAAACTCTGCCAGCAGAGTCATCAAAAAGCATAACAGACTGCTGCATGACTTGGGGCTCAGCCTGCTTGGCTGATTTGCAAGGGGGTGAGGTGAAAAACAGATGCCCATGGGCTGCAGGTGCCAACTCTACGGTTTCAGCAGGGAACCAGGTGGGAGACAATGTGAAGGAACTGAAGGCTCTGTCAGCCATCCATTCTACTACCGCCTCTACTTGTTCTGGCCTCGCCATTCGTACACCGGTATTCGGACCTACAAAATGACGTTGAATGTCCTGTTGCCTACATGCACCTGAGGAAGGTGTTTCATTTGGGCATGTAGCTGGCACAGATTGACCACTTCCTCTCCCTGCATGAGGAGCTCCACCAGCACCAGCAGCACCACGACCAGGGTCATGTCCCTTATTTGATGCTCTCCTCATTCTTTGAGGTCACCCACCGAACTAACAGACAGATTAACTATATTAATTTCCCTGTCGCGTATGCAGTGCAGGTGTACCTCACACCAAAAATGGGTATATGTCACCCACCGAACTAACAGATGGATTAACTATATTAAGTTCCCTGTCACGTATGCAGTGCAGGTGTATCTCACAGCAAAAATGGGAATATGTCACCCACCGAACTAACAGACGGATTAGGGTACTTTCACACTTCAGTTTTATCCTAGCATTCCGTTCAGTATGCATCAGGATGTCTTCAGTTCAGTCACTCTTAAGGTATTTGGCCGGATAAAATAATGCAGCATGCTGCGGTATTTTCTCTGGCCAAAATTCCGGAACACTTGCTGGAATGCCGGATCCGGCATTAATTTCCATTGAAATGTTTTAATGCCGGATCCGGTACCAAGTGTTCCGGAAAACCGGATCAGTTTTCCCGATCTGCACATGTACAGACCTTTAAATCTGTGAAAAAAATTTAATATCGGATCCGTTTTTTCCGAATGACACCGGTGAGATGGATCCGGTTTTTCAATGCATTTGTCAGCCAGATCCGCATCCAGATCCGGAAACAAATGCTATCAATTTGCACACGGATGTCCGGCAGGCAGTTCCGTCAACGCAAGTGTGAAAGTACCCATAACTATTCTATTTTTGTGTCAGGGGTACAAAGATGGTGCATTGCACCAACAAAAAATCGCTATAGGTCACATACAGAATTAACAGCCAGATGTATTATTATATTTGTGTCAGGGGTGTAAAGCTGGTGTATTGCACCTAGAAAAAAATCATTATAGGTCACCCACAAATCAAATATCTAGATTCCTAACACTCTCCCTCGCTTCAGCTGCCTGCTTCCTGTCCCTGCACTACTCAGAGCTGATACGTGGTGCTACACGTGATCCAGGTTGTATAGAGGCTAGGTTGCATGATGCACCGGCCAATCACAGCCATGCCATTACTAGGCATGGCTGTGATGGCTTCTAAGTGCCTACAGCTTAACCCCTTAAAGACCAGGCTCATTTTCACCTTAAGGACCAGGCCATTTTTTGCAACTCTGACCAGTGTCACTTTAAGTGCTCATAACTTTAAAACGCTTTGACTTACCCAGGCCGTTCTGAGATTGTTTTTTCGTCACATATTGTACTTCATGACACTGCTAAAATTGGGTCAAAAAAGTTTGTTTCTCTACTTCTGTAATACATAGTAATACCCCCAAAAATTGTGATGAGAATGATATTTTATTTTTTGGGGATGTTACAAGGCTTAGAAGTTTAGAAGCAAATTTTGAAATTTTTCAGAAATCTTTAAAATCCCTTTTTATGGACCAGTTCAGGGTTGAAGTCATATTGTGAGGCTTAGATAATAGAAACCTCCCAAAATGACCCCATTCTAGAAACTACACCCCTCAAGGTATTCAAAACTGGGTTTACAAACTTTGTTAACCCTTTAGGTGTTCCACAAGAGTTAATGTCAGATGGAGAAACAATTTAGAAATTTCTATTTTTGGGAAAATTTTCCAATATAATCAATTTTTTCCAGGAGTAAAACAAGGGTTAACTGCCAAACAACACTCAAAATGGGTTGCCCTGATTCTGTAGTTTGCAAAAACACCCCATAAGTGGTCGTAAACTACTGTTTGGCCGAACGGTAGCACATAGAAGGAGGGGAACACCATATGGGTTTTGGAAGGCAGATTTTGCAGGACTGGTTTTGTTTATACCATGTCCCATTTGAAGCCCCCTGTTGCACCCCTAGAATAGAAATTTCAAAAAAGTGACTCCATCTAAGAAAGTACACCCCTCAAGGTATTCAAAACTGGGTTTACAAACTTTGTTAACCCTTTAGGTGTTCCACAAGAGTTAATGGCAGATGGAGAAACAATTTTGAAATTTCTATTTTTGGGAAAATTTTCCAATATAATCAATTTTTACCAGGAGTAAAACAAGGGTTAACTGCCAAACAACACTCAAAATGGGTTGCCCTGATTCTGTAGTTTGCAGAAACACCCAATATGTGGTCGTAAACTACTATTTGGCTAAACGGCAGGACATAGAAGAAGGGGAACGTCATATGGTTTTTGGAAGGCAGATTTTGCTGGACTGGTTTATTTACACCATGTACCCTTTCAAGCCCCCTGATGCACCCCTAGAGTAGAAACTCCATAAAAGTGACCCCATCTAGGAAACTACGGGATAAGGTGGTTGTTGTTTTGGGACTATTTTTGGGGTAAATTTAATTTTTGGTTGCTCTATATTACTCTTTTTTGAGGCAATGTAACAAAAAAATTTAATTCTAAAATTGTTTCTACATTCGCTATTTAGTTTTGTGGAACACCTAAAGGGTTAACATAGTTTGTAAAATAACTTTTGAATACCTTGAGGGGTGTAGTTTCTTAGATGGGGTCAATTTTTTGGAGTTTCTAGTCTAGGCTACATCAGGGGGGCTTCTAATGGGACATGGTGTCAAAAAAAAAATGTCCATCAAAATCTGCCTTCCAGAAACCGTATGGAGTTCCCTTCGTTCTATGCCCTGCCGTGCGGCTATATAGCCATTTACGACCACATATGGGGTGTTTCTGCAAACTACAGAATTGGGGCAATAAATGTTTAGTTTTGTTTGGCTGTTAACCCTTGCTTTATTACCGACAAAATGGATTCAAATTGAAATTTTGCCCAAAAATGGGTGTTTTGGCACAGTTTTTATTTTATATTTTTAACACCGTTCATCCGAGGCGTGTGGTCAAAGGTTATTTTTATAGCGACGACTTTTACGCACGCGACGATGCCCAATATGTATGGCTCTCAGACTTTGGAGACACTAAGCAGGCATCCTAAAACTGCGGCCCTCCAGATGTTGTAAAACTACAATTCCCACCATGCCCTGCTGATGGCTGTAGGTTGTCTGGGCATTCTGGGAGTTATAGTTTTACAACATCTGGAGGGCCGCAGTTTGAGGATGCCTGCACTAAAACTAATATTTTTTGGGGAAAGAAAAATTGTTTCTGTGTCTCCAAAGTCTGAGAGCCATAGTGTTTTATGTTCTCTAGTGAACTGTTGGGGATTATACAAATTTAGTACTCCATGGAAGTGTGATACTCCCTGAACCAATCGATAATGCAGAGGCCCGGATGATCGGGGCACGTGTCACATTGAGTAGTGGTGTCCTTCCGTATCACCCTCTTGTGATACACTCTTCACTTTTTTTGGGTTCGTCCCTTCTTTCCAGTATGGGGGACCACACCTGGAAAGTGTTGGCCAGGGACGATCCGGGCGCCTCCAGTTCCCGAGGTACTCCGGCCTGCTCTTTCCCAGTCCGAAAAGATCAGGTCCTTGAGGAATTGCCTCATAGAATTGGAGGAATGTCCCTGTGCTGCCAGCGCTTCGGGATAGTACAAAAGAGTTGTACATGGCAACCTGCACCAAGTAGACCGCAACTTTTTTGTACCATGCCCGGGTTTTGCGCATGGCGTTATATGGCGTGAGGACTTGATCAGAGAGATCAACTCCTCCCATATACCGATTGTAGTCGACGATACAATCGGGCTTGAGGACCGTTGCCGTGGTACCTCGCACAGAGACTGGGGTGGTGCTGTTACCGTGGATTGTGGACAGCATAAGGACATCCCTCTTGTCCTTATACCTGACCAGCAACAGGTTTCCAGTGGTAAGGGCACGGGTCTCACCCCTGGGGATAGGTACCTGGAGGGGGTAGGCAGGGAGGCCGCGTTGATTTTTCCGCACGGTCCCACAAGCGAACGTGGATCTGGCGGCAAGGGACCTGAACAAGGGAATGCTGGTATAAAAGTTATCCACGTACAAGTGGTAACCCTTATCCAGCAGTGGGTACATAAGGTCCCACACGAGTTTCCCGCTAACACCCAGAGTGGGGGGACATTCTGGGGGTTGAATACGGGAATCTCGCCCCTCGTACACACGAAATTTTTAAGTGTACCCTGAGGTACTCTCACAAATTTTGTATAGCTTCACGCCATACCTCGCCCGCTTTGTGGGTCTGGGCAAGTGGCAGGGGGGGGGGTCTGGGTTAGTGTTAGATGGATAGATGGAAGTTTGGAATAAAAGTACTTTTTATTTTTTTCTTAACTAACTTTTCCCTTCTTTCCCTGCCTAACGGTGCCTCTCCCTCACTGACCCTAACCTACCTGGGTGGCGATGGGTGCAGGAGGGTGATGGATGCCGATTAGGGGGACACAGGAGCTGGTGCTGGACGATGCTGCACGGTCAGGGTGCTGGACAGGAAGAGGAGGGGAGAGAGGAGCGCAGGAAGTTTGAATCTCGCGCCTCTCTCCCCTTCACCAATCAGCACCCTGGACAGCAGTGTTCAGCACCAGGGCCAGCACCGCCTCCTCAAATCCTCGGACTGCGATTGGTGGTGTATAATTACGCCACCGATCGCAGTCTTTTTCCGGTTCATCGGGTCACAGGACACCCGAATGGACCGGAAACGCAGAAAACCGCAGGTCTGAATTGACCTGTGGTTTTCTGCGATCGCCGATACGGGGGGGGGGGGGGGGTCAAATGACCCCCCCCCCGCGTTGTTACGGGATGCCGGCTGAATGATTTCAGCCGGCGTCCCGTTCCGATTAACCCCCGCGGCGCCGGAATGCCGATTTTAAGTCAGGACGTACCGGTACGTCCTGTGTCCTTAAGGACTCGGGAAATAGGGCGTACCGGTACGTCCTATGTCCTTAAGGGGTTAAAATCCTTTTGATTGGCTGCCCTGCAGCCTTTCAAAAGCTTTAATAAATGCCCGAACACCGAACTCGAACCCAAAATTTTTCAGCAAAGTTCGGGTCTGTACCAAACTTTGCGAGTTCAGGTACCCGGACCCGAACTTTACAGTTCGGATTTGTTCAACACTAGTAGAGACTTATTGGAGGTGAAGTATTAGAAATGATGTCATCTTTGGGCTAAAGCAGAAGAGAGAAAGATGGATCATGCTTTGTGTGTATACTGGCAAGAGTTTAATTGTCCATTTAAAAACATGCCAGATTCTCTGGAATGGTATGTCAGTTCTCTTTCTGAGTCACTCTTCTGTGTTTAGACCATGTAGATACTTTTAGCACAAAACATCTGAGTGAAGCAAGCCAAGATTCTTTTTTTTTTTATTCAGCAGTCCCAAAGCACAAATGATTTGTATGCTTCCCTGTAATGAATATCTGAATATTGCTTGCTGTCCTACTTCAGGCATCCATGCACCTCTTTCTTAACACCACTGCACAATTTCCACTCAAACAAATGCTTAGGAAGGAATGTTGTAATCTCGGTGGAATGTGACCCAGTTTTATAGAAAGCAAGAAAGACGTTCAGTCTTAACTTTTCTGCGGCGTTATAATTGGTTATATGTTTGTCTGTTACAGTGTAATGTGTTTCTAACTGAAGAAATCACTTGGAATGGACAGGAAATAAGGTTATCTAGAGTTGTCACAAATAGCTGTGATCAGACGGTCAACTCTTTTCTTATGGTGTTGACTCAGCATTGCTCAGTATCAAATATATGTGCATTGGTGAGAATGAAATATTTCAAACAGTAGAGCACAGAGCTATAATAAAAACATACAAAGACATCTTGACCTTCTTGAGTTAATTGTCTATTTTCTGCATTTATAGGTAAGGGCAGGTGGAAACAGTAAATTCGTTTTTTGTAATCACATTGGGGTATCACAGAACCCCAAAAATAGGGTCCCCCAGTTTCTTTCTCTGTGGTCATCAATGAAAAAATATTTTAGGCACAACCATATGAATATAAAAAAATGAGACTGTGACACCAACTGATTTATTGGAATGAAAAACATATAAGATAATGAAGGATACGCAGGTGGGCACAGGCTTTTTGAAGGTACTGGTCCTATAGGTACTGAACCTATGCACATTGTCAGGGTATGTTCATATGGCTAAAATCTTCCACTGATTCAGCTGCAGACAACATGCGTTTTCCTCTGCTAAATCCACAGCCAAAACTCGCCAACACTTTCTCCATTAGCTTTAAAGGGAACCTGTCACCAGTTTTATGGTGTCCTAGCATGGTGTCCTTTTATGGTGGGCAACATAAATAAGTGACTGACTCACTTTCTTTAATTGACCCAGTCAATCTGCCAACATCTTGTATTGAAAAGCTCCAGCTGATAATGATGAGTCATGAATATTCATGAGCTCCTGACTCTCCCCGCCCACCTGCTGCTGAATGACAGTTTGTTTCCATATGAATCAGCAGCAGGTGGGCTGGGGAGTGGCTATAGCTCTGAATTAAATATACGCTGGACTCGATGACCTCACACCGGACTCAAAACAGCTCATTAGCATGCGGCATCTTTGTGTGTATATTATGAGGTAACCATCTGTCACACCAGTAAGTGAATACACAAGGTACTTTTTAGTAGTTAATGATTGTATATAATTAGTTAGATTATAATCAAATATCCACATGACAGGTTCCCTTTAATGTTAAAATCTCCACCTTGTGCACTCAGTGTAAAAGAGAGGTTTTTTTCAGTAGTGGAGTTGAAAAATGCTTGACGTGACATGTTAGTTCTTGGAAGCAGATTTGATTGTGGATTTCATAGACGTCAATGACATATACTGTGAACAAAAAAATTGGACAGAGGCAGCACCTCATGTGCAGGATTGTTTAATGGTAGTTTCTGTTGTGTTAGACACAAATAGAAGAGTAGGCCGTTGTCACGGTGCAGTTCACCGTGACGTGTGTATTGCTGTGTAGGCTGACTGCACGTCCCCTTGTGTACTGGCTGCAGGGTTCTGTGGAGGCTGCTTGCTAGGAGCTGCGTGCTGGCTGCGGTGTCTACTGTATACTCTGCCAGTGTACGTGTGTACCCCTTTGACTGTATCTTCATTTCTGTTCCTGTATTCTGGTTCCGTGTTCCTGGTTGCCATGGGCAACGCTCCGTATTACAGGGTTCTGAGGTTTCTGTTTCTCCCTGACCTGGAAGGGTTTATCTCCCTGTGTTATTTCCAGGGTAGTGTCCTCCCAAGTGCCCTCATTAGGCAACCTTATCTTATTGTGAGCTGGTTGCTGGGGGTCAGTGTTTGTGCTTTTGTCTGTAGGTCAGTTCTGTTTTGTCTGTCAGTTTGTCCTGTTCCGTTCTGGGTGTAGCTCCTTGCTGCTGACCCAAGTGGTCTTGCTATCTGCCCGTTTGTATGATTCCGCCTAGGTTTTCATTGTTGTATTCTGTATCTTGTATCTTGTTTATGCCATGTCCTGTTCTGTCTGTACCTGCCCTGTATTATGTTGTGTTATGTTCCTGGTCTGTTCCCTGTTCGCCTAGAAGTGCGTAACTGCATCTGATCGCCTAGCAGTGCATGACTGCGTCTGAGAGTCTGGCAGTGCTTAACTGCTTCTGATGTATTCTGTCCCATGTCTGTCCTGTTGTGCCTTGGCCTCTGTTGCACCAAGATTCTCTCTACTTGACTGACAGTCTTGGGCGGGCTCTTATGCCAGACTGTTTGTGTCACCTGGTGCTGCCTCAGACCTAATGACTTACACGGAAGACACAGAAACTCCTGCCATTAATCTCCCCTAGCAGCTATGAGGCCTGTCACTGCCTCACAGTGTATATAATCAGTATCTTTATTGTTGCTACGCATTTCAAGAGTGAAACCCCCTCTTCATCAGGCTTATCCCCAGCTAAAACTGCTAAATCCACAGCCAAAACTTACCAACAGTTTCCACATTAGCTTTAATGTTAATAGTCCATCGTGTGCACCCAGTAGCTGATTTGAAAAATGCTTGAGAAGTGACACTGACATGTTATTTCTTGGCAGCACATTTGTTTGTGGATTTCATAGAGGTCAATGAGGAAGCAGAAAAAACTCATCTAAATACTCTTTTAATACTTTTGTAAAAACTCCTCTGAAACCTCCACCAAATTAGAAATCTGCCACTAAAAACGACCTTCAGCTGGTAATCTGCTACAGAGCACCAGGTATAGAAACAGTTTGTGCTTGTACTGTGGAGATAAGCCTCACTTTTTCTGGGACTGTTACATAAGAACAGGAAGTTCCAATGCATAGGGCTAATAAAAGAGGCAACCCTCGGTGGAAAGTCACAAATTCTAAGTTCCTTTCACCTAAGCTGCTCTTTCTATGTCTGCTGGGAACATCCTGCATCAGTTCTGGTTTCCAAGTATAACATACAAATAACTCCTATGAGAAGACCTCTCTCCATTGCTTCTGTGAATGGTGATGCTCACCCTCAGGGAATTTGCTTTATCACTGTTCTGTTGACACAGTTCTTTCTGTTTTACAGAGGTCCATCAAAGGTATTTTGTTATTTGCCTACCATGGCTAGAGGAGCAATCTCCAGTCATAGACTGGGAACTGAACTGTCCATCTTGGCCTGTAGACAAGAATTTTCTTTATTGCATGAGCCATATGCTTATTATCCTGAAGTCTTCATTAAACCATAAACAGAGACCTTACCTCCACATTGATCTTATGACTTCCCTATTGATCTTCTCCCAGCACATTTCTTCCTCCTAGCAGAGTTGACCATTTTTTGCCCCCTGAAACTGAGGCTATACCTCTTGACATCAAGGAGAACATAGACTTTATTTGTAAATCATAATCAGCAGTAGCTGGATTCTTCTTCGTTGAGAAAAAGTATGGTTTTCCATGTGTCACAAATAACCACTCCTTTTGACTTCTAAGCTCTTTGATAGGATTCGAGGGGCTAGGATCTTGACCAAATTGGACCTCAGAAGGTCAAAGAATTTAATCTAAATCCATGAAGGGAGTGAATTGAAGACACTCTTCTCAATACATGTGATGGACATTTTGCATACTTGGTGGATGTCCTTAGGTTTTAGTAATCCCCAGACATTTTTCAGGAATTCATCAATCACATACTGCATTTCAACATCTTCTTTATCTTTGTGTGGTATATAAAGGGGTAGGCAACTTTCCTATTGGTTGCTAGGGATGTTGCTAAGCTCAGACAAAGACATTGCAGCCTTCTCATTGGCCCACAAGCAAGAAGCAGGGAGGGATCATGGGTTGAGATAAAACAAAATCTAGAGTGTTCGAAAATACGAATATATAGCCGATATTCGGGATTAATATTCGCTATTCGAATATTCGCGCCCAACAATAGTAGCTATTTGACCACTTTTTTCTAAAATGGAACATTTTGTTCTTCTTCCAAGTCTCCCTTCTGCAGTCTAATTGTCCTCTGTTTATGAACCATTTCCTCTGCCTACATGATCTTTTCATATTATCTCAGACAGGGGAGTCTAATTTTGCATCTATAAATCTTTTCGACTTATTATCCACAGTCCAATGGCCAAGTTGTATGAATCTACCTTCTACCTGAATCAGCTACCTTAGAAATTTTGTCTCCTCTCACCAGGATAACTTGGCAAGTTTACTTTCATGGGCAGAATTCCCTTAACCATACAGGAGAGTCCAGTAAAGTCTCACAATTCTCTATTGTGCACAGAGAACACCCATGGGTTCTTCTTCCTAATTCTTTGCTCTCTGAAATTCCAGGAGCCAATTCTACTGTTTCTGACTTTCCACAGATGTGGTCAGAAGCAAAGCCTTCTCTGGGTCTATGCACACAGCAGTAGTTTATGCAAATTTAGCATGTGGATTTTTGTGCGGATTTCTCTGCCTTTCTGCACTGAAATCTGTATGTGTTATTTGTGGGATTTGTAACGGATTTATTTGCCTCAGATCCAGAAGGGTGAAATCGGCACTGAAAATCTGTGCAAACAATTGACATTGCAATTGTCCACACCACAGGCCAGTTTCCAAGTGGAAAATTTCCACACCATGTAGATGAGATTTTGAAAATCTCATCTACTTACTTGCTACTGTATTACACTGCAGATTTCCCACATGAAAATCTGCACCTAATACACATCATGTGCATATACAGGATGCCATACATCAAATTTGGCTCTAGTAGGTACTTACTGACTCTATGATGTTACCTGAACACCTAGTTCAGCAACTAACCAGTCGTTAACTCTTTCAGTGTTGAACTATTCAAGGATTTAAGGACACCCCAAGTTGATTTTTTAATTTCTGTATTGTTGGGCTTGATTTGGTTTGCCTTTTTCCCCTAATTTTCTGCTTGGAATGTCATTGTGTATGAACTAAGCCTGCCATGACTTTCTGCTTGATTAACTGTGAATTTTGTCTACTGATTTTTACTACTATAAACTGGTTCTACTCACGTAAACCTTGCTCATGAACTCCAAACCAGTGTTACTGCACTACATCCGTGGCAGCACAGAGGATCCACTATTTATGTAGATCTCGTATCACTGGCAAAGCCCATTATATTTTAAGGTGGAGATCCATTTTCCTGTTGAAAAAGCTGCTCAGACTCCACAAACCTGATTTCTATGCACTGGAAAACATCAAGTGCATGAATAATATATAAATATTATTTATCCAATATTCCTATCCACTTATTTATCTAGTGGTTACCTACAAATTATTAATTGGTTAAAATGGGTTATCCAGAATTTACTACAACCCTGGAAATATGTAAAGGTCCTTCATAGGCAAGTCCTTAGAAGTTTTCAATCGAAAAGTTAACTAGTAATGACAAAAATTACTCAAGAAATTGTTTTTCTGTTCAATTTCTGATCTGAAAAGCATTATCTCACTCATGGTCATTTTGACCACATTATGTTTGAAACCCTTATATTAGTCTAGCAGATTCAGATCTAGCTTGCAATAACAAGAAATTCCTATTCTATAGCCAACCACTTACTGACAGATTTGTTTCATCTCTGTTTAAAAAATATTTTTTCAGCAGCTTCAGTGATTGTTATTACAGTACTTTGCCATAGCTAATGTTGTTGATCTTTATCTTCTTTATGAAAAAGATGAGTACTGTATTTTTCACTTTATAAGCTGTACCTGAATAAGACGCACCTAGGTTTTAGAGGAAGAAAATTAGAAAAAAATATTTTTCATCAGATCTCCATTCTTCATTAGACCCCCCCCCCCCCCCAAGATCAGACCACCCTCAATCTTCATCAGACCTCAGTTCAGAACCCCCAATCTTTCAGACCTACGATCACACTCCCAATCAGACCCCCATATCAGACCGCAATCTGTATCAGACCCACCCAATCAGACCCCCAACCCTCATCAGATCAGACATAAAATAAATAATCTTGCCTTTCCTGCTCTAGACTGCATGCTCTTCCTGCATTCACCGCTCCCTGGTCTTCTTCCAGGCCGGCACTGCACTGTGACATGATGTCAGCGTCAGGTCATAGTAGACATCTACATGCAGTACATCCTAATGCTATAAGCAGTCAGAACACAGTGCAGTGCAGGGCCTTGAAGAAGCCCTCGGAGCAGTGAGCACAGCGAGTGCTAGCAGTGCTCCTAGTGCCTCCTGCATACTAATGAGCAATTCCATGATGTTGCATTGCCTGGCCTATAAGACTCCTCATATCATTTAAGATGCTCTCAATAAGGAGATATTGTATTCCTCAAAACATAAGATCACTACACCAGCACTGAGAGAAGGGAAGGAAAGGAAGCAGGATTGCTAATGAGCATTGTTAGCCTCTTACAAAGTCTAACAACCCGCACAAACATTACTAGTTGCCAATCAGAATGAGATTGTTGTTGGACAACAAAAACACAGCTGTAAGGTTATGAAACCATACTCTACTTTCTGTATAGTGCTTCCCAAAAATCTTGCTGTGGGGAGTTTGTGAACTTTATTGTGAGACCTTGTACAGTACTCGCAGTGTATATACATGTACAGGGGTTATCAGACTCTTTGGAACTGATTACTTATCTTCTGAATAGGTCATCAGCATCTGATCGGTATGGGTCCCGAGTGTCAGACCCCCACCTATAAGATGCTTATGAGATCAGTTAAAAAGAGTCAGTTAACCCCTTTAACTCATCTTTATGGTATCCGCAAGAAGACAGAATTTATCATTTAACTCCATAACTGTAGTGGGAAGCAGAAGATTTTGTCTAACTAGGCAATTCCATTACCTAAAATGAAATAAAAATTACATTCAGTGAAGCTCTCATTGTGGCAGGTGATTACCCTGAAATTAGCTATGGGTCCAGTGGTTTCTGTAGACTACGTTTGGAGCCATAGAAAGGAAATGAGCCAAACTTTGAAATGAAATACTAATGTTGTTGCTACTAAATAGTTTCTCATATTTTTTTTTACCTTGTTTTAAATTATAGGATACATACCTGGGGTTCAAAGAAACCACCAGCTGTCACAGTATGGACCTCAGCAGACGGGGCCCTCTATGTCTCCTCATCCATCTTCTGGGGGTCAGATGCATACTGCTATGACCAGCTTTCCACAAGGAAACGCCACTGCCAATTATGGACCACAAATGAACCAGTATGGACCTCAAGGCAAGTTTTAACTTAAAACCTACTTTTCATCCCTGTTGAGGCTTTCTTTTAGCGCTCATTGTTCTCATCAAAAGCTAGTTTGATACATACAGTAGCAAGACATAGCACATAGCACATATATTTACTTGACATCTGTAATGTTACTGGCAGTGGATGGTGCAAGTTTTATTTTTAGTAGTATAATACCTTTACCCTGGTCAGGCCACATAAATAAAATATAATGGTTAGTGTAAGATTTCTGTTTGTTTCAGTCTCTTGGCTAAATAGAAATGGCTTATAAAATATTTGTATTAGCACAGTTAGATGGTGTTAAATGAGCAGTCTCGTCCGCAGGGTATCCCGTCTGGGAGAAGCAGTTGGCTGCTGGTTTCTATTTTAATGAATGCCAGCCTGGACCCACATCTACAAGTGTGTGTGGGCACCCGGACTTGGCTTTGTGACACGTCCAGCTGATATGGGCAAGCCAGGCAGCTGCTGGATTCATTGTCTTTAATGTTTTAGGCCATCTGTTTTCTGTCAGAGACCTCACCAGTGAATTACTAATCCATTAGCAAAGCATTGGAAGATGACTGGCCGCATTATTCCTGGATTTCCCTCTGTGCTATTTCATGTATTTATTAGTTTTTGGCACTAGTTTAGATTAAGATGTTTATTCTGTTACCGTTTTAGACTAGAGACTACAAGCACATTCAGAATAAAACTCTGTGGTCAAGTACATTATAATGTGGAAATCATGTGTTTGTTCCCTTTTTACCTATATAATTATACTCCTGCTAATAGTGTTATTAAAAGCATTGCCTTTGTGACAGTTTTATTTTATGTTTGCATTTTACTCTAAAAATCGTTTTTCAATTGGTCATTTATTTTAAAAAAAATTTGCAGTTTTTGTAACACATGCAGTTAAAAATCAGTCTGTTTTCAGGCTTTTTCTGCTGAGTTCCTTCAGCTAACAGCTCATGTGAAAACATATCTCTTATCTCCTGAAACACTAATCTAAGGCTGGGTTCACATCACATTTTTGCCATCCTTTTAAATGTGTACAAAAAAAACATACGTTAAAAGATGCCTCAGACTGAGTTCCATTGTAAAATATATATATATATATATATATATATATATATATATTTATAATTTTTTTCTTTTTTTTTTTCTTTACCAGACTCTGGTGTGCTACTCTTTTGTATTTTTTATTTTTTTTTATACGTATACGTTAAATAGATTGTAAAAACACGATGCCCAGCCTAAGCGATATTCTTAGGGTTTCATAAGAGTTTCGCTATAATGTTTATGATGTCATGATATCAGAGAGAAGACTTCACATGAACCACATGGGGCAGTCTGGAAATAAACTGATTTTTAACTACATTTATCACAAAAACTGCTGCAAATTTTTTAATACAGACCAAATAAAAAAATTGCAAGTAAAATGCAATCATGCGAAACATGCTCCTAAGGTGTCCAGAGGATTTCCTTATAGAGATTATATTTAAAATAGTTTAGGTTCACAAACTTTTTTCCAGTATAATGTTTTGAATGCAATATTAGTGCAAGTGGTTTTCTGAGGCATACACAGGCACAATAGTACAATTAGGAAGGGGAATACAGTAATAATATTTATAGTGCACCATTATTTTATTATGCTTGTATAGCGCTGACATATACAGCATCAAGCTGTCTCCAATGGGGCTCACAGTCTAAGTTCCCTATCAGTATGTCTTTTGGAGTGTGGGAAGAAACCCGCGCAAACAGGGGGAGAACATAACATACAAACTCCATGCAGATGTTGTCATGCTAGGGATTCAAATCTAGGACCCTAGCGCTGAAAGGCACCAGTGCTAACCACTGAGCCATTATGCTGCCCTTAAAGGGACACTGACAGGGCCAATAAGCATATTAAGGTATATATATGGCAGTACAGGTCTTATAATGGGTATTACAATCATCTAAGTATCCCCCCTGTCCACATTATACATACAGTAAACTGAAGTTTTATAACCTGCTCCAACGGTCTTCAATCTGCCCAAGGGGCGGCGTTTCACCTCTCTTGCGCCCAGCCAGCCTCCCTAACTGCCGCTTTGAAGCGCCGCCCAGCTCATGAATATTCAGTTTGCTGGGCGGCTTCTGCGGTCCCCGCTCTGAAGCGCTGCGCTGAACAGTGCCCTGCACATGCGCCGGATCTTGTGAAGTCGGGGACGGTAAGCACCGCCCAGCGAAGTGAATATTGATGAGCTGGGCGGCGCTTACTGTACCGGACTTTACAAGATCCGGCGCATGCGCCGGGCACTGTTAAGCACAGCGCTTCAGAGCGGGGACCGCAGAAGCCGCCCAGCAAACTGAATATTCATGAGCTGGGCGGCGCTTCAAAGCGGCAGTTGGGGGAGGCTGGCTGGGCGCAAGAGAGGTGAAATGCCGCCCCTTGGGCAGATTGAAGACCGTTGGAGCAGGTTATAAAACTTCAGTTTACTGTATGTATAATGTGGACAGGGGGGGATACTTACATGATTGTAATACCCATTATAAGACCTGTACTGCCATATATATACCTCAATATGCTTATTGGCCCTGTCAGTGTTCTTTTAATCTCTGCACCATAATCTTCCTTGACACTTTAAACAGTAAAACATTGATATATAATAAATCAGAACTGTAGACTATATACTGACCGAGTGGGCTTATGGCCTAGCCCTACAATGAACTGTGAGTAGATGCAATATACAAATTAATATAATATTTTTACTGATGAGCGTGAGCTCCCTTGAACCTGGGTTTCGTCACCTGTGTCATAAATGGCTCTCAGCAGATGAGCCTTTAATTTACTAGCTACAAAGCATGCTCAAAAAGTTTACACCGTTTGAAAAAGAAGGAATAGGGTTTTTGGTCATTCCCACTCACATTAGGCGGTTGTACAGAGGGCATAACACAATGTAGGGCAAAAACAGAAAGAGGCTCTCAGCTGCTGCACACTGTCCTCAACAGCTTTAATGGTCGGCCAGAAAAAAACTTCTGGACATTAAAGGCGGTTCTGCTGAAAGGAGACACTGAGCAGCGCTGCCTTTGATGTCTGTATCTCCCCTACGTGATAGGCAAATCATGAGACTTATGGTATTTTAATAAATCTATGCACAAAACTATGCACAAAAATGGATTCCCTAATCATTAATGCCTATTCTGGCTGTTGACTGGCTCTTGCAGCATTAGATCCACTGCTCTATTTAATTAAGATAGTGAGACTGTTGTTCAAAACAATCACTTTCTACCTTATGTGTCACCCCGATCTCCTCATGGATTGTCAACTCGTGTGAGCAGTGCACTCATGTCTATTGCTATAATTTCTCATTAGTTTGCTACTGTAATGATTTTGTTTGTACATGACCCTCTGATTATATAGTGCTTTGGAATAGTTCGGTACTATATAAAGATTATTATTAATCATATAATGGCCAAAAAGACCATTTTCATTTTCGTACCGGTAATCATCAGACCTCGATAAATAATTACGGTACTGTTTGCCAGTCGTTATAGTATTATCCTATAATATGAGAAAGGGGTACTAGCCAATCCTAAACACTGATATAAAAACAATGCATGAACAAAAATCCCCTTTCTTTTTCTGTCTCTACTGTAATCTTTAATTTGTAGGTGGTGGATAAGTAAGAACTCTCCTGCTGTACCAAATAGAGATGCTTACTGACCAGTAATTACTAGACAAATTCTTTGGAGGTTAATTTATTGATTTCTGGACATTGTTGGCATTCATGTTAATCCTATACTTATGTTTTCTATATATGTTTCTCTTATAGCTATATAAAAGTAGAATTGTTTTAACCCTTTCCTGCAAAAGTTCGTAAGTTTGCAGCCAGATTGCTAGTGACTTGCCACTTTAAGACATACAGTAGTAACTTAAGTGGATGGCGCAGGCTCAGGAGTGTGTCAGCTGTGACTGCCAGGGTTGGATCTTTTCATAATAAGCAAGTGCAGCTGTCTCATAGCGTTAAAATATTGTGGCCCAAAACATAAAATTTTTTAACCCCTTAAGGACTGAGCCTATTTTCATTTTTTACTTTTCCTTCCCACATTCAAGTAGCTATAACTTTTTATTTTTATTTTATTCACATAGCCATATGAGGACTTATATTGTATAAAGACATTTGAAAACATTTTCTTTGCATCGCCATTTTTTTTATATTTCAGTCTACAGAGCTGTACGGGGCTTGTATTTTGCAGGATAAACTGTAGTTTTTATTGGTACCTTTTATGGGGTATATACAACTTTTTAATCACGGTTATACAACTTTTTTTGAGGGGGACAAAGTGACCAAAAAATTGCGCATTGTGTGTTGTTTAAATTTTTTTTTCCATTAAGGCGTTCACTGCGCAGGAACATTTAAAGAAATTTTTTAATAATTCTGATATTTTTGAATGCAACGATATCTAATGTGTTTACTTTTTTATTGTTTATTTTTATATGTAAAATTGTTAAGGAGTGATTTAAACTTTTAATATTCTTTTAATATTTTTTTTACTTTTTTTAAATAAACTTTTTAACAATAACTTTTAGCCCCCTTTGGGGGGCTACAACTTGGGATCCTTTCATCCCTTGTCCCATTCACCCTAATAGACACCAATTCGAGTGAACAGAATTCTGTCGCTCTACCTGCCGAGCTGTACTTTGAACACAGCTTAGCAGGAAGATTACTATGACAAGCTTGGGAAATTCCAGCAAGGCCCAGGCTGTCATGGTAACCGGTCGGAAGGCAGAGAGAGCCGCATCCCTCTGCCTAACCTTACTGATGCTGCAATTGCTTTTGAATGTGGTTAAATGACGGGGGGCAGCGTGATTCCCTGTCATTGCGGCTAGTGTCTTCTGTATCATACAGCCAGCACCTGCCGTGCATGGAGTGGGCTTAATCCCAGCGGCCTGCTCCATAAAATTCCCAGCTCATAATATGCACTAAGCGGTTAAAAAAAGTGATTTTATGTTGCAAAAGTAGCAAAACATAATAAACTATATAAATTGGAATATCAATATAATCAACCCACAGAATAAAGATATCGGGTCATTTACAGTGCATGGTGAACCCCATTAAAAATAAACATTCACAGAATAACCGTTTTATGTTCATCTCTCCTGCCAACATTTTTTTATAAAAACTGATTAAAAAGTCATATGTACCCAAAAATGATACCCATAAAAAGTACAGCCTGTCACTCAAAACAACCAGAAGCTCACACAGCTCAGTCTATGGGAAAACATTTTTTTAGTACTTTTAGAATATCTGACACAAAATATGAATGATTTATTATAGTGATTGTATGATGCAAATGTAGTAAAACATTTGGAAAATTGCTGCTAAACTTATAAGCCTTCTTGAAAAATGATGGCAACATAAAGTGGACATATGGTATTTGGAGGTAATCAAGTGAATAGGAAGGAGCTGTCCCATTGAAGTTAATGGGACATCGGAGTTGTAAACAGGAGAACACAGCTCTCGTACGAGCACGTCTCTTGAAACAGCTGATTGGCAGGGTTGCCGGCAGTTGGGCCCCTCACCGATCCTGAGAATAGGTCGTCAATAAAGCAAAATCGGAGAACCCCTTTAATTAATTTGTGAGGTATGAATGTCTTAAAAGTAGAGAAACTAAAATGTCAAAAATTGCCTTTTTGTAAATTTGTAGCAAATTTTCTATTTCTTTTAGATGAGAACTAAGGAGGGCTTATTTCAGGCGCAGATTGTAGCACAGCTGTTAGTTGTGCCACAATCTGCGACTTTTCCCTGCTCACAGCAGATTTTGAAAAGTGAGCGCGTTGTGGGCTCGAAAGGGGTCAAGTCAGCAGGCCCATCTCATTCATAATTTTCTACCCCTGTTATGGACGTAGAAAATGGTCTAAATGTAAAACAGCTAGGAAGCTGGCTTGCATTTAGACTGGTGCTGGATGCGCCCAAGTTATGTAGAGGCCTGTGCCTCTTCATAACTTTGGCAGATCCACCGCCAGATATAGGGCTTTTTAAGACTGGCGTCTGAAATGCTGGTCTTAATGACCCCCTAAATTTATCAACCAAAGTTTACCACTGACAAGAAACAGTTTCCCTGATAGAATACAGGGGATTCATGTTCACTTCTAGTGAGAAAAGTGGGTACCTGTGAATTATGCACTTTTCTCTTACACAGTCATTTTGTGTTCTACTTAGATGCATAAAACTAGATTTTATACAGAAAAAGCTACCTAGCTTTCTAGCCCATGTATAGAAATATGACTTTTGATTTCTGTTGGGTTAGGTTTTAAGACTTGACCGCAAAATCTTTCATCTCCTGTATGCGTCAATCTACCTCTCCCCGAATCTCAAATGCAGTGTCTGTCATTATTTGGACAGAATGCCGAGTATCTCTTGCCAGATTCTTGACACAAGCTTATATAAGAAGTACTTCTTATAAAAAGTTCAAGGTGCATTTTCCTTTCCTAAAATAATAAAATAAATAAAAAGATCAGTGATGGCTGTAATTTGAAATCTGGCATGCTGCTCGGTAGTTCTAGTGAAGTTCAGCAGTAAGTTTTATACAAAAATGAATGTAGGTTAACATACTCCCTCAAGCTTTTTTTTTCTTCGAAAAGCTTTGTGCATTTTTATTATTCCGATTTTAACCTCTTCAATAAAGTGCTTGAGTACTGTGATTAAGTGATTGATGTCTAGAAATGCTAGCGGGGGGTTCATGCTTCAGGCCGGAGATGCTGCTTCAGCTGCAACAAATTACATGAAAATACCCATTATTTTGCCTATGGCTTTTCAGAGGCTGCCTGAAATCTGCTTTTGTAAAAGGACATTGTAGTGAGCATTGCCTTAGAGATGTATTACACATTTGTTACAATTGCCCCCGATCCCTTATTTTTTTATTTTTTTTACTAGAAGGGACAAGCCACATTCTTTGATCACTCTTCACTAGCTTTGCTTTCTGTCCTTTTTGAATAAGGTATATGGCCTTTACAGAGAAACTTTATACTGTATTTTTGGTCAGTGTGATCATCCAGAAATGTTACTGTCATTTCTTCTGTTTACATTGTATATGCATGCAGTCAATAAGATTGTTATATCTTTATTATTTAAGGAACGTACTCAAGACCGCCATCATATACTGGAGTACCAAACGCGAACTATAGTGGCCCTGGCCCCGGCATGAATACGAACAGCCAGATGCATGGACATGGACCAAGCAGCTCCATGAACATGGGAAGAATGCCTGGAAGTGCAGTACAGAACAGGCCGTATCCTGTAAACATGGCCAGTATGACTCCCAACTCTCAACAAGGAGATCCAGGGATGGGTCCACCCATGCCTACTGTGAACCGTAAAGCACAGGAGGCAGCAGCGGCAGTGATGCAGGCAGCTGCTAATTCTGCGCAGAACAGGTATGTTTTGTAAAGCGTTGAGCTTGTAATGCCCATTGCAAATGTCCACTGTATATTCTACCTTAGGTTACGGAACAAAGCTACAGATGTAGACAAAACTGTAAACCATGCCCTAACTGAAAATGCTGATACATTTGTCATAATAGTTGAAGCTTGGCACAACTGTGCATTGTGGTCTTCTCTAATTGGGGTTAAATACGTTACATCTTTTAACTTGCTGCTACTATTACTCTTGCTGGGTTAATAGAAAAGCCCTCATCTTGATATTTTAGCAATTAAAATCCCCAGTTATTCTCTTCTCTAACCAACCACAGAATGTAAGGCTACTTTCACACTTGCGGCAGAGTGATCCGGCAAGCAGTTCCATCGCCGGAACTGCCTGCCGGATCAGGCAATCTGCATGCAAACCGACAGCATTTGTAGACGGATCCGGATGCAGATCCGTCTCACAAATGTATTTTAAGAACGGATCCTTTTCCGGTATTGAGCGCCTAGGACGGAACTCGGTGCCGGAAAAGAAAAACGCTAGTGTGAAAGTACCCTAAGCTGCATTTGACAACAGCATGTGGTTGGTAGATAAAATATAGTTAGAGGAGAAGGGGAGGCCTCTAAAGTTTTACGTCCCGCAGCTCCTAGGTTCCCGGCTCTGTGAGCAAAGATGAACAGTAGATTTCCAAACTGTAGTTACGAATTGCAACACATTTTTTTGCAATACTGACTGATATTTAACAGGTTATGTCACCTGGAACTATGGAACTTGTGATAATTTACATGTAAATGACAAATACAACTCCCATGACTATGTTCAACCTGGATAACTTTATGGCAAGCATTAAACAATGATCAGCTAATATTTTTTGTAGTTGAATATATTCTGCCTTAAAGACATGTTTAATAAGAAAACAATTTACATCACAGATGAAGAAAGACCGTTTGTGGAATTGGCTCCTTTAAAGGGGTTATCCTTACCTGCTGTCACCGCGTGTTCACTTACTGGATTCTGGCTGGGGGCGGGCTTCATCTTGATTGAAGTCTTCTCCCGGCCGCGCACTGGACTGGCCAGTATAGTACAGAGCCGGCGTGCGCGTTCGCAGCTCTGTACTGTTCTGGCCGGGAAGAAGTCACTGTCGCGCATGTGCGGCAGCGTGTGCGTTCAGGACAGCGAGCGGCCCAGCCGGGAGAAAAGAAGGAGTCTTCTGGGCAAGCGCGACCATCGGGATTTTGGAGAAGAGCTGTGGTCGTAACCAGGGGAGACCGAGTCACAACAATAAGGTAAGTGGGGATGAATTTTATCCTAATCGGTGGGAATTGGTTAATAAAGTATATTTACAAAAATGATCACTGTCAAATCATTAAATTCACAGAATGACCATTATTCTAAAACATAACTTTTAATAGTCAAAATTTAATATAATGGACCCTTAAATATGAAGAATAAAGATAAACAAAAAACAAGATAAGAACCTATGTGCCACTCGTATATTTGATAGCAGGGTAGGCAGCCTGGTGCAGTGGCTCGATTGGGTCAATATCCCTATATTTGCCCTGTTAAAGTGGCCCTACCTACAAACGGAATTGCCGCCCTGATAAGGGCGACCCAGTCTCTCGTGCCTCCTGCTATTCCCTATGCGACCCTGTTTGTGGGTGACAGATGAAAGGGAACCTAGCAGATGCCGGGACTGATCTATACGCATGCCTGATAACCCCTTTAATGGAGTCTGTCAGCAGTTTTGGTCAAGCTAAGTCAGAGTTCACTTATGCACTTTAACCCTTTCACGCCCAGCACCGTACATGTAAGGCGTTGGGCGCGTGTTTAAAGATGGCGGCCGCTCCTGCCTGCTGTGGGTGCCATAGCCATGGATGGCCTGCCTGCTTCTTCTAGCAGACACCCGCGGCTAATGTCCGCAACTGGCAATAATACTGATCGCGGACATTTAACCCCTCAGATGCCGTGGTCATTCCTGACCACGGGATCTGAGCGCGCTGAAAGCTTTCGCTTTCGGTTGTGCTCCTGCTCCCCCATGTGGTGATCGAAGGAGTCGGAGCTTGTGTGCAGCAGCCCCTGTCTTTATGAATGACAGGAGGCTGCTGCATAGTATTTCCTATGGAGCCCTTGCCTGTAATAGGGCTAGTGCATTGGAGTCTATTATAATAGCAATCAGATGATTGCATGTTATAGTTCCTTATGGAACCCAGACCCACTTGGTTCGTGAAGATCCAGTGGGTCTGATGTCTGCATAATACGGTACACTATATAGTGTACTGCACTGTATTTTACTCACACTTTGAACAGATCTCTGCCTTTAGCACAGATTTGTTCAGCACCATAGACAGCAGGATGCCTGAGAAGGCGTCCTGTTGCCATGGGAACCTTCCCCGTCTGCCACAACTGAGCAGACGGGGAAGGGGAGGGCTCCCTCCCTTTGTCACCCCATCTTGTCCGGGGGCTGCAATGGCAAAGCAGCCTCCCGAAGGGAGAGGGAGGGAGGTCCCTCCCTCTTCCATACAGCAATCCCTATGGACTGCGGCATGGAAGGCGTTAAAACGGCGGACATCTGCACAGATGTCTGCCGTTTGAATCGGAGTGTCAGCAATGAGCTGACACTCTGATTCAACCGCTCAGCCATCCTGAAAATAAACAGGTGGCGGGCGGGAGATTGCGCACCTGCCCCCCACACTGCTGCTCGCCTCCCGCACCGCCTGCAATCATCCCCCCCCGCTGTGCCCGCAGGCACAAAAACACAGAGGGTTGCGGGGGGGGGGGGGGTTTAACTTTTAAAAAAATATGGGCACTTTGAGGTTTCTGATCACGGACCGCAGGGATCAGAAAAACGCAGGTCTGAATTGACCTGCGGTTTGTAGCAATCGGCAATGCGGGGGGGTCACAGGAACGCCCTGGGTCCTTAAGGACTCGGGAAACAAGCGTACCAGTATGCCCTAAGTCCCTAAGGGGTCCCTAAGGGCGTATCGATAGGGACTTGGAGCATACCGGTATGCCCTGTTTCCCGAGTCCTTAAGGACCCAGGGCGTACCGGTACGTCCTGTGAGGTTTTGATCACTGCCGCTGTATTATGCAGACATCAGACCCACTGGATCTTCAAGAACCAAGTGGGTCTGGATAAAAAAAAGTTAAAGTGAAAAAAGTTAAAAATAAAAAACTAAAACATTTATCCCTGATTAAAAATACAAATAAATTCCCTACACATGTTATATATCACCACGTCCGTAACGATCCGATCTATAAAGCGGTCATGTTACAGTCCTCGCACGGTGAACGCCATAAAAAATAAAAACTATGATGAAATTGAAATTTTGCTCACCTTACGTCCAAAAAAAGGTAATAAGTGATAAAAAAAAAGTCGGATGTATGCCAAACAAACCATTCAAACAGTCGTTTTATCCCGCAAAAAATTAAAAAATTATATTATTGTGTAAAATTTTAATAAATAAAAAAAGGTACACATATTAGGTATTGCCGTGTCCGTAACAACCTGCTCTATAAAAATACCACATGATCTAACCCCTCAGGTGAACAACGTAAAAATAAAAAATAAAAATGGTGTAAAAATAGCCATTATTTTGCCACCTTACATCACAAAAAGAGTAAAAGCGAGCGATCAAAAAGGTATATGCACCCCAAAATCATACCATTAAAATGGTCATCTCATCCTGCAAAAAATGAGACCCTAACTAAGACAATCGCCCAAAAAAAAAAACAAAAAAAAAACTATGGCTCTCAGACTATGGAGACACTAAAATTATTATATTTTTTGGGTTTCAAAAATGACATTGTGTAAAACTTAAATAAATTTTAAAAAGTAAACATATTTGCGTCCGTAACAACCTGCTCTATAAAAATAGAACATGATCTAATCTGTCAGATGAACATTGCAAATAATAAAAAATAAAAACGGTGCCAAAACAGGTATTTTTTGGCAAATTTTCAATTTTAATCCATTTTTTCCTGTAACAAAGCAAGGGTTAACAGCCAAACAAAACTCAATATTTATTGCCCTGATTCTTTAGTTTACAGAAACACCCCATATGTGGCCGTAAACCTCTGTACGGGCATACAGCAGGGCGCAGAAGGAAAGGAATGCCATATGGATTTTGGAAGGCAGTTTTTGGACACCATGCTGGACTTGTTTTTTGACACCATGTCCCATTTGAAGCCCCCCTGATGCACCCCTAGAGTAAAAACTCAAAAAAGTCACCCCATTTTAGAAACTACACCCCTCAAGGTATTCAAAACTGATTTTACAAACTTTAACCCTTTAAGTGTTCCACAAGAATCAATGGAAAATGGAGATTAAATTTCAGAATTTCTATTTTTTGTTACTTTGCTTCACAAAAAGTGTAACATAGAGCAACCAAAATTCATATGTACCCTAAAATAGTACCAAAAAAACTGCCACCTTATCCCATGGTTTCCAAAATGGGGTCACGTTTTTGGAGTTTCTACTCTAGGGCTGCATCAAGGGGCTTCAAATAGGACATGGTGTAAATAAACCAGTCCAGCGAAATCTGCCTTCCAAAAACCACACAGTGTTCCTTTCCCTCTACGTCCTGAGATGGGGCCGTAGAGTGGTGTATGACCACATATCTGGTGTTTCTGTAAACCGCAGAGTCAGGGCAATAAATATAGTTTTGTTTGGCTGTTAACCCTTGCTTTGTTAGTGGGGAAAAAAATGGATTACAATTGAAAATTTGGTAAAAAATTTAAATTCTGAAATCTCATCTTCATTTGCCATCAACTCTTGGGGAACATCTAAAGGGTTAATAATGTTTGTAAAATCAGTTTTGAATACCTTGAGGGGTGTAGTTTCTAGAATGGGGTCACTTTTGGGTGGTTTCTATTATGTAAGCCTCACAAAGTGACTTTAGACCTGAACTGGTCCCTAAAAAGTGGGTTTTTGAACATTTCTGAAAATTTTCTAGATTTGCATCTAAACTTCTAAGCCTTGTAACATCCCCAAAAAAATAAAATGGCATTCCCAAAATGATCCAAACATGAAGTAGACATATAGGGAATGTAAACTAATAGCTATTTTTTGAGGTATTACTATGTATTATAGAAGTAGAGAAATTGAAACTTGGAAATTTGCCAATTTTTCCCAAATTTTGGTAAATTTGTTATTTTTTTATAAATAAAAAATATTTCTTTATACTACATTTTACCAGTGTCATGAAGTACAATATGTGATGATAAAACAATCTCAGAATGGCCTCAATAAGCGTTTTAAAGTTATCACCACATAAAGTGACACTGGTAAGATTTGCAAAAAGGTGAAATAGGGCATTAAGGGGTTAAAAAAAACAAAAGACTAAAAACATTAAAATTCTAATCACCCCCCTTTTCCCAAAATAAAAAAAAGAACTAAAAAAATGCATCATGGATATCGCAATGTGTAAAAACGCCCACAGTATAAAAATATTAAAATATATTCCCCATACGGTAAGCGGCAAAATGGAAAAAAGCGTCCAAATGGCCGATTCACAGTTTTTAGTCGCTTAATTTTCAAAAAAATGTTTTTTTTATAAAAAGTGATCAAAAAGTCATACACACCCAGACTGGTATCAATGAAAAGTTCAGTTTGCCCCGCAAAAAATAAGCCCCCATACAGCTCCGTACACATAATTACAAAAAAGTTATAGGGGTCAAAATATGACGCCAAAAAAAGGATTTTTTTCCCCACTTTTAATATTTTTTTAAATCAATCAAAACGCAAGAAAAACTACACACATAAGGTATTGCCGGATTCGTACTGACCTGTATAATAAACGGAACTGGTCAGTTTTATCGCACATCGAACTTCGTAAATACCAATACATCATATGCAATATTACATTGGGGCATTGGAAAGTACAACTTGTTCTGCAAAAAACAAGCCCCCATATGGCCATGTGAACAGAAAAATAAAAAAAGTTATGGCTCTAGAAAGGCAGGGAGCGCAAAACAAAAACTCAGGGCATTAAAGGGTTAAACTCTGGCGGAGGTACAGACTGCCGGAATTCACGGTATCCAGCATACATGCTAGACAAAAAAATACTACATGCAGCATCTGAATATGGAGGAACCAACTGCTGGAGTTCAAAGTGCATGTGTGAACCCATGTATAGCTCTGGTCCTTAAGTCATGTCCACCAGCGCCGCACATGTACGGAGCAGGTCCTTAAGGGATTAAAAAGCAGGAAAGCATCCACCGTTTAAAAGTAATCTAGCTCTCATTGCTGCTGTGTTCTCCTTGCTGTTTACCTACTTGCTGTGTAGTAGCAAGTAAGTATAATTATTGCTCCTGCTGTCTCACTTCAATGAGACGGCTCCTTCCTGTTCACCGGGTGATACATCATCAGAATGGCAAAGACAAACAACACCTTCCACAATTTTAGATAGACACCTCCAAAGTAACCTTTGCCTGAAAGTGAGACAAGAGAATTACAACATCCTACAAAGCTTACACCTCCCTCAATGAAACATGCAAACATGTATCCTCTTGTTCTTTTTCTAGAGGACCAGAATGTCTTACTTGTTCTACCTGGTTGACTTTCCTTGTGAGGTGCTCTTTATCTCTTTATCATAAGGAATATGAAAAAATAAGCATGAGTATTGTATACACTGCTCTTGGTTTCTAGGAAGAGTATATGCAAATCACATATCTTAATTCGCCTGGCATGAGAAAAGATTAGCATTCTTTTCTGTTTTGGAAGAAAAGCTAATTTGAATGTCTTTGCCAGAAAGCTAAAGGTTTGCAAATTAGCTTGCTTAAGAAAAAAAAAAAAAGGGATATCCCAGTGATGGCGAACCTATGGCACGGGTGTCAGAGGCGGCACTCAGAGCCCTCTCTATGGGCACCCGCACTCTGGAAAAAGTCTATGGTGTACAATATGCCTTAGACTTTTTCTGCCATTCATCAGCGCAGGCGCACTATGAACAGCACAGGCAGCGCACTGACTATAGGCAGGCTATTATAGCTAAATAATAAAGTATATAGAAGATATACTATATTGGACTATAGTATTCAGGTTAAATTGCTTTGTTGGCACTTTGCAATAAATAAGTGGGTTTTGGGTTGCAGTTTGGGCACTCGGCCTTTAAAAGGTTCGCCATCACTGGGATATCCTATCTAATACCAGAAGAAGTAAGATATGCGATTCACGATATACTCTTTGTAGAAACCAGTAATGTCACCAGGCATTCAATACAATGCATATTTTTTGGTCTACCTAAGGCCCTAGGGGGAACCTCTAGTTGGGTACTATTTCTATTATGGAGACCATATGATACACTTGACAACTATTGTAGGCTAGACAATGCTCCTCTGGATTTCTGGGTAAAATATATGCAAATGATCATTTCTAATATCTGCCAGCATCAGGTTTACGAAAGCTAGTTTGAATATATTTCCCAGCAACCTAGAGGGACATTGCCTGACCTACACTATTGTGCATATGTACTTAACATACCAGGCGCATTACCTGACCTACAACACTGTGCAAACGTACTTGGCATAGCAGGGTCATTGCCTGGTTTACAATACTGTGCACGTGTTCGCTACATACCATGTGTTCTGATGAAAAAGAGTACCCCATAGGCAACGCATATATGTTGAGAAACGCACATTTCTGTACTAGTCTCTCTCTCCTCTCTCCTCTCTCTCTCTCTCTCTCTCTCTCTCTCAATTGTTTCCACCCTGAACCCAATTTTTTTTTTAAGTCAGCAAACTTCAAACAAAACAAATCTTGTTTTGTATAAATTGTTATCAGCCGATAATCTGCCTGTATGAAAGCTGCGGGAAAATCATTGTTCCTGTGCAGTAGATCGTTTTGTCAAAACAACAATCTCCTGCTCTGGAACAATGATTTTTTTTTATGGGGACAACCGGTCACTGTATTGATCACTTGTCCCCATACAGCAGAAGTGATTGCTGCAAATGCAGCTCTCATTTATGCTGGTGATCTGACAGACATCGGGAGTGTCTGCTTCATTCCCAATAATCTGCAAAATCATATATAGGTATAAAGGGACCCTTAGTCTATTGTGCATGTAGCCATTATGTGGGGAAGAGGTAATTCTGTTTGAAACCTGCACTAGAGCAAATTCTTAGGTCCAAGGTCTGTCACATAATCACCTGCTGACAGTTTACCTTACCCTATATAAATACCATAGTAACAATATTACCGTTCATCGTTTTTAGGATTTTGTATTTACTTTGATATGTTATGCTGCAGCTACGTCGGTGCCTGTAAATTGCACACACAAAAGATTTCAGATAATTGGTTTCCACTGGCAGAGAGAGCTGAAGTCATTTGGGTGTCACTGTTAGCCTTAGGCCTCTTTCACACGGTTGTTGCGGAAATATGTGCGGGTGTGTTGCGGGAACACCTGCGATTTTTCCGCGCGAGTGCAAAACATTGTAATGCGTTTTGCACTCGCGTGAGAAAAATCACGCGTGTTTGGTACCCAAACCCGAACTTCTTCACAGAAGTTCGGGCTTGGGATCAGTATTCTGTAGATTGTATTATTTTCCCTTATAACATGGTTATAAGGGAAAATAATAGAATTCGGAATACAGAATGCATAGTAAAATGGCGCTGGAGGGGTTAAAAATAAAAAATAAAAAATTTAACTCACCTTAGTCCACTTGATCGCGCAGCCCGGCATCTCCTTCTGTCTTCATCTTAGCTGTGTGTAGCAACTAGGACCTTTGGTGACGTCACAATCATCACATGACCCATCACCATGGTAAAAGATCATGTGATGGATCATGTGATGACTGTGACGTCACCAAAGGTCCTTGTTGCTACACAAAGCTAAGATGAAGACAGGAGATGCCGGGCTGCACGAGCAAGTGGACTAAGGTGAGTTAAATTATTATTATAATTTTTTTAACCCCTCTAGCGCTATTTTACTATGCATTCTGTATTCAGAATGCTATTATTTTCCCTTATAACCATGTTATAAGGGAAATTAATAATGATCGGGTCTCCATCAACCGTGCGTGAAAATCACACCGCATCCGCACTTGCTTGCGGATGCTTGCGATTTTCACGCAATCCCATTCACTTCTATGGGGCCTGCGTTGCGTGAAAAACGCACAAAGAGGAGCATGCTACGATTTTCACGCAACGCACAAGTGATGCGTGAAAATCAACGCTCATGTACACAAACCCATTGAAATGAATGGGTCAGGATTCAGTGCGGGTGCTATGCGTTCACTTCACGCATTGCACCCACGTGGAATACTCGCTCGTGTGAAAGGTGCCTTAGTGTTCTCATACAAGTTTACTTAAAGCAACATTTTGGTCAGTTTGTCATCAATACAAGTTTATGCCACTGCAAATAATTTTAATTAGATCTTCACTGTAGAGAATACATCCATTTATGTTGTCTTCTGGAACATAAAAGCAGGTTGTCCACTCTAGTCGCATAGCAAATGGTTAATTGATAGCTTTGGAGTTGGCCACTTATTCATGTGACTATATTTTAGTTGAATGAAGTTCAAGACTGTTTCCTGTTTATTTGTTGTACTTCATTAATTTTAGGTCCTAAATGTCAGCAATATAAAATACAATATTGTCTTAAACATTTCATCAGAAGTTCTTAAGTGTGCAACCAAAACAAAATATTCACTTAAAGGGGTTGTCCACATTTTTTTTTTAATTGATGACCTACGTATCCTCAGCATAGGTCATCAATATCAGATTGGCAGAGGGCCGACTTCTGGCACCCCAACCAATCTGTTGCTTGTTCGAGCGCTGCCTTCTCTTCTCTGGCATCCCTATTCACTTCTATGGGATGGCTCCATCCTATTCACTTGAACAGATGGGAGCCATTGAAGTGAAAGGGGGAGCAATAGTTGTAATTACACTTCTCGCCACCGTAGTTGCAACGCAGAGTAGGTAAACAGAGAAAAGAAGGCAGCGCTCGTACAAGCACTGCTTTCTCTTCAAGCAGCTGATCGGCAAGGGTGTCGTTAGTCCCTCACCAATATGATATTGATGGTTATCCTGAGGATAGGTCATTAATAGAAAAAAGCAGACAACACATTTAAGAAGTACATTGTGTAAAAGCAGTTGTAAAAGTAAATAAAATCTAAGCACGTTTTCAGGTTAAAGGGGTTGTGCCAAGTTTTCAAGTTATCCTTTATCCACAGGACAGGGCATAATTAACTGATCATTGGGGGTCCAAATGCAGGGATCCACATCTATCCTGAGAACAATGGTCCTTTTAACCCAACCTGGTGGATCAGCAGGGTTTGGCTATTTCCACAGTTCTATAGAACATAAATGTAGTGCCAGGGTGCATGCTTGTCCTCCTGCTCCATCAAGAAGAGGAACAGGCTCCCGTTCTCAGAATCAATGGGATCCCAGCAGTCATTTAGTTATCCCCTAACCTGTGTACAGTGGATAACTGGAAAACATTACACAACCCTTTTAAATCTTGCCCCATGTTACCACTATAGCATTTTTATTATTTGACGATTATGCTTGCATAAAAAAAAAAGGTTTTACTATTACCCCAATTCCAAAAAAGCTGTGTAAAATGTAAATAAGATCACATCAGATGTTGAAAGTGAGACATTTTACCACGTCATGAAAAAAATTTCATTAATAAGTTAATGGAAGCAACACATCTTAAAAAGTTGTGACGGGCAAAAAAAAGGGTGGAAAAGGATGTGGTACTAAAAAACAGCTGAAGGGGCAATTTGCTACTAAGTCACATGACTCAGTATAAAAAGAGCATGTTAGAGAGGTAGAGATAAGCAGAGGTTCGCCAAGCTGTGGAAATCTGTCAATTCTGTCAATCAGTTTCAGAAAAATGTTCCTCAGTATATTATTGAGAACACTTTGACTATCCCACCATCTACAATACACATTGGTGCTCGGATCGACTATCAGAATACCCGTAACCTAAGCATAGCAGTAGAGTAGTGGCGGAACTGCTGTAAAGGGTAGCCTAAAGGGGCCAAAAATACATGACACGGTAATGTGAACAAAGTACTCTATTGACACGAGTTACAGTAACAAATTTTGGAAAGCTAAAGACATCTCGCGTTTAGGGTTGGGGATGTAGCAAGTGTAGCACAATGATTTCCAACGCCCTAGTCTCTTAATAATGCGGCCCGGTACATTGTTTTTAGAGGCGCCTGACGCTGCGCCTATCCTGAACGAATGACCAGTGATGCTCAAAGGATCTACACCTAGTCCTGGCAACAATGAGCGGATGAACCTAAAGATAGTCTGGATACTGAGTGGGCCGGAGTTGTAAGCCAACAACGGAGAATTTGGTGCATCGTGTTTGATCAGCACCGACCATTCGTTAAATGCTGCTACTGGGCACCGTTCGTTGCCTGTGGGAAAATACTTGGCCTTGGTGGTCTGGCCTGGCCTGGTAGTTTTGGTCTGAACAAGAGTGAGCACGTAGTGGGAGCCTAAATGTTGTAAATGTTGTTTCTGAATGAAAGTCGTGCAGGATAAGGGGCATGTGAACTCCCCGGGTCGTAGGAAGCCATAAAAGCATAGATACAGGGCGGTTTTGACTAAGGCGCTAGTCCTTAAGCCGAAGGGGCTGGTACCTAAGATGGCTGATAAGGACTTAAACATGTCCCCAGAGAAAGGTCTCCTGGAAATTCTGCTGATGGCTGCTGAATTCTGGATCCCTTTGAGGATGGTTTTAATAGGGTGAGCGGAGAACAGCGACGGTCTATCTGGGTAGGAGATGTACCAGTAATGTTGTATGCCGGCTAAGTATGACCTGATTGTGCCGTGTGCTAGTTTGAGGTCCGAGTGGCAAAAAGCTATGAATGCGAGTATATACGTCATATCGTCCATGCCCAGTTGTGGACAATTTTGCTGAAACCTAGAATAATGGGACCACACCGCTTGTACATCCTCGCCGTGTTCTCGGACAATGACTTCTGCATGAGAAGTCTGGCAGTGACCAGGTGCGTGTTCAAAGCATGACTAGCAGGTTGTGTCATGATGTTGGGGTTGGTACAGGGTCCGCCTCTGGGGAGATCTGAAAGAAAAATTGCAGTTTACCTCTAGACAGAGCATCTGCTGCCACGTTTACCTTGCCGGGAATATGTACACATTCAAAATGAAATTGGTGCTGTAAAGCCAACCAGATGAACCGTCTCATGAAAGCCATGATTTCACCGGAGTCTGATCTACCCTTGTTGATCAGTGATGCCAGACCTTCATTATCGGTCAGAATCAATACCGTCTCCTTGCGCCAGTTAGCACCCCACGCCTGTGCTGCGGCAACAATGGGGTAGATCTCGAACAAGGAGGAGGACTGGAAAAACCCAGGTATGGTTGGAACCTCGGGTGGCCAAGAGCTGGCCATCCAGTGGTTGCCGTGAATGGCGGCGAAACCCAGAGCTGACGGAGCATCGGCGTGGAGGACGGGGCAGTGACTAGACACTGTGGGAGTAAAAAATGAGATACCGTTCCAGTTGGAAAGGAACTGATCCCACATGAGGAGGTCGGCCAGAGCTTGTTGACCTAGTCTCACCTGGCTATCTTGGTCAGTTGTTAAAGGAAGAAGGCTGAGGAGACTGGAAATGAAAGTCCTGCCTTGCGGGATGATCCTCATGGCATAATTGAGCATGCCAAGCAGACTTTGAAGCTCCACTCTGGAGCAAATGCCTGCGCAAGCTAACTTGTGGACAGTGTCTCTGACTCTATGTAGCTTGTCCGGAGGTAGACTGGCTTGCAACGTGACGGTGTCTAGTTGGATACCTAAAAAGGTCAACGTGGTGTGTGGCCCGTCGAGCTTATGATCCGCTACTGGAACACCGAGTTTGCTGAAGACTTCGGTCAAGACCCCTAGGTCCCCAGGAGGCCATGATGGAGGTTCGATCAGCAGAAAGTCATCTAGATAGTGGATGACGTGATGGGCACCGAAGGTGTGCTCAAGGATCCAGTGCAGACTTCTGGCAAACTGATCGAACAACCAAGGGCTTGATTTAGAGCCAAATGTGAGACAGTTAGCAAAATAATACAGCCCGTCCCACCTGACGCCGTGCCACTGCCATAACAGGGGGTGAATGGGCAGCAGTTTGAAAGCGTTGGTGATGTCTGCTTTCGAAAGCCAGGTGTGCTGGCCCAAGGACAGTATGACCTGAATTACCTCGTCTATGGACGCATATTTCATGCCAAACTCCTTGGAGGGAATGAGAGCATTGAGGCTAGGCACGCCTGAAGAATGTGGAGCTGACAGGTCATAAATCAGGCGTTTTTTATTGGAGAACTTGCCAACTACCATGCCTATAGGACTAACTCTCCAGCAATCGAAAGGGGGCTGACACAGAGGACCTATCAGATAGCCCTTTGCTAACTCCGCTTGAATGAGGCTGCTGACTGCCTCGGGGTTTCTGACAGCAGACAGCAGATTTCTGCACTCGTATGAGGTCTGAGGTAGGGATATCTGGCCTGTATGGAAGCCAACGGTGAAACCGTTTAGGAGGAAACTCGCCCACTGCTGGTCTGGATGATCCGCCAGGAATGTGGCTAGGGTGTCTACGTGTACCCTGCTTAGTCATGCCGAGTGAAGGCCTTTCTGGGGGCATGCTGTCTTTGGATGGGCCCTGAAACAGTTGGAGCACAGATGCAGCAAGCGGCATTGGCTGTAGAAGCATCCTGTGTAATTAAAATTGTTGCATATTTGCGACTTGCCTAAGTATTTTATGGGTCTGCCTAATTTATCTAACCCTGTGGTGGGCTTGGGCACAGCGCTAACGGGTGTATGCCTAGTCTGGGACCCGCCTCCCAGAGGATTGCTGGAGGAACACCACTCTGTGGTGTGGGTGTGGGAACTGCAAATAGAACAAGCGGGGGCATTCAAGCCTGCAAAATGGCGACAGAAAAGCTTGGTGTTAGTGACAGCCCAGTCGACGGTGTGTTGGAACTGTGTGAGTAGGGCAGCCGCCTTCGCGGAAAAAGACCTGTGGTACTCGTAAAAGGCTGTGCCACCGTATTTGTGCCCTAGATCAACCACTTTGTAGAGGTACAGGTCTAGTTCCTCGCGGCGACTGGGTGACACAGAACAGATGACATCTCGGTATAGGCTAAACGCCAGCACAAACTCAGTAATGCTGAGTTTGCGGTTTAGCCTAACGTCGCATGACTTGAGTATGACTGACACCTCGCTGCAGGCGATGGTCTTGTTGTCAGGTACTTCATGCGTGGCAATGAGCAGACAGGCTAAATTGGCGTCCTTACCGTCTAGAATGTCCTGCCTAACGTTGGCCGGTATGAAATGCGATGGTGCGACGTTGGGAAAGTTGGGGGGGGGAGCCATGGACGTGGAGGGAACCGATGGGGTCATGGGTGTAGGGGTGCCAGCGCTGGAGGCGGATGCCCTATTTTCCATAGCCTCTAGTCTGGTTTGGAAGCCAGACATGGAGGAGGCCATATTGTTAATAGCCGCATGTAACTGGGTGATGGAGGTCTGTATGGTGTTGGCCGTAAACAAGTCTTGACTGGGGCCTGGTTCGGCCTGTAGTAAGGCGAAAAAGTTCAGCCTTCCTGGCAGACGCAGGGAAAGGAATCCCTCTGCGTAATAGTTCCGTGGTAATTCTCGAAACGGTCCATGCCCTTAGGGAAGGGGTACCGCCTCTCTCTGACTGTGCGTCCCTGCTGGCTAGAGATGACACGGATCCTGTCGGAACCTGGTTGTGTGGCAGCTCCATCTGAAACAAATGAAATGCATGACACTATGGCTGACTGAACGTGAGGACTGCCCGTAACCATGCACCCTGGTGAACTAGTTAGGAAAGAAAGACTGGACATGCAATCTGTGCCTGATGACTGACCCGCCACCAGCCAGCGTACTCAGACACCCACCTGCCACCGTGTGCCACGAGATGGGACATGTACAGCCATGAGTGCTGATGCCGTGGGGCCCGCTACTACATGAATGAGCTATCGCAGAGGACGCGTGCGGTTGAGGGCATGTATGCGCGAGCTGTAGGCCGTATGGCCTGGAACTGTACCGGCGCCTGTAGACGTGACAGGACTTGCGACGTCTGTAGATGTGACAGAGTTACGTATGCCTGAAGTCGTGTCAGGACTTTAACTGAGTCTGATGACGTGACAAACTTGACGAGTGTGCCTGAAGACGTGACAGGGCTTATGTGGAGTCTGAAGACGTGACAGAACTGACGATGGGATTGGCGTATGAGTCTGAAGATGTGACGCTGTTGAGATATGCCGTGATTATTGTAAGAATCTGAGGATATGACAGAACTGACGAGGCTGAAGGTGTCGGGACCCTTTTTTTTTGGGCTGTACATGACCCCCTAGATGAGGAGTGAGACCCCAGGTGAGGAGAGAGAGGGAGGAGGAGGGGAGGGGGAAGAGAAGAAAAGGAAATTATATTTAACACGTGAAGGAAGGGGGAAAAAAATAAAAAATTCCTTTTTTTACCGGATCCTGACAGATGAAGTATGCGGGTACTTTACTGTGAAGCAAAACAGAGCACCAGGTAAACTTGGAGAAACCTATGCCTAACCTAACCACGTAACAGAAATCTACCTGCACCAGGATATGTAGGAGTTAGATAGTATGGCCGTTCGAGCCCCTGAAGCCGGGGAAAACACCTGTCATCAACTACGGATTCTTAAAATAAAGTGGATCCACACAGGAGGGGATAAGATGGTGCGCATGCATGAAACCCCAACACGTGTGACATCATATGTGGTCGTGTACATCATACCTTTACTGGTGACTATATGCAAGTAACCTATGGAGGTTTCTTTTACAACCTGTGGAACATAGAAACATAGAATGTCAGCCAAGTATGAGTGACCCGTGTGCTGCCGCAGGACTAGGTGCGTGGGACAACCGCAGACTAATTTACGTGACCAGCGTGGGTGTACCTTGACTGTGTGCTGGCAGGTGCGGAGTCACAGACGTTTAGAGTGAAACGACATGGTGCTATGGACATGTGACGCAGACTGTGGCACTGCGACTAGCTATGCGCCTTGTAAGAACAGCATGAGCCCGGACTGTAACACGTGATGCAGGGGCTGCATGGTAAGCATTTCGAAGCCGCAGCCTGAGGACAGCGTACTCTAGCCGGACAGGACGTACGTGGGAGTGATTTGTTTACATGGTAAATGGGTTGTGAGAGTCCCACCGAAAAAGAGCATGGGGAAGATGAACATGATGCAAGCAACCACACAAGCACATCTAGCAACAAACGTGGTAATCCTGAAAATATTCCTTCAATCAATGCAGCTGTTCACCCTAGATTAAATGAAGGCCTATCCCCAGGATAGGACTTACTAGCTATATGACGGATTTAATCCTTCAACATACCAGTGTAATTCTCTGGTTTCCTCTGTTTGTAAGAGTTCCCATAATGACCAACCATAACACTTAGACAATGCCTACATGACAAGTTCACTGTATATTGTGTGTAAACCTGCGAAACTTTACAGTAGCAGCAATGTGGATGAGACATGCTGCGGAGAGTGTCCACACTGGAATCCGCTAGTAACTTGACCACAGTGTGAAGTTTTAGATTCGCAGCATGTCGCTGGTTGTGGATAACTGCTGCGGTTCCATACCCCGCACTGAAGACAGCGAAACATGCGGCGATTCGGGCAACATCATCTAGCAGGGTAGGTTGCGCACCACTGCTAGGAGAATGCTGTCAAAGTGAATGTGAAAGTGCCGCGTGCCCCCGGCTTCACCGTCACCCAGTGAGGGAGGGAAGTGACCAGCGCTCCCGAACCCTCCGCTGTCTAGAGGTGGGGCATGAAGCCAGGGGGCACGCGACCGTTACCTGTGCCGTGATACCTGCCGGTCGGGAGCATCTGTGAGCTGCAGAGGTGCGGCTGTGGAACGCAGGACGGCGGCCGTCGGACGCTGAGGCACCACGTGACCCGGAAGTGACGTTGCACACGCTGTACTGCCGGGGATCGTGATGGTAGCTGCCGGGGGGAGGGCACAGAGGTGCCCTAAGTAGAGACAGTAGGAGCCTCCCCTCCCACAAATACGGCAACTGCGTTGCCTACACATATCATCATCAAAAGATTCAGAGAATTTAGAGAAATCCATATACACAAAGGACAACGCTAAGAGTCAGTATTGGATGCTCGTGATCTACGGTCCCATGGACTGCACTGCATTAACCGCCTCCGGACCGCCTAACGCAGGATCGCGTTCCGGAGGCGGCTCACTCAGGCACAGTCACGCATCTACGCGCCATCTCGCGAGATGCGAGATTTCCTGTGACCGCGCGCACACAGGCACTGCAGGTAAGCGAGTAGATCTACAGCCTGCCAGCGGCGATCGTTCGCTGGCAGGCTGTAGATGCAATTTTTTTTTTAACCCCTAACAGGTATATTAGATGCTGTTTTGATAACAGCGTCTAATATACCTGCTACCTGGTCCTCTGGTGGTCCCTTTTGCTTGGATCGACCACCAGAGGACACAGGCAGCTCTGTAATAAGTAGCACCAAGCACCACACTACACTACTTATTAACCCCTGATCACCCCATATAGACTCCCTGATCACCCCCCTGTCATTGATCACCCCCCTGTAAGGCTCTATTCAGACGTCCGTATGTGTTTTAAGGATCCACGGATCCATGGATCGGATCCGCAAAACACATACGGACATCTGAATGTAGCCTTACAGGGGGGTGACAATGACAGGTGGGTGATCACCCCATATAGACTCCCTGATCACCCCCCTGTAAGGCTCCATTCAGACGTCCGTATGTGTTTTACGGATCCATGGATCGGATCCGCAAAACACATATGGACGTCTGAATGGAGCCTTACAGGGGGGTGATCAATGACAGGGGGGTGATCACCCCATATAGACTCCCTGATCATATTGAGTCCATGAAATATTGAACTTTTTGTCCCAAGTTAGCGGAAAGGGAAACTTTGTGAGAAAAAACACAAAAAAAATCAATTTCTGCTAACTTGTGCCCAAAAAAAATATATCTTCTATGAACTCGCCATGCCCCTCATTGAGTACCTTGGGGTGTCTTCTTTCAAAAATGGGGTCACATGTGGGGTATTTATACTGCCCTGGCATTTTAGGGGCCCTAAAGCGTGAGAAGAAGTCTGGGATCCAAATGTCTAAAAATGCCCTCCTAAAAGGAATTTGGGCCCCTTTGCGCATCTAGGCTGCAAAAAAGTGTCACACGTGTGGTATCACCGTACTCAGGAGAAGTTGGGCAATGTGTTTTGGGGTGTCTTTTTACCCATGCTAGGGGAGAGAAATATCTCTCTATAATGACAACTTTGTATAAAAAAAATGGGAAAAGTTGTCTTTTGCCGAGATATTTCTCTCACCCAGCATGGGTATATGTAAAAATACACACCAAAACACATTGCCCTACTTCTTCCGAGTACGGCGATACCACGTGTGTGACACTTTTTTGCAGCCTAGGTGGGCGAAGGGGCCCACATTCCAAAGAGCACCTTACCAACATTGAAAAGATAGCAATTCCAGCAATTCCAGCAATAAACATCTTCTTTATTTAAAAAAATAACTATAATTCATGTGCAACATAGGCAAATAGGATGTCATGTATTTTTTATTAATTAATGTGAGTGGGATACTGACTAAAATGTTTATTTTTTATCTAATATACAAGAGGTTAAACCCTATGTTCCTGTTCGTGAATTCATTTCCCTTTGAGTGTATCAAATCACAGCCCATGTGATGGGGGGATTATCTTAAATAAGGGGGGGGGGGGAGATTTCAAAGTGATTTCATGTCATGAATAAGGACTAGGTGTAGTCTTAAATGTGTAGACTTTGACCATTGGGATCTATTTGCCCGTGTTGCACAAAATTATTTTAACTTTTTTTTTTTTTAATAAAGAAGACATTTTACTTTTAATCTCCCAGTGCTGAAATTGCTATATTTTCTATGTTAGACTGGACTTGCTTCAACTGACTCCAAGCACGGAGGCTGGCATCGAGGTGGTGAACTGATTGCTCCTGTGTTTTGTCTTAGTGCTGAACTAGCCTCCCTGCATGCCATACCTTTCACCAAAATAAAATATTTGGTGCATTTTGAAAGTAAAAATCTGGCAAAGAAGACCCAGAACTGTTGAGCAGCTGGAAACCTACATCAGACAAGAATGTGACAAAATTCCAGTAATTGGTCTCCTCACTTCGATGTTTACAGATGTTTACAGACTGTTGTTAAAAGAAGAGGGTGTGCTACACAATGGTAGATATGGCCAAGTTCCAAATGAGTTAGTTAGTTTTTCATGAAAGGGTAAAATGTCTCATTTTCAGTATCTGTTAAGTATAAACAGCTAAGTTGTTTTATTTCAGATTCTTGAAAAGCCACAAAAAAGCTAACATAAAGGATGAATTTTATGCTGTTCAGCTTGAATGCTACAGCTCCAAGCATGTCCCTTCTTGGCTTGGTTTTGTCTTTAAACTGCCAGCCCACGAACTGCAATGGGCAAACACCACGTGGCCACCAGTGAAATTTTGGCTTGGTGTCTGCTCCAAAATTCCACCAGCAAATTTCAACATGTGAATGACCCCAATTTGTGAAGGTTTCAGCAGAACCCCGAAATATTGGATATATTTATTATGGTGTGGTATGCAACCTCCTGAAACATTAATCCTGTTGCTTGTGAGCATGCTCTTAGAGTTTACTCTCAGCCATCAACAGCACTGAGCAAGATCATTAGACATGAGTACTAGGCTCACTGTCCCAGTTACCAATTCACTGGGAATACTGGGAAGTGCAGTCTCCCTACTATAATTTTCTGTTTTAAAAGGACCCAGCAGTAATCTTTTATAACTAACTACCAAAGTACTTTGAATTCATTGAACATAGGGTTTAAAATGTTAATATTCATCGATGACTTACTCGTCTGATATATTAGGACAGCTTCAATGGGCAAAAGTATAAAAACATTGTTAAAGGGAATAGGTCACAAGCAAATTCACTATTAAACTAGGCACAATGCCGTGTAGACCTATAGAACTTGCTCAGCTGAATCTTATGTTACCTTTCACTTTATTCTCTCGAGAGAGAGTACTTTTAATCCATATACAAAAGTGCAGTTAAAGGGGTTGTGAGGAAAGGGCATCAATATCAGACCAGCGGCGGTCTTGACTTCTGGCATTTATATCAAGCGCTACTTCCTATTCAAAGTTTATCTGCAAGTCATCTCCTTTGTAGCAGCAAGCAGCGTAATTACAACTGCTTATCCCATTCACTAGAATAGGATGGAGCAGTTGTAATTACTTTGTGCCACACGGGTAAAACTGCACAAGTGCCACGGCTCCTTTAAAAAGCTGATTGGCAGAGGTGCTGGGAGTTGGACCCCCAATCTGATATTGATGACCTATCCTGATTATCACTATTACTTCATTGCACACCCATTTAAAGTGTACTGAGGGCAGGTCCAAGCAACTCTGCATAACCCTCTTCTTTCTGCATAGTCATCTCGTTGGAGCTGGCCTAGGAAGCCGGAGGAGCAAGGTGCACAGAATGCAGAATGCATAGTAAAATAGCGCTGGAGGGGTTAAACATTTTTTTAACTCACCTTAATCCACTTGATCACGCAGCTGGCATCTCTTTTTGAACCCCTTCAGCGCTATTGTACTATGCATTCTGTATTCAGAATGCTATTATATTCCCTTATAACCATGTTATAAGGGGAAATAATAATGATCGGGTCCCCATACCGATCGTCTCCTAGCAACAGTGCGTGAAAATCGCACCGCATCCGCACTTGCTTGCAGATGCTTGCGATTTTCATGCAACCCCATTAATTTCTATGGGGCCTGCGTTATGTGAAAAACGCACAAAATTGAGCATGCTGCGATTTTTATGTAACGCATAAGTGATGCGTGAAAATCACCGCTCATGTGAACAGCCCCATAGAAATGAATGGGTCAGGATACAGTGCGGGTGCAATGCGTTCAACTCGCGCATCGCATCCGCGCGGAATACTCGCCCGTGTGAAAGGGGCCTAAGAGTTCTACATCAGTCCATCTTAGAATCCCTAAAAACTGAAATTTATTTTTAAATATTCTGTTAGCACTTCCTGTCAAGCTTTCCTAATATAACGTTTCTTGTCTGATTATTCTCTCATGGATATTTTTGATGGTAGATGTTAATTGGCTTATGTCATTAAAGTACATATCCAAAGTAGCCTGTTCTTTTGTCCTGCTTTAGGCCACCATACATTAGGTCGCCTGCTTATCCCAGCCAGTCTGGGGCTGGCGGACGCCCCATGTTTTCCTCACAACATCCCAACTATGGCAACTCTCAGGTTCCAATGATGCATCAACCTGATCAGTACGGGTAGGTAGCACTGTCCTTGCTTTGGGACCCTGGCCATTAGTTTTTATGTTTTTGTTCTTATATTTTTTTTAGCTGTTTGTGTACTGACTTTGCTTAATCTTTGCCTTTTTGTGGCATGTATTCCCTTCCATGGTGTGTTTGCTACTATTGGTAGTTTCACAACAGCTATAAAAGTCTTAACACCCCCAAGTTGTGCTGTTACTAATCTGGATGATGGGAAGTGCATGTCTATTAGGCATTGCCACGACATTCTGCATGGCTCATGGTCTTTCTACCCTTCATGCCTGCAAGGGTGGCTGTGATGGTCCCTCACGAGAACTGTGCCACTCATTTCACATGTTTCCTTTTGTGATTGTCATAATGTATGTTTTTGTCTGAGAAAAGTGCTTTGTGACTTATCATGAATGCAATGTTTTCTGCATTGGTTACTCAGAACTGACTTCCTCAAGAAAGGTGTCTTTGACCTTGAATTTCTACATAGCGCTGTGTTCTTCAACTTTTTATGCTGTTACAGAGCACATTGGCTTTTTCTTTTTCCTCGAACGACTAGAAATGCTTTTTGTATTTGTTGCTTCTCCTCAAGTCATTTTATGTGGTTTGTCAGTTTTTAACTTCTTTAGGTCACATTGATGGGGATTAAGGAGATGAAGAGAAAACACTTATTTAGCCTTTTATTTCGGGGTCACAGAACACTGGACATAAAGCAGAAAATTGTGCATTACTTGTTATATTATATAAAGAGCAAGTAAAATTTTGGGATTTAGTTTAAAATGTTAATACTTGCTTTCCAAGTAATATATATATACATGTGTATACATCTAATCAGAAAAATAAATTTCATGTGATTAACTAACATCTTGCGTGACTAGTAGTATTACTGTGTTTTGGTGGTTCTCACTGGTAGAGATAGAGGTAGCGAGATTGAGGGGGCCCTGGCATTTTCTGCCTCTAGGTTTATTTCGTAAAGAGGATAAATGTGATGGGTCCTCTTTTGTTTAATAATTATATGACATGTTATTGAAGCTTGGTAAATGGTAATAGATTTATGTGGAAGCAATGTGCAATTTACTTATTTGTTATATTCCTTTTTAACTTACACATTCTTATATTTAAAGAATGAGCATAGAAAAGCTATTGAATCTAATGAAAAGCTTTTACTCATAGGAAGTTCAAGCTCTTTTTTGTTAACTCTTGCAACGCTATCATGTGAGCAAAACTATCTTACATTGTTGCATTTAAATTTTTTTATTTTTTTGTTATAATTATTAACAACTATTGTTCTTTTATCATTACAAAAAAATTACAAAGCATACTTTAGAATGTCATCAAACATTCCAGGTGCCGGTTTGCATTATTGTGCTTCAATGTTTCCATAAAGTCTTAAATGAGAAGAACCCTATTGTAGTATGACTGCCATTTAGCACTTCTGAAGGCGGAAAGCATAGGGTTCACACTGGTACATGTTGGGTTCACACTGGTACATGTTTTTGTGGAGACTGAGTAGTGTTTTGTCATTTGGACAGTTCTTGACTAAGAAGACATATTTGCATTGTGTTTAATGCCTGTGGGTTTTCTTGTGCTAGCAGCATTGATTGAAACAATGTCATAGTTCCTGTCATTTCAGTTTTACTAATACTTTAGAGTAGTCCTGTAATTATTTGTATTGGCAGTTACCTGCTATTACATTTTCTCTAAATGCTTGGGTTTAAGAAAACAAACTTTTGTAGCCTAAGGTAAAATAATTAAAACTGCAATGTTGAATCTTAACTATTACCTGGCCTGAGAATTAATTTGGATTTAATTTCTGGTGTCAGTGAATTCTACATTTTGATAGCTTGTAAAAGTAAATGCCCTGCTCGTAATGATAGCAGTACAACTTCCAATAGCAAACTGAAGACTGGTCTAGCATGGTATGGCCCAAATGTAAAGAGTGAATAACCTAATATTTTTCAGTAGGTGCTTGGTTGAGCTCACCAGTATGCATTAATAGACAGGAGATTTAAAGTATTACCCCAGTGATGTCTCCAAAGCCACCATGTAACACTGGAGAGCTCTTCTACAGACCTCCAATTTAAAAAGATTTTCCAACTCCATAAAAATGAGAATTAATTGAGTCTATGATAAAGTTAAGCAACATAAAAAGATGACCAGAAAATCATGGACCTCTTAGTGCTGGAGTGGTAGGGGATATGAAAGTTAAATGGGCATTCTCATCCAAGACACTCATGGAATATACTATGAAAGTGCGATAGTTATAGGTCCCACTTTTGAAACCCACAACAATTCAAAAATAGACAGTTGGATGCAATATCAATTCAGTGATTGAAATCAGAGGTGACTGCTGTTATGGAAGCAGTTGAGCTCACAGTGCTATACAGTTCCTGTAATTCTCATTCTCTTCTACGGGAGTTATAGAAGCTGGATGGTTGCTGTGTGCACAGTGTTGAGGGACCTCTGTTCTAAACATTGGTGCAGGTTCTAGTCACAGGAACAATATCTGTATTGAGAATAACTTTTTAAATACAACTTTTGGGCTGTCACTATTCGATGTCTGGTGTACAAGACTAAAAACTGCATCTCCCCACATCACATTTAAATGTCTCTTGAGAGATGTAAGTGATGCTATAACTCGAGGTACACTGTAAATCTGGGATGCACGTGACCGTATGTATTTTTCGATCAGCAAATTACAGATACTGTCTGTGTTGCATCCACATTTTTTGCAGGCCCACTGACTTCATTTTACAGCCAAGTAAAGGACATGTTCTATCGTTTTATGAAACAGACATACGGATATGTATCTGTATGTCCGTTTTGCTAAAATATATGTCAGGAAAATGCACACCATGGACCCATTGTCAATGGGTCCTCGTCTGTTTTGCGGACTGTAAAACGGATACACTCATGTGCCATGGGGCCTTACTTTGCAATATGGTTTGCAATAAACTCTGATTTAACAAGACTAGGTTAAGTTCTTAGGTTTTCTTTTCATCAAGACTATCTTTATTGACTGCAATCAAAATAGAAACACTGACTAACTTTTTTATTAAGACTGGTCAACCACCTTTGTATAATAGAGCTGCACATGAAGCCTTTTTGTGGAATGTGCACTTGAAGTTACTTTACACTGTGCCCTATGGTCTTTTTCCCTTTGCCTGTTTAAAATTACAAGAACCTTTCCAAGCCTAAAAACCAGGACTTGGTTGTCTTTAGCTTAACCAAACAATGCAGTTGTTCTTTGTATTTGTGACCTTCTCTGGTCAGCAAAATGTCAGTTGGACATGAACCCAGCAAGACAGCCATCTGCAAGGTTTTAAACATGTTTTTATTACGGCTAGAAATCTCATTTAATGACGTGATAAAGCTTGGTGCCTCAATGCTATTGCTGTTCCATTTACCTTTTTATATTCTGCAGAGCAGGACAATCTTGTGGTTACGCAAGGACACATTTTGTAGCCATCTAAAACTCTTACGACTGTGTTGTGCCAGGTCAGGCTTTTCATTTTGTTTTGTAGCAAAGGAATTTATACGTTTATTTTTCAACAGTTTTGTTATCCTTGCTCTGTGGATTTTGCTGACCATGAACTATATATACCCTAGATCTCCCATCTGAAAAGCACCGTGGTTCTTTGTTGATCATGCACTTTGTGAAGTACCAGGCTGCTTTATCCCTTTCATTAATGTTGTCTTGCATTCTAATTTCATATTATAAGAATAATATTTAATATTAAAATATATAAAATACTGGTGTGTGCAGTGATTTTGTGAAATGGCTTTTTCAGGTTAGTGTGTATGTACAATACACTTGCACGTCAAACACCCAAGGTACCATACAGTGTATGTTCTAGCTATGACTCCATTCCCAAAGAGAAATAAATGACTCAATTACATGACTGTCCCATTGTTTCCATCTAAACTCTTCATGTACAGTCGTGGCCCAAAGTTTTGAGAATGACACAAATATTAGTTTTAACAAAGTTTGCTGCTAAACTGCTTTTAGATCTTTGTTTCAGTTGTTTCTGTGATGTAGTGAAATATAATTACACGCACTTCATACGTTTCAAAGGCTTTTATCGACAATTACATGACATTTATGCAAAGAGTCAGTATTTGCAGTGTTGGCCCTTCTTTTTCAGGACCTCTGCAATTCGACTGGGCATGCTCTCAATCAACTTCTGGGCCAATTCTTGACTGATTAGCAACCCATTCTTTCATAATCACTTCTTGGAGTTTGTCAGAATTAGTGGGTTTTTGTTTGTCTACCCGCCTCTTGAGGATTGACCACAAGTTCTCAATGGAATTAAGATCTGGGGAGTTTCCAGGCCATGGACCCAAAATGTCAATGTTTTGGTCCCCGAGCCACTTAGTTATCACTTTTGCCTTATGACACGGTGCTCCATCGTGCTGGAAAATGCATTGTTCTTCACCAAACTGTTGTTGGATTATTGGAAGAAGTTGCTGTTGGAGGGTGTTTTGGTACCATTCTTTATTCATGGCTGTGTTTTTGGGCAAAATTGTGAGTGAGCCCACTCCCTTGGATGAGAAGCAACCCCACACATGAATGGTCTCAGGATGCTTTACTATTGGCATGACACAGGACTGATGGTAGCTCTCACCTTTTCTTCTCCCGACAAGCCTTTTTCCTGATGCCCCAAAAGTCTTCACCTCACTGTGCGTGCAGATGCGCTCACACCTGCCTGCTGCCATTCCTGAGCAAGCTCTGCACTGGTGGTACTCCAATCCCGCAGCTGAATCCTCTTTAGGAGACGATCCTGGCGCTTGCTGGACTTTCTTCGACGTCCTGAAGCCTTCTTAACAAGAATTGAACCTCTTTCCTTGAAGTTCTTGATGATACTATAAATTGTTGATTGAGGTGCAATCTTAGTAGCCACAATATCCTTGCCTGTGAAGCCATTTTTATGCAACACAATGATGGCTGCACGCGTTTCTTTGGAGGTCACCTTGGTTAACAATGGAAGAACAATGATTTCAAGCATCACCCTCCTTTTAACAGGTCAAGTCTGCCATTTTAACCCAATCAGCCTGACATAATGATCTCTAGCCTTGTGCTCGTCAACATTCTCACCCGAGTTAACAAGACGATTACTGAAATGATCTCAGGTCCTTTAATGACAGCAATGAAATGCAGTGAAAAGCTTTTTTGGGATTAAGTACATTTTCATGACAAAGAAGGACTATGCAATTCATCTGATCACTCTTCATAACATTCTGGAGTATATGCAAATTCCAATTGTAAAAACTTAAGTTTTTCCAATATTTATGTAATTCTCAAGACTTTTGGCCACGACTGTATATACAAACCTTTTACTGGATGCAAAATTAAATAGAAAAAATGTGTTCCCCCCACATTAATCAGGCCATATCATAGGAAATAAAAGTCATCAATATGGAAGGATGTTGAAAGGGTTTTCTGAGATTTTAGGGTTTACGGCAGGGATCTCAAACTGCGGCCCTCCAGTTGTTGCAAAACTACAACTCCCAGCATGCCCGGACAGCCTACAGGTATCAGCCCACCGCAGGGCATTGTGGGAGTTGTAGTTTTGCAACAGCTGGAGGGCCGCAGTTTGAGATGCCTGGTTTACGGTCATCGGTATATGATCGGTGTGGGTCCGACAGCTAGGAGCCCTGACAATCCATTGTTTGAGAAGGCTCCAGTGAGCACCGCAGCCTTCTACGTGCTCACCAAACACAATGTCATACATTGTATAGCTATTCTGCTTGGTATCACACTCAGCCCCATTCACTTCTATGGGCCTGAGTTGCGCCTAGTTCATGTGACCGAAGAGCATGTCATCACTCGGCCTAGGGAAAGCAGCGATAAGGCCACTGCACTACTGGAAGCACCAGTGAATTCTCAAACAGCTGATCGTTGGTATCAAGGATATCAGATACTGATGACCCATCCTGACATAGGACATGAGTATTAACCTATTCAGGACACAGGGCGTTCAGGTACGCCCTTATGTCCTGGTACTTAAGGACACAGGGTGTACCTGTACCTGTGTATTTCCGATCACCGCCGTGCAGTGTATACATATTGGGTATCGCCGCATTCGTATCGACCGGCTCTATAAACATATCACATCACAAAAAGTACAACAGCAATCGATTAAAAAGGTGTTTGCCCACCAAAATAGTACCAATCTAACCGTCACCTCATCCTGCAAAAAATGAGCCCCTACCTGAGACAATCTCCCAAAAAAAAAAAAACTTTGGCTCAGAATATGGTGACACTAAAACATCATTTTTTTTGTTTTAAAAAAGCTGTTATTGTGTAAAACTTACATAAATAAAAAAAAGTATACATATTAGGTATCGCCACATCTGTGTCGACCGGCTCTATAAAAAGATCACATGACCTAACCCCTCAGATGAACACCGTAAAAAATTCAAAATAAAAACTGCTAAATAAACCATTTTTTGTCACCCTACAGCACAAAAAGTGTAATAGCAAGCGATCAAAAAGTCACACGCACCCCAAAATAGTGCCAATAAAACCGTCATCTCATCCCGCAAAAATCATACCCTACCCAGGGTAATCGCCCAAAAACTGAAAATTTATGGCTCTCAGACTATGGAAACACTGAAACATGATTTTGTTTTTTTGCTTCAAAAATGAAATCATTGTGTAAAACTTACATAAATAAAAAAAAAAGCATCCGTGACAACCTGGTCTATAAAAATACCACATGATCTAACCTGTCAGATTAATGTTGTAAATAACAAAAAATAAAAACTGTGCCAAAACAGTTATTTCTTGTTATCTTGCCTCACAAAAAGTGTAATATAGAGCAACCAAAAATCATATGTACCCTAAACTAGTACCAAAAAAACTTCCACCCTATCCCATAGTTTCTAAAATGAGGTCACTTTTTTGGAGTTTCTGCTCTAGGGGTGCATCAGGGGGGCTTCAAATGGGACATGTAAAAAAAACTGTTCAGCAAAATCTGCCTTCCAAAAACCGTATGTCATTCCTTTCCTTCTGCGCCCTGCCGTGTGCCCGTACAGCAGTTTAAGACCACATATGGGGTGTTTCTGTAAACTACGGAATCAGGGCCATAAATATTGAGTTTTGTTTGGCTGTTAATCCTTGCTTTGTAACTCAAAAAAAATTATTAAAATGGAAAATCTGCCAAAAAAGTGAAATTTGGAAATTGTATCTCTATTTTCCATTAACTCTTATGGAATACCTAAAGGGTTAACAACGTTTGTAAAATCAGTTTTGAATACCTTGAGGGGTGTAGTTTCTTAGATGGAGTCACTTTTATGGAGTTTCTACTCCAGGGGTGCATCAGGGGGGCTTCAAATGGGACGCTTCAAATGGGACGCTTCAAATGGGACAGGTTGTAAAAAAAAAACAGACCAGCAAAATCTGCCTTCCAAAAACCGTATGGCATTCCTTTCCTTCTGCGCCCTGCCGTGTGCCCGTACAGCGGTTTACGACCACATAAGGGATGTTTCTGTAAACTACAGAATCAGGGCCATAAATATCGAGTTTGGTTTGGCTGTTAACACTTGCTTTGTAACTGAAAAAAAATTATTAAAATGGAAAATCTGCCCAAAAAGTGAAATTTGGAAATTGTATCTCTATTTTCGATTAATTCTTGTGGAACACCTAAAGGGTAAACAAAGTTTGTAAAATCAGTTTTGAACACCTTGAGGGGTGTAGTTTCTTAGATGGGGTAATTTTTGGGTGGTTTCTATTATGTAAGCCTCGCAAAGTGACTTCAGACCTGAACTCGTCCCTAAAAATTGGGTTTTTGAAAATCTCTGAAAAATTTAAAGATTTGCTTCTAAACTTCTAAGCCTTGTAACATCCCCAAAAAATAAAATATCATTCCCAAAATGATCCAAACATGAAGTAAAAAGAGGGTTAAGCAGCACTCCAGGTCCCAATATAGGGACAGTTGCCAGTAGAAGCCTGGATAGGTTGGTGCTCGCGGATCAGGATCCTGGCTGAGGGTCCCATAGGTATACAAATAAAGAAGAAAATCCACAGCACTCCTCAGTTCTGGTGAATAAGCTGGTTACTTTATTGGTAACAGCAGCGTTACCAGCTTATTCACCAGAACTGAGGAGTGCTGTGGATTTTCTTCTTTATTTCCAAACATGAAGTAGACATATGGGGAATGTAAAGTAATAACTATTTTTTGAGGTATTACTATGTATTATAGAAGTAGAGAAATTGAAACTTGGAAATTTGCAATTTTTTTTATAAATTTTTGGTAAAATTGTTTTTTTTTTATAAATAAAAATACATTTTTGGGACTTCATTTTACCAGTGTCATGAAGTGCAATATGTGAAGAAAAAATCTCAGAATGGCCTGGATAGTCAGAGCGTTTTAAAGTTATCAGCACTTAGTGACACTAGTCAGATTAGCAAAAAATGGCCTGGTCCTTAAGGTGAAATAAGGCTGTGTCCCTAAAGGGGTTAAATGATGATCAGATCATAGTAACAATTCTTTTGTGTAACACCCCCTCCAGAAATCCACATAGTCATAGATGCTTGTGTTATGACTAGTGTTTGGCACGAATATTCAAATTGCAAATATTAATTGCGAATATCGGCACTTCGAAAATTCGCAAATATTCTGAATATAGTGATATATAGTCATATTTCCGCATATTCTAGATTTTTTTTTCATCAGAACCCATGATCCCTCCCTGCTTCTTGCTTGTGGGACAATGAGAAGGCTGCAATGTCTTTGTCTGAGCTTACCAACTTCCCTAGCAACCAATAGAAAAGTTGCCTACCCCTTACTGTATAAGAACCTCGCCAGCAGACATTTTCTGTAGTTTTATGGAGTTCTGAGAGAGACAGCAGTGTCATTGCTGTGCTTTGTGCTTTCCACTCATTACATTAGATAGTTAGATAGCTTATATATATAATACAGATAATCAGTGTAGGTTATATCCTGATATTGTGTAGCTGTTGCAGTGCAGGGTGTTAGGTAGTGTGATAGGTTCTGCTGTCCATACATATATGCTACAGATATAGTGCTGTGATGTCACAACAATACATAGTGCACCAATCAGTAATATGTAGTCAGACCTGCTAAAATGTGACGTTTCACGTATGGCACCAAAATATTCACATCATTAGTGCCGTTTAGAGCACTCTATCTGCATATAAAGCCATTTTTAATGTTCTGCCGTGCCAACCATTTTCTCCAGTCTCAGGAAACTTCTAGCAGCTTGGAAAATGTAGCAAAAGTGACCCACGCCAGTTTTTTCCGGATCAAGAAAATAATCGAAAATTGGCGAATATTCTACAAAATATTTGGGAAATATCGCGAATTCGAATATTGACCCTGCCACTCATCACTAGTTATGACATAACTTAAGCCAGCAGCTTGTCTCATAGGAGAACAAAGTATTGGCCATGTTGGCATCCAACATATGTTACCCTTCTTTTCACTGTCGGTAGAGACTGTGGCACATATCATGGGTCAGTCCTGATGAAATTGGCAAATTCAATTGATCTTAATGGGATTTTCACCCTGAGTTGCAAAGGAGGTAATGGCGAATTTACACAAGTAGATGTACATTACAATTCGAACACTAATGACAAATGTCAAGACGATAATCGTGCAGTGTAAATGTATGTAGCAACTATATGATTTTACTGAAAACGCTCATTCAGCGCTTGGGAAATCTTACAAATGATTGTCCTATTGAATTGTGGTACAGTAAAGATACATTGTGTGATCTTTTGGTGATGTGAACAATATAAAAACTGAGTGTGTTGCAGGCGTGTTGTTACTGTCTAAATACAGTGACCGATCCTCGATTCGGCAAGTAAACGACCGCATGCAAATTAATTTATACATGATAATATTTGTGTGAAAATCCTTGTCTATCAGCTTAAAATAACTAAATATGATCGTGTGATTAATCTCCTAAACAGTTAGGATTATCCATGCTTCTACATCCACCATAACTTTAACTGGGACATCAGATATAACTGAATGCTGAATGTCCCATGCATGTGAATTTGGATACTTGCAAAGTATGTATTTAGAGACCTATACTATTCTCCATTGAAATGCAGCGACGGCTAAAAGTCATAAATGTATCAGAAGTGCCCATCTACATTTTGTAAACTAATCGTGTATCAAAAAATACAGTGTGATTAAATAATTTATGGGACATAGGCTTTAGTTTACAAGTATTAATAATAATACAAAACTACGTTCTGTAAAATGAGTGGGATCGATGTTACTGAGGTCTCTCCCTTCAGACTAATAATGCTGTATGGTATTTTTGGGGCGCATTTTACTCCATCTCGAGAGCATGTTTCAAGCTTGTAAATAACTATTTCAGGCCCTCGTTCTTTTTATTAGTTTTTCCTGTCGCACTCTCCACTCCAGAGAGCTGCATCCTCTTCTAGAGAATAAATATAAAGCATAACTTTAGGTCAGCACAGTTAACTCCCTTGGAGGGATTTCTAAAGGCATGCGAGAGAGATGATCGGACAGTAAAAGATTCTTTAATGGCTTTCTGGTCTCCGTAGCTATTGTATTTGTCACACGGGATGATTTTGGTGTCATTCCAGTGTCTGAACTTTTATTTATTTAGCCCACTTGTAATGTGTCAGGATTCGTAGACATTGTACTTGATGACATCTATTATGAATGTTATGCTTTGCAGCAATACAAAAGGAAATTTGAAATTAACCTTCATTTTAAAGAGGTTGTCACATTAAAAATATTCTACATTTTTCAAACCAGAACAAGGATCTGAATACTTTTGTAGGTAATTGAAAATGTTGTATAGCCACTAAGTTATTCACTGAAATCTATCTGCTGTTTGCTTTTTTCCTAAATTCTCTGCCCAGCTCACTGAGGTTGACATACATGCTCAGTTCCATCCTTCAACTGCCACCAGCTGCAATAGAAAGGACATATCTCTGCGTCCAATAAATCTAGCAGAGCAACTGGCGAAATGAATAAGGAGATATTTGGATCCATGTGAGGTGCAGGGCTGGACTTGCTTTGTAAGAAAGAGACTGTCATGTACTATATGATGTCTGATTTTCAGTTTTTACATTAATCATGGGATAGCCCCTTTAAAGTCATCCATGTGTAGCAGAAATAGAGACAGCCCTCCTCTCACACAAGTCTTGATTGTATGAACAGTCCTCCTGGAACCTAGGACTTCAGTTTAGATGGTGCTTATCAGTTTAAGGCAGGACCATATAAATGGTAAAAGAAAATGTAGTACAGTTTGTGTACTAGTATATAACCTTTAACGTGACCCTTAATATTATATTACCTGGAGAGCAAACACAACACTTACATAGTGCTCTCCTTTTCATCTTTTTAGTTGCAGATCCACTAACTCTCGCACTACTTTTCTGCCATCCATTATGGCGGCACCGCTTCTCAGACTCATCTGATGTATACTGTTCATTAGTAGCCCAGTACACTTCCTTCTTGTCCAGTCCTACACTTGGATTGGCCAGCACTGTTCACATGAGTGGTGGTAGCCAATAGTAGGGCAGCAGGAAGTGTCTTGGGCTACCAAATGCACAGTATGCATCAGTTTGAGAAGCGGTGTGAACATCTTGGATGGCAGAAGAAGAGCCTGAGAATTGGCTGAGCTGCAGCTAAAAGGATGAAAAGGTAAACATGTATTTGCACTTTACTACCATTGCCTTTAGTAAAGAACTGTTACTGGTTTTAAAACCGGCCTTATCATTGTGGACCATCAACAGCTCCAATTTTCCGTCTACCTGCCTTGCACCACACTAGCAACACTAATAGCACCATAATCCACTGCCAGGCAGGAAACCATCATCAGGATGTGTCCCAAAGGGAAGAAAGGGTGTGCCCCTCCCTTTGTACAGACAGTAAAGGGAAAGTCAAGTTATGTAAATAGGGCACTAAGGAGGCTCATTTACTGTGTGGACACTCTATTACTGTGTGCACACTCAAAATATTACCTTGTAGATTCCACTAAGAAATCACTCTAAAAGTGCATCCGAAAATGCAGCAGAAAAACATGCAGCCAGAATTTTTGCCGTGATTCTGCAGCAAAAACTGCACCAAAAAGCATGAATATTACATTAATTTTTTTGCATAGTCTGAAAAAGTCTGAAGGCTTCGTGCTTTCCATTGCAAAGGATGAAATCTGCAGAGGAGATCCGCAGTTTCAATTCCAATCTGTACGGAAGGTCAATTTATGCTGCAGTATTTTTACACCGCATGTGGGTGAGATTTCTTAAAATCTTATCCATTTTTGCTGGTACTGTGTAACAATGGGGATCTGCCACATGAAATTCCATGACGGCAAATCCGCAGCTATTCAGTTATGTGGGAGTTGCAGATGCGGAATTTTACGATTGGACAGAGTATGATGCTGATTAGAATGCAGATTTCTTTGTGAATTTTGATGTGGATCTTTGTACGAATTATACAGCTTCAGAAAACTTACAGCACAATATTACTCCATAGCAGAGCAGAGGGCAGGGATTGATACATTTTTTAACCCCATAGGATAACATGGGGGGAAGTCTTTATATATCATATTTTCTGGTGGATTTTTCTCTGTTGGGTACAAAGGGAGACATTATTACTGTAAAGGATGTAAAGGAGCACTATCTGTTTCGCACTAAGTTTAGGCGGTAATTGTATTATAATGGCACTAGAGGGCAGCAGCAGGATGGAAATATTAAAGGGACCACCAGAATGAGAACTTTATGTAAAGTATGGACTGGTCGGGCAGGAAATCTTGTCCAGGGCACAATCGGACAGTTGTGGCCACAAATCGAGTTTGGCTGCCCAGTAGTCCAGGGGATCTTTGATGTGGGGCAGCAGGGTGCACTCAAAGTATTTCACAACCTGCTGGTTTAGGTTCTGCTTTATGTCAACCTGCTGGTTTAGCTTCTGCTTTATGTCTACCTGCTGCTGCTGGGAAGTAGTTTCTTCAGTAGGCGGGTGAAGAAAAATGCTCATCAGCGACTCTAGACTTAAGTTGCTGCTGATGGGACTGGTACTGCTCCTGCCCTGCCCCACCCCTACCCCCCAGCAGCCATGGCAGTGGAATGTGAGTGCAGAGGGCCCCCCCCCCGGTCAGACCTGTGTGAGAATGGGCGATGGCGCACATAGGCAGCGGCCAACTGACTACATAGGATGTCTCGATAGTAGTTCAGTTTGTTCTCCCTCTCAGCAGGTGTAAAAAAAGGCCCCCATTTTGGACCTGTAGCAAGGGTCTAACATGGTGGAGAACCAGTAGTCATCCCTCTGCCGAATGGTGACAATTTGGCTGTCACTATGCAAGCAACTGAGCATGCATCGGGCCATTTGCGCAAGTTACTCAGAGGGACTCCCTGCCTCCATCTCCACTGCATACTGCCACAGTGTGTCTGGGTCATCTTCCTCATTGCCCTGTAACTCCTCCGGCTGCTCCTGCTCCTCCTCTCCTGTCACCTGTGTAGAAAAAACACCCATTTCTCTATGCATTGCTTGTGCTCAAATCTGCTCCTCCTCCTCCTCTAGTTCAGCCCCCACAGGGCTCATGTGGCCGTGAGATGTAGTCACCACATCTCCTGTCCCCTGGCCAGCCAGATTTAGCAGCATCTGTCTCAGGACTTGAATCCGTAGAATAACATTGTTCATCCATAGTCCTGGCGACTGAAAAAGTGGCCTCCTCAAAGGGCCCGAGCAAATGGTTGGTGTCACGCATAAGCTGCCACTGGCTAACATTGAAGTTACACAGGGGAGTGCCTCTGTCCGCCTGTATTATCAAGAAATCGTTTATGGTGTTCAAGTAGTCGGTCCAAAATATGGAGGGTGGAATTCCAACGGGTGGAAACGCTGCACATCAGCCTATGGTGGGGGGTGCCGTTCTGACACTCAAGGAGAGTATGCTTTGCGGTGTACGAGTGGCTGAATTGCATGCAAAGTTTCCTGTCCATTTTCAGGATGTCTTGCAGATGGGGTGAAGACTTCAGGAACCACTTTACAACCAGATTGAACATGTGCGCCATACAGGGTGTATGGCTCAGCCCTCCTTCCCGTTGTCGGTCACCATGGTTCCTATTTGGAGTTGTCGAGGAGAAAACCAGGATTCGATTTCTTGTTGAAGGACGCGGGGCAGTTCCAGGCAAACTAGGTGCAGAACAGAGTGACATCACCGTGCCCTGCACATGTGATATGCTGGAGGAGCACTCTGAATTGTTCCTGCAGTGGATGTTGAGGACATGTTGGAGGATGAGGAGGGAGGGGGACATTGTCGCAGGACCAATGCCATGTGAACCTGGAGGCGGAAGCGGCGTCACCTGGCCAAGTTGCTGGTGTGGCTGGGCAGGAACCACATTTACCCAGTGGGCCATAAAGGACATATATTGTCCTTGACTGTAGTTAAAGCTCCACACGTCGGCGCTGCCGTGTACTTTGGCAGACACTGACAGGCTCAAGGACTGTCCCACCTTCTGTTCTACATATGTGTGCAGGGCTGGTACTGCCTTTTTTGCAGATAAATGTCTGCTTGGGACAAGCTATCGGTTATCCGAAAGGTGCAGAGTCCACCACTTGGAAAGGGAGGGACTGCAGCACCAGCAAATTGGCCAGGAGCAGGTTCAGCTTCTGCACCGTTAGATGAGTGCACCCGTACTGCTGTATTTTTCAATTGCTACGGTGATCGACTGCTGACAAAATGACTGATGAGGAGGAAGAGCAGGAGCATCAGGACCAGTAGATGATGGGAAGGACAGACAGCTCCCTTCGGCTAAGGTGGTGGAGCCTTGACTGCATGAAATCGGGTGTGTGCCAATGGTTGATTCAGCGGTTGCTGTGGCAGACTGGACCACCACATCGGAGCCACTGTTCTCCCAGGCCACTTTATGGTGACGCAAAATGTGTTGATGCAGTGCCTTGGGGCCAACATTGGCACACTGGCCACGCTTCACCTTCTGCCCACAAATTTGGCAAATGGCCATGTTCACCTCCTCTGGCGGCTTAAAAAACTGCCACACCACAGAGAATGCCATTTTCCCCCCAAACACTCCCCACTGTCTTCTACCGCTGCCTCAGTGAACCCCTGCATCGCTACTTTCCAGGTAGGTAGGCTCCTGCGAAGCGGAGAGTCTATCCCGGGCATGTTTTGCTCCCGACCTCCCACTGCTCCACCCTGCTGACTCACGGCCATGCTACCACCTTGCTGATTCAGCCGCTGCCTCACGCGCAAGCTGCCACCCTCTTCTCCTGATGATGATGAAGCCCCTTCTTCACCCGGCTACATCATCATCAGCCACTACTGTCTGCACGTCACTGATGTCCCCCTCAATGGTCTCAGGGCCAGGAGCTTGACCGCTTGCAAAACCTGCTCCCACGCGACTCCAATCATGACTACTTTCCCACCCATGGGAGGAAGCAGTGGATGTCTCCTCCAGATCTTGGCTGGGCAGGAGCTGCTGTCTATCCTTGAGTAGCTTGTCCTCTCTGAAAAGTGGAGCCGAGCCTACAGCATATAATACTTCTCGCGCTGAGGGAACATAAAATTACAGAGGCAGGTTGAGGACAGGGGGCACGGGGCCTTCTCCCAGGCCATGCCAACTAAGCGTCATTTTAGAGGAACCCACCGATTCTTGGCTGCGGGTGTCTGATGTCACTTGTGACGAAGTCGAAGACCGAGTCAACCATTCAAGCACCGCTGGGTTGCTGGGCAAGACATGACTGCTAGATGACACTGGGATCTCAGGCCTCTTGCTGTGACTCCTACTGCCACCCCCCTTTCTTCTGCTGCTACTTCTGCCTGCGACAGAAACATTTTGGCCTCTGCCCATTCCCTTTGAAGGGCCTGTCACCTGTCTATTTGACATACTGCAGTACAATTTAGCTTCACCGCAGAACAGCAATTAAGACGTATTCTTTTTCCTATTAATACACCCCCCAAAAAGTATAACAATCAAAATTCACCGCAGAACAGCTAATAGGACGTACGTATATTTCCTATTAATACACCCTGTAAATGGCTGTATCACACAGCACTTGCACCCCAACAACCAAGGTTTGCTGGAATTACTGAGCTATCATTTAGTACAATATGGATCCCCAGTTAGTGCAGCAAGGTTCCACTTCATTAACCTTGATTCACTCATCTGTAGTAGTAATATCTATACTATAAGAATGGGAAGGGGGGGGGGGGTGCAGTTTGCACAACACCCCAAGTCTGGCCAAAGGTTTCTAATGACAAAAAACATGAACTTCCATTAGGAAAGACCTGCTTATATCCCAGTAACTGTGTATGACAACAGACAATAAACTCCAGCACTCCAGCTGTTGGGCAACTAACCTCCCAGCATGCATACTTGGAACATGACTGGAGTTGTAGCTTAACAATAGTTGGTGGAGAATGCTGACTCCTGGTGTGTAAAATATACAAAAAATACTCTTCTTAAGTTATCAGATGTCTGATTTGTCACATAATTCTTTTTATTTCCTTGAAAGTAGAAGTAACCCTGTTTGTTTGGAAAACATACGTTTAGGAAACAAAAGTACATTTTTCTATTTCAGATCCAAATTACTATGATTTATGTGAAATGAAGACTAAAAACACCCTCTTGACGTACATGATCAAAGCAAGCTGATACCAGAGTCATACTTTAGTGGTTGATTCTAAATAGTTAATGTTTTTTACACATAAATTATCCCCTTTAATTGCGATAAAATAATATATATCTGGGATATATTCACCACTTTGGGGTATATTCAGCACTTAGATGTGTTTCCAAACCAGACCTTGAAGGGGAACTATATTCTGAAAAGACAAAAATAACACAAAATGCATATACTCCATAGTGCACACTGAGCCACAGTACGTCCACAAGGTCCTCCTCAAACTGCTGTCATAAGCAATTTATGAGAAATATTGCAGAAAAATAACTTTATTTTCCCCATTTTCGGCTACAGAATGGCTAGGTGAACATCTATCTTGCCTGATCTGATGTTAACAGCATTTAGAGAGATGCTTTACAGCAGCTACCTTGGGCCATAGACACAATAGACAGGGGAAGACCTGTCATTCCCTGCTCGGGCTACGTGCGGAGGTCTGCAGATTAGCAGCACGTGTCTAGTCTTTTGTTTTGGAGTCGAGCTAGATCCGCCTCCCTTCAGGTGCACTGGGTGGGGTTGTTGGTTTAAATTACACCCACTCCCAGTGTTCCGTGTGGGTTATAGCTTCTGTCTGGCTCTGTAGAAGTAAGGAAGGAAGGATTGGCTTTTCCAGAAAAGATAAGTTGGTTATTGTTTTCTTGTTTGCTGTCTAGGCTGTTAGAGAGACGCCTGTCCCCTCCAGGTTCTGAGGGAGCATGCTGACTCTATTCCCCTTCACCATCTTAGGGATTTTAGGGTATTTGCAGTCCAGGCACGAGGACACATTCCCACCTTAAGGGTCTTAATGTGGGCATAGCAGTATAGGGAGAGCTGGTAGGGAAGTGTCAAGAGGTGACCCTGATTCCCAGCTTCTTGCCTAGATACTTGTTTGTTTCTTTTTCTGTGTATCTGATGTCCTGTCCGCCATGACGAGACCTCATCCAGTTACATGGGAGAGTTTACTAAGCCTGAGACCTGTGTAGAAGTCATCTAAATTGTGATATCACCTATTGTGAATAGTGGATCTTGGTTTATATATATATATATATATATATATATATATATATATATATATAAAAATATAGATGGTACATTTCATTGTAATCCTACCTGTAATGATAAGGAGATTACTGCAGAAAAAGGATCTAGTGGGCTTAGTCATTAGGCTTAGTGATCAATGCAAGAACATAATTTTAGGACTTTTTTTAGCTATAGATAGTGACATGGAAATTTATGTTTAAAATAAACACTTGCTTTAAACAATCATTTTCTTATGACACATTCCCTTTAAGTATATAGTGCACATCATAGGTAGTAAAGAGGCATGATTCTCTATTTACATTATCTACATTTGTTATCTTTTGAACATTGCAAAATGGGAAAGAAATTAAGCTGTGTTAGGTCACTTTCACACTAGTGTTTTTGCTGGATTCGGCAGGCTCAGCAAAAACGCTTCTGTTACTGATAATACAACCGGATGCAGATGGTTGTATTATCTTAAACATAGCCAAGACTGATCCGTTGTGAACTCCATTGAAAGTCAAAGGGGGACAGATCCATTTTCTATTGTGTCAGAGAAAACTAATCCATCCCCGTTGATTTGCATTGTGGGTCATGACGAATCCGTCTTGCTCCGCATCTCAGGACGCATGCTGCGGTTTGCTCTCTGATATGGGAACGCAACCAAATGTTTTGTTTAGTTCAGTTATGTTTTGTCCCCATTGACAATGAATGGGGACAAAATGGAAGCGTTTTTTCTTCCGGTATTGAGACCCTATGATGGATCTCAATACCGGAAAATAGAAACGCTAGTGTGAAAGTAGCCTTAGAGTTGGGTACTGAATGGGTATGTTCACATTACGTTTTTATGCCTCTGTTTTATGTATACTTTAGAAAAAAAATAGGATACAAAAGTGCAGCACACCAATTTATTGTATCCTGTGGAGTCCAGTAAAAAGAAAAGTATACTTTATTACAATGGTAAAACTTTTTTATTTTTGTTAATTTTTTGGAACTCTATGGTGAACAGATGCCACTGTAAGGCATCAATTCATGTATGCGTTTTTTGTATACTGTACAGTCGTGGCCAGAAGTTTTGAGAATTACATAAATATTGGAAATTGGAAAAGTTGCTGCTTAAGTTTTTATAATGGCAATTTGCATATACTCCAGAATGTTATGAAGAGTGATCAGATGCATTGCATAGTCCTTCTTTGCCATGAAAATTAACTTAATCCCAAAAAACCTTTCCACTGCATTTCATTGCTGTAATTAAAGGACCTGCTGAGATCATTTCAGTAAGGCCTCATGCACACGACCGTTGTGTGCATCCGTGGCCGTTGTGCCGTTTTCCGTTTTTTTTCGCGGACCCATTGACTTTCAATGGGTCCGTGGAAAAATCGGAAAATGCACTGTTTGGCAGCCGCATCCGTGATCCGTGTTTCCTGGCCGTGAAAAAAAATATGACCTGTCCTATTTTTTTCACGGCCAACGGTTCAACGGCCAACGGTTCACGGACTCATTCAAGTCAATGGGTCCGTGAAAAATCACGGATGCACACAAGATTGTCATCCACGTCCGTGTCCGTGATCCGTGTCCGTTTTTTCCTATCATTTCAATGGCAAACTTGACTTAGATTTTTTCTCATTTTTCATGTCCGTGGATCCTCCAAAAAACAAGGAAGACCCACGGACGAAAAAACGGTCACGGATCACGGACCTACGGACCCCGTTTTTGCGGACCTTAAAAAAAAAAAACGGTCGTGTGCATGAGGCCTAATAGTCTTGTTAACTCAGGTGAGAATGTTGACGAGCACAAGGCTGGAGATCAATACATCAGGCTGATTGGGTTAAAATGGCAGACTTGACCTGTTAAAAGGAGGGTGATGATTGAAATCATTGTTCTTCCATTGTTAACCATGGTGACCTGCAAAGAAACGCGTGCAGCCATCATTGCGTTGCATAAAAATGGCTTCACAGGCATGGATACTGCTACTAAGATTGCACCTCAATCAACAATTTATAGGATCATCAAGAACTTCAAGGAAAGAGGTTCAATTCTTGTTAAGAAGGCTTCAGGGCGTCCAAGAAAGTCCAGCAAGCGCCAGGATCGTCTCCTAAAGAGGATTCAGCCTCGGGATCGGAGTGCCACCAGTGCAGAGCTTGCTCAGGAATGGCAGCAGGCAGGTAACATAGTAACATAAGGCCGAAAAAATACATTTGTCCACCCAGTTCGGCCTGTTATCCTGCAAGTTGATCCAGAGGAAGGCAAAAAAAAAAAAAAAACCCTGTGAGGTAGAAGCCAATTTTCTCCACTTTAGGGGAATATACAATTCCTTCCCGACTCCAATCAGGCAATCAGAATAACTCCCTGGATCAATGACCCCTCTCTAGTAGCTATAGCCTGTAATATTATTAAGCTCCAGAAATACATCCAGGCCCCTCTTGAATTCCTTTATTGTACTTACCGTCACCACCTCCTCAGGCAGAGAGTTCCATAGTCTCACTGCTCTTACCGTAAAGAATCCTTTTCTATGTTTGTGTGCAAACCTTCTTTCCTCCAGACGCAGAGGATGTCCCCTCGTCACAGTCACAGTCCTGGGGATAAATAGCTGATGGGATAGATCTCTGTACTGACCCCTGATATATTTATACATATTAATTAGATCTCCCCTCAGTCGTCTTTTTTCTAAAGTGAATAACCCTAATTTTGACAATCTTTCAGGGTACTGTAGTTGCCCCATTCCAGTTATTACTTTAGATGCCCTCCTCTGGACCTTCTCCAGCTCTGCTATGTCTGCCTTGTTTGCAGGAGCTCAGAACTGTACACAGTACTCCATGTGTGGTCTGACTAGCGATTTGTAAAGTGGTAGGACTATGTTCTTATCACGGGAATCTATGCCCCTTCTGATGCAACCCATTATCTTGTTGGCCTTGGCAGCAGCTGCCTGACACTGGTTTTTGCAGCTTAGTTTGCTGTTTATTAAAATTCCTAGATCCTTTTCCATGTCAGTGTTACCGAGTGTTTTACCATTTAGTATGTACAGGTGACTTGCATTATTCCTTCCCATGTGCATAACTTTACATTTATCAGTGTTAAACCTCATCTGCCACTTATCTGCCCAAGCCTCCAATCTATCCAGATCGCTCTGTAGTAGTATACTGTCCTCATCAGTGTAAATTATTTTACACAGTTTAGTGTCATCTGCGAAAATTGATACTTTACTATGCAAGCCTACTACAAGATCATTAATAAATATATTGAAGAGAATAGGGCCCAATACTGACCCCTGAGGTACTCCACTAGTGACAGTGACCCAATCTGAGTGTGTACCGTTAATAACCACCCTCTGTTTTCTATCACTGAGCCAGTTACTTACCCACATACAGATGTTTTCTCCCAGTCCGAGCATTCTCATTTTATATACTAACCTTTTATGTGGTACAGTGTCAAATGCTTTGGAGAAGTCCACATATACGACATCCATTGATTCGCCGCTGTCAAGTCTAGAAACTGCAGCACTCTCCAGCCTTGGTCTTTTCAAACTTTTATTCACCAATACAAAAAATGCGACATTTCGATCTGTGTGATCTTTATCGAGCAAAGATCACACAGATCGAAACGTCGCATTTTTTGTATTGGTGAATAAAAGTTTGAAAAGACCAAGGCTGGATGTTACAATTGCATCTGGATTTGGGAAGTACAAGACTGGCTTCTGACACAGCGGGCACCACCACAGTAAGGAACAATATTCATTTTTTTTAGTGCTGCTACATTTTTCTCTTTTCTACTGGTGTCAAGAAGGGCAGCAAAGAAGCCACTTCTCTCCAAAAAAAACCATCAGGGACAGATTGATCTTCTGCAGAAAATATGGTGAATGGACTGCTGAGGACTGGGGCAAAGTCATATTCTCCGATGAAGCCTCTTTCCGATTGTTTGGGGCATCAGGATAAAGGCTTGTCCGGAGAAGAAAAGGTAAGAGCTACCATCAGTCCTGTGTCATGCCAACAGTAAAGCATCCTGAGACCATTCATGTGGGGGTTGCTTCTCATCCAAGGGAGTGGGCTCACTCACAATTTTGCCCATAAACACAGCCATGAATAAGGAATGGTATCAAAACACCCTCCAACAGCAACTTCTTCCAACAATCCAACAACAGTTTGTTGAAGAACAATGCATTTTCCAGCACGATGGAGCACCGTGCCATAAGGCAAAAGTGATAACCAAGTGGCTTGGGGACCAAAACGTTGACATTTTGGGTCCATGGCCTGGAAACTCCCCAGATCTTAATTCCATTGAGAACTTGTGGTCAATCCTCAAGAGGCGGGTGGACAAACAAAAACCCACAAATTCTGACAAACTCCAAGAAGTGATTATGAAAGAATGGGTTGCTATCAGTCAGGAATTGGCCCAGAAGTTGATTGAGAGCATGCCCGGTCGAATTGCAGAGGTCCTGAAAAAGAAGGGCCAACACTGCGAATACTGACTCTTTGCATAAATGTTGATAAATGTAATTGTCGATAAAAGCCTTTGAAACGTATGAAGTGCGTGTAATTATATTTCACTACATCACAGAAACAACTGAAACAAAGATCTAAAAGCAGTTTAGCAGCAAACTTTGTGAAAGCTAATATTTGTGTCATTCTCAAAACTTTTGGCCATCACTGTACATTAAACGGATGGGAAAGATGTGATGTGAACCCACCCTAACCGTTATATGTACAGTTTCATATTGGGAAATCATTAAAGAATGTCAAAAAAGTTAAACAGGATATTCAACTAATATTATTGCACAATTGTCATTATAGGCACAGGGATCTAGAAAAAAACAATCACCAATAATATTATTTTCCACTTTTATGTTCATGTGGAAAAAGGGACATTTTGCTTTACATTTGTTATGGTCCATATAAAAAAGAATTTAGGCACATGCTTCCAGTTCAAGTCGGTAAAGATGAGCCGCAATACCAGAAATAGCCTGTGGACAAGCGTGGTGCTGTGCCTGGAATAATGCTGTTTGCCGACCCTTTATTGCAGTTTGCATTACCCCAAGCCTGGAGTTAGAATTCACTACACATTAACAGGTGTCTGGTAGTGGACTCCCCCATTCACAGTATATGCATGCTTGGCCAAGCCCGAGCATGCATTCTTATGGGAGGAGAGCAGAATAGAGAGTTGTTTGCGAATGAACTGTTTTCTCATGTGTATGGCCGACTTTGAGTTGTTTGCTATCCTGTTCACCACTTGAGCATCAATACTAAATGGCTACAATTCAGTAATTATGGTGCATAAGGTTTAGTGAGCAGCATCAATGAGAGAAGCTCTACATACGTAGCTGTCAGTCACTAATGGCTGTACACAGGGAAGGTCTTAAAGTGTAACTTTGAATTTTTTTATGTTTTGGGGCAGTGATACTGACTATTTTTGTAGTATACTTTAATTACTAAAATCACACATTTAATTACTGAAATCATTAAAGGTGTTATCCAACCTCCATAATGCCCCCGAAAATGCCTGGGCCCCTCAGACTAGTCATACTTGTCCCACTCCCCGGCACCCGCTTCGCTTCTGATGCCTGCACGGCCGCCGCTGCATCTCCCTGTTGCGCAGATCAAAACATCTGGCGACGGGGGTTAGGAGACGCAATGGTGTCCATGAGGGCATCAGAAGCAACGCGGGAGCCAGGGAGTAGGGTAAGTATGACCAGTATGAGGGGTCAGGGCATTATAGGAGTTGGATAACCCCTTTCACACAGTCAGTGCTGAACAAGTCTCCACATTTAGTAAACAGCAGACAGGGAGTATTGACTTAGAGCTATTTTTCTAATAGAAATGTGTGATTTCAGTAATTAAAGTATACAACAAAAATAGTATCATTGCCACTACACATTAAAAAAATAAAATGACAGTTACACTTTTGACCTTCCCTGTGTACAGCTATTAGTAACTGACAGCTATGTACGTATCTCTGTATGCACACTTAGGGCTCATGCACACGAACGTGCGGTTGCTGCAGACTGATGCAGACCCATTCAACTTAAATGGGTCCGTGATCCATCTGCACAGAAAAAAATCTATTTTTTTGCGTTGAGGAGGCACGGAGAGAAATCCCACAGAAGAACTCTGTAGTGCCTCCTTGGGGTTCCATGCCTCCGTTTTGCACCTCCCCTTCCGGATTGCGGACCCATTCGGGGCCGCAATACCGGCACGTCTAGGCCAGTGTTTCCCAACCAGTGTGCCTCCAGCTGTTGCAAAACTACAACTCCCAGCATGCCTTGACAGCCTTTGGCTGTGCGGGCATGCTGGGAGTTGTAGTTTTGCAACAGCTGGAGGCACACTGGTTGGGAAACACTGGTCTAGGCTATGGCCGTGTGCATGAGCCCTTACACAGAAAATGCTATCAGTGACTGATAACACCTTCCCGTGTACAACTGAAGTCAGAAAAAGAGGAAAAGTGCATAAATTATAAGTTTTGTTACATCTTTTCCCACAAAACTACATATTGATCTGCTCGGCGCCTCTGCTCTACAACATGCTGCCTGCTGATTGCACTGCATTTTGAGGTGGCAAGTTCTCTTTAAGAACCAATAAGATTGGAAAAAGGGAAAAATAAAAATCTAAGCAACTTTACTTTGAAGATTGTTTTCGCTTTATCAAAACCCATAAAACCTGATTTGTTAAATCAAAGGGAAATTCATTGGCGCTATTTTTTTCCTATTCTAAATTAGTTACACTATAAATTTGTAAACACATTTTACTGTTCTCTGCGCCTTGTTTTGACAGGTACTCCAAACATTTCTTGTTGTATCGCCATTTGTTAAACATTATGTGACAGCTGCTGAACCTTTTATAGCAATAGTGATTAACACCTTCTATCAATCTGACTCCAGGGACAGTGTTTTGACTTTAATACGTTCACATTTACCCACGCATTTCGTTGACTATTAAGAAATACAGATATAGCCATAGTAACTGCAGCCAATTTTGGAGCAATTGACAAGAGAGCACTTCATTGCAAATACAGTAATACCATGATTTGCTATTAAGAGATACATGGATGTGCGATCTCTACACGCACAATTTAAAATATGATGTACTGAAGTTTATTTTTAATTTATTAGTGAACATTTTATATATTTCTCATGTTCAAACAGGCAAAGTGGCTTTCCTGGCATGAATCAGAGTGGTCTTCTGGGAACAAATTCTTCATACAGTCAGTCCATGAATAACAACGCAGGCATGATGAACCCACAAGTGGCCCCATATAACATGATTAACAGCTCGGCAGGTAACTACAGCTTCATTTACCCAGTCTGTATTACTTGACTATTAAGATTCATGGATATTTCTGTCGTTGCCATGTGTATGTTATAAGCTTTACATGCGTCTGTCGATTTTCTTTTTAATGTTGGCATTGATTGCTGTATTCTTGCTTATTTCACGCCTTTATTCTTGTTTGAATGCACCACCAGACCTTGCCATAGTTAATAGAGGGGATTTATCACAATTTTTGCCATAAGTTGGAACGGGTTTATCAAATTTTCCATAATGTTTGATAAATTTGGTGCATCTTTAGGGCTCTTTCACACAAGCGAGTTTTCCGTCAGGGTGCGATGCGTGAAGCAAACTCATAGCATCCGTACTGAATCCTGATCTATTCATTTCAATAGGTCTGTACATTGTTTTTCAGGCATCATTTCTGCAGTCAGGACAAATCACAACATGTTCTATTTTTTGCGTTTTTCACGCAGCTCTGGTTCCTTAGACGTGAATGAGGCTTATGTGAAAAATGTATTGCATCCGGATTCAATGTGTTTTTCACTAGGAGATGTAGATGGTTGTTCACTTATTTTTTACGTGCGTGAAAAATGCATAAAAAACTGATTGCATCCGTGCAGAAAATACTGAAACCCTGAACACAATTGCAAAGTGACTTAACTTGCGTGCAAAGCCATCAGTTTTTTCCTAAACAGATCCTGACACAATCCATATCGCTTCTGGCAAAGAGGCCTTAGAGTGTCATCGAACTTGGAAAAAACTTTTCCCATCATAGTAATTTATGAAAGGTTTTGATCGGCGGGTCTGAGTGCTGAGACGCCCACCGATCGCTAGAATAAGATATTAAGCACTCACATACCACTCTTAGATAGAAAGTCTATGACCCCGTCTTGATTCAGTCTCCTGCAGCGACCATTCTTCTCATTCTAGCGATCGGTGGGCGACTCCTCACTCAGACCTCCACCATCAAAACTTTTCATTGTCACTATGATTTATGAAAAGTGTTTCCTAAGTTCAGTGACACTTTGGGTATGTTTACATAGCGGATTGTGCTGCCAGAATTTTGGCGTGGAATGCATGCATTTGGCGGCGGCTGAGTGGTGTTTGCTTCCTATTATTTTCAATGGGTGGTCACGCTGCTGTATGTATATATAGGCAATGATTTGCCTCACAAGTGCGCTGGAAAGACACTGCTGGAAGCTTTAGGGGGTGTCCATTACCAGTTTAGCTCCATGGGTCTAAACCACGAGTGGATGCATAGCGTTAAAGTGAATATCTGCCGTGTAAACATTCCCTTTTAAGTTGAACAGTTCTGTCTTGGAAGTTATTCCACATTTTACACCACCCCTTTCTCTAGAGTGAGACCGAGACAATTTTTGAGCCTTTTTTTTGTCTGTTAATATTGTAAATCTGGCTTAAATCAGCTTGACAGGCTAAACACACCCACATTCTTACCTAAGTTTTCAAAATTGGCATGAGTGAAGTACAAATGAAAAAAAATCTCAAAATTTGTGAGCAACTGCGTCCAAACAACCTCAAAGCCCACATTCTTTGACGTTTTAAAACCGGAATTGGACTGGTGCTCCTGTGAGTGCTGCGGCCTTCTCCCTGCTCACCAAGCATAGTGACATACATTGTATAGCAGCTGTGCTTGGTATCGCGCTCAGCCCCATTCACTTCTATAGGGCAGAGCTGCGCCTAGGCCATGTGACCAATGAATCTGATGTCACTGGCCTACAGAAAGCTGTGAGAAGGCCTCGGCACTCACAGTATTGCCAGTGCTTTCTTAAAAATCCCCACGTATCTGACCTCCACCATTCACTGATGACCTATCCTGAGGATAGGTCATTAGTATTAAAATTTCAGAAACCCCCTTTAACTTACAAACTTTTAGAAAGTTTTTTAATACATGTCTGCTCTGTTTTGGTAATAAGTTTATAAAACTATTTCAGCATAAAAGTAGCATGAACTAGCATGAACTCACAGTCAACAGGACATTTTGGAAAGGAGGGGGCTTAACACTCCATTCATTTCAATGGACACGCAGAGCACTGTGAAAGAGGTGGAAACTGCATAAATTCAGCAGGTTCTTACAAAACCTACCTCTGTATTTCTGCAGGTTTATTATACAGTACCAGGACACTGAGTGTTACCCAGCTTTTCCAGGTGCCTGAATGTCACATTTGCTGATGTAGGCAGGGAAGATTTCTCACTGTCTGTCTAGAAAAATTTGACATTCATAAATGTTAGAAACCTGGCTATGGCACTATTTAGGAGTGATGAAGGGGGGGTTTGTCTTAGTAGATTTAGTATTCTGCAGTCTATTACAGTGCCACATTATGGTAGCCCAGCTTCTCCAGGATTCTGTAAGGCACTGTTAGGAGGAGTTAGGAGGGGGAATTAGAGTTCGAGTAGATTCGGGAGTCTCTATTACAGCTCCCAGGACCTTGAAAGGCAAATCTTCCCATCTGTTACACTCTTTGGGAGTGAGGAGTGGCATTTATTTAGGTAGACCTAGAGTTTTTTAGGGCAATCTCACACAAACACATTAAGTCCATGAAATACGCTCCATGTGAGAGCATTTTCAGGACTGAATATTGATCCTTTGACAAATACTCATGACAATATTATGAATTATAATACTCTGGGCTCCTGCCTGACTTCAGATCTACATGATGCCATAAGTACAATTCAATACAGACGCAGTGAGACTGAAATTCACATCATTACTAGTGTTGGGCGCGAATATTCAAATAGCAAATTTTAACCGCGAATATCGCCACTTTGAGAATTCTTGAAGATTTAGAATATAGTGCTATATATTCGTATTCGCAAATATTATATATTTTTTTTCATCTGAACCCATGATCCCTCCCTGCTTCTTGCTTGTGGGCCAATGAGAAGGCTGCAATGTCTTTGTTTGAGCTTAGCCACATCCTTAGCAACCAATAGAAAAGTTGCCTACCCCTTACTATATAAGAACCTCCCCAGCAGCCATTTTCTGCAGTTTTTTGAAGTTCGGAGAGAGACAGCAGGGTCATTGCTGTGCTCTGTTCTTTGCCGTGTCATTACATAAGATAGTTAGAAAGTTAGCTTATATATACAGCCAGGTCCATAAATATTGGGACATCGACACAATTCTAAAAATGTTGGCTCTATACACCACCACAATGGATTTGAAATGAAACTAACAACATGTGCTTTAACTGCAGACTGTCAGCTTTAATTTAAGAGTATTTACATCCAAATCAGGTGAACGGTGTAGGAATTACAACAGTTTATCATATGTCTCTTCCACTTGTTAAGGGACCAAAAGTAATGGGACAGAATAATCATAAATCAAACTTTCACTTTTAAATACTTGGTTGCAAGTCTTTTGCAGTCAATTGCAGCCTGAAGTCTGGAACACATAGACATCACCAGATGCTGGGTTTCATCCCTGGTGATGCTCTGCCAGGCCTCTACTGCAACTGTCTTCAGTTCCTGCTTGTTCTTGGGGCATTTTCCCTTCAGTTTTGTTTTCAGCAAATGAAATGCATGCTCAATCGGATTCAGGTCAGGTGATTGACTTGGCCATTGCATAACATTCCACTTCTTTGGTTGCTTTTTCAGTATGCTTTGGGTCATTGTCCATCTGCACGGTGAAGCGCAGTCCAATGTGTTCTGAAGCATTTGGCTGAATATGAGCAGATTATATTGCCCGAAACACTTCAGAATTCATCCTGCTGCTTTTGTCAGCAGTCACATCATTATTAAATACAAGAGAACCAGTTCCATTGGCAGCCATACATGCCCACGCCATGAAACTACCACCACCATGCTTCACTGATGAGGTGAAGCATGAGCAGTTCCTTTCCTTCTCCATACTATTCTCTTCCCATCACTCTGGTACAAATTGATCTTGGTCTCATCTGTCCATAGGATATTGTTCCAGAACTGTGAAGGCTTTTTTAGATGTCGTTTGGCAAACTCTAATCTGGCCTTCCTGTTTTTTAGGTTCACCAATGGTTTACGTCTTGTGGTGAACCCTCTGTATTCACTCTGGTGAAGTCTTCTCTTTATTGTTGACTTTGACACACATACCCCTACCTCCTGGAGAGTGTTCTTGATCTGGCCAACTGTTGTGAAGGGTGTTTTCTTCACCAGGGAAAGAATTATTTGGTCATCCACCACAGTTGTTTTCCATGGTCTTCTGTGTTGCTGAGCTCACTGGTGCGTTCCTTCTTTTTAAGAATGTTCCGATCAGTTGTTTTGGCAACGCCTAATGTTTTTACTATCTCTCTGATGGATTTGTTGTGTATATTCAGCCTAATGATGGCTTGCTTCACTGATAGTGACAGCTCTTTGGATCTCATCTTGAGAGTTGACAGCAACAGATTCCACATGCAAATAGCACACTTGAGATGAACTCTGGACCTTTTATCTGCTCATTGTAATTGGGATAATGAGGGAATAACACACACCTGGCCATGAAACAGCTGAGAAGCCAATTGTCCCATTACATTCTTTAACCGTTCACCCGATTTGGATGTAAATACCCTCAAATTAAAGCTGACCGTCTGCAGTTAAAGCACATCTAGTTTGTTTAATTTCAAATACATTGTGGTGGTGTATAGAGCCAATTTTTATTTTTTAGAAAAGTGCCGATGTCCCAACATTTATGGACCTGACTGTATAATACAGAGAGTGGGAGATAGTCAGTGTAGGTTAGATCGTGATATAGTTTAGCTGATAGGTTTCAGTGCAGGGTGTTAGGTAGTGTGATAGGTTCTGCTGTCCATACATACATGCTACAGACATAGTGCTGTGATGTCACAAGTTCACAACAATACTTATTGCACCAATCAGTAATATGGAGATTTAGATGTGCTAAAATGTTAAGTTGCATGTAGTGCACCAAAATATGTTCATCATTAATTGCTGATTTGCCCAATCACAAATATATTGAAGCACTCTATCTGCATATAAAGCTATTGTAATGTTCTGCTGTGCCAACCATTTTCTCCAGTCTCAGGAAACTTCTAGCAGCTTGCAAAATAGGGCAAAAGTGACCCACGCCTCTATTGCACGCGCAATATGTGTATATTCCATTACTGATTTTCACAATCAAGAAAACAATGGCGAATTTATGATGAATATTCGCCCACATATTTGCGAAATATCGCAAATTCGAATATTGCCCATGCCACTCATCACTAATCATTATAAATCAATATAATTCAGTGAGTTCATGTCACAGGTACAGTGTTCATTTTTGGACATGGTCAGATATCATAGTCAAGTGTCAGAATAATGCCAGTGTGACAACTGACCCTGACACACTCACTAGTCAGCATGAGTGCCACAATAACTTTTAGCCATTGCGACGCTAACTAATGAGAAGAGAAGAGTCAGACATCAGGGTTACACATCACTTGAATTTGTCTCTTTTCTAGGGCTCAATAAAATTTTAATGTCATTTCGACACTGACACCGACTAGTCAGAAGAGTCAGACATCAGAGTCACACATCACTTGAATTTGTCTCTTATCTAATGTTTAAAAACATTAACTTGTCGTTTTAAGGTTTGGACCTGAACCCAAAAACTCCAGAGTACAAAACGGCAACCTAACCACTGAGCTATGCGCTCATATAATACTGTGTTATGTCATCTTATAGCATTTCAGACACAGATCTTTAAACTCAGCTATAGTGATGGACGAACATCTGCCAGGACGCTTTGCGAACCGCACGTTCGCAGGGACCCCATTGACTTTAATGGCAGGCGAACCTGAAAAACCTTCAGGTCATATTTGCAGCCACCAAATGCTTACTAAAAGTGCACAAATAGTCCCACAACATGGACAGTGACATACCAGAGGGGGATTATTGGCAAAAATTCCCACAAAAATATGTATTTTAATCAGGGGCTATTTTTATGCGTCTTAAAGGGAAACTCAAAAAACTTTGCCCTACTGGAGCCTAGAAATTTTTTATTTTAGGCCACAGGAGTACAGGCCCCAAAAATTAGGCATTCATCTGACTGAATGGTCCTCATCTTATGCTGTATATCCATAAGACGAGGGCCATTCTTTGTTCTGAATTCTGGCGGATATGTGTGGGCTGGCATAAAGAAATTCATTTACACATGGTCGTCACAGGTGTTGAATTCCTCAGAGATCCATGTCTCATTCATTTTTAGAAATGTGAGGTAGTCAACACTGTTGTGATCCCCCCCTACTGCTCTGAACGTCCCTTCGGACAGCACACTCGACGAGGTGCAAGCCAAAATTTCCATTGCAAATTGTGTCAGCTCTGGCCACAGGTCAAGCCTGCACACCCAGTAGTCCAGGGGTTCCTCGCTTCTCAGAGCGTCCAGATCGGCCGTTAACCTGATGTAGTTGGACACCTGTCGGTCTAGTAGTTCCCTGAGGATGGATTTGATGGATGGCTGTTGATGGGTTGGCTGAAAGAATGATTTCATATCCGAAGTGACCAACACATCGTCAAACCGTCCTCTTCTTGCAGGCGCGGTAGGATTGGTACCCGCACCTGTTTCGCTGTGGCTGTAAATTCCTCTTCCAGCACCCACACCAGAAGAATGCAGCGTCTCTCACAGCAAGGCCTGGAAATGCTTCATTCTGCCAGCCCTCTGTGATTCTGGTAACAGGTCCGCCATTTTGTGTTTGTTCCGGGGATCTAAGTACGTTACCACCCAGTACTGGTCCTTGCCCTTTATGCTTTTTATACGGGGGTCCCTCTTCAAACACTGGAACATGAAGACCCCCATTTGCACTAAATTGGAAACGGTGGAGCGCCCTGGCTCCTGCTCATCGTCCAGAAGAATGTCATTCCCTGTCTCCTACCCCCAGCCACAGACAACAACAGGGATGCCCAAAGAGTTTAAAGTCCCCCTCAAAGCCTGATCTTCTTGCTCCTCCTTCCCCTAGCCACCATGCTCCTCTGACTCCTCTTCAGACTCCTGCTGACTTGTCTCAGATGGAGTTCCCCCCCCCCCCCCCCCCGGGAATTCTTCCAGCTCCTGCTCATCGATGGCTTGATCAATGACACGAGGCAATGCATGCTCCAGAAAGAGGGCGTAGGGTACGATGCCACTGATGGCTCCCTGGCTGCGACTGATCACTTTGGTGATCTCATCTAATGGTCTGCATGTGTCGCGCATGAGCAGCCACTGGTGCGGTGAAATGAAACCAAGCTCCCCAGAACCTGTCCTGCTGCAGAGTTCGTACAGGTAGTCATTAATGGTACGTTGCTGCTGGAGCAGCCTGTCAAGCATATACAAGGTGGAGTTCCAGTGCGTTGGGCTGTCACAAATCAGACGTCTGATGGGCAGGTGGTGTCGCCACTGAACATCAGCAAGGCGAGCTTTGGCCATGTAAGATCTTCTTCTAAAATGGGCAGAGATTTTAACTGGCATGCCGCAAGACATCCTGGACCCTGGGGTATTTGGCTACGAATCACTGCATGACTAAGTTCAGGACGTGTGCCATGCACGGCGCGCTCAGGAGATTGGCACACCAGTTTACGAACTGTCAAATTGAGCGGGGTTAGCCACTGATCGGCCTGTGACCGCAGAGCTGAAATCACTGCAGGACCGGTGTGGCTCTTGGCCTCCAGGCAGAACAGCGGCAGCACAGCATGGCAACGGCTCACCTTGCACGTCAAATAGGTTCTGGGGAGCTTGGGTGGGCGCAGCAGAAGAGGCGGTAGCAGTGGAAAAGGAGGAGTCAGCTGAGGAGGCGACGGAGGATAGAGTAGGAGGAGGAGTAGAAGAGGCAGGCCTGCATGCAATTCTTGGTGGTAACACCAAATCCACATGGGAGCCACGGGTTACATGCTTGACTGCCGTCAGAAGGTTCACCCAGTGGGCAGTAAAAGTTATGTACCTTCCCTGCCCGTGTTTGCTAGACCACGTGTCTGGTCAGATGCATCTTGGCACCGACACTGTGCCAGAGATATATTCACTTGCCACTGAATATGGCCATATAGCTCTGAAATGCACTTCTGGGAGAAATATTTCCTTCCCGGGACCTTCCATTGCGGTGTGCCAATAGCCACACATTTTCTAAAGGCCTCAGAGTTCACCAGTTTATATTGCAATAGTTGGCGGGTTAGCAGTTCCGACAAGCCAGCAGTCAGCCATTGGGCAAGAGGGTTATCCGGCATCATCAACTTTTTACTCTCGAACATTTGGGCCACGGAATCCTGCCTTCTGCCAGATGAACGCGACGATGGCACTGTGGAAGGTGGAGGACAAATGGGAGGAGAGAGGAGAAGAGTCAGGACGTGGAGCGCCGGGAGTGTGGCTTTGTGGGTTATGACTGCGTTGCTTCCCTGGGCTCGGTGATGGTGCCTTCTTAAGGCAGTTGTCCCTAGGTGAGTGTTGGGCTTACCGCAACTTATGCGTTGACAGCACAGGCTGCAGATGGCAACACTTTTGTCAGCAGCTGACACGTTAAAAAATGCCCACACTGCGGAGCCATGTGCCGGTGTCCTGGGAGCGCCAGAAGTGACCGTGCATAGTGGATGGCTCTCTCCAAATACATTTGCAGTCTGCTTTTTGCCTTCTGAGTCCTGTGAGCTCTGCCTGCTTCTCCTTTCTCTCTGCTGCTCTGTCTCTCCCTCTGAACTCCCCTCCTCTTCCTCTCTTGTGGGCACCCACGTGACGTCCATCGATACGTCATCATCGTCACCTTCACCACCACTGACATTTGAGATCTCGGAGTAGGCAGCAACAGCGGGGACCTCCCTTCTTGCCCTGATCTGGATACTGTCATCAGACCGCTGAGTAACGGCCATGGCTACCTCCTCATCCGATGTCAAGAATGGCAGCGCATCGGTAAGGTCTGGGAATGGATGGGAAAATAATTCCTCTGACTCAAGTGAAGGGGCTATGGTGGTGGTGGTGGTGGTGTCTTTTATTGGTGCACACAGCAGAGAGTGAGGAGGGTGCAGATACAGAGGATAAGGAGGGTGCAGAAGCGGAAGTCTGAATGAGCCACTCAACCAACTCTGTGTGTCCTTAGAAGTAATCGTACACGCCTTTTTCAACTTCCCACTTAGACTCCGACCTGGTGCACCTGCCCGAACCCCTACCACCCCTGCGGAACGGCCTGCCTCTTCCTCTGCCTATCATTTTCAAAATTACCCTGTGCCTAAGTCCCTAGAGAAGAGCAGTATTTGTGGAAGTAGGTATATCGCAGGCCTCAATCAATATTTGGTGGAAACATATATATCAAACCCCTTAATCAGTATTTTGTGATGGCAGGTATATCTCAGGCCTCATTAAATATTTTGTAGAAGCAGTTATATCAAACCCCTCAATCCGTATTTTGTGGAGGCAGGTATATCAATCCCCTTGATCAATATTTTGTGGAAGCATGTATATCGCAGGCCTCAATATTTGGTGGAAACAGGTATATCAAACCCCTTAATCAGTATTTTGTGGAAGCAGGTATCTCGCAGGCATCAATCAATATTTGGTGGAAGCAGGTATATCGCACCCCTCAATAATATTTTTTGCTACAACAGTTATATCACACCACCCTGTTTATTTGGGGAAGCTGGTATATCGCAGCCCTCAATCAGTATTTTGTAGAAGGTATATGACAGCCTTCAATCAGTTTTTTGGGGGGACAACAGGTATATCACACCCATTGCAAATAATTGTTCCAATAGCACTTGTCCCTCTATATAGCTGCGGTATTGCAGCAGAACCGCACACAACTGCTGCACAATACGAATGCACCATATACTTTCTATGTTAGAAAGTATATTATAGGTATATCACACCCCTCAATCAGTATTTATTGGGGCAACAGGTATCACACCTGTTGCAATTAGTTGTTCCAATAGCGTTTGTCCCTCTGTCTAGCTGCGGTATTGCAGCAGAATAGCACACAACTGCTGCACAATACAAATGCACTATAATATACTTTCTATATTAGAAAGTATATTATAATTATATCACACCAATCGATAGCACACCTATACCAGTCCTTAAAAGGACTTTTGTGGCCCTATTAGCTGTCCCTAACAGCCTGTCCCTGCTCCCCAGAGCAACCTCTCCCTACACTGGCAAAACACAGAATGTAAAATGGCAGCCAGATCGAGTTCTTTGATACGGTGGGGTTATGTCAATGTGCTGAAACGTCTCAATTGGCCGTACCACCTGATGGATGTGTCATGGGTCAAAGTTCGGTGCAATGCAAAAGAATATGTCGCCGGCGGACATTGTAATATGTTTGCATGCTCGGCCATTCGCGAGGGTGAAAATTTCGTCCCAAAAGACTGCTGGGTGAACCGCAAGGCCATCTCTACTCAGCTATAGTCTTTCTTTGGTTGTATGATTTAGCATACAAATACACATTCTCAAATATCAAAGTCAGGTGTCAGTGTCAGGGGTTAGGGTCAGGTGTCACACTGGCATTATTCTGATACTTGACTTTGATATCTGACCATGTCCTAAAATGATTACTGTACACAGGAGCAGTGCTCAATCCAGGAAATACTGCTCTCACACAGGGTATTTCATGGACTGAATACGCTCGATTGAAATTGCTGTTACACCTTCACATAATCTGTTACCCAGCTCTCTTGAGACCCTGAATGATAAATCTGTCTACCTATACTACTGGGAATTTACCAATTCATAGAGTTACCTGGCTTTTTGCATTCTGGGAATGCTGGGTAATGATTTCTGTGGGGCGTTGATGGGGGCACACTGGTTATATGAAATACACATAATACTGTCCCAATACACTGTTTCAATCCATCTATGGTGCCAGGGCAACATAATCTGTTGTCACCAATGCAGTTCTACAGTCTTGCAACCCTCCTTTTCCAAGACCCTTAATGGCAAGTTGGTCTAGATATATGATGGGATTTAATCACTACATACTGTAACTAGGCAAATTTGGAGTTGAAAGGCCTAGAAAAGCTGGGTAACAACCACTGCAGCGATGTTATGAAAGCCATACTCCACACATACATTCTGTATACACTATATCCATAAATATAATATCAAGACAACCATTGAGTATATACTATGTATGTAGTTTTATCTCCAACATACCTCCACTTGCTACACAGCTGCCCAAAGCTCATGAAAGCAAATCAGCACAATTATGCAGTGAAGAGAGGAATTATCACTGCACAAGGCCTCATGCGCACAATTGTTGGTTGTTTTGCGGTCCGCAAATTGTGGAACGGAATGGCCGGCCCATATAGAACTGTCTTATCCTTATACGTAGCACAGGCAATAATAGGACATGTTCTATTTTTAGTATGTTCTATTTTATATGTATATACTACAGTTGGCACTATTAGCGCTATGGATGACACTGTTACCAAATCCAAGCCACCTCTAGCATCAGAGAGGGAGGGGGGGGAGAAGACATGGCTGCGGCCTGAGAGAACAATACACTGATTTTATAATTTTCATGGTCAGAAACTGTGATGTCTGAGAAAATAAGAACATGCCGCATAACAAAGACAAATAAGGAGATTATATTACATTTTGTTGGTGGTTCTTTTTTTTGTTTGGATTCTAAGTTGTGTCCCTTATAACTTTGACAACTATTATGTTAGCTGGAAGTCATGGCTTTGTGGTGCAAATTTAGCACTGGTTACTAGGTAGAGTTCCTAAATACCTAGCCATTCTATTTGGGGAAAGTATCCATGCCAATTAGGGACACTAACCACCATGCCTCACTATCTTAGGGTTAGGGTTTGTTGTGTGGAGAATAAAAGTTTATTATGTACAGTTCAAGTATTAACTACAGTGAACTGAGCTAGTAGAGTACCTTCCTAACTTCATGATTTGTAAAAGGCCTCATGCACGTGACGGCATGTATTTTGCGGTCTGCAAAACACGGACCTGCAGAGACGTCTGTGTTGTATCAGATTTTATTTTAATTTTTTTGTGGACCTATTGATTTTAATGGGTCTATGGTCTGTGTTTTGCGGCCAAATATAGGACACGTACTATGTTTTTGTGAAATTGAAGTCAACGGGTCAAGAAAATACATACGGTTGAGTGCATGAGGTGTAATTTTGGGTCTCGCTGCAAAAGTCCTCGTAAAAACCCAATTTCACAAGTTGATATCACTGAGTAATCATGTGGAACGAGCGTTTTTCTTAATGTTTATTCCCGATCATTGACCTTTGTTCCCTAGAAGCTAGCGAGGCTTGTCCCTGTCGCAGCCTGCTGTTGTCTGTGCTTTTCCATCCTGCAGAGTTCTGTAAAAAAATGTTTAAATTAATAAATGGAACTCTATGGTGACGGATGCCATTGTATGGTATCCACTTAACATGTACGTTTTTTGTATACATTATATAACAAAAGTCTTGATGTGAACCCAGCAAGATAAAACTTCATGCTGGCCATCACACTAACATAACATGTATGGGAGCCCATAAACCGTACCTCTCACACAAATCTATTCTGGTCATTTTAACCTTTTGTTCTTCTTTGCTTACCAAATATGGAATTTGACATAATAAAAATGGAGGATAACTTTTCTAAAATGAAAGTTTTCTTATTTTCCTTTTTTGCCAAAATTAAACATTGCCTGTACCTGTATATGCTTGTGTGAGCAATACTTAGGCCTCATGCACACAACCATTGTTTTGGTCCGCAATTGGATGCGGACCCATTTACTTCAACGGGGCCACAAAAGATCCGGACAGCACTCCGTGTGCTGTCCGCATCCGTTGCTCCCTTCCGTGGTCCGCAAAAAAAATATAACCTGTCCTATTCTTGTCAGTTTTGCGGACAAGAATAGGCAGTTATATCAGTGACTGTCTGTGCCGTTCCACAAATTGCAGAATGCACATGGATGCCATCCGTGTTTTGCGGACCTCAAAACACACAATGGTCGTGTGCATGTAGCCTTATGGGAAAGGTGCACATATTGTTGCACTCACCCTTGTTCTTTTAAATCCATTTATGCATTCACGCAATACTTTCCCTTTTATTCTGGGGCACAATGGAAAGAAATCTTCTTTTGAGAGCCCTTTAATAAAATTACTGTTCTTACTGCTCTTCACCACAGGCAATTTTTGGTCAGCTGGGATAATATCGCCGAGTATGCCAAAAGTAAGATTTACCGCCCCCCCCCCCCCCCCCCAAAAAAAAAAAAAACTTTTTTTAGTTAAAGGCTGTTGAAGCTTTGACAAAATTCTTGTATGAAGTCCAGTGTGTTCTGTTATTGGACATAATGTTATAGAAAAGCATGATGACTCCAATGTGTAAGAATCCACACAATGCACTTTGCCTTTGTTTCCCACATCAAGGAATTTCCAAGATACGGTATAATATTTTTTAAGGATTTCTATGGGGAAGAAAAATCTATTGCAGGTTGTGAAAAGAAAGCCAACTGGTAACCTTGAAACCAGCAGTAAGCGACCTGATAAATTACTTAAAAGGAACCCATCACTTTCCATCCATTGAGCTGGAGGAATGAGTAGTTATACAGAATCATTTTTCACAAAACTATAAACTATGCATATATATGTGTGTGTGTGTTTGTTTGTGTGTGTGTGTGTATATGTATATATATATATATATATATCAGATATAGGATTTTCCCATTTATCCTACGCTTTTTATTTATTTATTTATTTTTAAGCATTCACCATACACATAAATTACCTGATAATTGTATAGTTCAGGTTGTTATGTATAAGGAGATACCAAATATTATTCTTTTCTTTTTTTTATTAGTTTTTTTCAATTGAAAAAGGTGTGAGATTTTTTTCTAAAACAAAACCTTATTTAATTCTTTATTCTGATCGCTTCCATAATACACTGTACTACTTGTTTAGTGCAGTGTATTATGCGGTCAATAGGATACTGACAGGCAACCTATTAGGCTGCACCTCTGGAACAGCCTAATAGGCATACATATAGGGCAGGCCTGGGGGCCCTCATTGGACCACCAGCTGCCATGTACAGACATTGGCATTGCAACTGCATTTTCAGTAGTGCCAATGAACTACTTAGATGCTAGGGTCAATAGCCATTGGAACAACTAACTGACTAGGAATTAAGCGACTACGATCAGCAATTCTGCCAATCTGGGTCATTAGAGCAGAAGCCTGACTGTCATGAGAGCCGAGCTCCTGCTCTTCAGGCCTCTTTCACACGAGTGTGTCCGGATAAGGTCCAGATGCGTTGCGGCAAACCCGTGCGAGTAGGTACGCAATTGCAGTCAGTTTTAACTGCGATTGTGTTCCGTTGTTCAGTTTTTATCGCACGGTGCTGGATCATGTGACGGACCATGTGATGAGCATAGTGACGTCATCAAAGGTCCTATTCCTCAAAGAAGAAGGCAGAAGAGATGCCGGCTGCTCGAACAAGTGGATTAAGGTGAGTTAAATTATTATTATTATTTTTTTAACCCCTCCAGCCGTATTGTACTATGCATTCTGTATTCAGAATGTTATAATTGTCCCTTATAACCATGTTATAAGGGAAAATAATAAAGATCGGGTCCCGATTATCTCCTAGCAACCGTGCATGAAAATCGCACCGCATCAGCAGTTGCTTGCGATTTTTCACGCAGCCCCATTCACTTCTATGGGGCCTGCGTTGCGTGAAAAACGCTCAAAATAGAGCTTGCTGCGATTTTCAAGCAACGCACAAGTGATGCGTGAAAATCACCACTCATGTGCACAGCCCCATAGAAATGAATGGGTCCGGATTCAGTGCGGGTGCAATGCGTTCAACTCACGCATTGCACCCGCACGGAAAACTCGCCCCGTGTGAAATGGGCCATACTGTAAAGGTCTCTGTGAAAAGGAGACTGCTTAGCCTAAGGCCCCATAGTTTATTGGTGGTCACTAAAGGGTTGAAGACCATTTAAAATGTTAGCACAAATCTGGCCCTGCTGCATAAACACAGCCAATCATAGTGCAGCTTTCATTTTTCTACAGCAATTTAAGGGAAAAAAGCTGACCTCTGTTTGGTTTCTGTGGTCAAGAAAGCCAGTGTATAAGGTTTGATATATGTGCAAATAGTCGTGTACAAATTAAGTATTTCCATTTGCTTCTGCAGTGCCCACATGTTCCATAGCCCCGTAAAGAGATATGTTCAGTGATATATATCCCTGTGCTCAAATTGTTCACGGTCTAATTTTCGAATCTCATTTTTATGTATACAAGAGAATTAACCTATGTATGTATTTGAATATAAAATACAATATTTTATTGAGGGATTTTCTTGAAAACCCATACTTTCATCAAGAAGACATTGACATTCTGATATCATTTAACCTGATAGCAAACATGCACTGTGCATGTAGGATTAAAGCTTGTGCAATCTAGCAGGAGTAGGACAAGTCCCTGGCTGTCAGTGACATCAGGGGACCATGAGACAAAGACAGAAGCTTATTACCACTGCTGTCTTCTCCTGTTCTTGGTGAGCATAAGCTATGTCATTTCCTGTATTGGACCTGGTGATCAAGTGTTCTCGGGCAGACCCAGATCAGCTTTGCATATATGCAATGCTCCAACAGGGGGCTGTTTTCCCTTTTAACATGGGCTCTTCTGGATAAAAAAAATAATAATAAAAACACCAGTCAATCTGTCACCATAGTTGTGCTAAAATTTGAGCTAAACTATGCATATTAAATATCAATATGACTGACACAAAATAGAGAACTTATGTTAATCATTTATCTTTCTGTCAATTAGCATATTTAAAGAATAAAAAGCTATAGTTCCAAAATAATTAACTATTTTTTTATTTTTTTGCAGTTTTCCCCAAGCAAAACTAACAAAAACAAATCTTACTTATTAGGCTACTTTCACACTCGCGCTTGGTACCGATCCATCATGGATCTGCACAAACTCTTCCATTCAGATAATACAACCGCATGCATCCGTTCAGAATGGATCCGTTTGTATTATCTGTAACATAGCCAAAAGTGATCCGTCTTGAAAACCATTGAAAGTCAATGGGGGACGGATCCGTTTTATATTGTGCCATACTGTGTCAGTGAAAACAGATCCGTCCCCATTGACTTACATTGTGTGCCAGGATGGATCTGTTTGCCTCCGCATCAGGCGGAGCGTGTTGGTGTCCGCCTCCAGAGTGGAACAAAGGCAAACTGTTGAATTCTGAAGGGATCCTTATCCATTCAGAATGCATTAGGGCAAAACTGATCCGTTTTGGACCGCTTGCGAGAGCCCTGAACGGATCCCAGAAATGGAAACCAAAACGCAAGTGTGAAAGTAGCCTTAATAAAAAGCCCCATGTGTCACGTAAAAGTTTTTTTTATATTTTTTTTTTCAGCCCAACAAATAAAAAAGTTACAGCCGTTAAACCCCAAAAAAGTCTGGTCCTTAACCACTTCAACCCCCCTAGCTGAAACACCCTTAATGACCAGGCCACTTTTTACACTTCTGTACTACACTACTCACCGTTTATTGCTCGGTCATGCAACTTACCACCCAGATGAATTTTACCTCCTTTTCTTCTCACTAATAGAGCTTTCATTTGATGGTATTTCATTGCTGCTGACATTTTTACTTTTTTTGTTATTAATTGAAATTTAACTAAATTTTTGCAAAAAAATGACATTTTTCACTTTCAGTTGTAAAATTTTTCAAAAAAAATGACATCTATATATACATTTTTCCCTAGATTTATTGTTTTACATGTCTTTGATAAAAAAAAGTTTGGGTAAAAAAAATGGTTTTTATAGCGTTTACAAACTATGGGACAAAAATGTGAATTTCCACTTTTTGAAGCAGCTCTGACTTTCTGAGCACCTGTCATATTTACTGAGGTTCTACAATGCCCAGACAGTAGAAAAACCCCACAAATGACCCCATTTCGGAAAGTAGACACCCTAAGGTATTCACTGAGAGTTCATAGAACTTTTTATTTTTTGTCACAAGTTAGCGGAAAATGATGAATTTTTTTTTTCCTTACAAAGTCTCATATTCCACTAACTTGTGACAAAAAATTAAAACTTCCATGAACTCACTATGCCCATCATGAAATACCTTGGGTGTCTTCTTTCCAAAATGGGGTCACTTGTGGGGTAGTTATACTGCCCTGGCATTTTAGGGGCCCAAATGCGTGCAAAGTAGTTTGAAATCAAAATCTGTAAAAAATGGCCGTTGAAATCCGAAAAGTGCTCTTTGGAATGTGGGCCCCTTTGCCCACCTAGGCTGCAAAAAAGTGTCACAGATGTGGTATTGCCGTACTCAGGAGAAGTAGGGCAATGTGTTTTGGGGTATCATTTTACATATACCCATGCTGGGTGAGATAAATATCTTGGTCAAATACCAACTTTGTATAAAAAAAAAAGGGAAAAGTTGTCTTTTGCCAAGATATTTCTCTCACCCAGCATGGGTATATGTAAAATGACACGCCAAAACACATTCCCCAACTTCTCCTGAGTACGGCGATACCACATGTGTGACACTTTTTTGCAGCTTAGGTGGGCAAAGGGGCCCACATTCCAAAGAACACCTTTCGGATTTCACCAGCCATTTTTTTACAGATTTTGATTTCAAACTACGCATTTGAGCCCCTAAAATGCCAGGGCAGTATAACTACCCCACAAGTGACCCCATTTTGGAAAGAAGACACCCCAAGGTATTTCGTGATGGGCATACTGAGTTCATGGAAGTTTTTATTTTTTGTCACAAGTTAGTGGAATATGAGACTTTGTAACAAAAAAAAATGAAAAAAATCATCATTTTCCGCGAACTTGTGACAAAAAAAAAATTCTAGGAACTCGCCAGGCCCCTCACGGAATACCTTGGGGTGTCTTCTTTCCAAAATGGGGTCGCTTGTGAGGTGGTTATACTGCCCTGGCATTTTAGGGGTCCAAATGCATGAGAAGTAGTTTGAAATCAAAATCTGTAAAAAATGGCCTGTGAAATCCGAAAGGTGCTCTTTGGAATGTGGGCCCATTTGCCCACCTAGGCTGCCAAAAAGTTTTTTTTTCACCTTTAACTCACTTTACCATTTTGTTCCCTAGAGTAAAAATATGCTTTATGCCTTACTTGTGGCAGCTGTTTGTGGAGTATAGACTTAAAGGGAACATGTCACCAGGATTTTGTGCATAGAGCTGAGGACATGGGTTGCTAGATGGCCACTAGCACATCCGCAATACCCAGTCCCCATAGCTCTGTGTGCTTTTATTGTGTCAAAAAAACGATTTAATACATATGCAAATTACCCTGAGATGAGTCCTGTATGTGAGAGGAGTCAGGGACAGGACTCATCTCAGGTTAATTTGCATATGTATTAAATCATTTTTTTTACACAATAAAAGCACACAGAGCTATGGGGACTGGGTATTGCGGATGTGCTAGTGGCCATCTAGCAACCCATGTCCTCAGCTCTATACACAAAATCCCGGTGACGGGTTCCCTTTAATGTCATTATGAAACCTTATAGATCTATTAGTTACCATTAATAGATTGTCTTGCGCATTTACTAATATACCTTATGTTATACAGTACTGTATACTTACCACTGTATATAACAGGTGAGCATACTAATGTTTTCTTACCTCATTATACAGGGTTCCCTCAAGATACAATATTAACCCCTTCAGCACCCTGCCATTTTTCACCTTAAGGACCAGGTTGTTTTTTGCAAATCGGAGGTGTCACTTTGTGGTGATAACTTTAAAACTCTTTTATTTATCCAAGCTATTCTGAGATTGTTTTCTTGTCACATATTGTACTTCATAACAATGGTAAATTTGAGTCAAAATATTTCATTTTTATTTATGAAAAAAATTAAAAATTACCAATAATTTGGAAAAATTTTCAATTTTCAAAATTTACATTTTTCAGCTTTTAAAACAGATAGTGATACCCTCTAAAATAGTTATTACTTTACATTTCTCATATGTCTACTTCATATTTGGATCATTTTGTAAATGACATTTTCTTTTTTTGGGACGTTAGAAGGCTTAAAAGATTAGAAGTAAATCTTGAAATTTTTCAGAAAATTTCCAAAACCCACTTTTTAAGGACCAGTTCTGGTCTGAAATCACTTTGTGAGGCTTACATAATAGAAACCACCCATAAATGCCCCCATTTTAGAAACGACACCCCTCAAGGTATTCAAAGCTGATTTTTACAAACTTTCTTAACCCTTTAGGTGTTCCACAAGAATTTTGGCAGATTTTCCATTTGTATCATTTTTTTTCTAGTAACAAAGCAGGGCTTAACAGCTCCCAAAAAATTCTATATTTATTGCCGTGGTTCTTCAGTTTACAGAAACACCCCATATGTGGTCGTAAACTGCTGTATGGGCACACGGCAAGGCCTCATACACACAACAGTATTTTTTCACGGTCCGCAAAAACGGGGTCCGTAGGTCCGTGATCCATGACCGTTTTTTCGTCCGTGGGTCTTCCTTGATTTTTGGAGGATCCACGGACATGAAAAAAAAGTCGTTTTGGTGTCCGCCTGGCCGTGCGGAGCCAAACGGATCCGTCCTGAATTACAAAGCAAGTCAATGGGGACGGATCCGTTTGACGTTGACACAATATGGTGCCATTTCAAACTGATCCGTTCCCATTGACTTTCAATGTAAAGTCTGGAGTCCCTTTTATACCATCTGAGTTTTCTCCAATCCGATGGTATATTTTAACTTGAAGCGTCCCCGTCACCATGGGAACGCCTCTATGTTAGAATATGCTGTCGGATATGAGTTAGACCGTGAAAACTCATTTCCGACAGTATATTCTAACACAGAGGCATTCCCATGGTGATGGGGACGCTTCTAGTTAGAATATACTACAAACTGTGTACATGACTGCCCCCTGCTGCCTGGCAGCACCCGATCTCTTACAGGGGGCCGTGATCAGCACAATTAACCCCTCAGGTGCCGCACCTGAAGGGGTTAATTGTACTATCATATCCCCCTGTAAGAGATCAGGGCTGCCAGGCAGCAGGGGGCAGACCCCCCCCTCCCCAGTTTGAATATCATTTGTGGCCAGTGCGGCCCCCCCTCCCTCCCTCTATTGTAATAATAGGTTGGTGGCACAGTGTGCGCCCCCCATCTCCCCCCCTTCCTCCCTCTATTGTAATAATTTGTTGGTGGCACAGTGTGCGCCCCCCATCGCCCCCCCCTTTCCTCCCTCTATTGTAATAATTCGTTGGTGGCACAGTGTGCGCCCCCCATCGGCCCCCCTCCCTCTATAGCATTAACAACATTAGTGGCCAGTGTGCGGCCTCCCATCCCCCCCCCCCCCCCGATCATTGGTGGCAGCGGGTTACTTAGCAATAGTACAATAGTAAAAGATTCATACTTACCTGGGAGCTGCGATGTCTGTGTCCGGCCGGGAGGTCCTCCTACTGGTAAGTGACAGTTCATTTAGCAATGCGCCGCACAGACCTGTCACTTACCAGTAGGTGGAGCTCCCGGCCGGACACGAACATCGCAGCATCCAGCAGCAGGTAAGTATGAATCTTCTACTATTGTACTATTGCTAAGTAACCATGGAAACCATGACTGCAGTAGCGTCCTGGTTGCCATGGTTACCGATCGGAGCCCCAGCGATTAAACTGGGACTCCGATCGGAACTCCGCTGTCACCAATGATCGGGGGGGAGGGAGGGGAGATGGGAGGCCGCACACTGGCCACCAATGTTGTTAATAGAGGGAGGGGGTCCGATGGGGGGCGCACACTGTGCCACCAACGAATTATTACAATAGAGGGAGGAAGGGGTTGGCGCACACTGTGCCACTAACGAATTATTACAATAGAGGGAGGGAGGGGGGGCCGCACTGGCCACGAATGATATTCAAACTGGGGAGGGGGGGGTCTGTCCCCTGCTGCCTGGCAGCCCTGATCTCTTACAGGGGGATATGATAGCACAATTAACCCCTTCAGGTGCCGCACCTGAAGGGGTTAATTGTGCTGATCACGGCCCCCTGTAAGAGATCGGGTGCTGCCAGGCAGCAGGGGGCAGTCTTGTACACAGTTTGTAGTGTATTCTAACTAGAAGCGTCCCCATCACTATGGGAACGCTTCTGTGTTAGAATATACTGTCGGATATGAGTTTTCACGAAGTGAAAACTTAGATCTGAAAAAGCTTTTATGCAGACGGATCTTTGGATCCGTCTGTATGAAAGTAACCTACGGCCACGGATCACGGACACGGATGCCAATCTTGTGTGCATCCGTGTTCTTTCACGGACCCATTGACTTGAATGGGTCAGTGAACCGTTGTCCGTCAAAAAAATAGGACAGGTCATATTTTTTTGACGGACAGGATACACGGATCACGGTCTCGGCTGCAAAACGGTGCATTTTCCGATTTTTCCACGGATCTATTGAAAGTCAATGGGTCCGCGAAAAAAAACCTGAAAACGGCACAATGACCACGGATGCACACAACGGTCGTGTGCATGAGGCCCAAGGCGCATAAGAAATGGATCGCCATATGGTTTTTGGAAGGTAGATTTCACTGTGATCATTTTAAGTTGCCATGTCACATTTGAAGACCCCCTGATGCACCCCTAGAGTGGAAACTTCAAAAAAAACTACGGGATTAGGAGGCAGTTTTGTTGGTACTATTTTAGGGTACATATGATTTTTGGTTGCTCTATATTACACTTTTTTGTGGGGCAAGGTAACAAAAAATAGCTGTTTTGGCACCATTTTTATTTTTTGTTATTTACAGTGTTCATCTGACAGGTTAGATCATGTGGTATTTTTATAGAGCAGGTTGTTACGGACGCAACAATGCCAAATATTACTCAATTTTGGGGTTGTTTGTTTCAGTTTTAAATAATTAAAGCATTTTTGAAAAAAAAATATTTTTTAGTTTCTCCATGTTCTGAAAGCTATAGTTTCAAATGTATTTTTTTGCTTGTAGGGGCTTATTTTTTCGGTATAAGATGACGGTTTGATTGGTACTATTTTAGGGTGCATATGACTTTTTGATCGCTTAGTATTACACTTTTTGTGATGTAAGGTGACAAAAATTGGCTTTTTTTTTTTACACCGTTTTTATTATTATTATTTTTTTAAGTTGTTCACCTGAGGGGGTAGTTCATGTGATATTTTTATAGAGTAGGTTCTTATGGACGCTGCAATACCTAATATGTATACTTTTTTATTAAAGTTTTACACAATAACAGCAATAAGCATTTTAAAACAAAAAAATCATGTTTTAGTGTCTCCATAGTCTGAGAGCCATAGTTTATAGAGTTGAGCGAACACCTGGATGTTCGGGTTCGAGAAGTTCGGCCGAACATCCCGGAAATGTTCGGGTTCGGGATCCGAACCCGATCCGAACTTCGTCCCGAACCCGAACCCCATTGAAGTCAATGGGGACCCGAACTTTTCGGCACTAAAAAGGCTGTAAAACAGCCCAGGAAAGAGCTAGAGGGCTGCAAAAGGCAGCAACATGTAGGTAAATCCCCTGCAAACAAATGTGGATAGGGAAATGAATTAAAATAAAAATTAAATAAATAAAAATTAACCAAAATCAATTGGAGAGAGGTTCCATAGCAGAGAATCTGGCTTCCCGTCACCCACCACTGGAACAGTCCATTCTCAGATATTTAGGCCCCGGCACCCAGGCAGAGGAGAGAGGTCCCGTAACAGAGAATCTGTCTTCATGTCAGCAGAGAATTAGTCTGCATGTCATAGCAGAGAATGAGGCTTCACGTCAGCCACCACTGCAACAGTCCATTGGCATATATTTAGGCCCAGCACCCAGGCAGAGGAGGGAGGTCCCGTAACAGAGAATCTGTCTTCATGTCAGCAGAGAATTAGTCTGCATGTCATAGCAGAGAATGAGGCTTCACGTCAGCCACCACTGCAACAGTCCATTGGCATATATTTAGGCCCAGCACACACACAGGCAGAGGAGAGAGGTCCCGTAACAGACAATCTGGCTTCATGTCAGCAGAGAATTAGTCTGCATGTCATAGCAGAGAATGAGGCTTCACGTCAGCCACCACTGCAACAGTCCATTGGCATATATTTAGGCCCAGCACACACACAGGCAGAGGAGAGAGGTCCCGTAACAGAGAATCTGTCTTCATGTCAGCAGAGAATTAGTCTGCATGTCATAGCAGAGAATGAGGCTTCACGTCAGCCACCACTGCAACAGTCCATTGGCATATATTTAGGCCCAGCACACACACAGGCAGAGGAGAGAGGTCCCGTAACAGAGAATCTGTCTTCATGTCAGCAGAGAATCAGTCTTCATATCATAGCAGAGAATCAGGCTTCACGTCACCCACCACTGTAAGAGTCAATTTTCATAAATTTAGGCCCAGAACCCAGGCAGAGGAGAAAGGTCCCGTAACAGACAATCTGGCTTCATGTCAGCAGAGAATCAGTCTTCATATCATAGCAGAGAATCAGGCTTCACGTCACCCACCACTGTAAGAGTCAATTTTCATAAATTTAGGCCCAGAACCCAGGCAGAGGAGAAAGGTCCCGTAACAGACAATCTGGCTTCATGTCAGCAGAGAATCAGTCTTCATATCATAGCAGAGAATCAGGCTTCACGTCACCCACCACTGTAAGAGTCAATTTTCATAAATTTAGGCCCAGAACCCAGGCAGAGGAGAAAGGTCCCGTAACAGACAATCTGGCTTCATGTCAGCAGAGAATCAGTCTTCATATCATAGCAGAGAATCAGGCTTCACGTCACCCACCACTGTAAGAGTCAATTTTCATAAATTTAGGCCCAGAACCCAGGCAGAGGAGAAAGGTCCCGTAACAGACAATCTGGCTTCATGTCAGCAGAGAATCAGTCTTCATATCATAGCAGAGAATCAGGCTTCACGTCACCCACCACTGTAAGAGTCAATTTTCATAAATTTAGGCCCAGAACCCAGGCAGAGGAGAAAGGTCCCGTAACAGACAATCTGGCTTCATGTCAGCAGAGAATCAGTCTTCATATCATAGCAGAGAATCAGGCTTCACGTCACCCACCACTGTAAGAGTCAATTTTCATAAATTTAGGCCCAGAACCCAGGCAGAGGAGAAAGGTCCCGTAACAGACAATCTGGCTTCATGTCAGCAGAGAATCAGTCTTCATATCATAGCAGAGAATCAGGCTTCACGTCACCCACCACTGTAAGAGTCAATTTTCATAAATTTAGGCCCAGAACCCAGGCAGAGGAGAAAGGTCCCGTAACAGACAATCTGGCTTCATGTCAGCAGAGAATCAGTCTTCATATCATAGCAGAGAATCAGGCTTCACGTCACCCACCACTGTAAGAGTCAATTTTCATAAATTTAGGCCCAGAACCCAGGCAGAGGAGAAAGGTCCCGTAACAGACAATCTGGCTTCATGTCAGCAGAGAATCAGTCTTCATATCATAGCAGAGAATCAGGCTTCACGTCACCCACCACTGTAAGAGTCAATTTTCATAAATTTAGGCCCAGAACCCAGGCAGAGGAGAAAGGTCCCGTAACAGACAATCTGGCTTCATGTCAGCAGAGAATTAGTCTGCATGTCATAGCAGAGAATGAGGCTTCACGTCACCCACCACTGCAACAGTCCATTGGCATATATTCAGGCCCAGCACCCAGGCAGAGGAGAGAGGTCCCGTAACAGAGGATCTGGCTTCATGTCAGCAGAGAATCAGTCTGCATGTCATAGCAGAGAATCAGGCTTCACGTCAGCCACCACTGCAACAGTCCATTGTCATAAATTTAGGCCCAGCACCCAGGCAGAGGAGAGAGGTCCCGTAACAGAGGATCTGGCTTCATGTCAGCAGAGAATCAGTCTGCATGTCATAGCAGAGAATCAGGCTTCACGTCAGCCACCACTGCAACAGTCCATTGTCATAAATTTAGGCCCAGCACCCAGGCAGAGGAGAGAGGTCCCGTAACAGACAATCTGGCTTCATGTCAGCAGAGAATTAGTCTGCATGTCATAGCAGAGAATCAGGCTTCATGTCAGCCACCACTGCAACAGTCCATTGGCATATATTTAGGCCTAGCACACAGGCAGAGGAGAGGTTCATTCAACTTTGGGTAGCATCGCAATATAATGGTAAAATGAAAATAAAAATAGGATTGAATGAGGAAGTGCCCTGGAGTCCAATAATATATGGTTATGGGGAGGTAGTTAATGTCTAATCTGGACAAGGGACGGACAGGTCCTGTGGGATCCATGCCTGGTTCATTTTTATGAACGTCAGCTTGTCCACATTGGCTGTAGACAGGCGGCTGCGTTTGTCTGTAATGACGCCCCCTGCCGTGCTGAATACACGTTCAGACAAAACGCTGGCTGCCGGGCAGGCCAGCACCTCCAAGGCATAAAAGGCTAGCTCTGGCCACGTGGACAATTTAGAGACCCAGAAGTTGAATGGGGCCGAACCATCAGTCAGTACGTGGAGGGGTGTGCACACGTACTGTTCCACCATGTTAGTGAAATGTTGCCTCCTGCTAACACGTTGCGTATCAGGTGGTGGTGCAGTTAGCTGTGGCGTGTTGACAAAAGTTTTCCACATCTCTGCCATGCTAACCCTGCCCTCAGAGGAGCTGGCCGTGACACAGCTGCCTTGGCGACCTCTTGCTCCTCCTCTGCCTTGGCCTTGGGCTTCCACTTGTTCCCCTGTGACATTTGGGAATGCTCTCAGTAGCGCGTCTACCAACGTGCGCTTGTACTCGCGCATCTTCCTATCACGCTCCAGTGCAGGAAGTAAGGTGGGCACATTGTCTTTGTAGCGTGGATCCAGCAGGGTGGCAACCCAGTAGTCCGCACAGGTTAAAATGTGGGCAACTCTGCTGTCGTTGCGCAGGCACTGCAGCATGTAGTCGCTCATGTGTGCCAGGCTGCCCAGGGGTAAGGACAAGCTGTCCTCTGTGGGAGGCGTATCGTCATCGTCCTGCCTTTCCCCCCAGCCACGCACCAGTGATGGACCCGAGCTGCGTTGGGTGCCACCCCGCTGTGACCATGCTTCATCCTCATCCTCCTCCACCTCCTCCTCATCCTCGTCCTCCTCGTCCTCCAGTAGTGGGCCCTGGCTGGCCACATTTGTACCTGGCCTCTGCTGTTGCAAAAAACCTCCCTCTGAGTCACTTCGAAGAGACTGGCCTGAAAGTGCTAAAAATGACCCCTCTTCCTCATCCTCCTCCTCCTCCTCCTGGGCCACCTCCTGTTCCATCATCGCCCTAAGTGTTTTCTCAAGGAGACATAGAAGTGGTATTGTAACGCTGATAACGGTGTCATCGCCACTGGCCATGTTGGTGGAGTACTCGAAACAGCGCAACAGGGCACACAGGTCTCGCATGGAGGCCCAGTCATTGGTGGTGAAGTGGTGCTGTTCTGTAGTGCGACTGACCCGTGCGTGCTGCAGCTGAAACTCCACTATGGCCTGCTGCTGCTCGCACAGTCTGTCCAGCATGTGCAAGGTGGAGTTCCACCTGGTGGGCACGTCGCATATGAGGCGGTGAGCGGGAAGGCCGAAGTTACGCTGTAGCGCAGACAGGCGAGCAGCGGCAGGATGTGAACGCCGGAAGCGCGAACAGACGGCCCGCACTTTATGCAGCAGCTCTGACATGTCGGGGTAGTTGTGAATGAACTTCTGCACCACCAAATTCAGCACATGCGCCAAGCAAGGGATGTGCGTCAAATTGGCTAGTCCCAGAGCTGCAACGAGATTTCGCCCATTATCACACACCACCAGGCCGGGCTTGAGGCTCACCGGCAGCAACCACTCGTCGGTCTGTTGTTCTATACCCCGCCACAACTCCTGTGCGGTGTGGGGCCTGTCCCCCAAACATATGAGTTTCAGAATGGCCTGCTGACGTTTACCCCGGGCTGTGCTGAAGTTGGTGGTGAAGGTGTGTGGCTGACTGGATGAGCAGGTGGAAGAAGAGGAGGAGGAAGCCGAGAAGGAGGAGGTGGCAACAGGAGGCAAAGAATGTTGCCCTGCGATCCTTGGCGGCGGAAGGACGTGCGCCAAACAGCTCTCCGCCTGGGGCCCAGCTGCCACTACATTTACCCAGTGTGCAGTTAGGGAGATATAGCGTCCCTGGCCGTGCTTACTGGTCCACGTATCTGTGGTTAGGTGGACCTTGCCACAGATGGCGTTGCGCAGTGCACACTTGATTTTATCGGATACTTGGTTGTGCAGGGAAGGCACGGCTCTCTTGGAGAAGTAGTGCCGGCTGGGAACAACATACTGTGGGACAGCAAGCGACATGAGCTGTTTGAAGCTGTCTGTGTCCACCAGCCTAAATGACAGCATTTCATAGGCCAGTAGTTTAGAAATGCTGGCATTCAGGGCCAGGGATCGAGGGTGGCTAGGTGGGAATTTACGCTTTCTATCAAATGTTTGTGAGATGGAGAGCTGAACGCTGGCGTGTGACATGGTTGAGACGCTTGGTGACGGAGGTGGTGGTGGTGGTGTTGGTGGTACATCCCCTGTTTGCTGGGCGGCAGGTGCCAACGTTCCTCCAGAGGCGGAGGAAGAGGCCGAGGCGGCAGCAGCAGAATAGGCCGAGGCGGCAGCAGCAGAAGAGGTAGCAGGGGGAGCCTGAGTGACTTCCTTGGTTTTAAGGTGTTTACTCCACTGCAGTTCATGCTTTGCATGCAGGTGCCTGGTCATGCAGGTTGTGCTCAGGTTCAGAACGTTAATGCCTCGCTTCAGGCTCTGATGGCACAGCGTGCAAACCACTCGGGTCTTGTCGTCAGCACATTGTTTGAAGAAGTGCCATGCCAGGGAACTCCTTGAAGCTGCCTTTGGGGTGCTCGGTCCCAGATGGCGGCGGTCAGTAGCAGGCGGAGTCTCTTGGCGGCGGGTGTTCTGCTTTTGCCCACTGCTCCCTCTTTTGCTACGCTGTTGGCTCGGTCTCACCACTGCCTCTTCCTCCGAACTGTGAAAGTCAGTGGCACGACCTTCATTCCATGTGGGGTCTAGGACCTCATCGTCCCCTGCATCGTCTTCCACCCAGTCTTGATCCCTGACCTCCTGTTCAGTCTGCACACTGCAGAAAGACGCAGCAGTTGGCACCTGTGTTTCGTCATCATCAGAGACATGCTGAGGTGGTATTCCCATGTCCTCATCATCAGGAAACATAAGTGGTTGTGCGTCAGTGCATTCTATGTCTTTCACCGCTGGGGAAGGGCTAGGTGGATGCCCTTGGGAAACCCTGCCAGCGGAGTCTTCAAACAGCATAAGAGACTGCTGCATAACTTGAGGCTGAGACAGTTTCCCTGGTATGCATGGGGGTGATGTGACAGACTGATGGGGTTGGTTTTCAGGCGCCATCTGTGCGCTTTCTGCAGAAGACTGGGTGGGAGATAATGTGAACGTGCTGGATCCACTGTCGGCCACCCAATTGACTAATGCCTGTACCTGCTCAGGCCTTACCATCCTTAGAACGGCATTGGGCCCCACCATATATCGCTGTAAATTCTGGCGGCTACTGGGACCTGAGGTAGTTGGTACACTAGGACGTGTGGATGTGGCAGAACGGCCACGTCCTCTCCCAGCACCAGAGGGTCCACTAACACCACCACGACCATGTCCACGTCCGCGTCCCTTACTAGATGTTTTTCTCATTGTTATGGTTCACCACAACAACAAATATATTATTTGGCCCAATGTATTGTATTCAAATTCAGCGGGATATAAATTTGAGGCCTAGTATTTAGGCGCTGGGTGACCGGTATGGATTTAGTGACAGAATTAGACTTGGAAATGCACAGAAGCGTGTGTGTGAAGTTATTCTGAATGACCCTATGTGCACCTTCAATATTATATACCCTTTTAGGGATAGATTTCAAATAGCTCTGATATAGCAGAAACCACTAAATTATGAAATTGCTAAATTGGGAATTGTACTTCAACCCAGAACAAAAAATGTGCTTTGACGGACACTAAATATCTTGCCCAGCAACAACAGTACAGCGGTGGGTAACGAGAGATTTAGAGGGATTTAAATTTGAGGCCTAGTATTTAGGCGCTGGGTGACAGGTATGGGTTTAGTGACAGAATTAGACTTGGAAATACACAGTAGCGGGTGTGTGTGAAGTTATTCTGAATGACCCAATGTGCACCTTCAATATTATATACCCTTTTAGGGATAGATTTCAAATAGCTCTGATATAGCAGAAACCACTAAATTATGAAATTGCTAAATTGGGAATTGTACTTCAACCCAGAACAAAAAATGTGCTTTGACGGACACTAAATATCTTGCCCAGCAACAACAGTACAGCGGTGGGTAACGAGAGATTTAGAGGGATTTAAATTTGAGGCCTAGTATTTAGGCGCTGGGTCACCGGTATGGATTTAGTGACAGAATTAGACTTGGAAATGCACAGAAGCGTGTGTGTGAAGTTATTCTGAATGACCCTATGTGCACCTTCAATATTATATACCCTTTTAGGGATAGATTTCAAATAGCTCTGATATAGCAGAAACCACTAAATTATGAAATTGCTAAATTGGGAATTGTACTTCAACCCAGAACAAAAAATGTGCTTTGACGGACACTAAATATCTTGCCCAGCAACAACAGTACAGCGGTGGGTAACGAGAGATTTAGAGGGATTTAAATTTGAGGCCTAGTATTTAGGCGCTGGGTGACAGGTATGGGTTTAGTGACAGAATTAGACTTGGAAATACACAGTAGCGGGTGTGTGTGAAGTTATTCTGAATGACCCAATGTGCACCTTCAATATTATATACCCTTTTAGGGATAGATTTCAAATAGCTCTGATATAGCAGAAACCACTAAATTATGAAATTGCTAAATTGGGAATTGTACTTCAACCCAGAACAAAAAATGTGCTTTGACGGACACTAAATATCTTGCCCAGCAACAACAGTACAGCGGTGGGTAACGAGAGATTTAGAGGGATTTAAATTTGAGGCCTAGTATTTAGGCGCTGGGTGACAGGTATGGGTTTAGTGACAGAATTAGACTTGGAAATACACAGTAGCGGGTGTGTGTGAAGTTATTCTGAATGACCCAATGTGCACCTTCAATATTATATACCCTTTTAGGGATAGATTTCAAATAGCTCTGATATAGCAGAAACCACTAAATTATGAAATTGCTAAATTGGGAATTGTACTTCAACCCAGAACAAAAAATGTGCTTTGACGGACACTAAATATCTTGCCCAGCAACAACAGTACAGCGGTGGGTAACGAGAGATTTAGAGGGATTTAAATTTGAGGCCTAGTATTTAGGCGCTGGGTCACCGGTATGGATTTAGTGACAGAATTAGACTTGGAAATGCACAGAAGCGTGTGTGTGAAGTTATTCTGAATGACCCTATGTGCACCTTCAATATTATATACCCTTTTAGGGATAGATTTCAAATAGCTCTGATATAGCAGAAACCACTAAATTATGAAATTGCTAAATTGGGAATTGTACTTCAACCCAGAACAAAAAATGTGCTTTGACGGACACTAAATATCTTGCCCAGCAACAACAGTACAGCGGTGGGTAACGAGAGATTTAGAGGGATTTAAATTTGAGGCCTAGTATTTAGGCGCTGGGTGACAGGTATGGGTTTAGTGACAGAATTAGACTTGGAAATACACAGTAGCGGGTGTGTGTGAAGTTATTCTGAATGACCCAATGTGCACCTTCAATATTATATACCCTTTTTGGGATAGATTTCAAATAGCTCTGATATAGCAGGAACCACTAAATTATGAAATTGCTAAATTGGGAATTGTATTTCAACCCAGAACAAGAAATGTGCTTGAACGGACACTAAATAACTCGCCCAGCTACAGCACTAGGGACAGATTTAGCTGGATATAAATTTGAGGCCTAGTATTTAGGCGCTGGGTGACCGGTATGGATTTAGTGACAGAATTAGACTGGGATATGGCCAAAAAATAAACAGACTATTGCTGGTTAAATGCACTTGGTGTGACAGCTTCACCCTGATGTAGGCTTTAGCCAAAAAACAACCACACCATTGAGGGTTAAATGCACTTGGTGACAGGCGCAGCTTGCCCCTGATTTTGTATATGGCCAAAAAATGAACAGACTATTGCTGGTTAAATGCACTTGGTGTCACAGCTTGACCAACCACACTACTGAGGGTTAAATGCACTTGGTGACGGGCGCAGCTTGCCCCTGATGTAGTATATGGCCAAAAAATAAACAGACTATTGCTGGTTAAATGCACTTGGTGTGACAGCTTCACCCTGATGTAGGCTTTAGCCAAAAAACAACCACACCATTGAGGGTTAAATGCACTTGGTGACAGGCGCAGCTTGCCCCTGATTTTGTATATGGCCAAAAAATGAACAGACTATTGCTGGATAAATGCACTTGGTGTGACAGCTTCACCCTGATGTAGGCTTTAGCCAAAAAACAACCACACCATTGAGGGTTAAATGCACTTGGTCGCAGCTTGTGCTGGCGCACCACAAGACACAAAATGGCCGCCGATCACCCCAGAAAAATGAGACTGACAAACGGTCTGTGCAGCCTAAAAACAGTGAGCAATTGAGGATCAGCAGCTCAATGATCCACAGCTGCAGATCGATCAGTTAATCAAGTCCTTTGGAGGAGTTAATCTGCCTAATCTCGCCCTACTGTCGCAGCCGCAACCTCTCCCTACGCTAATCAGAGCAGAGTGACGGGCGGCGCTATGTGACTCCAGCTTAAATAGAGGCTGGGTCACATGGTGCTCTGGCCAATCACAGCCATGCCAATAGTAGGCATGGCTGTGATGGCCTCTTGGGGCAAGTAGTATGACGCTTGTTGATTGGCTGCTTTGCAGCCTTTCAAAAAGCGCCAAGAAAGCGTCACAAAAGCGCGAAGAAAGCGACGAACACCGAACCCGAACCCGGACTTTTACGAAAATGTCCGGGTTCGGGTCCGTGTCACGGACACCCCAAAATTCGGTACGAACCCGAACTATACAGTTCGAGTTCGCTCATCCCTAATAGTTTATTTTAAATTTTTTGGGCGATTTGTCTTAGGTAGGGTATCATTTTTACGGCATGAGATGACTGTTTTTATTGGCACTATTTTGGGGTGCATATGACTTTTTGATCGCTGTTATTATACTTTTTGTGATATAAGGTGACAAAAAATAGCTTTTTGGACACCATTTTTATTTTATATTTCTTTACGGTGTTTAGGTCATGTGGTACTTTTATAGAGCAGGTTGTTACGGATGCGTCGATACCTAATATGGCTACCTTTTTTTTTTTTATTATTCTTTTTACATTTAACACAATAAAAGCATCTTTGAACCAAAAAAAAATATCATGTTTTTGTCTCCATAGTCTGATCAATAGATTTTTTATTTTTTTTGGCTGATTGTCTTAGGTAGGGGCTCATTTTTTGCGGGATGTGGTGATGTTTAGATTGGTACTATTTTGGGGGCATATACCTTTTTGATCGCTTGGTGTTGCACTTTTAGTTATGTAAGGTGACAAAAAATGTTTTTTAGCACAGATTAAATTTTTTCGACTGTGTGTTCACCTGAGGGGTTAGGTCATGTGATGTTACGGACGTGGTGATACCTAATATGTCTACTTTTCTATTTTTGGGGGAAAAGGATGCTTTTTTTTCTTCAAACTTTTACTTTTTTTTATATAAAACTTTATTATTTATTTATTTTTTTTTCGCATTTTTTTTTTTTTTGTCCCACTCTGGGACTTCAACTTTTGGACATCTGATCTCCTTTAAAATGCATCACAATACTTCTGTATTGTAATGCATTGGCTGTAAGTGTATTACACACTGTAAAACACTTACAATCTTCTTCCTGTGAGATCCAGGGGGCTTGATCTCACAGGCTGCCATGTAAGGCAGCCACGATGCCTAATGAAGGTATCGGGCTGCATTCCCTGCCACCGGGTCTCTACGTAGTACACACAGGGTAGCAGAAAAGGAGGTGCCCTCACCTAATACAGTAATAGCAAAATGAATGAGATTTGATAAATCTCATGTACACTTTGCTTTTTTCTTCCATGCTGAAATTGAACTCCTGTGTGGATATTAAAATTCACAGTGTAACAGATCTCCTGGCACCCCGACTGCGTACCTCCGTTGATGGATGCTCCGAGGGCTCCAAGCACTCCGCTCGACACCGTAACCACAACAGGAACAGCTCTTACAAGAGCTAGGATTTGTAGCCAGGGGAGTATACAGCGTATAGCAATCCCCACACACATGAGACTAGGCTCTAGGGTGAATGTAAAACAGGAACTCACTTTATTGAAGACCAACTCAATATATGTACAGTTCAAGAAGTCTAACAACATAACACAATCAACCATGAACAACATGCAAACAGACATCTCACACCCCCCCCCCCCCCCCCACACACACACACTCCATAATGAATGAATAGGGAGAGAGGAGACACATGTGATGGGATTATCTTCTGAGTGTATCATAGGGTGATCTACTCATATAGGAGACGGCTGCTCCGATAATCAGCTATCTTAATCCCATCACTTACACAATCAGTGGGAGTCTCAGTGCAGGGTTAACCCCTTTTTGTGTTGCTGAATTCACACCCTGCACCTTTAGTGGGCAATAGGAAATATGTGTCATATAAATTCCACAAATAAATCAGGGTTCATAGTTCCTTGTAACCCCAAAAGGTCTGAGGAGGTCTCCATAGTTCTGGGTCCATAGTCCGTAGGAAGGAGGCTAGCCCTCAGGCTTCTCCAGTGACGGTTCAGTCCATCACACACAGCATGTAAATTTGTTTATATTTTTTTTGCAATTCCACACCTTATATAGAGTGGTTTTCCCTATAGACTTCAATGGATAGACTTCAAGATTAGTAGTGCAGATTTATGTGCGTTTTATGCAGTTTTGGTGCAGATTTCATGTGGATTTTCTGCATACAAATCTGCACCGTGTGCAGGCAACCTAAAAATCATTGTGGTGGCTTTACACTTTTTTATTTTATTTTTTAAATTGCACTACAGTTCTTGAAGGAGTTTTTTTGAGCCAAAGACAAAAGTGGATCCAGTAGGAATAATGTAAATCCTTCCTTTTGATTAAACATATGGCTTTCCCTCAAGACTGCATGAAAAACTGCCACAAAAGCTGTGGCTGTGAAAAAAATAAACTCTGAAACCTTTCGTATAGCCTAAATTCAAATTCTAAGAAAAACAAGGGTTTCTGTCAACTAGTACTGACTGCTTTCATTACCCATGGTTACAATCCGAAAACAAATCATATATGTATGGCGGGAGACCATAACCACATCCTTCACCTGAATGGGCCCCCAATCCAAATTGTCACACCATGACCACTACAAGTACCACTAAAGAGTCACTGAGCAATGTTTCTAAACAAAAAACTGTACAAAGGCCGATATTACCACCATAGAGTAGTAGATACGTTTTACACAGGTGCTCTGCAGAACATTAGTGATTACAGCGCAGTTATATACCCAATGGCTTACAGTTGACGTCTGTGATTGGAATAGTTCACTTTTCCTGTATTCTGAATCTGGGACCACCATGAAAACTAATTGCATCCGCCACTTTTGTCTGCAGAGATTGTGACTGAGACATCTATGGCTCCTCACTTTTCCAGCAGCCAACCCATCTTTCCCAAACCTACACAAACTCCCCATCCTGCTGATACTCCCAATTCTGTGTCAGTTGCTGCCGCATCTGCCCCATTACTGTACATACTGCATAGCAAGATGTCCACAAATATTGCACTTAATGTAACTTATTGTACTTATTAATGCCCCTTTCACCACAGAATAATTATAAATGCCCCTTGTGCATATCACACGCAGGGGGGCATTTTGTGGTGACGTCATCCCGATGCCTTCACAGGGACACTGACATCCAGTATGTGTTCTGACATCCTGTAGGCCGCAGGAGTGGCCTCCCATGGCTTTAACTATTTTGGTGTCTTGCAGGTGCCAATACAATTGATGGTAGTATTCACCAGACCACTCAAACTTGGGAAGGCCCACCATGCGAGTATGCCCAGGACCGCTGTCCCCCATGCACCCTCACTAGCTACATCTCAGAGTCTGTCCTTAACCCACAGTCCTATTGACTCCATCTGGCTGGTCGTCTACTATCGGTACACTCGACAAAAAAGGCAGGAAAGAAGGCAGAGTAACACATAGCTGCAGGATCAGACTACATGTAGGGTTTGTTTATAGTCTGTAGTCATGGAAACACATTGGTCTGTATATTGAGTTGTATACACAAAAGATTTAAAAGATTTATGTTTTTTACACTTCCCATAGGGGAACTACTGTATAACAAGCAATCATTGCATTAGCATTGGAGTCTATGAGAAATGTACTAGTTTCCTGTGGAGCTCTGCTTAAGACAGGGGCATTATAGGAAACACTATGCAGCAGCCTCCTGTCATTCTGTATCGATCTACGTCTTTTTTGTAGAGAAAGGATTAAGCGCATGCTGTCCAGACCCAGTTCACTCAACATCAGCATATTATCGTTTGTTTTCTGCTGCAATAAGATAAAAATTGGTTTCCTGCCTGATAAACAATAGTGATGAGCGGCAGGGGTCATATTCAAATTCGCGATATTTCGTGAATATTTTGTAGAATATTCATCGAATATTCGCAAATTATAATATTCGTTATATTCTACGATTATTTTTACTCGAAAGATCGGCAAGGTAATGATAATGTAATATGCGAATTTTTGTAATGCGAATTTTTGTAATGCTAATTTTTAAACTTTTAGACAAAGAATATTATATACACTATATTAGCTAAATTGCTCTATATTCGATTTTTTTTTGAATATTCGCTATATTGCTATAACTTTGTTTTTTCGAATATTCGTAATATTCTAAAACAAGAATATATAGCAATATAGCGAATATTCGAAAAAAACGAATATAATCTTTTTTTTAATAGTTGTAATTTTTTTCCAATCTGAACTTCAAATGAGAAAAAAATTACAACTATTAGACAAAGAAGATTTTAGCACTATATTAGCTAAATTGCTCTATATTAGTTTTTTTTTTGAATATTCGCTATATTGCTATATATTCTTGTTTTAGAATATTACGAATATTGAAATAGCAAAGTTATAGCAATATAACGAATATAAGAAAAAAAATGAATATAGAGCAATTTAGCTAATATAGTGCTATAATCTTCTTTGTTGTCTAATAGTTGTAATTACAAAAATTTGCATTACGAAAATTTGCAAACAATACTACTCCTAAAGTCAAGTATATTGCAGCTTTCTTATTGGACCACAAGCTAGAAGCAGGGAGCAATCATGTGTACTGATAAAAAAATAAATAAATAAAAATCGAATAAAAAAATAATATGTTGAATATTCGAAATTCCGAATATATATTGCTATATTCGAAATATTCGCAAATTTCAAAGTACCTATATTTGCGATAAAAATTTGAATATTCGTGATCAACACTAATAAACCACAAGTAATTGTAAATTCAAATAGCACATGGCAGGGTAGACTTTTGGCAGTACTATGGTTATTATAAACCTGCAGTGATGCTTCAGATATTAGCAAATTAGCACTGTGGTGCTTGCCAGTTTGTTCACCAGGGTCCTGCATAAGCTCTCTCTGCTGTAATTAAATCTAATTATTTTCTAAAACACAGTAATATGCTACTATGTGCAATAATCATTTATAGAAGGCATACTCAAACAGATTTTTTTTTTCTGTCCGCCTTATTGCTGCAAGTCATTCATAGATTTTAGTTTGGTTTTATTTGATACCTAAAATATGAAATCTATGTAAAGCATGGACGCTCTTCATATGCCAGAGTAGTACAGAGATTAGGGGCCTACATAGAAATCATTGGGCACCATAGCAAGAATCTAAATTGGGCGCCCCCATGCCCTATTGGTAGCCCCTCAACTACCCGTTCCTGGCCAGTATATAAAGCAGTGTACTGATAATGTGAAGTATGAGGTATAAATTCCAGGTCATACCTCACATGTCAGTACATTGCGCTCTATACTATATATCTTAACACATTGGATCTATTATACCTTGTACCTTGCATTTCAGTATACTGCTATATATACCAAACATCTTAATACACTGCATCTATTATACCTAGTACCTCATATACGTATCAGTACACTGCTGTATATACTTTATATCTGTACACACTGCATCTATTATACCTCATACCTCACATATCTGTACACTGCTGTGTATACTACATACCTGTATTGAAAAGGATGAGATCCGCACACACTTCAATATCAGGTGCTCATATAGGACAATAGTCAATCCAACATTTGTAAGAAGATCTATGGCACCCCAGAGATTCTTTTCAAGTGATGCTTTGATTAATATTGCCCATATTCACATCATTTTGTTTATGTTTGTCATCCAGGATTAATAATTGACTTTATAGGCCATGAAAGAGTCCCAATGTTTCGGTCGAATAATGACCTTGTATATGTAAAGAATATAAAACAGCATATATGGAATATTTGGATCTACAAAATGATCTTAACCATCCGTATATGAGAATAGTAAAAATATAGTGTGATATATGTACACCAATTGGTAGATAAAGGAAGGAGGTATAGGTGTATATATGTGTACATATTGCTGAAAGTCTAAGAAAAGGGTGTGTATATCATAGAAATATAATAGAAATAAGCAAGAAAATCTTGCATATTTTATATATCTATATATATATATATATATATATATATGTGTAGTAGAATATGTCATAGAACCAAAAGATTTGTTGTAACAAATATAATGGTAGTCGCATATGGAGTGGAGGGGTCACCACATGAGGCCTATATATCCAACATAAGTGAAAACAAGAGGTGTAGGGCAAAAGGAGTCAGTTGCCTGTGGCCTCAAGGAAGGAGATTCGCTCTGGATGTGGCCGCCTATTTGTAGGTGAGAAAGTGTAGCGGGAGGTGACGCACAGAGGAACGGACGTCATTGCCCTGGGAGGCGCGCACCTGAGCATAGAGTATCGTGAAGTCGTGAAGGCACTAAGGGAAAGGAGAGCACTGTAGAGGGAGGACATCTAATGTGAGTTATATGGAGAAGATAGTATAGTCTGTATAAGAGGAGACTATGGGCCAGATTTATCATTAGCTCAAGTCAAAATAATGGAGTGAAAAAGTCACAAATTTTTGTGCAATCGCTAAAACTGCCCCCCAAAATTTGTGACTTTTATTGACTCTGCTCTATGCTCACCAGTTTTCTGAAAGTGGGCGTATTTTCTTATGTAAATTAATCTCTAGACAGATTTACTATTGTGATGATTTAAAAGGTTGCAAAAAAATTGCTAAATAATTGCGCAATTCCACTCCAGTGAGGACCATGCTTATGCGACTTTTTAATAGAACATGCAACTTTTTCGTCAAGACGTGCGACTTTTGTAAAGCCGCTTACTGAAAAATAAGCTGCTACCATCAACCCACATTTATCACAGTATTAACGAAACATTAATAAATCTGACTTAGCCAAAAGTTACTTTGGACATATGTAAAAGTGGAGTAAGATGTAAGTGTAATGATAAATCTGGCCCTGTGTGTGTTTTGTATATTTTTAACTTATTAGGGGCGGATGAAACGACGTAAAAACATAATTATAGAATACATTTAACAAAACCTTGAGATCAATTAATTTTAAGACATTTCTGCATAAATTGGAGTCACACAATCATAATGTTGAATGAAATGGAAAGTTATAGGAGAAAAAGTGAAAAATATAGAAAAATTGTGTAGAAGAAATATATAGTAGGAAAAAGAAAAAACAAAAAAAAGGAAAGGAAATTTGATGAGAAAACAAAATGAATATTAAAAGTGTTGTAAAAGTAAGCGGACATATAATGGAACATGAATTGGGAGCAAGAAAGGGTGAAAGTGGAGTAGAGGAGAACTGAATGAAAAATAAAAATGAACTATGAAAAATTACAAATGAATGATTACACATAAATAAGGAGTTAGTATAAATCGTGGTCATAGGTGGAGATAAATCTTTTAGAGGTATCGTCAAAATGAACCACATGGTGGTGAGGGCGGGGGGGCTTAAGGAGAGGAGGGGGAGTCTCACCCATGTTGTCTAGTAGGCTAAGGACTATGGTCCAGACTATCATATCTGTAATAAATGAAGCGACACATCAGATACATACATAACTGCTGTAAATTGTTAAGAGTAATCATAAACAAATTTTAAATATTACAAAAGAAATCACATTCTCTGTTAAGGCCCTTGGGAGACAGTGTATCCAGGCGGTGCATCCAAAAGGATTCACGTCTCAATAGTAATATTCGGTTTCTGCCCCTTCGTGGAGTCGAGACTTGTTCCAGGACTTGGAATCATAGAGACGAAACATGATGGTTATGTGTGAGGGCAATTACCCCTGCGTCTATGATTATGGGTTCCAAATTCGAATAGTGTAATATGCACAGAGAAGGCTGATACACGCAATGGTTGTAATCAGTAATCTGCTTTATTGTAACATTAGCACATTATCTTATACAATAATTATTGGTAGACACCCAACATCCATGCGTCACATAAACCACAAAAAGACAGAAGAAATGAAACCTTTACCAGAAAGAGGATCTTAAACTTAGAACAGCAAAAACTAGCATTTATACAAATAGAACAGGAGGGGGGGAGGTTGTCAGCTGAATTCCCCGCCCCAGCGTGCCTGCAAAGAGCTGACACTTGTCTAACATTTTAATAACCTCTAATTGAACTCTGGTTCAGATAGGTATAGGATATACAAGATGGAGTTCTATCTCTCACAATTCCCCCATTTTGAGAAATCTGTGAACTGTTACCGCCCAAAGGTACTTCAGAACAAGCTAATCCTATTCTGCCCTAAGGATTCCCTTCAGGGGGAACAGTACCACAGATGCTCTCAATAATGTCAATATTGTATCCCCTTCTTACAAACTTTATTAATAAACATATCTATGTCGGAATGGGGTATTATAAAGGTTGCAGGAGTAAGCCGGACGATTGTACATAAACCAGTGACATTTCTGAGCAACCATTAGTATGCCTTATGCCCACAGACCAGGAATATATCTTCTGGGACTGCAACCACCGTACTATTAAACAACTGAGTTATCAATTTGGCCAGTCGGACATCTTCTGCCAGTTCTGGTCCCTTTTCCTGACCCTCTGAGGAGTTAGAGGTTATTCCAGCAATTAAATCAACTAAGGTACGGTTGTTGCAGGCCAGATTCTTACCCTTTACAGGATCTATACCAACACCAGTCATTGCAGCCGAATTTGTCATGAGGACTAAAAGACATACCTTTCGACCGTATTTGCAAACAACAACAGTGTGTCCAACTTGGAAAGCATGACATATTGCACCACATGTTCTCGTTCCAGAGGGTAGAGCTATAATCAGCTGGTGGCCCTAATCTGTTTACTATGAACCAGGGGGGGCTCAGCCCATCCTGCAACGGGTAAGGGTATCTCCCTGTTTTTAGTTTGGACTTAATGCCTGTGAAAACGATAGTAGAATTGGCCAGTTCAGTCAATTCAGATAAACTGAGGGGCATGGCAAAATAGGGCATATTGGCTGAACTCACAGGACTGTGAGTACAGATCCAACACTTTTCATTTATCCCTTCAAACAACACCTGATGGTGCTGTATCAGAACATTTTCCCATTCATCATTCAGTGGACGAAACACTGCTGACACGCTCAGGGTCAGAGCCACTGTCAGTAGAATGACCTTCATCCTGTGGTTCCAAGACTTTCTTGCAGCGAGAAGCGTGTATCCAGTTGGGTTTTCCTTCAACCTTTACAGCGGTGTGGGTGGTCAACAGTCCTTTTCTCACATGTTTTTTTATCACCACCCAGTCTCTGGGCTGCAAGTTGTGAGTTCCTTCTATTAAGTCAGGATCTGGAAATGAAGCAAACCTGTTTATGCGTGTATTCTAGCCTTTTTGTGAGGGCCCATATGTAACTGGTCAGACTGTCATTATTCATCTGCAGCTGCTGGGGAAAGTACAACGCTAACCTGGGTGCACTTCCAAACAGGATCTCAAATGGGGACAACCCTGTCCTCTTGTTTGGGGTAGTCCTTACTGAATATAGAGCCAGAGGCAAGCACTCTGTCCAGGGCCTCTGGATCTGCCGCCTGGCCTTTAATCCATTCAAACGCTCAACTCGGAAAGCTTGGATCACCCCTAATGCTTGTATAACTTCCCTCTTCACTTCAACTGCGAAATGAGAACCTCTATCTGACTCAATGACTTCAGGAACACCATACCTGCATATCAGTTCACTGACCAGTTTCTATGCCATATTCTTGGCATTTGCTTTGGCTATTGGGAAGGTTTCCGGCCAACCTGAAAAGAGATCAACACACACAAGAACGAATTCATACACACCTACCTTTGGTAGTTGTATATAGTCTATCTGCAGTCTCTGAAATGGGTAAAGTGGCCTGGGGGGGTGCTTGCTTGGAGTTTTCACCACTTGACTGGGGTTATTCAGTGCACAGAGAAAACCCTGGAGCAATCCACCCTGTATTAACCACACTTACCATGGCACCGTTAGATAGGTGAGTGGGCCCGTGGGCCCCCTGAGCCATCATAGGATAGAGGGCTCTGGGTATGCATATTTTTCCTGACACTTCCCAGAGTCCCTGCCCATTCGGCACTGCTCCTCTCTGAGTCCAGGAGGTCCTTTCTCCTTCATCTGCCTATGCAGACAGTTTAATCAACACATCTTCAGACATGGGCTCCAGGGATCCGACAGGGATTACCTCGGGTTTCCAAGTCTTCACTGCTGCCTCTTTTGCAGCCCCATCTGCCCTGTTGTTCCCCCTAGCCTCATGGGTTTGTTTTCTGGTATGTGCCTTAACCTTGACAATGGCTACTTCCTCTGGAAGCAGTAGTGAGTTCATTAGTTCAAACACTAAGTCTTTTTTTTGTTTTTAATGGGCTGACCTGCAGAGGTTAGAAAGTCTCTAGGCCGCCATATGGGTTCATAGTCATGTGCAATACCAAAACCATACTTAGAATCTGTATAGATGTTCACCTTCTTCCCCTGAGCCAATTTACATGCCTCAGTGAGTGCCTTCAGCTCTGCCTCCTGCGCAGACATGTGCGGAGAGAGTGGTTCAGCAATGGCTACCTCATGCTGTGTGACCTCTGCATATCCAGTGTGGAACCGGCCATCCTCTCCCATATTCCTGCTTCCATCTACAAAACACTCAAAATCAGGGTTATCAAGAGGTTTTTCGGGAGAAAATCCAGAAGTTTCTTGTTGCATCAACTGTATACAATCATGAGAAGCATTTTCAGCTAAATCAGACAAAAGGCTACCTGTGCTACCCTGCCCCATTTCTGAATCTGTGATTGGTAACAAAATAGCAGGATTCAGAGTAGTAAATTTTTTTAAGGAAATGAGGGGTGCACATTGGAGTCTGAGTTGTCTAGCCATAGAAATATGGTTTCCAATGTGTGAGAGAGAATCTAAATCGCACATCCTCATTACTATGCTTTTGATACAACTACTGTTATAATTTTAAGCAAGATAAACAATGGCTATACAGCACTTCTTATCATAAATTTGCTATGCACTATTAGGAGGCATTGGTATACAGTTTGATCAAAGAGCATAGGCCCACTTACCACGACAAGGTCGCCTCCTTTTAAGTGGGGACCTACTCTAACTATGGCGCAGCGCAGTGCGGCAACCATCGCGCCCCCACACCGCTCCAGCAGGCAATGAGACCCAGTAGCCACACAGCACCCACTGTGCAGAAAAGCCACCAAGGCCCTGGGTCCCACTACTCCACCAGCACGGCACAAAAGCAGCGACGGCCGCCGCCCAGCACCGCATGTGAACTGGTGCAAAGAGCTCACCTGTTCACAGCCTCTCAGGAACACCAACTGAGATTTGGTAGGAATTTTAAACCCTATGCAGACTTCTGCAGATTAAAAGCACCTGAGCCGAATGGGGAGGAGTGCTGATCCAGAGAGGGGGAAAAAGCAAAGTCTATACAAAATATCCAATGTGTGAGAGAGAATCTAAATCGCACATCCTCATTACTATGCTTTTGATACAACTACTGTTATAATTTTAAGCAAGATAAACAATGGCTATACAGCACTTCTTATCATAAATTTGCTATGCACTATTAGGAGGCATTGGTATACAGTTTGATCAAAGAGCATAGGCCCACTTACCACGACAAGGTCGCCTCCTTTTAAGTGGGGACCTACTCTAACTATGGCGCAGCGCAGTGCGGCAACCATCGCGCCCCCACACCGCTCCAGCAGGCAATGAGACCCAGTAGCCACACAGCACCCACTGTGCAGAAAAGCCACCAAGGCCCTGGGTCCCACTACTCCACCAGCACGGCACAAAAGCAGCGACGGCCGCCGCCCAGCACCGCATGTGAACTGGTGCAAAGAGCTCACCTGTTCACAGCCTCTCAGGAACACCAACTGAGATTTGGTAGGAATTTTAAACCCTATGCAGACTTCTGCAGATTAAAAGCATCTGAGCCGAATGGGGAGGAGTGCTGATCCAGAGAGGGGGAAAAAGCAAAGTCTATACAAAATATCCAATGTGTGAGAGAGAATCTAAATCGCACATCCTCATTACTATGCTTTTGATACAACTACTGTTATAATTTTAAGCAAGATAAACAATGGCTATACAGCACTTCTTATCATAAATTTGCTATGCACTATTAGGAGGCATTGGTATACAGTTTGATCAAAGAGCATAGGCCCACTTACCACGACAAGGTCGCCTCCTTTTAAGTGGGGACCTACTCTAACTATGGCGCAGCGCAGTGCGGCAACCATCGCGCCCCCACACCGCTCCAGCAGGCAATGAGACCCAGTAGCCACACAGCACCCACTGTGCAGAAAAGCCACCAAGGCCCTGGGTCCCACTACTCCACCAGCACGGCACAAAAGCAGCGACGGCCGCCGCCCAGCACCGCATGTGAACTGGTGCAAAGAGCTCACCTGTTCACAGCCTCTCAGGAACACCAACTGAGATTTGGTAGGAATTTTAAACCCTATGCAGACTTCTGCAGATTAAAAGCACCTGGTTTGGTTGCACTTGTGTAAGTATGTCCTGTGTGTTTGCACAACTGTATGTTTCCACCCCCCCCCCCCTGCACTTACTGAAACTGATTGCTAAAAAGGAAATTGTGGGGAGGGGGGTGAGTGTTGGTGCTATCTATACACAGAAACTGCCATGTCTTCACAGCTGCTCATTAATTTCATTGCCTGCACTGCCGCGACTGCCCTGACACAGGAGGGGGCACCGCGGGCAACAGGGTCTAGCCTGGCTGTCTGTGACCCTGAATTTTAGAACAGAACAAGTTAAATTCCTCATAATATTTTGGAATACTCAGGGCTGGGGCTGAGGTAATGCACAGCTTCATTGTATGAAAATTATTCACTGCCTCTTCTGTCAGGTGAAATGGGTCAGATAACAGATAATCACACAGAGACTGCATTAACATGGAGGCATGTCTAATCCAGGGGCAACAGTATGACACCAGCCCCCTTAGGCTTTGTGCTCCTTTGGGCACTTGAATCCTTTCAACAGCCTCCCTTCTATCTGGGGTTTTCAAAATTGTCCTCGTTAACTTCTCTAGGAACATGAACCATCCTGTAACTGACAGGCGGCCCCTTAACGTGGGTTTCTTCTTTAGTAACAATTGGGTAACAACCGTACTGTTTTTTCTTTAGTTTAACTGGCTCAGATTCACAGACTGTTTTTCCCATAAATCCCACAGCCGGTACATAACAAGGGCTTAACTGATGAGGCTGCAAGAAACTCTTTCCTACTTTCTCTCTCTCACTATTTGTCTGGAAGTTTTTTCCTGTTCTGCTCCCCGAACTTGGTTGGTATGGTCCCCATGGTCTGTCTCAGTCCAATCCCAGAATTTGGGTCTGGCTCACAAGGCACTTTAACACCCCAAATCCTAATTACATAATTTGCCGTCCGGGTTTTCCCTAGGTCATCCTCCCTCGGATCATAATCTTTCTGGTACACCTAGTTAAATCGTTACCTTAGGTCCTCCTGCCTCAGACAGTCCTTCTGGTTCACCTAGTCAGGACTTAAGCACAGACACCTTGGGGACCCATTAGATCTATAATACCCTCAACAGGGGGTGTCCCTTACAAGTACCCAACTCTCCATCTTCATATGTTCTCTATCTCCGCAAACAGAGTTCCTACGGGTTCTGCAGCAGTAATTCTTGCATGTACATTTAACCCAAACACTTCTCACTCCCTAAGAGGGATGGCAGTAACAACCGGACTTGATGAGTAGCAACTTCAAAGAATCAGTACGGGAATTTCCTCTGCTACATTGCACAGTTTTTTGTTTTTGTTTTGTTTTTCTTCTTCTGAGGGGAGACACAATCAACAAGTATACACAATGAAGATAAACTTTTCAACTTCTTGTTTACCCACTTGAACATTAACAAGACTAAAACAAGTGGCACCACCCCTTTAACAACAAGCAGGGCTCACCTCACTGGCAGACAGGATTATTCCCCGGCTTCCACAGTTGGCCTGCTGGTCGGACCACCCTCTCTGCCCCTTCGTCTGGCAATTCCTTCAGACTTTCACAGGCAGAAATCTCTTATGGTCTCCATCAGTCCCGTCCCTGCGCTCAAAGCGCAAACTCCTGCCAGGGGAATTCTCTTGCCCTTGTTAATTGCTACCTGGGAGGCACCTGACACACAGCACAAACCACAGAAAACACAGAGAAGAATATCCACAAAAGAGTAAATGTTCCTTCTTAGTCTGGTTCTAAAGACCCAAAATGTCAACACCAGTTACTACTCACAGTATGATCATCGTCCAGAAGACAGACAGCCGTGATGTAACGAAACAAAGCAACTAGAGGCAGGCAAGATTGCTTACCTTCTCATGGGGCCGCGGTCCCCTCCTCAAGTGCCTTTCGTAATGCCCTGGAGGTCATTTATGTCGGCTACTGATGCTTCATTCTCTCTCAAACACCCAGTTTCAACCTCACAAACTACTTTTATACATATGTCAACAACTCCATTGCATCCATGATCCCTAATCCAACCACCATAAGTTTGTTTGAACTTTTCCCACACTTCCACTAGAGTCTTTTCTGTCTTGTAACCCTCTGGGACACTAAGATTATTAGCCATATATGTCAGTTGTCCACAAGTTTCATCATTCAACACCAAAGAATACAATTTCCTGACGTCAGCTTCTAATAGTCCTTTCCTAAAGCAGTGTTCTCTAGAAGACTAAAATTGTTTTTCCAGGGAACCCAACTCAGAACACAGAACTTCCCCACTATATACCTAGTGTATTCTGCACTGAGCCTCAACTTATTCAACCCCTCAGGGGGTTCCAGGGCTCCCGATTTCCCTTTTTGGTGTTCTTACTTATTTTCTGCAAAACATACTGCAGAACAGATATCTATGTCAGCAATCCCAGTCTACTGTCTCAAACGTCCTAGTCAAAAGTCTTACCCAATAATCATCTCTTTAGAGTTCTTTACCAAAAACAGGTTGGACTGTAAATCAGCTTTTTAGACTCCAACTCCACACCAATTTGGACAGACAGAAGATGAGGCACAGATTTTAGCAAGATTAAGTATTTTACCTTGCAGCGCTGCTTTAAGTGGATCTGTACGTCCTCTGACCATCTGACCGTGGTTATCGGGGTGTTGAAGCAGAGACGATTAGTCCAGCCCCACGTTGGGCGCCAAGTTTTGTGAGGGCAATTACCCCTGTGTCTATGATTATGGGTTCCAAATTCAAATAGTGTAATGTACACAGAGAAGGCTGATACACGCAATGGTTGTAATCAGTAATCTGCTTTATTGTAACATTAGCACATTATCTTATACAATAATTATTGGTAGACGCCCAACAGCCGTGCGTCACATAAACCACAAAAAGACAGAAGAAATGAAACCTTTAGCAGAAAGAGGATCTTAAACTTAGAACAGCAAAAACTAGCATTTATACAAATAGAACAGGAGGGGGGAAGGTTGTCAGCTGAATTCCCCGCCCCAGCGTGCCTGCAAAGAGCTGACACTTGTCTAACATTTTAATAACCTCTAATTGAACTTTGGTTCAGATAGGTATAGGATATACAAGATGGAGTTCTATCTCTCACAATTTTCCTTAAAATATACCTCCTTCCTTTATCTACCAATTGGTGTACATATGTCACACTATCTTTTCACTTCTCTCATATACAGATGTGGCGTGAGTGGTGGCACTCACCTTTACATGGGATAAGTATCCTAAAAATTGTCCCAGTTCTTGTTCTGTGTAAAAGGAGTTAATAGTGCATATGTATGGAGGTTTCTTTAGACTAGAATATTTTTAAGTTTTAATGGTTATATACTGTGGAATTTATGTTGTCCCTGCTCATATTACATTACCTATTTATTTCCAAGATAGATGCTACTTTTTAAATCATGCTTTCATGTGTTTGATTTATTAATATTTTTCCTTAGGTCACTTAGGCCTTGCTGACATGATGAATCCTGGTGAAGCTAAGCTCCCTCCCTCCCTTAAACATGACGGCAAAGAAGATAGGCCACCTCCCCCAGAAACAAAATCAAAGGTATTCCATTCTGCATGTGGTATTGATTTTGTGGCCTCGTTATATCGTTCATGTGATCTTCCATTACTTGATTATTTTCCTCTTTTTCTGTTTGGTTCTGTTCCTGCATGTGTTCTTCATTTGTTTTTGCGGGCCTTTGTTTAGATGGTCTGGATCTGAAAGTTACTAGTTCTAATGGCATCTAACTTTAAAGCAAAGGAGTAAATATGAGCTTGGGGATATCAAGCTGGTGGGATTTGGAAGGGACTTCTGTGCCTGGTTCCTAAACTGCAACCATATTCCCTTCTTGCCTTCAGTTCAAGCTTCTGTTGTTGGCCGTCTAAACAGCACCATAGGCATAATTAATAATTTGCTTTTTTTTTCCTTTAAACATAAAGCGAGCAGCTTTCATTTTATTTTCATTGACGGGACAGTCCATGCTTAAGCATTTCATGTTTGCTTGGAGTAAGCATGGTGGCTTAGTAACATCAGCCAAGCATCTAAGAACTTGCCAAATTGTGCACTAATTGCTAGCCAGTGAATTAACAATCTTGAATTCATGCATCTTATATGCTTGCCTTTTTCCCCCTCCCTCTTTCCATACGTGCAACATTTTTGCATTACCAGTTGAACTATCTCTTTTTGGTAATGTGTGCCCTGCTCTTGTCAATTTTTTTTTTTATTCTACAGGATAGCTACAGTTCACAGTGTATATCTCAGCCCCCAACCCCAGGCAACCTGCCAGTCCCTTCCCCACTGTCCCCAAGCTCCGCTAGCATCTCCTCCTTTCATGGAGATGAAAGTGATAGCATTAACAGCTCAGGCTGGCCAAAGACTCCATCAAGCCCTGTAAGTGGCCGTGTTTTGTTATTTTATATTTGGAAATAATTGAAATTACTGTCAGATTATTTTACGTAACTTTATTTAGTCTTTTCATTTTCCCTTTACCCTTTTTACAGTTTTTTTGTGTGTATCAGCTTAAGAATAAATTTGTTGGTAGGTGTCTGTTTCTATTCACGGTGTATTAACAGATGTAAGACTGCAATAGACATTGCCAGCCTGAATTTATAGTTTTTTTTTTTTTTTTTAGTTTAGGACATTGGTTAATATCAAATTGGTGGGGGTCCGATACCCGCACTGATCAACTGTTTCAAGCAGCCACAATGCTGGAGACTATACTGTGTATGAAGCTGGAGGCCGACCACTCTGTACACTATGTAGTGGCTGTACCGGGATACTGCAGTTCAGCTCCCATTAAAGTGAATATGAGCTGAGCTTCAGTATGCTAGTACCAAAAACTACGTGTACAGAGTTTTATGCATCCATCCGCATATAGTCCATTTTCGGCACTGCGGCGTTCTGAAACAGCTGATCGGTGAGGATGTTGGACCTCCACCGATCTGATATTGATGACCTAGCCTGGGGATAGGTCATAAATTTATGTAGCCCAGAGAGCCCCTTTAACACAACACAGTCAATTGTTACACTGAGAACACATAGTAACTAGACATGAGCTAATCAATTCTAATGAATTGAGTTTGTTTAAAATCAACCTTCTGAAGCAAAAAGAGACTGGCCCCAATGCTCAAGAGACTAAGGAACATAGTACAAAAGTTCATCTCAGACACGTGAAAAACAAATTTTGAACTAGTGAGTCCCAATTTGAGATTTTTGGTTCTATCATATTTTCCGAAGGTGAACAGATGATGGATTTTCGATTTCCACCATGATGCTAGGATAGGAGGTATAATGATGTGGTGGTGCTATTAAGGTTTCACTGTTGGAGTTCCACTAAAAATTGAAGGCTTACTTAATCAGCATGACTACTATAGCGTTCTGCAGCAACAAGTCATATGGTATGTACTGTCTGTTCAATCACTTGATGACATGCCAACTGTCTGGATTGATTTGCAAGAAGTTTTTCATAGAAGAGAAGAATGTTGGAGTTCTGCATCAGATAACTGGCCTCCAAAGTGACCTGACCTAAATCAAGGTTATGTTTTAGGGTGAATTGGTCCAGATACTTACTGAAAACGCAGCAAAGATACTCAGCAAAATATAGAAGCCCTTTCAAGACATAATACATTTGGTTAAAGAGGTGGTCTTACTTCAGCAAATGGTATTTATCATGTAGACAAAGTTAATATAAGGCACTCACTAATATATTACCCCTTTTGCTGGCTTATTAATTTTTCTATTATACGCTGCTCATATCCAAAGGTTATGATGACCACCGCAGCAGTGCAGATATGAGGTGGCCAGGACGGGAGCTGCTGTGCATGCATGCCTATACACTTCCAGTCCTGGTCACCATAAAGACCTGTGCTTTTTCCTAGAATGTGCAAACATGACCACCACTGCTGGATTGCAGGGTGGTAATAAGCCCTGGATACAAGAAGTGTATAATGTGCTGGAAAAATGAATCAGGCCAGCAAAGGAGACAACATGGACAATCGCAATATATTAGTAACTTCCTTGTATTAACTTTCTCTACATGATAAATGCCATTTGCTGAAGTGAGACAAACCCTTTAAAAGGGTGCCAAAATTTGCAAAGCAGGCTACTTGTAAGAATCTAAAATATTTTAAACAATATAAATGTTTGTCCAACTATTCAAGACATGTTTTAGTGTTAAAGGTATCGTCCAGTTGCATTAAATTTTAGAAAAGCCATATACAATGGCGTAAAATACTCTGGTGTAAATGCTTTGCCAGTCCTTCGATGATCTTTGTTGCTTCTGCTCCAGCAATGAAATAGCTACATGACTTGTGGCCCATTGGCTGTTAAAGTGATGATACAGCTGTAGCCATTGATTGGCTGTAGTGGTTGCATGTCATATCAACATGTCCTTGCTGGAGCAGCAAGAACAGCAAGTAGTGAGGGACTAGGAAACTGTCAGCACTAGAGCAGCAGGGGAATGGTAAGGTAAGAATTACTTTCAGGACAAACCATATTTTTGGATAGCATCCATGCGGCCAAGCCACAAATTATAGGCATTTTTTCAATGGGGCCCGCTAAAAGTGCGGGATGCATCCAGATTGCATCCATCTTTGCGTATCCTCAATTTGCCGACCGCAAAACTGATAGTCATGTGAATGCACCCTTCTTGTTATTTACAGTTTTTACATTTTTTTTAAACCAGCTTATTTGACTAGCCTTATTCTAATTTTAAAAAATAAATACAAATTAGACGTAAAAAGGAAAAGATTGCAACTTTAAATATACTAAATCAGACAAAAAAATAGAGGTGAAAAAGATGCGCACATGTTAAAATAATCTGTATAACCGAACCGAACATGAATGGATTTCCTTTATGAAACTATGGACATTTGCAGAGAAGTAAGTCTAGGGATGAGCAAATCATATGAATCAATTAGTGAGGCTTTACCCTAACACCCTGCCATTGGATTGACTGGCCCTCACAATCTTGCACATGCACCAATTCTGTGAGCAGCGGCACATGTTCAGAGCCCTTGGATTAAATTACAAATGTGAGAGTGCATGCAAAATCATTGATGCAGATTCATATGCATAGGCTATGTGCAAGATGTGCAGCCCTGTAATCAAGCAGGAGCATCCAGAGCTTTGGGGATGGTTCTTCACAAGTGTAAAATTCGTTATGGTGAATGAATCGATTTGTTCATCCTTTATTTGCTAACATTCACTTGCTAATGTTTGCATACATAGTCATGGCTGAAGTCTTTATGTTTATATATGGAATAGTTTAACCCTACTGTAAATTCTAACTATATTAGAAATCACTGGGAAGTTCGCCATTGATTAACAATAAAATGTTCTCTCTTTTTACATAATTCCTTTTTTTCTGCACCATTTTGGGTATGTGTTATGCTCTGCACTGCAGTCACAGAACTGTATGATATACTCGCTGCTGCCTATACACACTGTATGATACACCTATTTTTTAAAAGTAAGAAAGGCGGTGGCAAAGAATCTGTGACAGACAGCTTCTGCACAAAGTAGACTAGCAAAGATTATTTCACTAGTTTAAATATTCGCCACTAATGTACCATCCTTTTGAAGTTAATATTTTAGTTTGTTTCACAGCACAGAAGGTGTTAAATGTCAGTGTCTTTACCAGTTGTAGTACACTTTTGTTCACTTTGGTTGCTATGTTTTTTTTTTTTTTTTTACTACAAAGGGTTAAAAGGGTTGTCCAGCTGTTAATATTGATGACCTATCGTCAGGACAGGTCATCAATATCTTATCGGTGGTAGTCTGACACCCGGCACCCCTGCCAATCAGCTTTATGGTCTTCACACTGTGGGGTGGTGGCGTACTGTTATTTTAGGCACTCACTCCATTCACTTGAATGGATCTGGTACTTGTATTACACTGCACTTAAGAGACGACGAGCAGTGTAATAAATAGGAAGCCGCACTCGTATGGAGCTCCGCTTCCTCTTCAAACAGCTGATCGGCAGGGGGTGTAGGGTAGTCTGATACTGATGACCTATCCTGACGATAGGTCATCAACATTAAGGGTATGACAACCCCTTTAAGACAATTTGAATAGATGTGTATGCCCTGACTTACATGGTTCCTGTTCCTTGGCATGAATGTTTGAGTGAAGAAAAACAACTATATTGAAAGCATTAGGAAATGTATCTTTGTACATACGTGCAGATGTGGGAATGTGTTATGAACTACGTGTGCCATTACTAGTAACCTTCACTTCTAAATGCCTGCAGGAGTGGTATATGTGCACTGTATATATCGCTTTATAGTTAGATTTGGTGATTTGCAATGTTCTTACCCTCTTCCAACACGATACAGAAAGCCAACTCTTCTACTACTACTGGAGAAAAGATTACAAAGCTGTATGAGATGGGAAGCGAGCCTGAGCGCAAGATGTGGGTAGACCGATACTTGACCTTTATGGAAGAGAGAGGAACACCGGTTGCAACATTGCCTGCAGTTGGAAGAAAGCCTCTGGACCTGGTCAGACTTTACTTCTGCGTCAAAGAAATTGGAGGCTTAGCGCAGGTAAAATACATACAGGAATTTCATGTATTTCTTTTAAGGTAATTTGCTTTGTGATGTTGCAAGTGGCATGCCTCCAATGGAGGCAGACCACACAGCTGCTATGGGGACCGCGGGGGAAGGGAGTCTGGCTGCGGCTGAATGGCCCCGCCCCCTCAGGGCTGCCATTATTGCTTTTCGGGGCCTTGCTCTTCTTATTAGAGGCAGAACAGCATACAAACCCCTTTCCTGCCCTCGTTTGCACTAGCATCATTACCTTGATGTGAAAGTGCACAGTACCCTGCTCCTGCAGAATAAGCTGTATTTTTCAGTACTATCTCCCACAATTTACTCAGCACCTGCCACTGATTAATACAATATGTCACTCAAGATTGACAGGTTCCCTAGTAGGTTTGGGATTTGCACCTATGACACTTAACCTGAATACACAGGGTCCTAATTTTTTTTTAGCTCCCTCTTGGCCCTTCCTTCCAGTTCCTTGCTCCCTGTGTACGAGACAGACGGTGGCTCCGGACCAGCATCTCTGCTAGGTGCTGGCCAATCAGCATTACTGTCGTGCTTAGCACCCAGCAGAGAAACTTTAGCACAGGCAAACTTTATATAAAAAAGCAACAGTAGCGGGCACAGTTCATGGTGTGGGGGTAGAGGGAGGGTACAGCACACTATATAATACGTAGCAGCAGGCACAGTTCATGGAGCTGGGGAAAGGGCCAGGTGCGGGTAGTGAGAGGGGATGAGGCACGGGGGCCCAATTCAGATCCTTGCTATGGGCCACAATGATTTCTGTGTAAACCCCTGGTTGTTGCATTTTAATATTTAAATCTATGTACATTTCATTTGTTCTTTGTTGATCATAGCAGGAACCTCCATGGCTCTCCAGCAGTGAATTATGCTGAACAGCACTTTACTAACAAACAATATGTAATGTACTTTGTATATGTAGACTAAATAATACATTTAGAGCATGGTAAGTGTAGGCTTTTATATTATTGTTGTAACCTTACTGCACTTGCAAGAACAGTAATTTAACCATAGTTAAATGCATAGCAAAAGCAAATTGCTTCATTTCAATGCCTCACTGATGTAATAAGATAAAAAAAAAGCAAATCTGCATACATAAATTAGCTTTTTCTTTAAAGGGGTTATCCGACTGTGTGTAACTGATGACCTATCCTCTGAATAGGTCATTATCATCTGATCTTTGGGGGTCCAACATGTAGGACCCCCACCAACAGCTGTTTGAGAAGGACCCTGGGTTACTGTGAGCACCGCGGCCTTCCTGCTTCTGCTTCCTGCAACTCGCTCCCATTAATTCGGCCATCAATAGTCCTGACATCACTGGCCTAGGGTAAGCAGTTAGAAGGCTTGGATGTTGTAAGCTGCGTCTAGGCCACATAACCGATGGTCAAGATGTCACTGGCCTAGTGTAAGCAGCAAGAAGGATGCTGCGCGCACAGTAGTGCCAGGGCCTTCTAAAACACCTAATCTCAAAGTCTGTGTGGTGGAACTTGTAGACTTGTTATGTGGAGGCTCTGAACAATAGTGCTCACCATCTTAGTAGTGTTTGTGAGGTCATTCTTATCAACATGTTCAGAAGCTTCTAAATGATGCATCCTATGGAACAGAACTCCATTGAATGCTTATAAGTAGCCATTTTAAATAAGAAACACAAATGGTCTTCAGTAGGATCACAATGTAAGATATGATGAGAAATTCATCCCCGGTACAAGCCTACATGACTGATATGAGAGACAGAAACTTAGAGCGAGATTTATCACAAAGGGAACTTTTAAAGTCTGCTGTTCAGTAGTCTGCATAGCTGTAATTGCCACGTTTATTTAATATTGCAAGATGTTTGATACATTTGGTGCATCATTAAAGGGGTTGTCTCATCACAGACAATGGGAGTATATCGCTAGGACATGTCCTCATTGTCTTATAGGTGCGGGTCCCTCCACTGGGACCCGCACCTATATCGAAAACGAAGCCCTGAAAGTGTTGGAGGGCGCACTCCATTCATTTTCTATGGGGCCGCCGAAAATAGCCGAGCCAGCTATTTACGTCGGGCCTATATAAGTGAATGGGAGCGGTGGCCGGTCATGCGCGGTGCGCTCCCATTCACGTCTATGATATAGGGAAATAGCGATATGCTCCCATTGTCTGTGTTGAGACAACCCATTTAAGTCTAATGCTTCACTTAACACCTTTTTCTACTAGGGTAAGATTACAATATTTGTGCAACTTTTAAAAAGATGCAGTTGATAAATGTGGCTTAAGTCAGATGGACAGGCTAAACACTCCAACTTTCCCATCTATTTTTTAAAATTGGAGTGAGTGGTGCAGTATTTTAATGCACATAAGCCCAAAAAGCCCTATTTTGTGACCTTTTGAAGCGTGAATTCTGTGCAGGGCTTGATAAATAATATACACTCCTTGACAACAAAAAAATACCGTACCTATATAGAAATGTTTGTTTGCTGCAACATTCGGCATGCATATGTCTGTATGCAGTTATATACATAAATGAATACAGGTGTGTTCTAATTGCCACAAGAGGGCGTAAGAGTGCTACCCCCACTGTCCTATAAAAAGATTCTTAGAGGCTACTTTTGGGTAGTTACCTCTTGGTCTGAGGTTAACTGCTAGACATGCCACTACATTTTGCCCAGTTGACAGACTTTGAGAGGAGGGGTGCAACTTTTAACTGAAGGAAGCAGGATGGTCATTTTGACTAACTGCCCGCCATGTAGGCTTTTGTGACCTAGATTTTAGGAGGTGTTGGGAGAAGTGGTTACATGAGGCATGACCACACCTCAAACAGGCCTCAGGTGACCCAGACAGACCACCAACAGAGAGGATTCTTTGATATGACAACATTCACAAGCAGCTCCCACAGTTTTGTTGTCTACAATCCAGACACAGGTGGTACCTTCACACCCCTGTCTCTGCCCGGACCATTTACAGGTGCTTAGTAGGAGGAAATTTGGTGTCACTGTGCCCACATTCACTGTTGTGATGTCATGAGTGAGAACCCTGGACTGCTACGGACTGGATCTGTATTGTCTTTAGCGACTAATCAAGGTCAGTTTGTGATCCCATGACAGTCGGGTTTAATTATGGAGGCCTCATAGTGAGCGTTTTAATCCTGGCTTTGCTGTGAATAGACATACTGCAAGTGCTGCTGGTGTGATGATCTGGGAAGTCATTGCATAAGACTGTCAGGCACCCCTAGTAGTTATATCATGGAAACTAACAGCTCAGTGATATGTGCAGGACATTCCGCAACCACATGTGCTTCCAACTGGTATTTTTAATCAGGATAATGCTTACTCACAAACGGCAAGAGTTTCCCAGGAATGTCTTCTCCAGATTGCAACACTTCCTTGGCATGCCTGTTCACCTGATTTATCATCAATCTAGCATTTATGGGTCCAGCTGGGACACCAGCTTCAGCAACCTATGAGTATGCAGAATCTACAGACCCAACTGCTACATCTGCCACAAGATACCATACATATGCCTCCATGCCAAACCATATCTCGTCTTGTATCCAGGTTAGAGGCAGCCCAACAGGGTACTAAACCTCATTTCAATTATAAAGTTTATATATATATATATATATATATATATATATATAATTAGTGCCCGTCTCCTTAACATGGGTCCTCTACAGCAGCCCACCCCCTTAACTTTGACCTTTACAGCAGCCTGCCCCTTTAACAGTGAGTTCCACAGCACCCCACCCCCTTGATCGTGATCTGCACAGGGGCCTGCCCCCTTAACAGTGACCCCTACAGCAACCGCTCCTTAACCGCCTCCGGACCGCCTAACGCAGATGCGCGGTCCGGAGGCGGCAGCCCTGCGCACGACGACGCATATACGCGTCATCTCGCGAGGGCCGGGATTTCCTGTGAACGCACGCACACAGGCGCGCGCGCTCACAGGAAAAGAAGGTAAGCGAGTGGATCTCCAGCCTGCCAGCGGCGATCGCTCGCTGGCAGGCTGGAGATCCGAATTTTTTAACCCCTAACAGGTATATTAGACGCTGTTTTGCTAACAGCGTCTAATATACCTGCTACCTGGTCCTCTGGTGGTCCCTTTTGTTAGGATCGACCACCAGAGGACACAGGCAGCTCAGTACAGTCGCACCAAACACCACACTACACTACACCCCCCCATCACTTATTAACCCCTGATCACCCATGATCACCCCATATAAACTCCCTGATCACCCCCCTGTCATTGATCACCCCCCTGTCATTGATCACCCCCCTGTCAGGCTCCGTTCAGACGTCCGTATGATTCTTACGGATCCACGGATACATGGATCGGATCCGCAAAACACATGCGGACGTCTGAATGGAGCCTTACAGGGGGGTGATCACCCATATACACTCCCTGATCACCCCCTGTCATTGATCACCCCCCTGTAAGGCTCCATTCAGACGTCCGCATGTGTTTTGCGGATCCGATCCATGTATCCATGGATCCGTAAAAATCATACGGACGTCTGAATGGAGCCTTACAGGGGGGTGATCAATGACAGGGGGGTGATCACCCATATACACTCCCTGATCACCCCATGTCATTGATCACCCCCCTGTAAGGCTCCATTCAGACGTCCGTATGATTTTTACGGCTCCATGGATACATGGATCGGATCCGCAAAACACATGCGGACGTCTGAATGGAGCCTTACAGGGGGGTGATCAATGACAGGCGGGTGATCACCCATATACACTCCCTGATCACCCCCTGTCATTGATCACCCCCCTGTCATTGATCACCCCCCTGTAAGGCTCCATTCAGACGTCCGCATGTGTTTTGCGGATCCGATCCATGTATCCATGGATCCGTAAAAATCATACGGACGTCTGAATGGAGCCTTACAGGGGGGGTGATCAATGACAGGGGGGTGATCACCCTGATCACTCCCTGTCATTGATCACCCCCCTGTAAGGCTCCATTCAGACGTCCGCATGTGTTTTGCGGATCCGATCCATGTATCAGTGGATCCGTAAAAATCATACGGACGTCTGAATGGAGCCTTACCAGGGGGGTGAGCAATGACAGGGGGGTGATCACCCTTATCACCCCCTGTCATTGATCACCCCCCTGTAAGGCTCCATTCAGACGTCTGCATGTGTTTTGCGGATCCGATCCATGTATCCATGGATCCGTAAAAATCATACGGACGTCTGAATGGAGCCTTACAGGGGGGTGATCAATGACAGGGGGGTGATCACCCATATATACTCCCTGATCACCCCCTGTCATTGATCACCCCCCTGTAAGGCTCCATTCAGACGTCCGTATGATTTTTACGGCTCCATGGATACATGGATCGGATCCGCAAAACACATGCGGACGTCTGAATGGAGCCTTACAGGGGGGTGATCAATGACAGGCGGGTGATCACCCATATACACTCCCTGATCACCCCCTGTCATTGATCACCCCCCTGTAAGGCTCCATTCAGACGTCCGCATGTGTTTTGCGGATCCGATCCATGTATCCATGGATCCGTAAAAATCATACGGACGTCTGAATGGAGCCTTACAGGGGGGGTGATCAATGACAGGGGGGTGATCACCCTGATCACTCCCTGTCATTGATCACCCCCCTGTAAGGCTCCATTCAGACGTCCGCATGTGTTTTGCGGATCCGATCCATGTATCAGTGGATCCGTAAAAATCATACGGACGTCTGAATGGAGCCTTACCAGGGGGGTGATCAATGACAGGGGGGTGATCACCCTTATCACCCCCTGTCATTGATCACCCCCCTGTAAGGCTCCATTCAGACGTCTGCATGTGTTTTGCGGATCCGATCCATGTATCAGTGGATCCGTAAAAATCATACGGACGTCTGAATGGAGCCTTACCAGGGGGGTGATCAATGACAGGGGGGTGATCACCCTGATCACCCCCTGTCATTGATCACCCCCCTGTAAGGCTCCATTCAGACGTCCGCATGTGTTTTGCGGATCCGATCCATGTATCCATGGATCCGTAAAAATCATACGGACGTCTGAATGGAGCCTTACAGGGAAGGTGATCAATGACAGGGGGGTGATCACCCTGATCACCCCCTGTCATTGATCACCCCCCTGTAAGGCTCCATTCAGACATCCGCATATGTTTTGCGGATCCGATCCATGTATCAGTGGAACCGTAAAAATCATACGGACCTCTGAATGGGGGTGATCAATGACAGGGGGGTGATCAGGGAGTCTATATGGGTGATCACCCCCCCCTGTCATTGATCACCCCCCTGTCATTGATCACCCCCGCTGTAAGGCTCCATTCAGAAATTTTTTTGGCCCAAGTTAGCGGAAATATATATAGTCTCATGTGGTATCGCCGTACTCAGGAGAAGTTGGGGAATGTGTTTTGGGGTGTCATTTTACATATACCCATCCTGGGTGAGAAAAATATCTTGGTCAAATGCCAACTTTGTATAAAAAAAATTGGAAAAGTTGTCTTTTGCCAAGATATTTCTCTCACCCAGCATGGGTATATGTAAAATGACACCCCAAAACACATTCCCCAACTTCTCCTGAGTACGGCGATACCAGATGTGTGGCACTTTTTTGCAGCCAAGGTGGGCAAAGGGGCACATATTCCAAAGTGCACCTTTCGGATTTCGCAGGCCATTTTTTACACATTTTGATTGCAAAGTACTTCTCACACATTTGGGCCCCTAAATTGCCAGGGCAGTATAACTACCCCACAAGTGGCCCCATTTTGGAAAGAAGACACCCCAAGGTATTCCGTGAGGGGCCTGGCGAGTTCCTAGAATTTTTTATTTTTTGTCGCAAGTTAGTGGAATATGAGACTTTGTGAGAAAATTTTTTTTTAAATAAAAATCATAATTTTCCGCTAACTTGTGACAAAAAATAAAAAGTTCTATGAACTCACTATGCCCATCAGCGAATACCTTAGGGTGTCTACTTTCCGAAATGGGGTCATTTGTGGGGTTTTTCTACTGTCTGGGCATTGTAGAACCTCAGGAAACATGACAGGTGCTCAGAAAGTCAGAGCTGCTTCAAAAAGCGGAAATTCACATTTTTGTACCATAGTTTGTAAACGCTATAACTTTTACCCAAACCATTCTTTTTTTTTTTTGCCCAAACATTTTTTTTTATCAAAGACATATAGAACAATAAATTTAGCGAAAAATTTATATATGGATGTCGTTTTTTTGGCAAAATTTTACAGCTGAAAGTGAAAAATGTCATTTTTTTGCAAAAAAATCGTTACATTTCGATTAATAACAAAAAAAGTAAAAATGTCAGCAGCAATGAAATACCACCAAATGAAAGCTTTATTAGTGAGAAGAAAAGGAGGTAAAATTCATTTGGGTGGTAAGTTGCATGACCGAGCGATAAACGGTGAAAGTAGTGTAGTGCCGAAGTGTAAAAAGTGCTCTGGTCATGAAGGGGGTTTTAGCTAGCGGGGCTGAAGTGGTTAAAGGGAACCTGTCACTGGGATTTGGGGTATAGAGCTGAGGATATGGGTTGCTAGATGGCCGCTAGCACACCTGCAATACCCAGTCCCCATAGCTCTGTGTGCTTTTATTGTGTTAAAAAAACGATTTGATACATATGCAAATTAACCTGAGATGTGTCGTTTCCCTGAGATGAGTCAGGGATAGGACTCATCTCAGGTTAATTTGCATATGTATTAAATCGTTTTTTTTTTTTTTACACAATAAAAGCACACAGAGCTATGGGGATTGGGTATTGCGGATTTGCTAGCGGCCATCTAGCAACCCATATCCTCAGCTCGAAACCCAAAATCTAGGTGACAGGTTCCCTTTAACACTGACCATAGGTTACAGTCCCCTTAACTGATCTCCACTATTCCCGGCCCCCTGAACAGAGACTTCCACAGCGACTGCCCCTTTAACAGTGACTGCCACAGTACCCCACTCCCTCAGCAGTGAACTCCACTGTACCCTTCCCCTTTAACAGTGACCTCCACAGAGCTCCGTTCCCTTAAAATGCGACTTCCACAACACCCCAACCCCTTAACAGTGACCTCTACAGCACCCTGTCCCTAAACACTGACCTCCTTACCGGACATCCCCTTAACTGTGACCTCTGTCGTTCCCTGCCCACTTAACAGAGATCTCCACAGTGCCCGTCCCTTTAACAGAGACCTCCACCGCATCCCGCCCCCTTAACAGTGACCTCCACAGTGGCTGCCCCTTTATTAGTGACCTCCACAGTACCCCATCTCCTTAATAGTGATTTCCACAACACCCTGCCCACCTAACAGTGGCCTCTACAGCAATCTGCCCCTTAACAGTGACATCCATAGCAGACTGTCCCCTTAACTGTGACCTCCACAACAGCCTGCCCCTAGGGGTCCAGTTTTAGGCCGGACAGTCCAGCTTTCAGACTCCCTGTCCTCCGCCCGGCGCAGGGCCTGGACGGACACAAGGATGTCCTATTGAAAAGCTCACTCTGACAGCAGCACTGTGCTGTCTGAGCATGCAGTGCAGGAAGTAAATCACCCTCCCTCCCACCTCGCAGCTGACAGAAGTTGATTTTTCCATTCATTTTTTTCAATGCCCATTGGCTGCGCAGCGGGAAGGGATGTCGGCCAACTGGGTCAGGGGCATGGTTTAGCTGGGCCTGGGGGCAAGGTTTTTTAAGTTTGTCTTTTGAGGGTGGCCTGAATAGCCACCCTACCTGCCCCCTTAAATCTGATCTCAACAGCACTCCGCTCCCTTAACCACTACACATCCACCTATAGGATATAGACGTCCTATGAGTGGATGTTTATCTCTGAATGGACCTTCTGGAACATCCATTCAGAGATGGCAGCTGCACGCTAATCGTGCAGCTGCCGAGCGTGGGGGCCCGCTGTCAGAGACAGCAGGACAACCCAGAGAGAAGGAAGGACAGTTCCCAGGTGTCCGTCCCTTCTAGATCGCTGAATACACAGCTACTATGTCAGCCCCAGTTACAGAAGAAATCAATGATGAAGAAAAAAATAAAGTGAAGGTAAATGTCCCACAGAGGTCTTGCATGACCTTATGGGGGGTGCAAGGTGTAAAGTGAAGGTAAATGTCCCACAGAGGTCTTGCATGACCTTATGGGGGGTGCAAGGTGTAAAATAAAAAATAAACAATAAAGTGTTTAAAAAATTAAAAATTAAATAGACATTTTTGGTATTGCTGTGTCCGTAACGACCGGCTCTATAAATATATCACATGATCCACCCTGTCCGATAAACACCATAAAAAAAATTAATAGCTGTGAGAAAAAGCCATTTTTGTCACCTTACATCACAAAAAGTGCAACTTCAAGTGATCAAAAAGACAAATGTCTCACAAAAGAGTACCAATTAAACATCCCGAAAAAAATGAATCCCTAGATAAGAAAATCGCTCAAAAAATTAAAGTGAAGTAAATAAAAAAAGTATACATATTAGGTATCGCAGCATCCATAACAACGAACTCAATAAAAATATCACATGACCTAAACCCTCAGGTGAACATAGTAAAAAAATATATATATAGAAACAGTGCCAAAAAAAGCCATTTCACAAGCTGCCGGCCCTGATGGGCTCTCATTATGAAAGTAGATAGTGAGATAGGGCTGCAGGGCCGGCATCTTGCGAAGTCACATGTATGTACATACCTCTTCCCGATATTCTTAATGCAAAACCAAATAAAGTGTGGGGCAGCAGGGAGAGTCTGTGTGAACAGTGAGGCTGGCTGCTGCCCGCCCACTGCACAGTACAAGTCAAGCAGGAGAACGCTTACCCGAGATGTACACTCTGCCCACCAAATAACTCCTGCTTGTACTGGTCCACAGGAAGTGAGGATGAGCCGACGCATGCCCAGTTTACTTTCAGCTATGAATGTGCGTCATTACACTGATCAGACAGTGCGCATACATGGGATTTTGAGCTTCTGAACAAGTAAATAGGGGAGTGCCTACAGCGCTGAATAGAAAAAAGGCTGGACTCATATTAAAGTTAAACATCACGCTGGACTCAAATCGGCTCATTAGCATGCGGCGTGTGGCATCTTTGTGTGTATATTATAAGGTAACCATCTGTCACACCAGTAAGTGAATACATCTAAGGTACTTTTTAATAGTTAATGATTGTATATAATGATTTATATTATAATCAAATACCCACATGACAGGTTTCCTTTAACTATTGTGGAACACCTAAAAGGTTAACAAAGTTTGTAAAATCAGTTTTGAGTAACTTTAGGGGTGTTGTTTCTACAATGGGGTCATTTATGAGGGGTTTCCACTATGTAAGCCCCACAAACTGGTCCTTAGTGGATTAAGCCTTCTAACGTCCTAAAAAAATTTAAATGACATTTCCAAAATGATACCAACATAAAATAGACATATGAGGAATGTTAAGTAATAAATATTTTATGAGGTATCACTTTCTGTTTTAAAAGCAGAGAAATTAAAATTTTTGAATTATTTTATAAATAAAGGTGAAATATATTGACTCAAATTTATGACTGTCATGAAGTACAATGTGTCACAAGAAAACAAACTCAGATAGGCTTGGATAAGTAAAAGCGTTCCAAAGTTATTACCACATAACGTGACACATGTCAGATTAGCAAAATTAGGCTCTGTCAGGAACTGGGAAATGGCCCGGATGTGTCATCCACAGCGCCCAGCCCCTTTAAAGCTGACCTACAGCAGTGTAGAAAAATGGCTGGGTTGTTATGGAAACCTGGTGTACAAATGTGTGTATGTGGAGACTAAGGCCTCTTTCACACTGGCGTCATGTTTTTTGCCCGGATAAGAGGCGGGTGCTCGAGTGCAAAACATTGTAATGCGTTTTGCACTCGCGTGAGAAAAATCGCGCATGTTTGGTACCCAAACCCGAACTTCTTCACAGAAGTTCGGGCTTGGGATTGATGTTCTGAAGATTGTATTATTTTCCCTTATAACATGGTTATAAGGGAAAATAATAGCATTCTGAATACAGAATGCTTAGTATAATAGTGCTGGAAGGGTTAAAAAAAAAAAAAACGTTAACTCACCTTATCCTCTTGATCGCGTAGTTCCCGGTCGGTCTCTTCTTTAGCTGTGGGCTAAATGACCTGTGGTGATGTCAGATCACATGCTCCAATCACATGGTCCATCACCATGGTGATGGAGCATGTGATCTGACATCACCACAGGTCCTTTAGCCCACAGCTTAAAGAAGAGACCGACCGGGAACTACGCGATCAAGAGGATGAGTTAACTTTTTTATTTTTTTTAACCCTTCCAGCACTATTATACTAAGCATTCTGTATTCAGAATGCTATTATTTTCCCTTATAACCATGTTATAAGGGAAAATAATACAGTGAATAGACTGTCACCTAGAACCCATGCGTAAAAATCGCACCGCATCCGCACTTGCTTGCGGATGCTTGCGATTTTCACGCAACTCCATTCATTTCTATGGGGCCTGCGTTACGTGAAAAACGCAGAATATAGAGCATGCTGCGATTTTCACGCAACGCATAAGTGATGCGTGAAAATCACCGCTCATGTGAACAGCCCCATAGAAATGAATGGGTCAGGATTCAGTGCGGGTGCAATGCGTTCAACTCACGCATCGCACCTGCGCGGAATACTCGCCTGTGTGAAAGGGGCCTAAGGACATGCCAGCTTCTGTTGGCTGATTATGAACATGTGATGGTCTGTATAGCAGTTGGGATATAAAGAGAAAGACCTGCAAGCTTCTATTGGCTAATGTAGGTCATGTGCCATATTTGCATTTTTGGGGAGTATCTCAGGAGCGGTATGTCCTAGAGAGCTGAGACCCAGTCTAAAACCTTCCTAAACACCTGATTTTGTCATTGTAAATGCAACGGTGCGGATTCCTTTAGCGCACATACACATGGCTTTATATATTAGGTATACTGTATAAAGCTGAGTGTATGTAGGTCCGTTAATGGGGCAGATTAATGTGGAAATCACTGTTAACGAGATGGCGTACTGTGGAGGTCACTAATAAAGGGGCATCCGCTGTGGAGGTCACGGTTAAAGGGGAGGGGGCTGTGGATGTTATTATTAAGGGAGGAGGGGATTGTGGAGGCAACTATTAAAGGGGCAACGGGGTACTGTGAGGTCACTGTTAAGGGAGAGAGGTACAGTGGTTACTGTTAAGGGAGTGGGGTACTGTGGCAGTCAGTTAAAGGGGCAGTTGCTGTGGAGGTCTATGTTAAGGGGGTTGGGAATGGTGAAGGTCACAGTTAAGGGGACTGTAACCTATGGTCAGTGTTAAAGGGAACCTGTCACCGGTATTTTGGGTATAGAGCTGAGGACATGGGTTGCTAGATGGTTGCTAGCACATCCACAATATCCAGTCCCCATAGCTCTGTGTGCTTTTATTGTGTAAAAAAAACTATTTGATACATATGCAAATTAACCTGAGATGAGTCCTGTCCCTGACTCATCTCACACACAGGACTCATCTCAGGTTAATTTGCATATGTATCAAATCTTATTTTTTTTACACAATAAAGCACACAGAGCTATGGGGATTGGGTATTGCGGATGTGCTAGCGACAATCTAGCAACCCATGTCCTCAGCTCTATACACAAAATCCCGGTGACAGGTTCCCTTTAAGGGGGGTGGATACTGTCAATGTCTTTTAACGACACACACAAACATTAAACGAAATAGATTAAATATACCCGAGCGAAGCCAGGTCCTTCTGCTAGTATATGTATATAAATACTGTATTATATTATATGAGCTTCAAACTGAATCATTCTTTGGGTTTAAATCAGTACATGGGGAGAGCTTCATGCTGCTGTAATGAAGGTCCAGGTTTGGTCATGTTTTCATGTTGTTTTTGATGTATTCGAAATATAAAAATGATGTTGTTGCAAATAAAAACCTTAGAAAAGCATGTGTTCCCCATGACTGTAACCCTTTAATTGCAATTGGAGTCTTCTGCTCTCTAGGCGTGTGGCATGATCATTGATGTCTGGCACAGCTCATCCTCTTTGGAGCCTGTAGGAAATGAGAATGTATTCCTTCCACATTTACAGCTCCCACAATTACACTAAATTGTGAAATAACACAGTTGCTGTTATTTTTATTGGTTTTTAAATGAGTTCTTAGCAGCGAGTCCTTTTCTAATTGAAACAAGAGTGTGTGAATTTGCGCATGCTCTAGTGCTTTGGCTAGATCCAAATTGCCAGCTCTGCCGCAGATCCCTTCTGAAATGATCTTTGCATTATAGGATGTGGCGTTCAGAAGCCCCCAACGCCTTTTATGTTGCTATCAGCAGGTTCTTTAATGGCTTTATAACTGCAAGTAGCGGCTTTGCATTGCTGAGTGGGAGTAATGAGCGTTAGTTAAGAGACACATTAAAAAAACATAGGATGGTAAAGAAAAGGAATGAAGTGTGTGCTTTTCTCCCTACCCTACTCCTGAATGGGAAATAATTTACTAAACAACAATGTTTCCTTTATTTTAGGTTAATAAAAACAAGAAGTGGCGAGAACTGGCAACGAATCTGAATGTTGGCACTTCCAGCAGTGCTGCAAGCTCCCTGAAAAAGCAGTATATACAGTACCTATTCGCCTTTGAATGCAAGATAGAAAGAGGAGAGGAGCCTCCTCCTGAGATCTTCAATCCCGGGGACTCGAAGAAACAGCCTAAGATTCAGCCACCATCTCCTGGTAAGTGGATGGAATTACAGCCCGGGATTTCACTGACCTACTCTGTAATGATGGAAGCAATATTGTAGAGTTCAGTAACATCATTTTATTCTTTTACATAATAGAGAGTAGTTGAGATAAGTGAAGACATGACTTGAGTTTTACAGTGTAAATAGTGGTAATTCTTCAAGAATCATTGTTACTTAATATATATATTTTTAACCAGTTAGATATCTCAATACCTGTTTTGTTCTGTAATAAACATAGGAAAGCTTAAAGCGAACCCATCATTTGATTTCTCCTGCGCCATCTAAAACAGCATATGCTAGATCACGGATCACCAACCTCCGGCTCTGCAGATGTTCTGAAACTACAACTCCCAGGGTGCTCCATTCACTTCTACTGGAGTTAAAACAGCCAAGGATGTTTGCATGCTGGGAGTTGTAGTTTCACAGCAGCTGCAGTGCCGAAGGTTGCTAATCTCTGTGCCAGAGCAAGAGAAGCTGAACTTCATAATATATAGGACTATTTGATTTAATATATATTTTCCGAATGAAAACAAAAAAAGCAGAGTAGGGGCTCATGCACATGACCGTTTCTGTTTTTTGCGGTCTGCAAACTGCGGATCTGGAAAACCGGATACCGGCCGTGTGCATTCCGCATTTTTCCAACAATGAACGGCCCCTAATAGAACAGTCCTATGCTTGTCTGTGATGCAAACAATAATAGGACATATTCTATTTTTCTGCGGAACAGACATATGAACATGGAATGCACACAAACTCATATCTTACCGTGTCCATTCCGTGTGCATTCCGTTTCGTATGTCTGTTCCGCAAAAAAGTAGAACATGTCCTATTATTGTCTGCATTACGGACAAGGATAGGACTGTTCTATTATTAGGGGCCGGCCGTTCCGCAGAATGCACACAGCCAGTTTCCGTGTTTTGTGGATCCGCAATTTGTGGACTACATGGCGACATTGGCTTTGACTCATGGCCAAAAATTGCAGCATCACAATGCCACTGTACATCACAGTAAAAGCTCTCGCGGGCAGGGTCCTCTCCCCCTCTGTATCTGTCAATAGTTTCAGGTTTATCATATTTGTATATTTTATATTAAGCGGGTGATGCTAGGGAGGCTCGTCCCCTTCCCCGCCTCCCATTGGCTGCTCCCCTCCCCAACATCAGATGTTTTCATCCATGCACAGAGAGAAGCAGCAGTGGCGGTGCAGGAACCAGGAGTGTCGGGGGGTAAGTATATTCCATGTGGGGGGCCCGGCACATGGGGGGACACTTTATACTCTATGAACTTGGTTCTTCCATATACAGATGTAGCAGCGCTAGCGATCATAGTAGAGTCACGTGAGCGCAGAGCGATATCATGTTTCATTAGCAAAGAAATTGCGTAAAAAGAGCAGTGAGAAAATTCTGGGTGCAATTTGGGTTTGTAAACAGCAGATGGCGTATTGAATTGCAGTTTCATATGGTAGTATTTGTACATAATATAGTAGTAAATGAATGGTCCCCTGTGACTTTCCCCATCTGAAGCTACTGTACAGCTCATTTTATGTGATAAAGTATACACCGCTCAGCTGCCAGAGCTACCGCTTCCCAGCATGCTCTGCTCTCATACCAAGTTGACAGCGGGTAAGCGTGCACCATGGTTACCTTGGGGGTGGGTCTTTGGATGGGAGGAATGAGTGGGCAACGTGGTGTTTCCTGGGGGAGGATGAAGAACGAGCGGGCACTGTTGCATTACCTGGGGCAGGGGGTGAAAGATGATGAGTGGACACTGTGACGAAGGAACGAGTGTTGAGCGTGCCTAGTATGGCTGCCGCTATGCGGTTAACCCCTTGTCTCCCGCAGGCTTGTCCCGGATAAGGACTTTTCGGGCTGGATTGGAAGCAGCGCTGCGATGGCCCAGTGCAGTTCCAAGATCCCTTTGGTAGAAGTGCAAGAAGGAGTGAAAGCTTGAAGAAGTTGATTGCTGCTGCCACTGTCAAGAACAGAAAACTTCAGGCAGTAATTACTGGAGGGAAGAAGAAAGTGACTGTGAAGAGGAAAGGACCAAATAAAGCCAAGACTGGAGGAAAAAACAGCAAGGAGTAAGAAGACTTGCCTCCCCCCCCCCCCCCCCTACTTCATACGTAACCGTGTTCTTATACTAATCTTCTGATGATTATGAAGCTGTTAACTTTATCATATAGAGTACTAACAGGCACTCACACATATAAAACTGGATTAAAAATCATCAATTTATTAGACCAATTAACAAACAATAAGTGAATAAAAATAGTAAGAAGATTAATTGATAAAAACATTATGCAAATTTCGTAACACCATATTAGCATAAAATATTGGTGCATGTTCGCCTATATTGCTCAGCATTTACAGTGTTCCAGAGTGATGGGCGCATCAGGGTAAGAGGAGAGGCAGATGAAGTGATGTACCCTTCATGCCTAGTGCCTACTGTACAAGCCTGTGGGGGCAGTGCTATGATCTGGGGTTGCTGCAGTTGGTCAGGTCTAGGTTCAGCAACAGTATGTGCTCCAAGAATGAGGTCAGCTGACTACCTGAACATACTGAATGACCAGGTTATTTCATCAATGGATTTTTTTATTCCCTGCTGACACAGGCATATTCTAATATTACAATGCCAGGATTCATCGGGCTCAAATTGTGATTCAGGGAGCATGAGACATCATTTTCACACATGGATTGGCCACCACAGAGTCCAGACCTTAGCCCCATTGAGAATCTTTGGGATGTGCTGGAGAAGGCTTTGCGCAGCAGTCAGACTCCACCATCATCAATGCAAGATCTTGGTGAAAAATTAATGTAACACTGGATGGAAATAAATCTTGTGACATTTGCAGAAGCTTATCAAAACAATGCCTCAGCGAATGCGTGCCGTAATCAAAGCTAAAGGCAGACCAATGAAATATTAGAGTGTGTGGCCTTTTTTTTTTTGGGGGGGGGGGGGACACAGTCAGTGTATAATAATAACACACTTAATCAATGTGTATTTCTCAACATGTTATATCAATGAGACCATAAGAGAACCTGATTAGGGAATATTTGTATATACTGTACAGTGTATTCAATTCACTTCTGCTATTAGATATTTATGTAGCTCTTTAGAGGACTTTGATACAAATCAATATATTCAAAATATAAATATGGTATAAGTACAGTAATCAGAGTGATACCCCTAACAATACCACAGAAGCAGTATAGAAGCGCATGACCATAATATTCAATACAAGGATCCGTGCCATTCTAAAACGCTTCACTGCAGATTGAACGAACAGCTCAGACACGTGGGAAGTCGAGCAGAGACAACGCAATTAACTGCCTATTCTATACAATCATGAATACTATTTTGTGAATGGGATTGAACAAGTCAATATTTACAACACTATCTATATCTTAAAGAAAAGAAAGCAAACACTCGCTGTATACAATCATGAACAGAATTTTGTGAAAGGGACTGAATCAGTCAGTATTCATAATACTATTGATATTTTAAAAGGAAAAAAGAAAGAAGAAAAATGAAATATGTACAGTGTTGATCATGAACATTGCTTCATCTAATTATGTGTACTGTATAATCTGGATGTACTAATTTCTGATTCATTAATTGAAATACGAAAGCATACTTATATTCTACTACACAATTAGGAACGGATACGGATTCTGGACATCCTTAATTTTTATTTTCATTTTATATTTTTAATATATTGATTTTTGAACGCATCAAGGGCATTTTGATTAATGCACATTAATATCACAGGTCTTTATAGAGCTACATAAATATCTAATAGCAGAAGTGAATTGAATACATTGTACAGTATATACTAATATTCCCTAATCAGGTTCTCTTATGGTCTCATTGATTTAACATGTTGAGAAATACATATTGATTAAGATGTGCTATTATTGCTCTCAGTCATTTATATAATTCCACCAGGTATATCTGGCTGAGCAATATAGGGGAACATGCACCCAATTTTTAATGCTAATATGGTGTTTTGAAATTGCATTAATTTTTATCAATTAATCTTCTTACTATTTTTATTCACTTATGGTTTGTTAATTGGTCTAATAAATTGCAGATTTTTAATTCAGTTCCATATGTGTGAGTGCCTGTTAGTACTCTGTATGATAAAGTTAACGGCTTCATAATCATCAGAAGATAAGTGTAAGAACACTGTTATGTATGAAGTGGCGGGAGGAAAGTTAAGTCTTCTTACTCCTTGCTGTTCTTTCCTCCAGTCTTGGCCTTATTAGGTCCTTTCCTCTTCACAGTCACTTTCTTCTTCCCTCCAGTAATTACAGCCTGAAGTTCTCTCAGTGACAGCATCAATAATCCTCCACTTCTTCAAGTTTTCACTCCTTCCTGTGCTTCTGTCGAAGGGATCTTCCTGGAACTGCTTCAGGCCGTCTCTGCGCTGCTTCTGATCTAGCCCGAAAAGTCCTTATCCGGGACAAACCACCTGACGAGGAGTTAACCGCATAGCGGTTGCCACACTAAGCGTGCTCAACACTCGTTTCTCCGCAACAGTGCCCGCTCATCTCTTCTCACCCCCTCCCCCAGGTAATGCCACAGTGCCCCTCTCGTTCTTCATCCTCCCCCAGGTAACACCACGGTGCCCACTCATTCCTTCCATCCAAAGACCCCCCATCCCCAAGGTAACACCATGGTGCCCGCTGTCAATCTGGCATGAGAGCTGAGCATGCTGGGTGGGAAGTGGTAGCTGCGGCCGCCGAGTGGCGTATATATTATCACATAAATTGGGGTGTACAGTAGCTTCAGATTGGGAAGTCACAGGTGTTATTTACTAGTCATTCATTACTGTACGCACTTTAGGTAAACACTGCCATCCACTGGACTTTTTGTGTATTGCTGTTACAGTTTTTGTTTCGTTCCCTGTGAAAGAGAAGTTGCGATTCGTTAGTAGCTCTATGTGAAAACACTGATTGCTAGCGCTGCTACATCTGTAGCTAGGGTGTCTGAAACCTTGTTTGCTTTAAACCTAGCAACACACAGACAACAACTGCTTCACCCAAAAGACCCTACACCAAAACACAAGAAGGGCAATAATGTATGTGTAGTGCAGTGCAGTAAAGAGTGCCAATAATTGTCACCAGTGACCTCCCTATCCAACTGTTTGCGTAGACATAGCTGTGGTTCACCTGATAAAAACACAATTTTATTTTGTTGATCCAACTCCCCATTCCCAAGTTATGATACTTTTTCTTAATATGGAAATTAGGCAATTGCGGTCCCCAATTCACAGGCAACATCCATGCAGCGGGCTGGACCCATTCCACTTGAATGGGTCCGTGGTCTGTCCGCACCGCAACCGCAAAAAAAATTACAAGTCATATGTATTTGCCTTGCAGAACAATGGAAAAAAACACTGCAGAAGCACTCCGTAGTGCTCCTGGTGCTCTGTTCCGTGACTCTGTTCCACATCTCCGGAATTGCGGAACCATTCAATTGAATGGGTCTGCATCCGTGATGTGTGGTGCACACGGCCAGCGGCTGTGGATTGCTGACCTGACGTTTGTGGGCCACAATACGGCCACGGTCGCCCAACAGCCGTGTGCATGACGCCTAAAAAATTTCAAGTAAAGAGTTTTGAATGTGCAAAAGTAGAAAAACATGAAAAAACCTTTTAGGCTAGGTCTACACGACGACATGTGTTGCTCGACACATAGGGCACAACTACACTGTAACATGTGTTGCGCGACATTGATGTATTATATTGATGTATTATAATGATAGTCTATAGTGTCGCACTGCGAAATGCTGCGCCTGCGACGCGACAGTCGCAGAAAAATCTATTTTTAATGGATTTTTTGCGACTGTCGCAGTCGCAGCATGTCACAGTGCGACACCATAGACTATAATTTTAAAAATGTTTGCACGACAAATGTAGTCGTGTAGACCTAGCCTTGTACATTTGGTATTATCATAATTGTGCTGACCCATAGAATATAGTTATGTCACTTATAGTGCATGGTGAACGCTATAGAAACCATACCCATAAAACAATGGCAGCTTAAAAAAATTCAACTAATCTTGCAGAAAAGCCCTCATCCAGCTATGTAAAATGATACAAAAAGGTTTTGAAATGCAGAGATGCAAAAATTAAAAGCATTGTCGCATCTTTATGTACCAAACTAGTCCACATCCTCTGTATAAGTTATTCACCTGAGACATCCATTCCATTCATCTGCAATGTATGCAAGTTTGCTGCAAGCTCCTTTTAGATCAGGGATGCCCAACCTGAGGCCCTCCAGCTTTTTCAAAACTACAACTTTCCTCATCCCAGACAACCTACAGCTATCAGGGCATGCTGGGAGTTGTAGTTTTGCAACAGCTGCAGGGCCACAGGTTGGGCATCTCTATTTTAGATGAATGGGAAAGTTGCAAAAATGTCTTTAAATAATGTGTGAAATCGCAACTTGTCATTTAATTTGATATTCTTAGGAATACAGTAGCATATAGTTTTATGGAAGCAGTGTTGCTAATTGTTTGATCTATTCCTGGAAGTCTATCACACTAGCGTTATTCTTTTCCGGTATTGAGTTCCGTCCTAGGGGCTCAATACCGGAAAAAACGGATCAGTTTTATCCTAATGCATTCTGAATGGAGAGCATTCCGATCAGTTTGCACCAGGATGTCTACAGTTCAGTCACTCTTACGGTATTTGGCCGGAGAAAATACCACAGCATGCCGTGGTATTTTCTCCGTCCAAAATTCCGGAACACATGCTGGATCTGGCATTATTTTCCATTGAAATGCATTAATGCAAGTGTTCTGGAAAAACTGATCCGGTCTGCACATGCACAGACCTTTAAAAATGTGAAAAAATAAAATGCCGGATCCGTTTTTTCCGGATGACACCAGAGAGTGTATTGCAATGCATTTGTGAGACTGATCCGCATCCGGATCCATCTACAAATTCTATCCGTTTGCGTACAGATTTCCAGATCCGGCAGGCAGTTCTGGCGACGGAACTGCCTGCCGGAATCCAACAACGCAAGTGTGAAAGTACCCTTAGATGGTAGTAATTATCATGATTTTGAAGGTCATAATAAATGCTCCAAATGTATTCACATCTGTATTCGGGGGTCTAGACTTTTATCACTTACAATCTTTATCAATCATTATGCAAGTTGTCCTTAAATAAATGAAGAAATTTTGATTTGTTATCCAGAATATAGAAAAAAGGTTAGCTACCCTGTATGGCCTAGTGCATTTTAGTGTGTAGGTATAAACTGAATGTGTAGGTTTTTTTTTTTCAGCAATTTGCATTGTGGGAGTTTATTTTGTAGTATTCTGCGCTATTTTCCCAAAAATAAGCCCATAATACTTCTAACTATTGCATTTTTTCCTGCATAGCTTCTGTATTCAGGTAGCAGATATATATTTCTCCTTAGTGCAAGATTTAGCTAAGGGACAAAACTGTAATTCAATGATGGGTCCTAAAATGGGTATTACAGCCTTGAACATTTTTGGCATGTCCTTCGAATGGGACTAATTCCATGACTACTATAGAAGGACACTTCTCCCTCACTCAGTTTTTGCCTGGATGTTGCCAGAGACTGCCTGGCCAGACTCCAATTCTGCACATAGATAGGTTCAGGTCCCAGAGGATAGGACTGGCACCTATTACATATTTATGGCATAGCCTGTGAATATGTCATAAATGTCGATGGGAATACCTTTTAAAATATATTTTAACACTTCCATCCCGACAATTGTGTGCTCAGTCACTGCATGTGACTTTATTTGTGTTTGTCTAATTTACAATTATCGCAATGTATCACAGAGTTGCAGCGCAATTCAAACATTTACTGAGACCACAAAAAAATACAGCATTTCTTATAGCTGCCCTAATACTTGCATGACATGTGTCGCGTTCAAAATCACCAAGTAGCTTTACCCTTGAAGTCATGACAATAAAGTGTCCTGCATTTTTTATGTTCTTTATGATAAATTAAAGAAACCCAGGGTTTTCGTTGCCTTAAAAAGACATCTCCTTTTAGGTCTACATGTTAATTCTTGTCATTGTGGAGATGAAGAATGAGGCCACACGTGCAGCGCTTTACTACTGTGCAGATGTGCTCTCAATATAGATACACTGCTTCTATATTGAGATAATCTATTCAGAATTCAGTAGAGCAGTCAAAAGAGATGGAAGACATTGTACTACTATCGCCAGAATATTTGGGATTTTGCATCTTTTCTAAATTACTGTAATTTTTCATAGCCCTTGTGTAACATAAAACATGCTTATTACTTCTCTGCCAGAGTATGATGGCGGATTTATTTTTAAAGCAATGAAAATTAATGTTATTATTTGTAAATAAACAATGTAACTCAATAACTGTAAATTAAGGAAAACTGCAGCGCTACATAGTCTGACTGCATTGTTCCTTATTTTCTCATTAAATTTAAACCCACGTTCTCCTTCTCTCTTCTCCCTCACGGTAACTGGGTTCTCTTGGAGTACAAAATTCACATCCCAGCAGAGCAAAACACATGCTCTTATTTCCAATCATGCCCTGTTACAATTTTGTTCTTGAGTTCTGGTCCCAGGGGGGAGGGGGTAGCTTTCTTATTTGCATCTAGTCTATAGATTCATATGCATGTATCCCTCGCCTGCTTCCAGTATCCAATAATTGTATTTAATAGCCACCCATATTTCATAATCATAACCTATAATGGCTTTATTAATAGAACACAAAACCTGCTTTCATTTCCTGGTATTTCATATAAAATTGAATGCATGGACCTGGATCCATCCATTCTTGTCTGGTTCATATTTATTTATATACAGGGTTGGTCTGTCCCTCATGGGGTAGACGTGAATCCCCTAGCGAGTCCCTGAAGTTAGGCCCCTAGTCCCCTATCTCCTGCACATGAAGTCATTTTTATTCAAACTATAGCTCATTCTTTAAATATGCAAATTATCAGTTCTCTATTTTGTATTGGATCATTTTATTATATAATATGTATAGTTTCATGTGAATGGGGTGATAATGGTAATGGTTTTCCTTTATGTATTTTATTATTTCTTCTTTTTTTTATACTTGTTTTTAAATAGATCACTTTTTCCTTTTTATTGTGTTTCATATTTTTTTAATATTTTTTATTAAAATTGTTTTGTTTTTTTATATATTTTTGTAACTTGATGGACTTATGTTTTTTTCAACTGTATTAACTATGTAACACTGTATTCCCCCCCCCCCCCCTCCCCCAAGAGGTCTTTAAAAAGACCTCTGGGGGACACTGACTATATACAGTACAGACCAAAAGTTTGGACACACCTTCTCATTCAAAGAGTTTTCTTTATTTTCACGACTATGAAAATTGTAGATTCACACTGAAGGCATCAAAACTATGAATTAACACATGTGGAATTATATACATAACAAAAAAGTGTGAAACAACTGAAAATATGTCATATTCTAGGTTCTTCAAAGTAGCCACCTTTTGCTTTGATTACTGCTTTGCACACTCTTGGCATTCTCTTGATGAGCTTCAAGAGGTAGTCACCTGAAATGGTTTTCACTTCACAAGTGTGCCCTGTCAGGTTTAATAAGTGGGATTTCTTGCCTTATAAATGGGGTTGGGACCATCAGTTGCATTGTGGAGAAGTCAGGTGGATACACAGCTGATAGTCCTACTGAATAGACTGTTAGAATTTGTATTATGGCAAGAAAAAAGCAGCTAAGTAAAGAAAAACGAGTGGCCATCATTACTTTAAGAAATGAAGGTCAGTCAGTCCGAAAAATTGGGAAAACTTTGAAAGTGTCCCCAAGTGCAGTCACAAAAACCATCAAGCGCTTCAAAGAAACTGGCTCACATGTGGACCGCCCCAGGAAAGGAAGACCAAGAGTCACCTCTGCTGCGGAGGATAAGTTCATCCAAGTCACTACCCTCAGAAATCACAGGATAACAGCAGCTCAGATTAGAGACCAGGTCAATGCCACACAGAGTTCTAGCAGCAGACACATCTCTAGAGCACCTGTTAAGATGAGACTGTGTGAATCAGGCCTTCATGGTAGAATATCTGCTAGGAAACCACTGCTAAGGACAGGCAACAAGCAGAAGAGACTTGTTTGGGCTAAAGAACACAAGGAATGGACATTAGACCAGTGGAAATCTGTGCTTTGGTCTGAAGAGTCCAAATTTGAGATCTTTGGTTCCAAACACCGTGTCTTTGTGCGACGCAGAAAAGGTGAACGGATGGACTCTACATGCCTGGTTCCCACCATGAAGCATGGAGGAGGAGGTGTGATGGTGTGGGGGTGCTTTGCTGGTGACACTGTTGGGGATTTATTCAAAATTGAAGGCATACTGAACCAGCATGGCTACCACAGCATCTTGCAGCGGCATACTATTCCATCCGGTTTGCGTTTAGTTGGACCATCACTTATTTTTCAACCGGACAAGGACCCCAAACACACCTCCAGGCTGTGTAAGGGCTATTTGACCATGAAGGAGAGTGATGGGGTGCTGCGCCAGATGACCTACCCTCCACAGTCACCGGACCTGAACCCAATCAAGATGGTTTGGGGTGAGCTGGACCGCAGAGTGAAGGCAAAAGGGCCAACAAGTGCTAAGCATCTCTGGGAACTCCTTCAAGACTGTTGGAAGACCATCAAGAGAATGCCAAGAGTGTGCAAAGCAGTAATCAAAGCAAAAGGTGGCTACTTTGAAGAACCTAGAATATGACATATTTTCAGTTGTTTCACTCTTTTTTGTTATGTATATAATTCCACAATAGTTTTGATGCCTTCAGTGTGAATCTACAATTTTCAAAGTCATGAAAATAAAGAAAACTCTTTGAATGAGAAGGTGTGTCCAAACTTTTGGTCTGTACTGTGTATGTGTGTGTGTATATATATATATATATATATATATATATATATATATATATATTCTATTTCCACTGCAATTGGAGCATCCAAAGGAGCCCCAGTTACAGGGGAAACCAGCCCTGCAGTATAATTTTCATATTAAGATAAAATATCATAGCTCTGGAATAGTGCCTTGGATCGATAAAAGAAAACAGTGTTTTAACTAGGTGAACCACAGCTATGTGTTTATGCAAACAGCTGCATAGGGAGGTCTCTGGTGACAGATTCCCTTTAAGTTTTGTCCCCATAGCAACATCACTGCTTTGGGGACTTCCATAGTCTGCAGTCTATTTAGTCCAACTGGCAAGACAACCTACTCTTTCTTTTGAGACCACTTGTAATCTTTTTGCTATTTTGTATTGCATCTATTTAACTGACAAATGTAGTGTTTTGGGGCCACAAAAGAATCCAGTGCAACACAGACAGAACATATATGTGTTTGAGTTTTACTTCGCACTGCAACATGTTTCTTTGGGACTGTGATGTTTGCATTTTTGCCTTTAAAGAGGTCCTGTCGGCTCTACTGGTCTGTCTTAAAGAACCCTTTTATTCCCGGTACAAGCCTCAATTCTGGAGCATCTACATTTTTTTGTTCCTCTGTTATTCCTAATAGATGTTACCAGTTGCCGGTTTCTCTACACACTGATATTGGCCTTTTAGTGTGTAGCGACATATACTTCGATATGAGGAATATTAACACCCAATTGTCGAGTTGTTCATAAATTTTGAGGAAAAATAAACATCGGAACATTACAACATGGCGTTATAGGAAAATATGCTGCTGAATTATTTAATGGGGAATACAAGTATTTGACAACATCAGGAGAACTAACAGGTCCTCTTAAAACACATTCTAGAGAAATTTGTAATTTCCACCTTTTGCTGTGTGCACACACTTGGTTTATGCAGCTTTGGTAAGGCTACATCTCTTTTAGAGCCCCCTAAAAATTTGAATTTCATATGTAATTTGTATATCTTTTTTCTAGTAATGCAGTAGCACGTGTTTATTTTGTAACCTCATAGTGGCGCTAGACGGTACTATTGACAATGACTCCACTTTTTATATGGCACAAATATTGTGTTTTACACACATTTCTTTACCAGATTAGTATAGATGAGTATTTAAAGATTGTGGGCCATTTCAGTGTTGAGCTGGAACGAGAGGCTGGCATATGCATCCTTTGTGCTGGCCCAATCTCCATCTCATCAGCCTGGCTCACACCTCCCCTGGACCTTGGCAGCTGCAAGCCAAATCACGAAAGCACATTTCACTGAGAGAAAAGCTTCAGAGACCAGGAAGAAAGCCTGAGAAGCCAGTCATAATTAGTAAGCTGCTGCCACAACGCCATCCATCTTTACTGACATTTGGCTGGCTGGATTTTCTATTCTTAGCTGACAGGTGATGTCACAGAATTTGTCAAAGAGCCAACAGGGAATCCCCAGAGGAAGAAGGGGGGAGTGAATGGTCTTCCCTGGGTTTGTAAACAAAGATGTCCTGACTGTGACCTCTGTTCAGAGCTGAATCTGTGAAGTCTTGAAGCTCTCACATTTCCTCCCACCCCACCCTATCTCTCCACCTCAGCTAGAATTAGGCCAGTAGGTTCATGCTGGGTAAATTATCTTCTCAGCATAATGTCTGTCTGCAGAGTCTGAAAAATGCTGCGTACTTAACCTGTCCTATTTTATTTTTTAGTATTTATTTGTGAATATTTGAGTAAGTTTTTTTTAAATATATATATATTAATATTACAAACATTTACACTGTATATATACAGTTATGTTCTAGTTATGTTTTTGATTTTTGCTATTCTCGGCTTGAATTTCCAAAGTAGGGAGGTATACACACTTCATTGCTAAGATAATGGGTGTAGTTGATCCAGGGAGTTATTCTAATTGCCTGATTGGAGTCGGGAAGGAATTTCTTATTCCCCTAAAGTGGGGAAAATTGGCTTCTACCTCACAGTTGTTTTTTTTTGCCTTATTCTGTATCAACTTGCAGGATGACAGGCTGAACTGTTCTGGATGGTCTTTTTTTCGGCCTTATGTTCTATGTTACTATGTAAACCTCTTTGGTGAAGCTACGTTCCATACAGAGGAAATATTCAAATATTACAAAATATTACACTTGCCAAAGTTCTTTTGACATATTGATATATTGTAAAGCATTTATTTTATTGAAACATCATTTTGCTCGTTCTTAACATAGTCCTCATGCACTGTGGAAGTGAGGCCAGAACAGTGCTGATATTCAGTATTCAGATTGACATATCACATTCAGTTGAGCAGTCGTGAAAGATGGAAAGTACCACAACATCAGCAGGATACTGGGTTGTAAGGGCTTGCTGAGAAAGTCCTACTTGCTCAAGAGCTCATGCATATGGGCACAGACCCTGCATGGATACACAGACTCAGACTGGCCCACAGCGGTACAGATGAATCCCCTGGTGGACCCCTAGTCTACTAACACAGTAGACTTAATGCACTGCATACATATATTTAATGTACAGCACCTTAACCAACCTGCAGTATGTTCATATAAAAACTCTCTCTGGTTTTTTCTCTATCTCTCTGGTCGCTCCTTCAGTGTATCATTTGCTGGTTCCACTTCTTCTCCTCATTCTCTTGCTTTTGGGGTTCCTCAGGGCTCAGTCCCAGTTCTTTCTATACATTCCATATTGGACAGACATCAGTAAATTTGGTTTTCACTACCATCTCTCTGCCAACGACACCCAACTATAATTCATCCTGTGATATCACCCCTGCTGTACTACAGAACACCAGTGACTGCCTGTCTACTGTCTCTAACATCATGTCCTCTCTATATCTGAAACTGAATGTACTAACATACTTAAATCCCATATCTCCTCTCAGCGTGTAGCACTACCATAACTCCTGGGCGTGCTGCCTGCTTTCTCTCTGTTATGTTTTACACTGATCTTTCATTCATCCCCTATATACATTCACTCACCCACTCATGCTGCCTCCACTCAAAAAAACATCTCTAGAATCTTCCCCTCTCTGACCGTGGAAGCAACAAAAACTCATTGTGACCCTAATCCTCTCCCATCTAGATTACTGCAACTCATAACTAACTGGTCTCCTCACCAAACTCTCCCTTCTCCGATATATCCTTAATGCAGAACCCAGGCTAATCTGTATGTTACTGTTACACCAATCCTTCTACTCTATGCTGGTTATTGCACTGGTTGCACATACAGTATAGGATTCCATTTAAACTGCTCACTCTCACCCATGATACTGTTCAATGCTTCCCATGGTACTGCACTTCCCTACATCACCTTATAAATTTCAGTCTACCATCCTACACATGCTATATGCTCTGCAAATGATTGACGACTAACATCCACCATAATCTGAAACTCACTCCTGCCTTCAAGTCTTCTCCAGAGCTGCACTAGTTCTGAGGAATGCTCTACCCCAAGCAGTTAGATTACTACAGAACATACAAAGTTTTAGGCGCTCCCTAAAACTACATCTTTTTAGGGTGGCTTAACACATCCCATGATCTAACTTTTATCTTTTTACCCACCTTCAACATCGTTCTTCTGAACCTGATCCATCTTCAAACACCACACCCATGCACTCAGAAGCACTGCAGATATCTCCTGCAGCTTTATATCTACTCCCCTATTTTAAGATGGTTGGATTATTGTACAAAACAAGCACTTTATACCTTGTTTGTCAATCCTATTTTCTCATAGATTGTAAGCTCTTATGAGCAGGGTCCCCATTTTTCTTGTTTTAATTGTTGATTTGTTTGTTGCTACATAATGTATGATATTGTTTGTACATGAGCCCCCTGATTGTAAAGCGCTGCATAATATGTTGGCGCTATATAAATAAAGATTATTATTATTATTTCTTAAGTTAAAATAGCGAAAGGTCTTTAGGGAAAAGAAAATACAAGAAGTCCATTTGCTCTGACTTATTACAACTTATACATTTTAAAGCTTGTATGAAAATAGTCTGATCTGCCACAAAGAAAACATTACAACAATCTATACATTTTTCCAACCATCAAGAGATATGCTGTGATATTCAGAATGTCCAATTCCATGTTACTAATTTCTGTCATTTATGGCAAAGATATGTACTGAAGTGGTTAATTTGTGTAGTGGATGAAAATGTAGACATTTTGCTTCCTGCCAGATGCAGAATGCTTAGGTGAGCCAGGACTGAGATTACTGGGTGCCTTGGTGCATGTTCTTATCCATATTTAGCCCATAGTTGGGTTCCTTTTCTTTTGCTTCCATGAAAACATTTTGGTGACTTTGGTGGCTACATATTTTTGTAAGAGCACTTTTCTGTGTTTTTTGTTATTTAGCGAACTCTGGATCTCTCCAAGGGCCACATACTCCTCAGTCCACGGGTAGTAATTCCATGGCTGAGATGCCTGGCGATTTAAAACCGCCAACACCTGCTTCAACACCACATGGTCAGATACAGCCAATGCCAGGTGGCAGGTATGTGCTTTAAACGTTGCACTTTACTATGGATCTATGCTGTATTCCTGCAAGTTCTTGCAGTTAAACAGATCATCTGATTTTTTTATTTTTTTTTCTCTATTCCACTTGTGCAACTTTTGTGTTCAATAGGAACAGTGCAGTGAGTGTGCAAGATCCATTTTCTGATGATTCAGGTTTCCCAAAGCGCAATTCTATTACTCCTAATAACCCTTACCAACAAGGGATGAATGTACCAGACATGATGGTCCGGATGCCATATGAGCCTAACAAAGATCCCTTCAGTGGTATGAGAAAAGGTATGATGCCAAGAGCTGCAAGGCATGTTGAATTTTCTTTTCTGTTCATTTTGTAATATTGTCCTGTGTTTTTTTTAATGTTTCCTCAAGAACGGCATGCATTGCATTCAATTTTTTAGACTAATGCTTGAATTAACCCTTTCAGGACCAAGCCATTTTTCACCTTTCTGCCCAGGCAATTTTTAGCAAATCTGACATGTCACTTTATATGGTAATAACTTTAAAACGCTTTTACTTAACCAGGCCATTCTGAGAATGTTTTCTCATCACATATTGTACTTCATGACAGTAGTAAAATTGAGTCAAAAAAATTCATTTTTATTTATAAAAAATTTACTAAAATATTAGAAAAATTTGCTAATTTCTATTTCTCTACTTTTATAATAGATAGCAATAACTCCAAAAATAGTTACTACTTTACATTCCCATATGTCTACTTCATGTTTGGATCATTTTGTGAATGCCATTTTATTTTTTGGGGACGTTAGAAGGCTTAGAAGTTTAGAAGCAAATCTTGAATTTTTTCAGAAAACTTGAAAAACCAACTTTTTGAGGACCAGTTCAGGTCTGAAGTCACTTTGTGAGGCTTACATAATAGAAACCACCCAAAAATTACCCCATTTTAGAAACTACACCCCTCAAGATTTTCAAAACTGATTTTACAAACTTTGTTAACCCTTTAGGTGTTCCACAAGAATTAATGGAAAATGGAGATAAAATTTCAGAATTTCACTTTTTTGGCAGATTTTCCAGTTTAATAAAAAAAAAATTCCACTAACAAAAGGAAGGGTTAATAGCCAAACAAAATGCTATATTTATTGCCCTGATTCTCTAGTTTACAGAAACACCCCATGTGTGGTTGTAAACTGCTGTACGGGCACACTGCATTGCGCAGTAGGAAAGGAACGCCATATGGTTTTTTGAAAGGCAAATTTCACTGGGATAATTTTAAGCTGCCATGTCACATTTGAAAACCCCCTGATTCACCCATAGAGTAGAAACTCCCAAAAAATTACCCAATTTTGGAAACTACGGGTTAAGGTGGCAGTTTTGTTGGTACTATTGTAGGGTTCATATGATTTTTGGTTGCTGCACTTTTCGTGAGGCAAGATAAAAAATAGCTGTTTTGGCACCGTTTTTATGTTTTGTTATTTACAATGTTCATCTGACAAGTTAGATCATGTGGTATTTTTATAGAGCAGGTTGTTATGGATGTGGTGATACCTAATATGTATACTTTTTTTTAAAGTTATTTATGTTTTACACAATAACAGCATTTTTGAATAAAAAAAAGCCCTAGTTTTTTATATTTTTTTGGGCGATTGTCTTAGGTAGGGTATCATTTTAGGTGGGATGAGATGACTGCTTGGTACTATTTTGGGGTGGGTATGACTTTTTGATTGCTTGGTATTAAATTTTTTGTGATGTAAGGTGACACCGTTTTTATTTTTTTACGGTGTTCACCTGAGGGGTTAGGTCATGTGATATTTTTTATAGAAGATATAGTTACGGACGTGGCAATACCTAATATGTATGCTTTTTTTTAGCTGTGTAAAAACCACACAATGATATCATTTTTTAAACAAAAAAAAATCGTGTTTGTGTCTCCATAGTCAGAGATTTAGTTTTTTTTTTACAGTTTTCGGGCGATTGTCTTAGGTAGGTTATCATTTTTGTGGGATGAGATGATGGTTTGATTAGCACTATTTTGGGGTGCATATGACTTTTTGATAGCGTGCTATTAAACTTTTTGTGATGTATAGTGACAAAAAATTTCACCTTTTTTACAGTTTTTTTTTTGTTTTGTTTTTTTACTGTGTTCACCCGAGGAGTTAGGTCATGTGGTATTTTTATAAAGCAGGTTCTTACGAATGCTGCAATACCTAATATGTTTACTTTTTTTTTTTTTTAAATTAATACAATAAAAGCATTTTTTAAACAAAAAAGAATCATGTTTTAGTGTCTCCATAGTTTGAGAGCCATAGTTTTTTTTTTTTGGACGATTGTCTTAGGTAGGCGCTCATTTTTTGCGGGATGAGGTACTATTTTGGGGGGGATATGCCTTTTATGATCGCTTGGTGTTGCACTTTTAGTGATGTAAGGCGACCAAAAAAATTTTTGATTTACATTTTTGGAGGTGTTCACCTGCGGGGTTAAGTCATGGGATATTTTTATACAGACGGTCGATATGGACGCAGCGATACCCAATATGTCTATATGTCAAATATTCTTTTAATTTTGGGAAAAGTTACTTCTTTTTTTTTTTACTTTTAACTTTTTTTAACAAAAATTTTTTGTCCCACTCTGGGACTTCAACTTTTGGGGGTCTGATCCCCTTTACAATGCATCACAATACTTCTGTATTGTGATTCATTGGCTGTAAGTGTATTGCAGACTGTGATACACTTACAGCCTGCTTGCCTGTGAAATCCAGGGGGCTGGATATCACAGGCTCTCCCGGAAAGCAGCTACAATGCCTAAGGAAGGCATCAGGCTGCCTTTCTTGCCATTGGGTCCCCGTCACAGCAGTGCAGGGACCCAATGGCTGCTTCTTCCCTGTGCAGGTGTTAATGCGCCGGCATCTGTAATTTCACCGATGCCAGCACATACAGCAGGGGTCCGGCTATTATTGACTGCTCCTGCATCCGACTGATCGGCAAGCCGTACGTGTACGGCCTGGGCGTTAAGTCACGTCCAGTTGCGCCGTACATGTTGGGCGTTAAGGGGTTAAAGGAACTGTAATATTCTGGCAATAAATATGGTAGGCATACAGTTGCAAGAAAAAGTATGTGAACCCTTTGGAATGATATGGATTTCTGCACAAATTGGTCATAAAATGTGATCTGATCTTCATCTAAGTCACAACAATAGAAAATCACAGTCTGCTTAAACTAATAACACACAAAGAATTAAATGTTACCATGTTTTTATTGAACACACCATGTAAACATTCACACTGCAGGTGGAAAAAGTATGTGAACCCCTAGACTAATGACCTCTCCAAGAGCTAATTGGAGTGAGGTGTCAGCCAACTAGAGTCCAATCAATGAGATGAGATTGGAGGTGTTGGTTACAGCTGCCCTGCCCTATAAAAAATACACACCAGTTCTGGGTTTGCTTTTCACAAGAAGCATTGCCTGCTGTGAATGATGCCTCACACAAAAGAGCGCTCAGAAAACCTACGATTAAGAATTGTTGACTTGCATAAGGCTGGAAAGGGTTATAAAAGTATCTCCAAAAGCCTTGCTGTTCATCAGTCCACGGTAAGACAAATTGTCTATAAATGGAGAAAGTTCAGCACTGCTGCTACTCTCCCTAGGAGTGGCCATCCTGTAAAGATGACTGCAAGAGCACAGCGCAGACTGCTCAATGAGGTGAAGAAGAATCCTAGAGTGTCAGCTAAAGACTTACGAAAGTCTCTGGTATATGCTAACATCCCTGTTAGCGAATCTACAATACGTAAAACACTAAACAAGAATGGATTTCATGGGAGGATACCACAGAGGAAACCACTGCTGTCCAAAAAAAAACATTGCTGCACGTTTATAGTTTGCACAAGAGCAATTGGATGTTCCACAGCAGTACTGGCAAAATATTCAGCTGCATCAGGCCCTGGACCATTTGCTATCATCGAAGGAAAAATGAATTCCCAAGTTTATCAAGACATTTTGCAGGAGAACTTAAGGCCATCTGTCCACCAGCTGAAGCTCAACAGAAGATGGGTGTTGCAACAGGACAATGACCCAAAGCATAGAAGTAAATCAACAACAGAATTGCTTAAACAGAAGAAAATCTGCCTTCTGGAGTGGCCCAGTCAGAGTCCTGACCTCAACTGGATTGAGATGCTGTGGCGTGACCTCAAGAAATCGATTCACACCAGACATCCCAAGAATATTGCTGAACTGAAACAGTTCTGTAAAGAGGAATGGTCAAGAATTACTCCTGACCGTTGTGCACGTCTGATCTGCAACTACAGGAAACATTTGGTTGAAGTTATTGCTGCCAAAAGAGGTTCAACCAGTTATTAAATCCAAGGGTTCACATACTTTTTCCACCTGCACTGTGAATGTTTACATGGTGTGTTCAATAAAAACATGGTAACATTTAATTATTTGTGTGTTATTAGTTTAAGCAGACTGTGATTTTCAATTGTTGTGACTTAAATGAAGATCAGATCACATTTTATGACCAATTTGTGCAGAAATACATATCATTCCAAAGGGTTCACATACTTTTTCTTGCAACTGTAGTGGCACAGTTTTTGCTTGTAGTCGAACTTGAATGTTTAGGTGTGTTATTGGCAGTGGCAGAGTATTATTGCTATGGTATTACTTTGCTTTGTTTCTAGAATCTCTCCTGTAATGGTTTTGTCAAAACTTCCATGTGTGATTTACCTGGATGACTAAAGACATTGTTTCTCTGTTAAAAATCCGCTTCCTACTTAACCGCATCTATGGCATATTTGAAAATAAAAAAAACTGACACTTAGGTAGCCATTAATATATGGGCACGTTCACATCTGCTTCAGAAAGCTCCATTTGGGGCCTTCATCACAAATTCTCCTTTAATAAAACACACCCAAAGGGAAACAGACCCTATTATAGTCAATTGGATCTGTTTGGGTCAGTTATGTGCCAAATTCGGTACTCATATTAACATCATTTTTCTACTCCTATAGTGGAGCAGAACAACATAAATCAGATCTGACCCCAAAAAATTATTCCATGCTCTGTCGGATACCATATGTAAGCAGACGAAACCTGAACAGTAGCCTCATTTAATCCTTAATATATTAAGAGAAAAAAAAAAAAAAAAAATATATATATATATATATATATATATATATACTGTATATATAAAAAGCAGGGAATAACATCCATTTGCTGGAATAACATTTGTGTGTAAGTATATATTGACTTGGGGATGGAGTATGTTTTTACTTCAGTCTCGTAGTTTTTTTTCCAATGATCCAACTTATGTGTTTTTGTTCCTTCTTTTTGTATGCCTTTCTTTGTGCACATCTCACATTACGTAATATATTCATTTTAATGATATGAAAGAAATTACACAGCCTCATTCAGCTTCAAACGCTGTTCTAATCAATGTTATAACATTTGATAGGAAGTATGAGTGTGTAATCAGCAATTGCTGATTGAGAACACAGATTTCCTAATTTACTTGAGGTGCAACAATCAAAATTTTGTACTTTTGCTCAACATCTTTTCATCATGTTTTATGTAGCATAAAAGGGGGATGGGTATGGAAGAAACCGATCTTAGTGGGTTTTTTGGGGATAAAGTCAGATTTGTTGTCTTCATGATCTATTGATTTGAAAATGCTGCCTGTCAATTAGCAATACCTATGGCTCAAGTTACACGTCTAATAGCACCGTTAAGCTATTTGTTTACATTTATTATTTGTCCTTTTAACCAATTCATATTATTTCAAGTTTTTATTGCAAGTCTGCATCTTTTATTCTGCAGTGTAATTGCTAGTATTGGGCCTGATTCACACAACAGTATTCTGGTCAGCATTTTGCATCAGTAGTTGTAAACCAAAACCAGGACTCCGTCCAGAACACAGAAGAGGCACAAATTTGTATGGAGCCTCATCCCTGATAATTGTTGTGATCCTTGACCCACTAAAAGGGCTTTAACTTTTCAATGAAGAAGAGCTAACATGGATCATAGCAAAGGGGAGACCTAGAAGAAAACTTCAGGAATGTTATAATTTAATTGCGCCCTCCATTGGTTTTAATTACGTTTAAAAAATAATAATATACAGATGCATTTGTTTCATTTACAGTAGATTCGATTGTGATGTTCTTTCCGCAAATTTTTGTTGGATGATTTTCAATTATTGAATCTTATCTCCCTGATGCAAATTACAAACCTACAACAATATGGCTTTTCTAACAAGATTTGTATTCTCAGGCTACATTCACGCAGCTGTAAGAAAAAAAAAATATATCTGTTAAAAATTACATAATGGTTTGTTTTTAACGGATGTGTTTTTTTCCACTGATGCCTTTCTGAGAAATGGACCATAAAAACGGTCTCCTTCAATTGTATGGGGGCTGTCGGTCTGTGAAAATAGACAAGATAGGACATGTTCAATTTTTTTATGTCCATTATTCACTGGCTTTCAAAAAAATGGCCGTGTGAATAACCCCATGGACTACCACTGCTCTTAAAACTGTGTGCAAATGTAGCCTTGGAGAGTTCAATCTTGCTGGCGTACTCATCTCCTCCCTGAAATGTTAATGTGAGAGCATGCAATGCATCTGGTGCCTGATGCAGGATAGGCTTTGTCTAAAAAGAGAAGGGAAAAAAATGCATAATGTGTCATGATCGTATCAAAGACAATCCTAATTAACATCTTAAAAGATTCACCAGCACCAACACAATACAAGCGCCAACACTCCCTAAAAGTTTATTTGAATAACTAAAATGTACTTTTCTCCCAAAAATACAGGTAAATATGCCAGATATATAAACTGCAATGCACAAACATATATATCCTGTCAATAAAGTGTAAAGAAAAGTGCAAAAAAGCTTTAGACTGTCACCTGCCAAAAAGTAAGAAATCAAACTGCAAAACCTATGGTGCACATTTATTAAAACCGGTGTCCTCTTCATATCTTCGGCGGATCCTCTGCCATTTCTAAATGTAAATATGTGGCCACAGGATGAGAAAGGCGCTCATAGGGTAAATAGGTAAAGATGAAACAGCGTTCTTCAATTTAAGATGAGTATGTGCTGCTCACCTGTTTAGGTTGCACCGATTGGGTGCAACCGTGATGAAGGTCCGCTGGATTAGCTAGGTGTCAGGTTGGAGCTGCCGCGTCCAAAGGAACCAAAGGGCGAGGGCCAAGTCGCCACTTCGTTGATTACTAGAAATACTGACAGTGCCTGTCACGACCTATGTGGTCTGGCAAGCTGGTGGACGTAAGGCACAAATCACAACCGGTTTTGACAAGTACGGGTTTATTGAGAGACAACGCGTTTCGGGGTGCGCATGACCCCTTTATCAAGTCTGGTGTGCTGCAGGTGCAGGTGCAGCTGGATGTTTGCTGTTTGTTTAATGCTCCCCGGTCACTTTTCCTGACAATGTACAATGCTTTGCCAGAGATGAATTAGATGTGGCTGAAGCGCTGTGGCTTTTCTATTATACTTGGTTAGGCAATGCTGTTGCGGTGGTGAGGCTGATGTAGCTGGGGTATTGAGACCCGGCTACTGCACGTGGTGCGTGCTGTAAGGACACAGGGAGCAGCACCATGTGCAGTAGCCGGGTCTCAATACCCCAGCTACATCAGCCTCACCACCGCAACAACATTGCCTAACCAAGTATAATAGAAAAGCCACAGCGCTTCAGCCACATCTAATTCATCTCTGGCAAAGCATTGTACATTGTCAGGAAAAGTGACCGGGGAGCATTAAACAAACAGCAAACATCCAGCTGCACCTGCAGCTGCAGCACACCAGACTTGATAAAGGGGTCATGCGCACCCCGAAACGCGTTGTCTCTCAATAAACCCGTTCTTGTCAAAACCGGTTGTGATTTGCGCCTTACGTCCACCAGCTTGCCAGACCACATAGGTCGTGACAGGCACTGTCAGTATTTCTAAATGTAAGACTGCTTCCTTGCTGTCTTAGGCCCCTTTCACACGAGCGAGTTTTCCGCACAGGTGCAATGCGTGAGGTGAACGCATTGCACCTGCACTCAATCCAAACCCATTCACTTTAGTGGGGCTGTGCATATGAGCAGTGATTTTCACGCATCACTTGTGCGTTGCATGAAAATCACAGACTATAGAACATGCTGCGTTTTTCACACAACGCAGGCCCCATAGAAATTAATAGGACTGCGTGAAAATCGCAAGCATCCGCAAGAAAGTGCGGATGCGGTGCGATTTTCACGCATGGTTGCTAGCAGATGATAGGGATGAGCAACCCCGGACCCCATTAAAGTATAATCACTGTATTATTTTCCCTTATAACATTGTTATAAGGGAAAAGAATAGCATTCTTAATTGAGGGGTTAAAAAAAAAAAAATTCCTCGCCTCATCCACTTGTTCGCACAGCCGGCATCGTTTTCATTCTTCTTGTTTCAGGACCAGCAAAAGGACCTTTGATGACGTAATCGCGCTCACCACGTGGTGAGCATGGTGATGTCAGCGCAGGTCCTGCTGAATGAAGATAGGCTTACATCATCAAAGGTCCTTTTGCAGGTCCTGAAAGAAGAAGAAAGAAGATGATGCCAGCTGTGCGAACAAGTGGATGAGGTGAGTTAATTTTATTTAAAACATTTTTAACCCCTCAAGGCACATTTTAGTAAGCATTCTGTATTAAGAATGCTATTATTTTCCTTTATGACCATTTTATAAGGGAAAATAAAAAAAATGAATAGAACACCTAACCCAAACACGAACTTCATTGAACAAGTTCGGGTCTGGGTACCACATTCAGTTTTTTCTCACGCATGTGCAAAACTGAACATCGGAACGCAATCGCAATCAAAACTGATTGCTTGCCTACTCGTGTGGGTTTCCCGCAATGCACATGCGATGCATCCGGAGCAAAACTGGGACGCCCGTGTGAAAGAGGCCTTACATTTAGACCTTTTTCTACGCCTAAACCAGGTGTAGAAAATGGTAAAAGAGACAGGCCTCCTATCCCGCCCTTGCCACGCCCACAAATTTAGACCTGGTGTGAGTAGAGAGAAGTAGCAGATTGCGGCGCAGCTAACCGTTACGTCTAGTGCTGATGGCGAATATTCGAATTGCACATTTTTATCGCGGGTATTGACACTTTGAGAATTTGCGAATATCTAGTGCTATATCTTCGAATGGAATATTGCCCCTGCCACTCATCACTGGTTACATCGCAATCTGCACCCGAAATACAATTTAGGTGTATTTCAGATTGATAAATGACCCCTTATATATCTAGAAGTGTGCCTATGAGTATATGCACACGGTGTGTACTGTATCACATGCAGATTTTCATGTGGAAAATCTACAGCATAATACAGTACTTGCTTTTTGTAGATTATCTCTTCAAAATCTCATGTATAGGGTGTGTACATTTTTTGCACAGAAGATGACCTGATATGCAGCTTTTGATAGGGTGTCAGTTGCTTGTGCGGATTTTCAGTGCAAATTTAACCCATTGCAATGCAAATGGTGAGGTCTGGGGTAAATCTGCATCAAAATCCCCAAGTAACACATGGATTTGGTGCACAAGTGCAGGGAAACCACACAAAAATCAGTTTAGCAAATCCACATAAACTACACTGCCATGTGCAAAAAAAAAGACTCTGGATGAAGATCCCACCTCTTAATAATGTGCACCAGTTTTGTGGTGTACATGTTGGTAAGGGCTCATTCACACGACCGTATGAATGAGTCTGCATCAGTTCTGCAATTTTGTTGAATGGGTGCGGACCCATTCCTTTCAATGAGGCCGCAAAAGATGCGAACAGCACATTGTGTGCTGTCTGCATACGTTGTCCCGTCCTGTGGCCCCGCAAAAAATATAGAGCATATAATAGGCATTTCTATTATGGGCCGCCCATTCCGTTCCCCAGATTCTGGAACGCACACAGGAGGGATCTGTGTTTTGCGGATCTGCAATTTGTGGAGCGCAAAACACAGCACGGTTATGTGAGTGAGTCAGGCTGCAGAGCACCTGCTCACAGGCCTCCACCTTCCAGCCACACCCTGACCACTTTTTGGAAAAGTGACGAGGGTGTCAGAAAAGGCTGAAAGTTGCAAAATGGCACTTACAACATTTTCAACTTTTCAACAACAGATAACTTGGCATAGAGCTATGGTAAATAACTCATGGTGTGCAGAGGAGAAAGCCACGTCATAAATTAGGCACAACCTCCAGCAGTCCGTGCGCCTGAACAGAAAGCTATAACATCTCAGACCTGCTGTAGATTTCTGGCTTCATTTGCGCAAGAAAACTGGCATAAATGAAGATAAATTTGTCACCCCTTTAAGGAAAAGGGCGAGGAGGCAGTAAAAAGTGGGAGATGTGAAACATAGTTTGTGACTTTTTAACTCCACTTTTCAGGTGCAAGGGAGATTATGAATCTCCTCTGTGTCATATGGTTCTGCCTGCATTTCTTTTCTCTGTCAGATTTAAAGTGTTACTGAGCTTTCATCAAAAAAAGTTTGGTATGTCATAGCAACATGTCAATGGTTTTGATGGCGGTGGCGGTCTGAGTGCTGAGACTTTCACCGATTGTTACTCAAGGAGAGAATAGCACACATAGCATGCTCTTTCTCCTTGCTTCAGGAGACGGACTCAATAGAAAGTCTATTCTATCTCCTACAGCAGGGAGTGAGAGTGCTACATGCCAGCGCTGCTCTCTCCTTGTTCTACCTATCAGTGGGAGTCTCAGCACTCCTACCCCCACCAAACAAAACCTTTGATATGTTGCTATGAAATGTCCAAAACATTTTTTTGAAGGCTTGGTGGCACTTTTAAGCATCTTGCCATTGACACCAGCAATAATGGAAGTTCACTTTAAGAAGCTAGGATATCCCTCTCATAGATGTGGTTCTTGTTTAGCTGCTTTAACCCATTTAATTTTTACTCGTATCAGACTAAAAGAAAAAAAACGGTACAAATAATATTAAACTTGTTCAGCTACAGCAGCTTTTCTTTTAAATTAATTATTGGTTAATAAATGTGTGAATTATGTCTTCTGGATTGTGGGAATATGCCTGGATTTTTCATTTTCACAATGTAGTACCTCTACTTTTATTTATTTTTAATCTTTTTACAGCCAATCTTTTGTAGTGCTTCACCCCTTTGCCAGAGGCTAGTATAATTCCAGCTGACATGGTTATGTCCTGTTCATTAAAGGTTTTATGGACAATTGATATCTCCGTTTTAGGGTAAACGGAAAATTGTTTAATATGCACTTTCTCTATTTTTATTATCTTAGCGTCTGGAAGCAGTGACTCTTTCATGCCCCCTGGCCAAATGCCTAACAGCAGTATGCCGGATATCTACAACCAGGCTCCATCTGGAGTGATGTCCACTATGGGAATGAATCAGCGGCAGCAATTTCCTTATGGACCTGGAAGTTATGATAGAAGGTAAGTGCATTTTAAAGCCAGCAACTATTAGGTTATTTCTCTCCTCAGGGCTGGTGCAAGGATTTTTGCCACCTTAGGCAAAAGCTAATTCTGCCGCCCCCTTGATTCTGCCCATTGACCACGCCCTTTGACCCACCCCTTTTTCACAGGACAGGAATGTGCCCCCTTCCCCCAGTGTACAGGAACTGAGCTGGCAATGTAATCCTGGTGAAGCCAGTCGTAGGACACCATACTGAGCTGCACATAGAAGAGCTGACCATGGCACATGTGGAGGCACACTACACCCACAAACAGTAGTAGGGGTCCTCTCCTATTCCTCCTGTCACAGGAGCCTGCTGCCTTACTTACCGTCTCTGAGCCAGAGCTCACATGCAGAGGGCTCCAAACACGAACCCTGACATGAGCACTCTGGTGCTCTCCCCTGCCATGGTGCCCGCCGCTAACCCCCTGGAACCTGTGGCATCCCTGTCTCCATGGCAGGGCTGTCTTTAATATTGATTGGACCCTGGGCAAAAATTTACTTGGGCCCCCTGGATCCCACCTTCCCACACCTTAGCAGGAAATCACGCCCTCCACCACAACACACACACAAAAAATCCACACATCTGGTAGAGTACAGTAAATGACTGTAAATACTTCCAGTTCTGAAGACTCCAGCGGCTCAGGATCAGTGCTCTGGGCAGCTGGGCTCAGGCTGGAAGTGGGCACCGCTCTGCAGGAATGAAACCAGGGCTCGACTCACCCTAGTGTTACAGTGCACCCCAGCACCCCACAGTATGCAGTATAGCACCCTATAGTATACAGCAACCCACAATATGCAGTATAGCACCCTATAGTATACAGCACCACACAGTATGCAGTATAGCACCCCACACTATACAGTACCCCACAGTATACAACACCTCACAGTATACAGTAGAGCAGTATAGCACCTTACCATATACAGCACCCCACACTATACAGTACAGCAGTATTGCACTCCACCATATACAGCACCCACAGTATACAGTACAGCAGTATAGCACTCCACAATATACAGCACCCACAGTATACAGTATACAGCCCCCACAGTATACAGTACAGCAGTATAGCACTCCACAATATACAGCACCCACAGTGTACAGTATACAGCCCCCCACACAGGGGAGGACTGACCGGTCGGGCACTTCGGACATGGTCCGAGGGCCGGGATGGGGGCCCGCCGCAGAATAACATAACACCGGGCCCTGCTCACTGTAATACTAACAGTGCCATCCACAGAGCCCCCATAACAGTGCCATCCACAGAGCCCCCATAACAGTGCCATCCACAGAGCCCCCATAACAGTGCCATCTACAGAGCCCCCATAACAGTGCCATCCACAGAGCCCCCATAACAGTGCCATCCACAGAGCCCCCATAACAGTGCCATCCACAGAGCCCCCATAACAGTGCCATCCACAGAGCCCCCATAACAGTGCCATCCACAGAGCCCCCATACCAGTGCCATCCACAGAGCCCCCATACCAGTGCCATCCACAGAGCCCCCCCATAATGGTGCCATCCACAGATCCCCCCATAACGGTGCCATCCACAGAGCCCCCATAACACCTTTTGGTTCAAAATATTTTTTAATTTGGCTATTCCCCACCCCTCTTGTAATTGTTCCGCTACTTGTGGGCTGCGCGGGAATGAGTTCAGTCACTTTGGTGGGCAATCCCGTCCTGCAGCGCGTGATCCCGCAAGACCTGCCGCTGTAGGTCACGGGTCTCACGGGATCACGTGTCACAGGATGGGATTGCGCACTGAAATGAATGAACTCATGCCCATGTAGCCCGCAAGTAGCGGATCAGTGGAACAAGTACAAGGTGGGTGGGGGGATGATCTGTGGGGTTGCCAGGACGGCTAGGCCCTTTGCCCATTAAGGTCAGACACACACAGGCTCCCATTCTTTTACAGAAGTTAAAGTATTGGCCAATTACATTTTTTGTGCTGGGATTCTTAAAGTATTGGCCAATTACATTTTTTGTGCTGGGATTTTTAAAGTATTGGCCAATTACATTTTTTGTGCTGGGATTTTTATGAAACAATAAAAGTAAGCAATCAATTGGCAAATGGTAAGAGGTTAATTTCGCCATGCAAAACTTTTACTGTAATTACAGATAAATGTAGAAATTGGTAAATAGCAAAGAGGTATTTAAAGGGTATTTCGTGCTTAAGGGTATACTACCCTTAACAGTACCTGGTATAATGAAATATTTTATATTCATTTTTATAACATCAGATTAATTAAGGCAGTTAAAAACATTAACAACCTAGTGTTACAGTGCACCCCAGCACCCCACAGTATGCAGTATAGCACCCTATAGTATACAGCACCACATAGTATGCAGTATAGCACCCCACACTATACAGTACCCCACCCATCCACAGAGCCCCCATTACAGTGCCCTCCACAGAGCCCCCATTACAGTGCCCTCCACAGATCCCCCCCCATAACAGTGCCATCCACAGATCCCCCCCATAACAGTGCCATCCACAGATCCCCCATAACAGTGCCATCCACAGATCCCCTCCATAAGTGCCATCCACAGATCTCCCCCATAACAGTGTCATCCACAGATCCCCACAACAGTGCCATCCACAGAGCCCCCATAACACCTTTTGGTTCAAAATATTTTTAAATTTGGCTATTCCCCACCCCTCTTGTTATTGTTCCGCTATTTGTGGGCTGCACGGGAATGAGTTCAGTCACGGCTAGGCCCTTTGCTCATTAAGGTCAGACACACACAGGCTCCCATTCTTTTCCAGAAGTTAAAGTATTGGCCAATTACATTTTTTGTGCTGGGATTTTTAAAGTATTGGCCAATTACATTTTTTGTGCTGGGATTTTTATGTAACAATAAAAGTAAGCAATCAATTGGCAAATGGTAAGAGGTTAATTTCGCCATGCAAAACTTTTACTGTAATTACAGATAAATGTAGAAATTGGTAAATAGCAAAGAGGTATTTAAAGGGTATTTCGTGCTTAAGGGTAGTATTTAACAGTACCTGGTATAATGCAATATTTTATATTCCTTTTTATAACATCAGATTAATTAAGGCAGTTAAAAACATTAACAACCTCTTTGGGGTCACTATTCAGAACAAGCATAGGTGTATGAACTTGATTTAAAGGGTTTCATGTTAACATTCACCTTCATCCATAACATAAAAAATCCAAGCTAGAGATTCAGAATAACACGATTTTTATAGTAAATAATTTGGTCAAAGGCCTCCAGCATTTAGTTGAGGAATAGATTTTGCTATTTTCTGTCTTCCTGTAGTTGTGTTCGACAGCTTTTTTTATTTTTATTAGTTTTTATTTGAATTTCACATAAAAAACACATCCGTAAAAAAACACATTACTCTAAGGCCTCATGCACACAACAGTTTTTTTTCACAGTCCGCAAAAACGGGGTCCGTGGGTCCGTGATCCGTGACCGTTTTTTCGTCCGTGGGTCTTCCTTGATTTTTGGAGGATCCACGGACATGAAAAAAAAGTCGTTTTGGTGTCCGCCTGGCCGTGCGGAGCCAAACGGATCCGTCCTGAATTACAATGCAAGTCAATGGGGACGGATCCATTTGATGTTGACACAATATGGTGCCATTTCAAACGGATCCGTCCCCATTGACTTTCAATGTAAAGTCTGGAGTTCTTTTATACCATCGGATTGGAGTTTTCTCTAATCCAATGGTATATTTTAACTTGAAGCGTCCCCATCACCATGGGAACGCCTCTATGTTAGAATATACTGTCGGATATGAGCTACTTCGTGAAACTCAGATCCGACAGTATATTCTAACACAGAGGCGTTCCCATGGTGATGGGGACGCTTCAGGTTAGAATACACTACAAACTTTGTACAAGACTGCCCCCTGCTGCCTGGCAGCACCCGATCTCTTACAGGGGGATATGATAGCACAATTAACCCCTTCAGGTGCGGCACCTAAAGGGGTTAATTGTACTATCATATTCCCCTGTAAGAGATCAGGGCTGCCAGGCAGCAGGGGGCAGACCCCCCCCCTCCCCAGTTTGAATATCGTTGGTGGCACAGTGTGCGCCCCCCATCGGGCCCCCACTTCCTCCCTCTAATGTTAGAAATCGTTGGTGGCAAAGTGTGCGCCCACCATCGCCCCCCCCTCCCTCCCTCTATTGTAATAAATCGTTGGTGGCACAGTGTGCGCCCACCATCGCCCCCCCCTCCCTCCCTCTATTGTAATAAATCGTTGGTGGCACAGTGTGCCAACCACCATCGGCCCCCCCTCCCTCTATAGCAGTAACAACATTGGTGGCAGTGTGCGGCCTCCCATTCCCCCCCCCCATCATTGGTGGCAGCGGAGTTCCGATCGGAGTCCCAGTTTAATCGCTGGGGCTCCGATCGGTAACCATGGCAACTAGGACGCTACTGCAGTCCTGGTTGCCATGGTTACTTAGCAATAGTACAACAGTAGAAGATTCATACTTACCTGCTTGCTGCTGCAATGTCTGTGAACGGCCGGGAGCTCCTCCTACTGGTAAGTGACAGTTCTTTAGCAATGCGCCACACAGACCTTTCACTTACCAGTAGGAGGAGCTCCCGGCCGTTCACAGACATCGCAGCAGCAAGCAGGTAAGTATGAATCTTCTACTGTCCGCTTGGGACATCTCCAGAAACAATGTATTAAGTCTGCTCTCTCCTCCCAACATTTTGGACACTTATCTGTTGCTCTCACTCCCATTCTTTTCAACATCCATGGAGATCGATGTAATCTGTGCACTATGAAGAATTGTGAGATCTTGTGTGAGCCCCTATCCGAGATTGTTGCGTAATTTCTAAGGGCATCTCTCCAATTTTCTTCTGTAAAGGAGTCTAGATCCTTCTCCCATTTTTCCACAGCAAGCATTGTAGTCCTTTTTCTCTTTCCTTCCATCAAAAGCCTATATCTCCTTGCGGTTGTTCCTCCACCTTCCCCTACTATAGTGAACTTATCCAACCTATCTGATTTTTCCCTTCTATACCTATCCTCCTGTACCACTGTCCGCAGTGCATTCCTAAGTTGGAAATATTTATACATCTCAATATGGGGGATCCCAAATTCCAACACCATTATGTTAAAGTCCTTCAACTTATCTTCATCAAAAATCTGGTCTAGATATTTCATTCCTTTTTTTTCCCAATCTATATAGTCCCTTATTGTTTCTAATTCTTTTAAATTAAGATTTTTCCATATCGGTGTGTAATTCAAAAACCCTTTAATCTCCAGTATCTTCTTAATTTCCCCCCATACGTATTCTACTGAATTTAATATCCTATTATCAGAATTTTTTTTCCCCAAAAAGCCTGACTCCAACACCTCTAAGTGATTACATCCCTCTTTCCATCCCCATCTATTTAATTCTTGCCTACCCACTTGACTATCTAAACTACCCTTTATGTTCCCGTATTGAGTTATTAAATAATAAAGAAACAAATTAGGGACCGCTAATCCTCCCTCCTGCACTGGAAGCTGGAGGACTTCCTTCTTTATCCGAGGGATCGCACCCTTCCAAATAAAGTCCCCCATTAGTCTATCAAATAATTTAAAAGTATTCTGCGGTATTCTCACTGGAGCATTTTGCAATATGTAAAGTATCTTTGGGAGAAGGACCATTTTTATTAGATTTACCCTACCTTGGATTGACATTGGTAGTCTTTTCCATATATGTATTTTAGTTCTTAATTCTTTTATTAGGGGAAGGACATTTAATTTTTCATATTCTTCTATATTTCCGGAGATTTGTATGCCAAGATATTTAAAATTTTCATGTTTTTTAAGAACGTGCACCCGTGTGTCTCCCTGTAATTGGCTATCTCCTAGTAATAACATATGTGATTTCCCCCAATTAATCTTTAGGCCAGAGAAGAACCCAAACTTATCTATTATCTCTATCACTCTATTAAACTGATCCCCAGTGTTTTGCAAAAAAAGTAAAATATCGTCCGCATACATTAACAGTTTTTCTTCTCCGCCCGCATATTGAAAACATTTGATCTCCCTATCATTTGTTATTATATTTGCCAAAGGTTCAATTGCAATAGCAAATAGCAGTGGGGAGAGAGGGCATCCCTGCCTTGTGCCACGAAATAGGGCAAACGGCAGGGACAAGCTCCCATCCACAACCACTCTAGCCCTGGGGTTTAGATATATTAACTGGATCCACCCTATAAATCCCTCCCCTATACCAAGTCTCCTTAATACTGCCCATAGATACTCCCATTCAATACAATCAAATGCTTTTTGGGCATCCAATGAGAGTATCGCTTTCTCCCCTGCATCTAATCTATTGGCTTCAATATTGAGGAATAACCTTCTTATATTGGAGTATATTGTTCTGCCCGGTATAAATCCTGTCTGATCTTTATTTATTATTACTTTGATAACCCTTGAAAGCCTATCAGCTAGGACTTTTGCCAGAATTTTAACATCTGTATTCAACAGGGATATTGGCCTATATGAACCGGGATCTGTTTGTTCTTTTCCCTTTTTTGGAATTAGTGTAATAATTGCTTCCTTCATGGAGTTCGGTAGGTCGCCTAATTTTCGAGCCTCGTCCAGTGTTATCTTTAATTCTGGTACTAAAACCTGGGAGAAGGTTTTATATATTTCAAAAGGAAGCCCATCTCCACCTGGTGTTTTCTCAGGTTTAACCTTCCCCAGAGCTAGATTTATTTCTGCCACCGTTATTTCTTTTTACAGATATTCTTTTTGGAGCTTAGATATCCTACTGAGGGCGATCTTGTCTAGGTATGAATCTAGCTCTTGTTTTGAGTATTGTACCCTAGACTTATATAGCTCTAGGAAGTACTCCCAGAACACTTTTTTAATACCTTCGGGTGTGGTAATTAATTTACCCGTTTTATCTTTAATTGCACCTATCCATGATTTCCCTTTTTGATTTCTCACTATATTTGCTAATATTTTACCGACCTTTTCACCCTCCGAGGCTAGCTGGATGCCTTGAAAAAGCAATTCTTTCCTACTTTTCTCTAATTGATATGTCTTCAACTTTTCCTGTTCTTCCTCCCAAACTCTCTTATTAAGTGCAGTAGGATATCTCATGCTTGCCATTCCTGCCTCTTGCAGTTTTTTCTCCAATGCCTTCCCGTTCTCTCTAGTACTTTTTTTCCAATGATTTACCTTTTTAAACAATACTCCCCTCAGAAATGCCTTGAAAGTGTCCCAAACCACAAGTCTACTGGCAGAACCGTTATTTTCCGTAAAAAATTTTTTTAGCTCCTCAGTTATACTCTCTTTATCTGAGATCAATAATAGCCAATGGGAGTTGAACTTGAACAACGGCGGAGTATTGTTTTTATTCAAGTCCAGCTCAACTGTCATTGCATTATGGTCTGACAAGGCCATAGGTATATATTTTGTCGTGATCCTATTTTGGGACATTAAATTTTTATTTCCAAAAATCATATCTATTCTCGACCAAGTTTGGTGTGTTTTTGAATAACAAGAATATCTAGTTTCGTCCGGGTTCTGAACCCTCCAAACATCTACCCAATTAAATTCATGGGCTACTTTACATAAATCTACATTTTGTGCTCCTCCCCCTCTGCTAGACGTCCTATCCCTGAGTGGATCCATAACCGCATTGTAATCACCTACCGCAATCAATATACATTCCTGTTTATTCAACATAAATCTATACAATTGATACAAAACATCTGGTTTATATGGTGGTGGAATATATATATTTGCGATTACAGTTTTAGTCCCTTCTACATAACAATGTAAAAAGAGGTATCTACCATGGTCATCAATCTCACATGCCAGAAATTCAAATTTAATCTTATTATGTATCAGAATTGAGACCCCTCTGGAGTAAGTGGTATATACAGAATGATATCCCGCCACCACCCATCCTCTCTCCAACCATCTTACTGATTCCTTATCCAAGTGTGTCTCCTGGAGGCAGATGATGGCTGGCAGAAACCTCTTCATCCACTCAAGGATAGCGTATCTTTTAACCCTCTCTCGGAGCCCCCTCACATTCAATGAAAGGATCCTAACCATCTAACAGAGGGGGAGAAAAAAAAAATAATATTTCTCCACGTCCCCTCCACCCCCCATATATACCCTCCCATCTATATAGTCCCCCCTTCTGCTAACCAGCAGTCCGGGCGACTCCATAACTTAGCATGGCTCCTATCGCCCCCCCCCCCCCCCCACCAGCCTCAGAGGCCCTCTCCATCCGCCCATTCACTAACTTCCTCCGGAGTCTGAAAAAAAGAAATCTTGCCATTGTATTACACCCTTAATTTTGCCGGAAAGAGTAAGCTATACTTTATACCTGCCTCCCTTAATCTTTTTTTGACCGATATAAATTCTCTTCTTTGTGCGTTAGTACTAAATGAATAGTCTGGAAAGAGTTTAATCTTTACACCCTGTATATAGTATTTTTCTGAGGTTCTTGCATCAGATAATATTCCATCTCGATCCTTAGATAGTAAACATTTCACCAGTATCGATCTGGGGTAGTCCCCTGGCACCCTATTTTTTGTGGGGACCCTATGTGCTCTTTCAATAGAGAATAAGGGAGAAAGAGTACCTGCTTTACTATTTTCCCTCAACCATTTTTCCATAAATTCAGTACAGTTTCCTCCCTCCGCTCGCTCTGGGATCCCCACACATCTTATATTAGCCCTTCTTGATCTATCCTCCTGGTCTACCAGTTTTTGTTCCATCTTAACGTTTGTTTGTTTTAAAAGGGCCACCTCCTTCTCTAATTTCTGCACGGATTTCTCTAGGGTGGGAATCCTTTTTTCCATCTCTCTTAAGCGCTGCCTTACTTTTTCCATCTCGGCTCGTATAACCATAACATCCGTTTGCACTGCCCCAAGCTGGGTTACTAAATTACCCATTAAATTTCCCATCCGTGAGACAGTGCAAAGTATGTCCTGCACCATTTTTACATCTGTTTCTGTGTATGTCACTGGTGTTCCCCTGTCCCCCTCTCCCCCTTCAGCTAACGTCTCATGTGTCGGATCCTGTAATCTGGCATCCACCATTTTTTCTTTTTGTGGGGATCTAAGCCCAGGTGAATTCGGGACCAGATACTTATTTAGACCCGATTGTTTAGGCCCACTTTCCAGCCCTACTGCTGATCGCCTAGCAGTACTCCCCGTGGGGCCACGCTGTTCTTCCCTCTTTTTTGACGGCATTTTAAGATCTCTTCCCTCTTTTCTTATTCCTCTTTCCCTCTTTTTTTTTCCTTTCTTTTCTCTCTTCCCCCTTCTTTCCTTCTTCCTCCTTTCCCTTTCTTCCTCCCTCCCTTCCCTTCCCTTCTCTCCTCCCTTTCCTCCCTTTCCTTCTTTCTTCCCTCTCTTCCCCCTTTCTTCCTTCCCTCTCCTAATAAAACACCTAATGGGAAAAAAAAAAAAAAAAAAAAAAATATCAAGTGTAATCCCCTTCTCAAGTTAATCCCATTAATCACAAAGACCAAGTACAATCAGTAAATTACGTCCATGGTTAGATACAAAGGTTAGTTCAGAAGGAGAAAAAAGAAGGCCAATAATATCAGTAAAAACCAAAGCCAAAGGAAGAGAGGCTCCTTAGAGAGTTGAAGCTCAGGGCCTGGGATCCGGACGTATAAGGGATACAGTCAACTAGTTGGTTAGTTCGAAGAAGTATGATACAGTTAGATATCTTGAAACCTGAGGGGGGTAAGGACTTCTCAATCGGGGTTATTAAGGGTTATACGCCAGATTCCGAACACCCTCCCCCGCTCTTTTTTCTCCACATTCAATTCAGTTCACTCTGGCACAGTCCACCCTCAATAACTGCCTCCAGTACCGGCCGGGTATCTCAATGCAGGTTCAGTGTCCACTTTCTTTTAATCTGCAGCGGTCTCAGTCTGCACCCCCATAATCGCAGCCACGGTGGCAGACTGACCACCTGTCAACTGCAATCTCAGGGGTATCCAACATCACCGCAATATTGAACCTGTGGATGGTCCTCCTCAAGTCTCCAATCCAAATTACCGAGGTGGCTGCCCTTCAGATACTACAATCAGAGCTAGCCTCACCGCTAAGAATCAGCAGATGTCAATAGGGATCAATAGGACAGGACCTCAGGAACCAACAGCAGCACCCCCGGACGCCGTCTATGTCAGATCCAAGATTCCACTATTAACAGGCAAAAATCGACCGGAGCTCCCCTTTAGCGCTGATAATTAGTACACCGCGCTCCAACTCCACCAACCTTCACCACGCCGACACTTTTGCTCTCCTCCCACAACACAAGTGCTGCGATAGCTCACCGCCCGATAACTCATAACTTCGCGGGACAGAGATCCGGGTCCGGACACCAGCGTCGGCATCTAGGGCAGTCCAGGGCGGCCTCAGCACATCAGACTAGCGACGGTCGCGGCGGTCAGGCATTCCAAACGGCGGTGCGAGCGGCCAGCGTGCCGGGGGGGCGGGGGCGGGGGGGGGGGGGTGGAGCCCTAGCGTCCCACGTCAGACGCTCTCATGCGTCCACTGATCTTGCCTTTCTTACAGCATGTGTGTTCGACAGCTTTGCTTCTTCTCATAATATCACACACACACACTTTGTCAGGATATTTTAACATATATAACTACCGTAATAGTTTTTATGCATGTTGGAAATCTGGAGCCTTTGTGATGACGCATTATCTATGTGGACAAATGTACCTAGCAGGTTCAGTTGCCATTGGTTTACAAAAAACACCCTATTTAATTTAAATAGTTCCAATGGGAGCGGAAGATCACAAGCTGTTAAAAGATTAAATAGACATCCTCTTGTTTATTCCTCATATATTCCCCTGTAAAATGTTATAGATTTCAAATTGTGATCCTTAGGAGAATCGGACAAGGAAATCTTTAGATTTGAAAGAAGCCGGAAAGTAGTGATGCTGGAAAGTTTGAGATACATTGATGTGCTGGTTTATGAATATTCTTTATGCCTCTCTTGTTCCCATTTTTATAGGTCAGAATATGTCATGGGTGCTGAAGGCAGTATGGGTCCACCAGGTCAAAACAACATGGGGGCTTCAAACAGTGATTCCAGCATGTATTCACCCAATCGATATCCAGGACAGCAAAGGTGGGCAGTTTATTGTTGCAAACCAAAGTATTTTGCCAATTATTTGCTGAGTTTTCTGTCGTTTTGGGCTGGCCTGACTGCAATTTTAGTTACTTAGAGGGGTTGGTATTTATCATGTAGAGAAACTTAATACAAGGCACTCATTTTTCCATCACATTCTACCTTGGGTGTTGCTAGGGTCTTAAAAGATCAGGGGCACAAAGCTCCGTTCACAGTATATGCTGCTTGCCCAGCTCCTCCACTAATAGTATATACACAGCTCTTCTGCTCACAGTATATACACAGTATCTCCTCCGCTCACAGTATATACACAGCATCTCCTCTGCTCACAGTATATACTGCATGCACAGCTCTTCCACTCACAGTATCTACACAGTATCTCCTCCACTCACAGTACATACACAGGATCTCCTCCGTTCACAGTATCTACACAGCATCTCCTCTGCTCACAGTATCTACACAGCATCTCCTCTGCTCACAGTATCTACACAGCATCTCCCCTCCTCACAGTATATACACAGCGTCTCCTCTCCTCACAGTATATACACAGCTTCTCCTCCACTCACAGTATACACACAGCTTCTCCTCTGCTCACAGTATATACTGCATGCACAGCTCCTCCACTCACAATATCTCCTCCACTCACAGTATATACGCAGCATCTCCTCCGTTCACAGTATATACACAGCATCTCCTCTGCTCACAGTATATACACAGCATGTCCTCTGCTCACAGTATCTTCACAGCATCTTCTCTGCTCACAGTATCTACACAGCATCTCCCCTCCTCACAGTATATACATAGCATCCCCTCTGCTCACAGTATATACACAGATTCACCTCCGCTCACAGTATATACACAGCATCTCCTCCGCTCACAGTATATACACAACATCTCCTCCGCTCACAGTGTATAGACAGCAGCTCTTATGCTCACAATTATGTACTAAGCCTCCCCTAGCGGTATATACAAAGTTTTTTATGAAATATAAACTATTTGACAAAGAGACAGGTCCCATAAGCATACTGTCCTAAACATGGATGGTGGTGAACTCATATGAAGCTGTCCTGCCGTGGTAACACAGCTCTCTGCTGTTGTGATAATGGACCATGCCAGTCCAAGGCCTTTCACACTGCACCACTGAAGACCTAGGCAGATACAGCAGGACAGGCAGCAGTAGCTCTGGAATCTGCTTGTTCTGTTTGGGTAAATTCTCCTGCAGGGCTGCGTCTGGTCCTTGGTTGCTAGGCCTGAGTGAGGGGCAGGGCCTAGCAGAAGTCCTGCTTCCTGCTCTTATACTGAGACACCAGCGCAGGGTTGCTGGCCAGTCTCACTGCACTTCAGCCAGGGCCACAATGGACCCTATCCTTGCAGGTTTAATGTGCCCCTGTCTGATGTCATTTAGAGCCACACTGCAGCCCCACACTGGTAGCTCAATATAACTATGAAAAAAGCTGCCAGTGCAGATAAAAATACAGTCATCTGCCAGAGTTTCAGGGCACTGTGCTTGTAGTCTGGGGCCCAGGCCCCAAATCTGCATGCCTAGCAACACCCCTGAATTATACACTACACCCTTCTAGGGGTTACGACGATCCTGCAAGCCAGCAGCAGTGGCCGTGCTTGCACACTGTAGGAAAAGGTGCTGGACTTCTGCTTGTAAGCCCAATTAGGGACAGCTTGATGCTAATGTCTGTAAAGCGCTGCGGAATATATTAGCGCTATATAAGTGCATAAAATAAATACATTTGCTGAAGTGAGACAGCCGCTTTATTAGTAGTTTTGATTGTGGAGAGAGGCAATTTCCTACTTGCACGTTATTTCTTATATAACACAACTTGCAGATTTTACTTAGTGCTCCATAATGCAGCCCTATTCTGCAGTAAATCAATACACAATGAAATACAGCCTAAAACTAAAGTGTAATTGTTCTTCAAAAACTCTTCAGTTTTTACTCATAAGCCAATTATTCAACAAGCAGTTAAAATCTAATAAGTCATCTCTGAAAAGATAAAAGTATTGTTCTTGATCTTGTATGGATTAGACCTCGGTGTATAGATAACATTGTCTTTGCCCTTCAATTATAATAAACTATAATAAACGGAATGCTTAATGATTTTGTTATTATATGTGTAGGCTGTAGATTTTTCAACTTAACACTAAATCACAATGCATTTCTTTTCAATGGCCTAAAGTAAAATAGTGAGCTTCTAGAGAAGACCACCTTTATTGCAACAACAATACATGAAAGTCTCATGCTATCAATAGATGTATGCAAAGAAGTAGAATAGGAGAGAGGTGTTGAATGGGGGTGAAAAGTGAATATCCTATCGTTCAGATGAATTCTTTCTAGTTTCCTTTTTTTGAAGTGCATATACTTTCAGCAACTTATTAACAGAGAAAATGCTCATAGAATTCTTTTTCCAAAGCTTGAAGGGAAATGGAGAATATTTTCGCAAACAATATTTTTCCAATTGCATAAGAAAGAAATAGATAGAAAGAAATTTTCAAGGTTACAAGAGTTTAAAATACAGCATTTAAGCAGGAATTTAAGTAGACCCATACAATTTTTTTTTTTTAAACATAACTTTGCTTTTTAGCTACAGTAAGCCAATGTTAATACATTGTTAAATTAAAAAGATAATTTACTAAGTAACTGAAAAAATAAAAAAATAAATCTGTATTTATGAATGCAAACATACTGGTGCCACTGTTTTCTTAAAATACAAAGGCATGGTCTTAACGTTAATATCCACCTTTTAACCATAACGCTTTCGATTTGAAGGTTCTTTTGTAATATACCGTATCTCTATCTCATTTTTCAGATCCAGAACTCTAAATTTCTTGCATGAAAATAAAACGGTTAACCGTGTGACTGCCTGCAACCACCACTAGGGAAAGCACTGGAGTTAACTGTATACTATTTTACTATGGTGTTTAACCACTTCAGCCCCGCTAGGTGAAACCCCCTTCATGACCAGGCCACTTTTTACACTTCGGCACTACACTCCTTTCACCGTTTATCGCTCGGTCATGCAACTTACCACCCAAATGAATTTTACCTCCTTTTCGTCTCACTAATGGAGCTTTCATTTGGTGGTATTTTATTGCTGCTGACATTTTTACTTTTTTTGTTATTAATCAAAATATAACGATTTTTTTGCAAAAAAATGACATTTTTCACTTTCAGCTGTGAAATTTTGCAAAAAAAACGACATCCATATATAAATTTTTCGCTAAATTTATAGTTCTACATGTCTTTGATAAAAAAAAAATGTTTGGGCAAAAAAAAAAAATGGTTTGGGTAAAAGTTATAGCATTTACAAACTATGGTACAAAAATGTGAATTTCCGCTTTTTGAAACGGCTCTGATTTTCTGAGCACCTGTCATGTTTCCTGAGGTTCTACAATGCCCAAACAGTAGAAAACCCCCACAAATGACCCCATTTCGGAAAGTAGACACCCTAAGGTATTCGCTGATGGGCATAGTGAGTTCATAGAACTTTTTATTTTTTGTCACAAGTTAGCGGAAAATGATGATGATTTTTTATTTTTTATTTTTTCTTACAAAGTCTCATTTTCCACTAACTTGCGACAAAAAATAAAAAATTCTAGGAACTCGCCATGCCCCTCACAGAATACCTTGGGGTGTCTTCTTTCCAAAATGGGGTCACTTGTGGCGTAGTTATACTGCCCTGGCAATTTAGGGGCCCAAATGTGTGAGAAGAACTTTGCAATCAAAATGTGTAAAAAATGACCGGTGAAATCCGAAAGGTGCACTTTGGAATATGCGCCCCTTTGCCCACCTTGGCAGCAAAAAAGTGTCACACATGTGGTATCGCCGTACTCAGGAGAAGTTGGGGAATGTGTTTTGGGGTGTCATTTTACATATACCCATGCTGGGTGAGAGAAATATCTTGGCAAAAGACAACTTTTCCAATTTTTTTATACAAAGTTGGCATTTGACCAAGATATTTTTCTCACCCAGCATGGGTATATGTAAAATGACACCCCAAAACACATTCCCCAACTTCTCCTGAGTACGGCGATACCAGATGTGTCACACTTTTTTGCTGCCAAGGTGGGCAAAGGGGCACATATTCCAAAGTGCACCTTTCGGATTTTGCAGGGCATTTTTTACACATTTTGATTGCAAGGTACTTCTCACACATTTGGGCCCCTAAATTGCCAGGGCAGTATAACTACGCCACAAGTGACCCCATTTTGGAAAGAAGACACCCCAAGGTATTCCGTGAGGGGCACGGCGAGTTCCTAGAATTTTTTATTTTTTGTCACAAGTTAGCGGAAAATGATGATTTTTTTTTTTTTCTCTTTTTTCCTTACAAAGTCTCATATTCCACTAACTTGCGACAAAAAATAAAAAATTCTAGGAACTCGCCATGCCCCTCACGGAATACCTTGGGGTGTCTTCTTTCCAAAATGGGGTCACTTGTGGCGTAGTTATACTGCCCTGGCAATTTAGGGGCCCATATGTGTGAGAAGTACTTTGCAATCAAAATCTGTAAAAAATGACCGGTGAAATACGAAAGGTGCACTTTGGAATATGCGCCCCTTTGCCCACCTTGGCATCAAAAAAGTGTCACACATCTGGTATCGCCGTACTCAGGAGAAGTTGGGGAATGTGTTTTGGGGTGTCATTTTACATATACCCATGCTGGGTGAGAGAAATATCTTGGCAAACGACAACTTTTCCCATTTTTTTATACAAAGTTGGCATTTGACCAAGATATTTTTCTCACCCAGCATGGGTATATGTAAAATGACACCCCAAAACACATTCCCCAACTTCTCCTGAGTACGGCGATACCAGATGTGTCACACTTTTTTGCTGCCAAGGTGGGCAAAGGGGCACATATTCCAAAGTGCACCTTTCGGATTTTGCAGGGCATTTTTTACACATTTTGATTGCAAGGTACTTCTCACACATTTGGGCCCCTAAATTGCCAGGGCAGTATAACTACGCCACAAGTGACCCCATTTTGGAAAGAAGACACCCCAAGGTATTCCGTGAGGGGCATGGCGAGTTCCTAGATTTTTTTATTTTTTGTCGCAAGTTAGTGGAATATGAGACTTTGTAAGGAAAAAAGAGAAAAAAAAAAAAATCAGCATTTTCCGCTAACTTGTGACAAAAAATAAAAAATTCTAGGAACTCGCCGTGCCCCTCACGGAATACCTTGGGGTGTCTTCTTTCCAAAATGGGGTCACTTGTGGCGTAGTTATACTGCCCTGGCAATTTAGGGGCCCAAATGTGTGAGAAGTACCTTGCAATCAAAATGTGTAAAAAATGCCCTGCAAAATCCGAAAGGTGCACTTTGGAATATGTGCCCCTTTGCCCACCTTGGCAGCAAAAAAGTGTGACACATCTGGTATCGCCGTACTCAGGAGAAGTTGGGGAATGTGTTTTGGGGTGTCATTTTACATATACCCATGCTGGGTGAGAAAAATATCTTGGCAAACGACAACTTTTCCCATTTTTTTATACAAAGTTGGCATTTGACCAAGATATTTTTCTCACCCAGCATGGGTATATGTAAAATGACACCCCAAAACACATTCCCCAACTTCTTCTGAGTACGGCGATACCAGATGTGTCACACTTTTTTGCAGCCTAGATGCGCAAAGGGGCCCAAATTCCTTTTAGGAGGGCATTTTTAGACATTTGGATCCCAGACTTCTTCTCACGCTTTAGGGCCCCTAAAAAGCCAGGGCAGTATAAATACCCCACATGTGACCCCACTTTGGAAAGAAGACACCCCAAGGTATCCAATGAGGGGCCTGGCAAGTTCATAGAATTTTTTTTTTTTCGCATAAGTTAGCGGAAATTGATTTTTTATTTTTTTTTCTCACAAAGTCTCACTTTCCGCTAACTTAGGACAAGAATTTCAATCTTTCATGGACTCAATATGCCCCTCAGCAAATACCTTGGGGTGTCTTCTTTCCAAAATGGGGTCAGTTGTGGGGTGTTTGTACTGCCCTGGCATTTGAGGGTCTCCGCAATCATTACATGTATGGCCAGCATTAGGAGTTTCTGCTATTCTCCTTATATTGAGCATACAGGTAATGAGATTTTTTTTTCCGTTCAGCTTCTGGGCTGAAAGAAAAAAATGAACGGCACAGATTTCTTCATTCGCATCGATCAATGTGGATGAAAAAATCTCTGCCAAAAAAAAAAAATGGAGGGGAAAGGCGTCTGCCAGGACATAGGAGCTCCGCCCTACATCCATACCCACTTAGCTCGTATGCCCTGGCAAACCAGATTTCTCCATTCGCATCAATCGATGTGGATGAATAAATCATTGCCGGGATTTTTTTTTTATATATATATATATATATACAAAATGCTTGCCAAAGCATAGGAACGCCGCCTCCTCCTCAGCTCGTATGCCTCGGCAAACGTATCTGTCACTGCAGAGGAGAAAATCCCGTCTTGCAGCGCCGCATACACCGACTTGCGTGTAATCTGACAGCAGCGCAATGCTTCTGTCAGAATGCACATCGGTGCTGCAGCTAGTAGATCGGTTGGTCCACCTGGAAGGTAAAAAGACAAAAAAAAAAAAAAAAGAAAAAACCAGGCCACAACGCAATAATTTTATTAACTTTGGAACAGAACATGTAACTTTAACTTTTGGAACTAAACATTAACCTGTTTGCTTACCTGTTTTTTTTTTTTTTGTTTTTTTGTTTTTTTACCTTTATAGAACAAACCTCTCCTTCCCCATGGGTCAATGTGCAAAGCGCAAATCGCCCAAAGATGTGGCGAAGTGCGTTATGCACTTTGTCCCATGTGAAAGGAGACGTTTGCAGCAGCTGTGAGTGAATGGGCCCTAATAGCCCTGTGTGCCTATCCTGGTGAGATGTGATCCCTATGCTAGGTGTACCTGTGTGTGGTACTTTCGGAAACACTCCCCTAAGCATAGGGCAGGGTGGTCGGGACAGTCAGGACAGAAATAACGGGTGTCACGCCTTATTCCACTCCTGCTACAGACACGACATTTTTTTCGGGGTGGCGGTCGGTTTGAGGTACCAGCAACGACACTGGGGAAGTGTCGCTCGTGTAGACGGCTAACTACACTGGTGGATGGGGCCACGGAACCTCCTGGATACAGGAGGTTCGCGATGATCTCTTCCTGAAATTTGAGGAAGGATCCAGTTCTCCCAGCCTTACTGTAGAGAACAAAACTATTGTACAGAGCCAATTGAATTAAATATACAGACACCTTCTTATACCAGCGTCTGGTGCGTCGGGAAACTAAATACGGAGCCAACATCTGGTCATTGAAGTCGACCCCTCCCATGTGGAGGTTATAGTCGTGGACTGAGAGGGGCTTTTCAATGACACGGGTTGCTCGCTCAATTTGGATTGTCGTGTCTGCGTGAATGGAGGAGAGCATGTAAACGTCACGCTTGTCTCTCCATTTCACCGCGAGCAGTTCTTCGTTACACAGTGCGGCCCTCTGCCCCCTTGCAAGACGGGTGGTAACGAGCCGTTGGGGGAAGCCCGCGCGACTAGTTCGCGCGGTACCACAGGCGCCAATCCGTTCTAGAAACAAATGCCTAAAGAGGGCCACACTTGTGTAAAAATTGTCCACATAAAGATGGTACCCCTTGCCGAATAAGGGTGACACCAAGTCCCAAACTGTCTTCCCACTGCTCCCCAGGTAGTCAGGGCAACCGACCGGCTCCAGGGTCTGATCTTTTCCCTCATAGACCCGAAATTTGTGGGTATAGCCTGTGGCCCTTTCACAGAGCTTATACAATTTGACCCCATACCGGGCGCGCTTGCTTGGGATGTATTGCTTGAAGCCAAGGCGCCCGGTAAAATGTATTAGGGACTCGTCTATGCAGATGTTTTGCTCAGGGGTATAAATATCTGCAAATTTCTGGTTGAAATGGTCTATGAGGGGCCGAATTTTGTGGAGCCGGTCAAAAGCAGGGTGGCCCCTGGGACGGGAGGCGGTGTTGTCGCTAAAGTGCAGGAAACGCAGGATGACCTCAAATCGTGTCCTGGACATAGCAGCAGAGAACATGGGCATGTGATGAATTGGGTTCGTGGACCAATATGACCGCAATTCATGTTTTTTTGTCAGGCCCATGTTGAGGAGGAGGCCCAGAAAAGTTTTAAATTCGGAAACTTGGACTGGTTTCCACCGGAAAGGCTGGGCATAAAAGCTTTCCGGGTTAGCGGTGATAAATTGTGTGGCATACCGGTTTGTCTCTGCCACGACTAAGTCTAAAAGCTCCGCAGTCAAGAACAGCTCAAAAAATCCCAGGGCCGAACCGATCTGAGCCGTCTCAACCCGAACTCCAGACTGGGCGGTGAAAGGGAAAACTACGGGTGCGGCTGAAGTTGGGGACTGCCAATCAGGGTTTGCCAGCACCTCTGGGATTCTAGGGGCTCTACGGGCACGTCTTTGCGGTGGCTGCGACGGGGTCACTACTGCACGTGCCACCGTACCAGCTTCAACTGCCCTTCTGGTGCTCGCTACTTCACCAGGTTGTACGGCAGTGCTGGTACTAGGTCCAGGAAGGGCTGGGCTGCTGGTGTATGCCTCACCACGTAATCCGACAGCACCAGCCCCACTCTGCTGCTCTTGAAGCGGATCCTGCGCAACCTGCGGTCTAGCGACACGGGGCCGGGTACGCCTGCTGCTATCAGGGACCTCAGCCTCCTCGTCCGAACTTTGGGTCAGAGAGCCACTGTTTTCTACAGGTTCGTATTCTGACCCGCTGGATTCATCAGATGAGGGTTCCCACTCCTCATCCGACTGGGTCAGAAGCCTGTAGGCCTCTTCAGAGGAATACCCCCTGTTTGACATGTGGGCAACTAAATTTAGGGGTATTCCCTGAGACTACCCAAGAAAAAAAAAGCAAGCCTGTCTTACAAATGGGAGGCTAGCGAAGTACCGGAGGCCGCTGCGGTTGATAAAAAATATCAAAACTGATTTTTTTATCGCCGCAGTGCGTGTAAAGTGAATGTGCAGTGATCAAAAAAAAATAATTTTTTTGTCACTGCGGTGGGGCGGGTGTGGGCGAACACACGTGTGGGCGACCGATCAGGCCTGATCGGGCAAACACTGCGTTTTGGGTGGAGGGCGAACTAAAGTGACACTAGTACTATTATAGATCTGACCGTGATCAGTTTTGATCACTTTCAGATACTATAAAAGTACAAATGCTGATTAGCGATACGCTAATCAGCGAATAACGGACTGCGGTGCGGTGGGCTGGGCGCTAACTGATCGCTAACTACCTAACCAAGGGACCTAAACTATACCTAAAACCTAACGGTCAATAACAGTGAAAAAAAAAAGTGACAGTTTGCACTGATCACTTTTTTCCTTTCACTAGTGATTGACAGGGGGGGATAAAAGGGGTGATCAAAGGGTTAATTGGGGTGATCTGGGGGCTAAATGTGGTGTGGTGGGTACTCACAGTAGATGTGCTCCTCTGCTCCTCTGCTGGAACCAACCGACCAAAAGAAGGAGCAGAGGAGCACAGCAGCCATATAACCCCATCATATTTACTAATATGATGGGTTATGTGGCTGCTGATTGGATTTTTTAAAAATCAGCAGCCTGCCAGCCAATGATCGTGGCCGGCAGGCTGCTGACGAAATAGTCTGCTGCGAAATGCCGGCCCGCGATGCGCATGCGCGGGCCGGCTGTGACGTAATCTCGCGTCTCGCGAGAGGACGCGCCGATGCGTCCAGGAGGAACTAAACAACCACCTCCCGGACGCATCGGTGCGTACAGCGGTCGGGAGGTGGTTAAAGGGGTTCTCCAGGAATTAAAGAGGACCTTTCATTACTCCTGACATGTCTGTTTTAATAGTGCCATGTTTTTCCCACGTACTAACAATTCTGGAGCATCTATTCTTATGTCTGTATGTTGTCCCATTCCTCTATTATTTCTACTAGAAGTTATGAACCATTGCCATTAGCCTTCAGTAAGGGTCCAGATTGGAGGTAACCAGTTGGGGGGGGGGGGGGGGGGTTACCTGCACAGTCTGAAAATGGCAGCAATGATTGAATAAAGTGAATCTGTGCAGGTACCCCCCCCCCCCAACTGGTCACCTCCCCTCTGTACCCTTACTGAAGGATAATAGCAATAGTTCATAACTTCTAGTAGAAATAATAAAGGAATGGCACAACATAGAGACATGGGAATAGATGCTCCAGAATTGTTATTGCATGGGAAATACATGTAGCTATTAAAACAGACATGTCAGGAGAGATGAAAGGTCATTTTTAAAGAAATTAAAATGCCTAAATATTACTTTATTATAAATATATTCCCAAATACCTTACATTTAGTTATAATGGTTTGTTTTGTCTGGGGAGCAATCATCACATCAGGGGAAATAAATCGCCGCCATCCTAGAAGTACACACACAACCTGTCCTAATCACACAGCAGGACAAGTTGCTGCATGCATTTACCACCTATCCCGTGTAGTCACCTCTTCAAGTTAAAATTAGTTATATTTTAATATATATAAAAAAATAAAAATCAGCATTGTGTAACTCTGTTTTCTAGACATGAGGCATACGGTCAGCAGTATGCAGGGCAAGGACCCCCATCAGGGCAACCACCATATGGAGGGCACCAACCAGGAATGTATCCTCAACAACAAGTAAGGCCTATTTCCAAATATATAATGCTTGTCATTTTATAAATGCATGTTATGTGTAGATTCTGAACTGTGACATGGATCATTTTGACTTCAATAAAACTCAGTGGTAAAGGTGTAGCAAACCTGTGCACACACCATAAAAGAACATGCAAAAATCTGTGGTATATGGTATAACTAGTGCCAATGACTAGGGTCTTTGCTATTCTTAAGGCCCAAAGTCATGAATTTTCCCAGACCCTATATAATGCATAACATAATATATCCTTTTTTTTTAGGCATCTGTGCTGCTTCCTCAGCAGAGTAGATATTGGGTGCATGTGTCTATAGTGAGAATTAGGCTCAGGCATTTCATATGGCCCTATAATCTCACGCCTGCAATGTATCAGTCAAGAGGAATTAGGGGAGCGGCAGGAAATGCAGGGAGGTGAACATATTTTCTCTGAGGGGCTTGAGTCCGCCCCTCTCTGCACCAATAAGCTAATGTGTATATAAATGGCTATATCTCAGTAGTGGCACCACAGAAATACATACAGTAGTACACAAATGTCTGGGCACAGCTTGTCAAGTACTGTTAATGTGAACAGTTAAGCAAGTTGAAGATGAAATGATCTCCAAAAATCATAAAGTTATGTACACTATTTGTAGGCAATTTTCATATGATTGCATTTTACTCATTTTTGGCTAAAAATCATTTTTCAATTGGCCTTTATTAAAAATATTGAGCTGTTCTGTCACAAAGGGTTAACGGTTTTTCTAGCTCTGTCACTGGTAATTTCACTTTGTGCCCGATCATCTAATAAGCCTGATCTCTAAACTACTGAGAGGTCATAAACTCTTATTTAAGCCACATTCTTATAAGCAAGATGAGAACTGAGCTATAATGGGTGTTTAGGAGGTCAGAGAGCAAAGATAAGGAGTCTGAAGGAAAAAAAAAATACAAAGCGTGCTAACTAGAACATCTCAGCTCTGTACAGATAAAAGGACGCCATATTTTTAATAAAGAACAATATAAAGTATTTTAGCTCAAATTGAGTACAATGCAATAATAAAAAAAATGCTCCTAAGATGTACACAGCATTTAAAGATGACATATTCCCTTTGTATTTTAAGCAATGGCAATTTTTTTTATTTTCACCTTTGTGGGGATTCGCTCTGGTAGACGGTGTGTAGACGCAGTTCGGAGGCAAATTACCATAACAAAAATCACCTTGTTGGCAGTTCTGCCTCCAGCAGTCCATAGCAGGCTTTTAGGGGGCCTGTTTCTCTTACAGACGGGTCTGAGCCCTCCAGCACAGCACAAGCCTCAGATCCCAGCACAGACACCTACTGAGCTCCACTGTCAGTCTAGCAGTGCTGGCTGTTTTTTTTAGGCCTGGCAAAACCCGGCCTGGAACATGGGGAGTAGTCACCGACCCAGCACTTTGACTACTCCCAGTAAGAGACATCCCGGATCAGCTATACAGCCATACTAAGTATTAAGGTCTCAAACAGCAACTGCTGCTGACACATAAAAGCCGTCTCTTACTCCACCGAGGCCAGGAACCTCGGTGACGGGTACCTATCATCCACGATGATTCCTTGTACCTTCTTACACCTTTTACATTTTCAAAATAACAAAAAAAGAAAAGGGCCCTAAGGAAACGTTTGGGCACCCTGCATGGTTAGTATCTAGTAGCACCGCCTTTGGCAAGTATCACAGCTTGTAAACACTTTTTATTGTCAGCCAAGAGTCTTTCAATTCTTGTTTGAGGGATTTTCTTCCATTCTTCTTTGCATATTTATTTGTGAACATTGAACAGTTTAAAATCTAAGATGTACACATCTTAAAAACAACATCGCTTATGCTTTTACAACCAGTCTGGTTCTAAAAATCTGTCCATGGACACTACTCTGCTATTTGTAGGAAGAATGCCTACTTTTACAGTTGGTTAAGCATATACACACAGCAAAGCTATATTTTAAGACGAGAGAAACACTACTGTGTAAAGTCAACAACTGGAACATAGGGCATGATAAATCAAATATTACATAATAATTTTATTCGTTATACATTTTGTTGGTTGTAATAAAGACACGTGAGATCAGTTGAGGATGCACTCTTGAGGTTCTTAGCCCTTTCTAGGGCCTCTACAGGGTTGGATTGGGAACTCAAAGTGGCCCTGGAAAAAATCGTAGACGTGGCGCTATGATGTAGGTGGAAAAATTACTAGGAGGTATTTATAGATAAGTTGGTGGGGTTTTCTGGGACAGTCTGTAGTTTTTATTGATACCATTTTCATTATTTTTTCATCCCCAGTTTTGTTTTTGTTTTTTCCCTTTATGGAGTTCACCATATGGAATAAATACATTTGTATTTTAATAGTATAGCCATTTTGTGCGCAATAATGACAACAATCTTTATTTTTTTTTATTGTTTTGTTAATTATTGTTAATTATATGGGGAAAATTGCCAACATAAATGTTTATAATTTTTTTTCTAGTTTTAAAAACTTTATTTTTCACTTATTTTGAGTCACCCTAGGGCAGTGATGGCTAACCTTGGCACTCCAGCTGTGGTGAAACTACGACTCCCAGCATGGTCCATTTATTTCTACAGAGTTCTGAGAGCAGCCAAACAAGGGGGGCATCTTGGGAGTTGTAGTTTTACCACAGCTGGAGTGCCAAGGTTAGCCATCACTGCCCTAGGGCGATCGCTTGATTGCTGCTTCCATAGACTGTACATGAATGGCGGAGGTCGGGAAGGGGTTAAAATAAGTGATTCCACACATAACTTTGGCCTTGAGAATTATAACAGTGATTGAAAACACCCCTGTATATTTAAAAACTTTTATTGCCCTGCTAGTGGGCAGCTAGGAGGCTGATGTAGATTTTAAATGGATATATTACTAGAAGACTGGCACTCTCAAACGAATGGGGTCACACGGTTCTTAAGCAGGTCACAATATTTATTAATAATCAGGGGTCAAGTCCTGGGAAAAAAAGTGTGGGAACTCACCCAAGATCCACTGCAACCCCCCCCCCTCCAAAAAATAAAAAAGCACAGAAAATCTAGCATGCTGTAATTTGTGTCGCTGCGGACTAAAAAAAAAAAAAAAAAAAACACTTTTAGAAAAGTTTGTCCTGGGATTCGATCTCATGACCTCTACACATCAGAGGCAAGGCATATGCCCTCACAGCTATGAAAGCTGTCTAGCTAGCTACTTAAAAAAAATATATATAAGACTTCTACTGTAGGTAACTTTGCCCACTGTGTATGGATGTAGCAGAGCTGGGTGTGTTGGGGCAGCTGTCATGTGTATGGTTGTACACTAGGTATCAGTAAACTAGGTATCAGTAGAAGTATCAGAAAAAAAAAACACTTTTAGAAAAGTTTGTCTTGGGATTCGAACTCATGACCTCTACACATTAGAGGCAAGGCATTTACCCTCACAGCCATAAAAGCTGTTGAGGTAGTTGCTTAAAAAAAAAAAATAAGACTTGTACTTATACCTAGTGTACTGATACCTAGTGTACAACCATACACATGACAGCTGCCCCAACACACCCAGCTCTACTACATCCATACACAGTGGGCAGCTGTCATGTGTATGGTTGTACACTAGGTAGCAGTTTACTAGGTATAAGTACAAGTCTTATATATTTTTTTTTTAAGCAACTACCTACACAGCTTTCATGGCTGTGAGGGTAAATGCCTTCCTCTGATGTGTAGAGGTTGTGAGTTCGAATCCCAGGACAAACTTTTCTAGACATTCTAAATGATCTCGTAGTGAAGGAGATGATGTCATTAGGGGGTGGCCATGAGAGGAGGGGTGGCCATGAGAGGAGTCACAGTGAGGCAGTCGCAGGCAGCAGCACCGCACAGACAGCTTCCTCTCAACTGAAGCCGCCCTGCACAGTGCGCTCCGTCTCCCCCTGTGAATCTGATTCAGCCGCGTTCTCCTGGCTTGAGGCTGAAAGGGAACGGCGTTCCTGCCGTGAAAAAAGTGCAGGAACGCCGTTCCCATGCGTTCCCCCTCCACTCGACCCCTGTTAATAATACATAAAAAGTTAAAAGACTAAAATAAATTGTGTATAGACCAACAATCTTAATAGGATAACAAATACGCCATATATTTCCTTAATTTCTATAAGGCATTACTTCCATTCCTTCACAATTGACCACCTATAAAGGGAAAAATGGCAAAGGGAAATAATGAGGTAAAGGATCCTTTTTCTTCTATTTCTTGATAAGAGGAAAAGTCCGGTGAAATAAGTATTTCAATTATATTGGGCTTTCAATAAGAATATTCCTTTTTATGTTCGGTATAAACTTTAACAGTTTGGCAGTTGGATTATGCCGAGTAATGACCCACTATGTGGGCTTACCTTTTCTTCATATATGCCGGTCGATTATTTGAGTATATCGGAGCCCCGCTGAGAGCCGGCGTCCCGGCTGTTACTCTGTTCAGCGTCCCACGTGGGTTCAGAGACGCACTCGTCGCTCCGGAAATGACCTATCGGCACTGAAGAATTCGGTAGTTGTTTCTTTCTTCCGAAAGTGGTAATGCCACTGAGGAAGGGGAGAAGCGTCCCCGAAAGGCGTTTGGTGTCCAGTGATCTGACCAAAAGATCTAAATATGACCTACTTATAAAAGACTCTTTACATCATATGAAAAATAGTGCACTTTAAATTCATCTGGTGGCAACAATTACAGCTCAAGTCGGAAGAAAGAAACAACTACCGAATTCTTCAGTGCCGATAGGTCATTTCCGGAGCGACGAGTGCGTCTCTGAACCCACGTGGGACGCTGAACAGAGTAACAGCCGGGACGCCGGCTCTCAGCGGGGCTCCGATATACTCAAATAATCGACCGGCATATATGAAGAAAAGGTAAGCCCACATAGTGGGTCATTACTCGGCATAATCCAACTGCCAAACTGTTAAAGTTTATACCGAACATAAAAAGGAATATTCTTATTGAAAGCCCAATATAATTGAAATACTTATTTCACCGGACTTTTCCTCTTATCAAGAAATAGAAGAAAAAGGATCCTTTACCTCATTATTTCCCTTTGCCATTTTTCCCTTTATAGGTGGTCAATTGTGAAGGAATGGAAGTAATGCCTTATAGAAATTAAGGAAATATATGGCGTACTTGTTATCCTATTAAGATTGTTGGTCTATACACAATTTATTTTAGTCTTTTAACTTTTTATGTATTATTAATAAATATTGTGACCTGCTTAAGAACCGTGTGACCCCATTTGTTTGAGAGTGCCAGTCTTCTAGTAATATATCCATTTTTAATTGTGAAGGGTGAGTCACTCATAGACTAGAGCACCTCATAGTGGCTGCAAGTGGGTGTAGCTATTTCCTATAAAACACTTTTTTCTGATGTAGATTTTAGTCTGTTGCATGGCCTACAGGAGGATGTGCCAAATCTATCCCTAGGCGGGTGCCTCAATATAGGGCATCCTCTGGCTGTGCAGGGAGAATCATGACTGGCCATGAAAATGCCAGTGTTGATAAATGTCCCCCTATGTCTCTAAGTTTTATTTGTCATAATGTCTATTATGCATTTACCTTGTTAAGACTAGTGCTATTAACTGCTCTTTGATATTTATGGCATGAATGTCTTGTAATTGCAGAACTACAAACGCCATATGGATGGCATGTATGGTCCATCATCAAAGCGGCATGAAGGCGATTTATATAATATGCAATACAGTAGTCAACCGCAGGATGTGTATAATCAGTATAGCAACACTTACTCTGGACCTGACCGAAGACCCCTGCAAGGCCAGTATCCTTATGCCTATAACAGAGAGCGAATGCAAGGTCCAGGGCAAATGCAGCAACATGCAATGGGACCACAGATAATGGGTGGTCCCATGCAGGCATCAACAAATGATGGCCCTCAACAGAGCATGTGGACATCCCGTAATGATATGCCTTACCCATACCCAGGAAGACCAGGCCCTGGAGGCACTCCACAGTCGGGAACATATCCAGTTATGAACCGTTCTGATGACCTAATGGGTCCCGACCAAAAAATGAATCATGAGGGTCAGTGGCCACCTCATGGAAATCCACGTCAGCCATCTTATATGTCTCCACCAGGATCCATGCAACCAATTACTAGAGCTCCACCTTCTTCTTACCAGACTCCACCTTCTATGCCAAACCACATTTCAAGGGTTCCTAGTCCTGCTTCTTTTCAGCGCTCATTAGAAAACCGCATGTCACCAAGCAAGTCTCCTTTTATGCCATCTATTAAAATGCAGAAAGTAATGCCCAGTGTCCCTCCAACACAAAGCTCTGGGCTTCCTGCTCAGCCTTCTATGAGACGTGAAATATCCTTCCCTCCAGGATCAGTGGAAGCAACTCAACCAATCTTGAAGTCAAGGAGAAAGATTAGTTCAAAAGATATAGGTAACTTAAACTGAAGAATAGGTGTAATGTGACAAAGAAAAATACTTGTTACAGAACGTTCATAGTCTAGCGGTTTATAAAATTATTCTTAAAGGGATTTTTATTATTTATTGATGATCTATCCATTGGATAGGTCACCAATATTAGATGGGGGGGAACCAACTCCTGAAACCCATCAATAAGCTGTGTTCACATGCTCTGGCACAGAACGAGGCACCAAAACAGCACAGCTCAACACACTGTTTAGCGGCCTTGCCTCATTACTACAGTACTAGTCTCATTCAAGTGAATTTCATGTTTCAGTCTATAACAAACTTTAAAAAATGTATCATTTGTCTGACATTCATTCCTGCACTAATTCTAGTCATTTATCACATGCCGATTACAGTGGCTAGTCACATGTCCATTTCATAGATCTTCTATAATTTTATTTCTCTTATTTACTCTCACTTTATTGAGTTGTATACATATTGAATAGCAAATATATACATTGATATAGGTAATAATTACATTGTGTGCATATTTGTCTATGTAATGTTCTCTTCTTTGCAAGGGTAGTTCAGCTGGAAATTATAGCAGTAGTAGCTGATAAACCTTGTGTCATTTAATAAGCTATTTAAAGTGTAATTGCCGTCTCCTTTTTTTCATGAGTGCAAATGCAAGAAACTTTGTAATATATCTTATCAAAGAAATATGTTTTCTTTTCCTTTTATCAGTCTCCTTTCCTGCTCCACCCTCCTCTTCTCTAAATGTCCATTCATTGCTTATATACGTCTTCAGTGATGACCACTCAAGATGGTTGTCTGCATACTAAAGGATCATATTACATGGAAGTCTATGGAGGGGGAAGGGGGCGAGGAGATGAGGAAAAAGGGAGTGGTTGTTGCAGACTGGCACAAACAATTCATTACTGCTGCTGCTGCTTCTGAGGGTGTGCTACAGACAGTTTACCGGGCAGGTATTGCTCTTTATCCATGTTCTATGTTGGGGCAGATATGCTGAGCAGCTACTCTCCTCCCAGCAGCTCTGATAAATTTTAAAATTACAGAGAGGTTGAATGAAAAAATTCTAAATAAATGCCAGATGCAATATATATAAAGAGAGTTATAGTGTTATTCCTCATGTACACATGGCAGCTTATTCTGAAAAATTACCTGAAACAGCTTGTGGTATATTTTCCACTTTACAGTACCTCTGCTGAAATAAAAAACTTTTTTTTAAATTATTTTTAAATTTCTTACAGTAACACCAGAGGCTTGGAGAGTGATGATGTCTTTAAAATCTGGTCTTTTGGCTGAAAGTACATGGGCTTTAGACACCATCAATATCTTGCTGTATGATGATAGCACAGTGGCCACTTTCAACCTGTCTCAGGTGAGTTTTTTTTTTTTTTTTTTTTGCTAAAATTGCTTCTGGTCATTCTGTTCTTTACCATTTCAATGTTGTGCAACATGTCAGTTGCCATTAACATGTTATAAATAAGGAGGAGTTGATCAAATTAATATATGCATGTGGACAAAATTGTCCGTACCCTTCCGTTAAAGAAAAACCCACAATGGTCACTGAAATAACTTGAAACTGACAAATCAAATAATAAATAAAAATGTATTAAACATCAGGCATTGCTTTTGAAGTGTTGTTCAACATAGTAATACAAAAATAATAATAATAAAACTGGCCTGGAGAGAAATGATGGTACCCCTAGAAAAGATGGAAAAATTTTTTGACCAAAGGGACATTTTAAACTAAGGTGTGTCCAGTAAGTAGCATCACAGGTGTCTTCAAACTTGTAATCCAGTCTGCCTATTTATAAGGTGTTCTTAAGAGCTCATGCACACGACCGTATGTATTTTGCGATCCGCAAAAAATATGGATGACATCCGTGTGCATTTTATATTCTGCGGAATGGAACAGCTGGCCCTTCATAGAACTGTATTAACCTTCTCTGTAATGAGGACAATAATAGGACATGTTCTATATTTTGCGGAACGAAAATATGGACATACGGAAACTGAATGCACACGGAGTAACTTCCTTTTTTTTTTTCTTTTTTGCGGACCCATTGAAGTGAATGGTTCTGCATACGATCAGCAAAAGAAATTGAACAGACATGGAAAGAAAATACATTTGTGTGCATGAGCGCTAAGTCTTGGAAAAACTTTTTAAGGCCAGTTTCATTAGTTTGTTTTATGAATTATTCTGTTGAACTACAATTCAAAAGCAATGTCTGTTAGCAATGTACATTAGTTGACTTTCAGTACATTTTTATTTATTACTTTTGGCAGTTTCACGTTATTTCACTGATCATAGTGGGTACTTTCTTTCTTTAATGGAAAGGGTATCAACAATTTTGGCCACGGGTGTGTATATAGTATAACCTGTATTTTATTCATTTTGATTCCTGCTCATTCTGGGCTTTAAAGTCAAAGATGGTCCTATCAGTGATAGCTATCTGTGTATGCATAGAGGGAAGGCTGTCAGTCACTTATAGGACCACCATTTGACTTCCAAGCCCAGAATAAGCAGGAATTTAAATCCATGAAAAGCTGATTATTCAGAATCTTTTCCCACTAAACTACGGTACACAGTGTAAAGGGGGAATATTAATCACCAATATTTATGCAAATATCAATAATTAATATTCATAAATAGGAGGTGCCGTCTATCGATGACTCCGCCTATTTATACCTTTATAATAATAATAATACGCTACTTTGCCTTACGCCAATCAGTAAGCTAGCTACAAGCGCCTAACTGAGCTAGCTACTGCTAATAACACGTTACACAGTAGGTACAAATAACACACAGTATTTATTAACCTACAGTACATAACGTAGGCAGAGCACTAACAATACAGCACTAAATATACAGTACTAAACGACTCTACACAATCCCAAGTTCCACCCACAAACTAACTATTACACACACACACACACACACACAATAACAGCCCACCCTTACTATTACTGGTCTATCCCTAGGGGAAATGAGACTGGGACCTGCAATGGTTAATGCAGGCCACAGATACACCAGGCTGAAGGCTGCTGCAGGGTATAGCAGGGGAACAGGGTTGGCAAGGTAGGGGTAAATGCAGGGATAATGAAGAGGGAGGTCAGGGGTTACACCAACAGGGGTTGATGCTGCTGGGCAGGGAAGGGGTAAATGTGGTTGGTACTGCAAGGGCAGAGATGCAATGCAGTGCCAGGGTATTTGTAGGGGGTTTCACCAACAGGGATTGATGCTGCTGGGCAGGGAAGAGGTAAATATGGTTTGCACTGCAAGGGCAGAGATACAATGCCATGCCAGGGTATACTCAGCCATCTCCAGGGGCATATGGACCTCTCTTCCTTCAGGGACCTGTTCCCATGTGTCTCTCTCTGTAGTCCAGTTCCAAGAGACCCCTGTTCCTGGCTTGGGGCTCATATATCAGCCTCAGAAACAGCTCACCTCCCCCCTCGTCAGGCATGTGACATCATAGTGTGCCTTTCTTATTCCTCAAATCCCAAGAGTCCTCCCCCCCGAGTCCCAAAATGCTGGAAGTAGGGGAATGGAGTTTAGCCATGGGGCAAAGGTATGGAAACAGGTTCATGATGTCTCTGGTTAGAAAGCCCCTTGACAAATGGCCTACTGTTTAGGGCCTGAACAAAAGAGGACTAGATACTAATCAGCTGTTATCCTACAGGCTATCAGTACAAGTTTTTCTCTAAACATGGGGGATGAACCGTTGATAAGAGTTTATAGGGAATTGAATCTAGGGAATATTTAATACACTTCCCTCTACAGATATATATATATATATATATATATATATATATATATACAGATGCTTGGGGCACATCTATAAACACATATATACATACATACATACAAAACCGGGGACATGAATGGGCAGCAATAAGCCCACATACATACTGTCATTCTGACATAAGTTTATATACATAGACATGCGTGTAAATACATACATATCTATATATACACACACACTCGCATATACCTGGGGCATCACATACATATGTCCCCACTTGCCAATATATATACAGGGCCAATATATACACGGCCATATAAAGGGGCCCATATATATATATATATATATATATATATATATATACACGTATCAAAGAAGGGGCAGATACATATATATATCCATATACATACGCCCACCTGACTTCCCTCTACACACAGCATAGCACAGTCCCATTATTATGACCACCAGCTAATATCCAGAGTAACCGCCTTGTGCAACTAGGCTAGACTGGCTGGAAGTGACTGAATAAGGTCCTGGTAGGTTGTCACAGGTATCTAGAGAGATCCTGACTGCAGTGCATCCCACAACTGCTGGAGGGTGCGTGGGGGAGGATCCATAGGGCGAAGGTGGTCCCACAGATGCTCAATTGGGTACCAATCTGGTGAATAAGGGGGCCAAGGTAGTACTTGGATGTCTTAGTCATGCTCATCCAACTAGTGTCAGATATTTCCAGCCATGTCACATGTTGCGTTGCGTTGCCTTGCTGGGTGATCCCATATGACCCAGGAAGGCAATCAGCATGTTTGGGTGTGCAGGATCTGCAAGTATGGATTGATAACCAAATCGATAGAGTGCCTTCCACATGGATGGTTGGCCCAGAGAATGCCACGAAAATATTGAAGCCTTTTTCATTATCAGAGGTGCAGTAATTATTCATCTGCTTCAGAGCCCCATATGCAGTAGGGTTCACTGAACTGTTGTTTTAGACACATGTCTGGTAGCCCTTTGGTTCATTTTGGCAGTGAGCTGCTCCACTTAAGCGTTACGGTCCGCCTTTGTTCACCTTCATAGTTGACTTTCACCTCTGCCATCAATGGCGCTTGGTGCTCTGCAGTTTCCCCATCGCTTATTCACAGTGTTGACATTTGTCCACTCACCATACATTTTCACCACAGCAGTACACGAACAGTTTACCAACTGCACAGTTTCAGAAATACTGCCACACTTGGCACAAAAGCCAATTATCATCCCTTTTTGCAGCTCTGATAAATCTCTCCTTTTACCCAGGACAGCAACGAGGGATATGTGTGCAGACATCCTGTCTCACACCTTATATATCACCAAGCCAGCTCACAACATGTGACTTCCTTTATGAGCTACTTGCTGCAGTTATCAATTGTAGGAAATGGTCATAGTAATGTGACCCAACTGTGTATTTCAATCTGCTCAACTCCTTCTGTTCTATAATCTGCTGCCTACAGCTCAGACATTGTTTGATGTGACAGGCTCCCTTTAGGCTAAATGCACACGATCAGGATTGCATGCGGATTTGTGTGCAGAAAATTCACCCGTAGGTCATGCACATTGTATTCCATGCGGATTTTGACCTGCGGTGCGGATTAAAAAATCTGCAGCATGTCAATTTATTTTATTTTTCCTGACCAAATTTTCTCTATTCACTTCAATAGGGAGAGTAAAATCAGCATGCGGAAATTCTGCACCAAATCTGCATGCAAATCTTCACCAATTGATGTGGATCATCCACACAGATTTCCCTGCGGGCACATGCAGATTTCAATGATTCTCCACACATCCTGAACGTGTATATTTACACTAAAAACATGAAATGTTGTATTTTTTTTTTTTATCTTGCACTGCTTTTTGATCATAAGATGCCTTTTTTTAAAAACTGCTAGAACGCACCGGCCCATAAGACGCACCTAGGTTTTTGGGGAGGAAAATAAGAAAATAAATATTTTTAACCAAAAGGTGTGCTTTTGGTGGGTTTGGAACTAATGGTGGTCTGTGGATGGCCCTATTACTGGGGATCTGTGGATGATGGACACTGTTATGGGGGGATCTGTGGATGACAGACACTGTTATGGGGGGATCTGTGGTTTGCACTGTTACAGGGGGATCTGTGGATGGCACTGTTAGAGGGGGGGATCTGTGGATGGCACTGTTAGAGGGGGGATCTGTGGATGGCACTGTTAGAGGGGGGATCTGTGGATGGCACTGTTAGAGGGGGGGAATCTGTGGATGGCACTGTTAGAGGGGGGGATCTGTGGATGGCACTGTTAGAGGGAGGATCTGTGAATGGCACTGTTAGAGGGGGGATCTGTGGATGGCACTGTTAGAGGGGGGGATCTGTTGATGGCACTGTTAGAGGGGGGATCTGTGGATGGCACTGTTAGAGGGGGGGATCTGTGGATGGCACTGTTAGAGGGGGGGATCTGTGGATGGCACTGTTAGAGGGGGGGATCTGTGGATGGCACTGTTAGAGGGGGGGATCTGTGGATGGCACTGTTAGAGGGGGGATCTGTGGATGGCACTGTTAGAGGGGGGATCTGTGGGTGGCACTGTTATTTATGTGCCATCCACAGACCCCCCACAACATAACAGTGCCATCCACAGACCCCCCCAGCCCATAACAGTGCCATCCACAGACCCCCCACCCCTTACCTGTGCCATCCACAGATTTCCCCCCTGCCCACCGCTCCAGTATACAAATATAGAATCTTATTCAATTAAAAGTCTTATTCAATTAAAAGTGATTACACATGCCCCCTCACTCCTATTAGTACCGTACATCCTAACAGCTTCAGTAGAATGCCGTCAGGCAGGCCGGGGCGGCCGGCACGTCACTCACTGACGTCACTTGCCTGCGCCGCCTGCTTCATTCATAAAGTAGGCGGCGCAGGCACGTGACATCAGGGAGTTGCGCTGCCGCCCGGCCTGCCTGCCTGCATTCTAATGAAGCTGTTAGGATGTACGGTAATAATAGGAGTGAGGGGGCATGTGTAATCACTTTTAATTGAATAAGACATATTTGAATATTGCAGCACTTGAGCAGCAGGGCGGGGCTATAGTACAGTGACTGCACCGCCCCGCCACTATTGCCGGCCCCCAGCTCCTCCCAGTCCCTCCCCGCTCTCACATACATCGCAGCCTGCAATGTAAAACGGTCAGCATTCGCCCCATAAGACGCAGGGGCATTTCCCCCCCCCCATTTTGGGGGGAGAAAAAGTGCGTCTTATGGGGCGAAAAATAAGGTATATGTAATAAAAAAATGTTTTATCCCTCCTCAATTAAATTCCCTTCTAACCCTGAGCCGATGCTTCTGTGGTCCCTTTCCACTCTGGCCATATCAGTGATGTCAGTAAATACACCATATCCCTGATGAGGCTAGTGATTGGCTGCAGTGGTCATGTGCAGATACAGCACACCCACTGAAATGTAAACTGAGACCTATGTGGGACACATTAGCATAGTTGCTGGATCAGTGCAGGATTTAATACATGAATAATGTGATTTTTTTAAATACATTCTGCCGCTACATTTTCCCCCTGGAACACCCCTTTAGTCCTTAACTTATGATAACCTTTTTTCTCCACGCTAAAGTACATAAAATGTATACAGGTGAAACTCGAAAAATTTGAATGTCGTGCAAAAGTCCATTTATTTCAGTAATGCAAATTAAAAGGAATTGCATTAATGCAGCTTAAAATTTGAATTTTGTGAAAATGTTAAATATTCTAGGCTCAAAGTGTCACACTCTAGTCAGCTAATTAATCCATATCCCCTGAGCAAAGGGTACCTAAAAATTGTGACTTTGGGGTTTTATAAGCTATAAGTCATAATCATCCAAATTATAAGAAACAAAGGCTTGAAATATCTTGCTTTGCATGTGATGAGTGTATCTCATATGTTAGTTTCACCTTTTAAGTTGCATTACTGAAATAAATGAACTTTGCACGATATTCAAATTTTTCGAGTTTCACCTGTACTTGCCTACTTTGTTGACTCAACATTAATGAAAAAAAATTGTTATGGATCAAAATTTAATTAAATGTCACTTTATTATAATGTGATATAATGTCTATTTATTTTTTATTTAATAGCTACCAGGATTCATGGAGCTTTTGGTGGAATACTTCAGAAAATGCCTCATCGACATATTTGGGATTTTAAAGGAATATGAAGTTGGTGAAAATGTCAACAAAGACCTTGAAAACAGCTCTGAAGATATGCTGTCTATAGAAGAGGAAGAAGCTGCTATGGATTATAAGGAGGACACTGAAGAGGAAGAGGATGAACTTGATGATAAAGATGAAAATCAAGAATTTCAAAGTGTAGCTGAAAAAGACCCTGTAAAAGCTGAGAATCTCTCTTATGTGAAATCAGAAGCATTGAGTGATCTTACTTTACGACCTAAACAAGCCAGTAAGTTTGACAAGCTACCTATCAAAGTTATGAAGAAGAATGATCTTTTTGTTATTGATAGATCAGACCAACTTGGGCGAGTACAGGAATTTATTAGTGGACTCCTCCATTGGCAACTTGGTGGAGGGGACACAACTGAACACATTCAGACACATTTTGAAAGCAAAATGGAGATATCCATACGTAACAGAGTACAACCAACAATCAGTTCACCAAGTAAAAAGAACAAAGAGCTTGAGATCAAAGTAGTAGAGGATGAAGGGGACCAACCTGAAAAGAGCATTACTGCAACCATCGATGATGTCCTGTCTGCAAGACCTGGTGCTCTACCTGAAGACTCAACAAGCTATTGCTTACAAGCAAACAGCAACAAACATTCATTAGGAATCAACCAAGCCAAAACTCATAGGAATATTACATTACTGGAAGATGAGCCAAGAAACAGAGATGAAACTCCTTTGTGCACAATAGCCCAGTGGCAAGACTCTTTGGCAAAGCGCTGCATTTGTGTGTCAAATATTATCCGTAGTTTGTCCTTTGTACCTGGGAATGATGCTGAGTTGTCAAAACACCCAGGATTGGTCTTGATTCTTGGCAAATTAATCTTGCTTCGTCATGAGCATCCAGAGAGAAAACGAAAACCACAGACTTATGAAAAAGAAGATGAAGTTAAAGGTACCAGCTGTAGCAAAGATGAATGGTGGTGGGATTGCCTCGAGATTCTGAGGGAAAATACTTTGGTCACATTAGCCAATATCTCTGGACAACTTGACTTGTCTGCTTACACAGAAAGTATCTGTTTGGCAATTTTAGATGGCTTGCTACACTGGATGGTATGCCCATCTGCAGAGGCACAGGATCCCTTTCCAACAGTAGGGCCCAATTCTGTTCTTTCCCCACAGAGACTTGTGCTGGAAACCTTATGTAAACTCAGTATACAGGACAATAATGTGGACCTTATGTTGGCCACACCTCCATTCAGTCGCCAAGAGAAACTCTATGCGACTCTAGTTAGGTACATTGGGGACCGCAAAAACCCTGTGTGTCGAGAAATGTCTGTGGCACTGCTTTCAAACCTTGCTCAGGGGGATACATTGGTAGCAAGGGCCATAGCTGTTCAAAAGGGAAGCATTGGAAACTTAATAAGCTTCTTGGAAGATGGAGTCACCATGGCCCAGTATCAACAGAGTCAGCATAACCTCATGCATATGCATCCCCCCAATTTGGAGCCACCTAGCATAGACATGATGTGCAGGGCAGCTAAGGCATTATTAGCCATGGCCAAAGTGGAGGAAAACCGCTCAGAGTTCCTTTTACACGAAGGTCGTTTGTTGGATATCTCTATAACAGCTGTTCTGAACTCTGCGGTTGCCTCTGTCATCTGTGATGTACTCTTTCAAATAGGACAATTATGACCCCAGTGGGATGCCAAGCATGTGTGAAAGGGAAGTAGGAAGTCACATATAACTGGCTATTTTTCTGTTCTTTTATCAAAATTTGAGAAAAGAAAAACAAAAATGTTAAAAGGAAAAAACAGATTTGCTCCACATATTAAGTCATTTATTTACCAATTTGAAATTCAAAGAGATGGTTAACCAGCTCAGAAAATTAAAATTGCTGTATGTGTATATTAATTTTATTTTATTTGTTTTAACCAAAGTCAACAATTGTTTCATTCAGAGGTCATTTTGTATTCTATTTCTGTTGGCTGCATACTTGGGGGGCTGATTGCTAAAACTGTGCAAGCATTGTAACATGAAATTGTATCAATTTTCTGCTGAAAGTAAGGTTTTTTTGTTTTTGTTTTTTCATTTTCGAAATTTGTCCTACTTTGAGTTAAATGAAAAAAATGTACCAAACCTGTGTGCAATAGAACAGTTAGTGACAATTTATGTAGCCGAGGAGCCTATGTTTTGGAAATACAGTTTTTATCCTTTGGATAAGAGAAACATTAGAATAGGAGCAGAATGAATAGCCTATAATGCGGAAATTAAATTTAAAAAAATACATTTTTGAATGGTTATATTGAAATGAGTTGAGTAATACACACACTGTCATAATTCTGGATTTTGTTTGACTTTCACACTATGACAACAGCCTTTAGATATTTCATTATATTTTTTCTATTTTGTTTTCTACTTCCCAGGGGCTGTAATGTATATAAGAGATGTATAGGCCTTCACATTTTTCTTTTTTTCCTGTTTTATAAACTATTAATTTTAGTACATGATTTGTCTATTTCCCCATGATGTGGTGAAAGTGATAGATTTTTATGGTCATCTTCTCATTTTTTTCCCCCTCCTATTCATGGCACTGAAAAATGAATATTTCTCTCCTGGCCATATCTCCATCCAAGAGGGTAATGTACAAGTTTCTGTATGTATAAATTAATGCTCTACTTCAGGATAGCAGTTGAATAATTTGCTTACTGGTCACAATGTGGAATAGTTGTCTGCCAACTGAATTAGACTATGGTTATATAATACAGACAGAAGTTATTACACCATAATGGATGAAGCAACAAAACTATTGAGGTTTTTCAGTGATGAAAATAAAATATTTGTATTTCAAGAAAATGTAGTTACAAAAAAAGAAAATGAAAAAAACTTGTTGTAAATTCCTCCTTTTCCTCTGGCTTAATGAATATCATTTATTCAGTATAAAATCTTTATACTATATGTTCCACATGTTAAGAATAAATGTACATTAAATCTTGTTAAGCACTGTGATGGGTGTTTTTGAATAATCACTGTAACATATAAACCTTGTGCAAAAGTTAGGAAAATATAAAATGGTGTCATTCTTCAGCATTCATATTATGGGAATAAACCTATGTTTTGCATGTATTAAAGGGGTTTTACAGTCCTTTTATTTTAATTGCTTAACCCCAAAATAGGTCATAAATACCTGATCTGTAGAGGTCGGACACCCCATACCTGTTACAACCATCTTTGTCCATTACACACAATGGACAGAGCTGTAGTGCTGGAGCTACTGCAGAACAGTTGAAGGCCAGACACACATGAGCGAGTTGAACGTGAGAAACTGTGTGTGTCAGCGACAGATCCCGTTCTGGTCTCCCCTCCTCTGACAGGATCACACAGCATTATAATGCTGTAGAGTCCTAAAATCTACAGAAATGCACCGACATCAGAGTAATACAATTAGGGGTGAGCGAATCGACTTTGTATGAAACATCTGAAGTCGATTCAAATAAAACATTGTTTCAATTCCTTACAGTATTAGAATGTATTGGCTCTGATGAGCTGAAGTTACTACTTCGCGAAGTCTCGCGAGACTTCGGGTAATAACTTGATTTCTACTGTAAAAAACATTTCCTGAACTCGCTCCGTACAGTATTGAAGCAAAGTTGTATGCAAATCTACTTTGGATGTTTCATCCGAAGTCAATTCTCTCATCCCGAAATACAATAGATTCTAGGACTCTCAGGGTCACACAACATTATAGATCAGTATAATTCTGTACAATCCTGTCAGTGAAGCAGAGGCCAGAATGGTACCTTTTTGCATTCAGCTCGCTTGAGAGTGTCTGGCCTAACGATAGGGGTGTCAAACCCCTGCCAATCAGGTTTTGATGACCTATCCTGAGGAACAGCCATCAATATAATAGGACTGGAATTTTCCTTTAATAATGTACATTATCACGTGAGGGAACCATGCCATATTGCCATAGGTACTAACTGATATCTACAGTGGTTCTTTTAGTTAAAATGGTATTACAATATTGTAACTAGAAACGATAACTACAGAAAGTAAATGATTTGTTCCTAAAATATCAAACCAAACAAAAAACCTAAAATGGGGTATTGCGAGAGGGAAAAAAAATTACTCATCCGTTAAACCCCCTGCCACTCTAGCACTGATTCTCTTGTGTAGTGATGGCCGAACATCGGCCGGGACGTTTCACGAACATGCGCTCGCGATCAAATGTTCACAAACCGCGCGTTCGCGGCAGACCCCATTGACTTTAATGGCAGGCAAACCTGAAAAACCTTCAGGTCATATTTGCAGCCACCAAATACTTACTAGAAGTGCACAAATTGTCCCACAACATGGACAGTGACATACCAGAAAGGGATCATTGGCAAAAATTCCCACAAAACATATATGTATTTTAATCAGGGGCCATTTTTATGCGTCTTAAAGGGGAAACTCTCAAAAATGTGCCCTGCTGGAGCCTAGAAATTTTTTATTTTAGGCCACGGAAGTACAGGCCCCAAAAATTAGGCATTCACCTGACAGAAAATAACTTGTGATTATGCGGCTGGAGTTACAGTAGGCTGTCACTGGAGACAAATTTTACTGTAGGCCAGTACAGGCCCCAAAAATTAGGCATTCACCTTACAGTAAAAAACTTGTGATTATTAGGCGATCACTGGCTAAAAACAATTCTTTCGGCCATAACAGGCCCAAAAAATTAGGCATTCACCTAACAGAAAAGGCCTTTTATGCCATTGTATATACATAAGACAAGGACCATTGTTTGTTCTGGGTTATGGTGGATATGTGTGGGCTGGCATGAGGAAATTCAATTACACGTGGTTGTCACAGTTGAATTCCTCCAAGATCCATGCCTCATTCATTTTTAGAAATGTGAGGTAGTCCACACTGTCGTGAGCTAGGCGAGTGCCCTTATCGGTCACGATCGCCCCTGCTGCGCTGAACGTCCTTTCGGACAGGACATTCGACTAGGGGAAAGCCAAGAGTTCCATGGCAAATTGTGCCAGCTCTGGCCACAGGTCAAGTCTGCACACCCAGTAGTCCAGGGGTTAATCGCTTCTCAGAGCATCCAAATCGGCCGTTAACCCGATGTAGCCGGACACCTGTCGGTCTAGGCGTTCCCTGAGGCTGGATCCGGAGGGCAGCTGTCGATGGGTTGGCTGCAAGAATGATCTCATATCCAAAGTGACCAACACATCTTCAAACCAGGGCCGGACTGGCCTACCGGGATACTGGGAAATTTCCTGGTAGGCCGACTGCCCTGGGGCCACTTTAAGCGGGAGAAGACCAGGTACTTACAAGAGGACTATATATCTGAGTATAAATTAAAGGGAGCCTTTCACCTAATCTGAGCTTTTTAGACCGCTCAGATCAGGTTATAGACTTTTTGACGCTCATTACAATGGCACCTTTGTTTTCTGTGTCCCTTGTCCAGATCATGAAAAAAACACTTTTCAAACATATGCAAATCAGCTTCTGAAGGTGCCCAGGGGCGGTGTTACTGGGAGATATGCCCAGAAAAACACACCTCTTTCAGCCCTCTGGCCCACCCTTCTGTCCTATTATTACCTCCTCCTCTGCCTCCAGCCGGCGGACGTCACAAAGGCAAGAGAAGAAGTCAGGCTGGGAACTGGCCCGCACCTGCGCACTGCTCTGCCCATTATGGGCAGAGGAACAGATTTTCAAAGTAACTTTCACTGGCTGGAGGCGGAGGAGGTAATAGGACAGAAGGGCGGGCCAGAGGGCTGAAAGAGGTGCACTGGGCACCTTCAGAAGCTCATTTGCATACGTTTAAAAAGTATTTTTTTCATGATCTGGACGAGGGACACAGAAAACAAAGGTGCCATTGTAATGAGGTTCAAAGAGTCTATAACCTGATCTGAGCTGTCTAAAATGCTCAGATTAGGTGAAAGACTCCCTTTAAATATACTAAGTTGGAATAAATCTACCCATCATCTGGATATCATTATAAATGTACAGCTAACAGCTGGTATATATTATAAATCTTTAATGGACCATGGTGGTATAACCTGGGTACCTCCTGTATATAATGATATATGCACAGTTGGTATAACCTGGGTAACTCCTGTATATAATTATATATGTACAGCAGGTATAAGTTATACATCTTCTTGTATATTGTGATATGGAGCGTGCTGGCATAACCTGGGTATCTCCTGTATATAATTATATATGTACAGCTGGTATAAGTCGTACATCTTCTTGTATACAGTGTATAACTTATACCGGCTCTACATATATAATTATATACAGGAGATGCCCAGGTTATACCCGCATGGACCATATCACTATATACAAGAATATGTATAATTTATACCAGCTGTACATATATAATTATATACAGGGGATACCCAGGTTATACTACCATGCTGCTATAACCTGGGTATCTCCTGTATATAATTATATATGTACAGCTCATATAAGTTGATTATTCTTAGTACTGACCCAATTGGATGGGATAATAGTCTACTGTAGTGTTTCCCTACCAGGATGCCTCCAGCTGTTGCAAAACTACATATCCCAGCATGCCCTGACAGCCAACCACTGTCTGGGCATGCTGAGAGTTGTAGTTTTGCAACAGCTGGAGGCATCCTGGTTGGGAAAAGCTGGTCTACTGTGATGATATGAACAATGGGGGTTCTACAAAAGAGCTATTGTGGGGCAAAGTTCATATTTGTGTTTACACACGTGTTTTAAAATGAATGCTTTCCCCTTTTATAAACAAGTAAATAATGACACAATGCTGTGGGGCTGGTATGCAACTTTTTCCAGGGCTGGTTTTTATCCCCAGTCCGGCCCTGCTTCAAACTGCCCTCTTCTTGCAGGTGTGGTAGGATTAGTACCCGCACCTGTTTCGCTCTGGGTGGAAATTCCTCTGCCAGCAACAGAAGAATGCAGCATCTCTCGCAGCAAGGCCTGGAAATGATGCATTCTGACAGCCCTCTATGATGCTGGTAACATGTCCTCCATTTTGTGTTTGTCCTGGGGGTCTAAGTACGTTGCCACCCAATATTGGTCCTTGCCCTTCATGCTTTTTATACGGGGGTCCCTTCAAACACTGGAGAATGAAGGCCCCTATTTGCACTAATTTGGAAGCGGTGGAGCGCTCTGGCTCCTGCTCATCACCCAGGAGAATGTCATCCTCAGTCTTCTCCCCCCAGCCACGGACAACACCAGGGATCCCCTAAAAGTTTAAAGTCCCCCTCAAAGCCTGCTCTTCTTGCTCCTCCTCCCCTAGCCACCATCCTCCTCTGACTCTTCATTCAGCATTACGACTTCCTCATCTTCCAGCTCCTGCTCCTCCACGGCTTGATCAATGAAACGATGCAATGCACGCTCCAAAAAGAAGGCGTAAGGTATTATGTCACAGATGGCGCCCTGACTGTGGCTGACCAGTTTGGTGATCTCATCAAATGGCCGCAGAAGTCTACATGCATCGGGCATAAGCAGCCACTGGCGAGGTGAAAATAATCTAAGCTCCCCAGAACCTGTCCTGCTGCAGAGTTCATACAGGTAGTTGTTAACGGCACATTGCTGCTGGAGCAGCCTATTTAACATATACAAGGTGGAGTTCCAGCGCATCGGGCAGTCACAAATCAGAAGTCTGACGGGCAGGTGGTGTCGCCGGTGAAGGTCAGCAAAGCCAGCCATGGCCATGTAAGATCTTCTAAAATGGCAAGAGATTTTCCTGGCCTGCCCCAAGACATTCTGGACCCTGTGGTATTTGGCAGCGAATCGCTGCACGACTAAGTTCAGGACGCGTGCCATGCACAGCACGTGTGTCATTTTGCCCTGTTTCAGCACGCTCAGCAGATTTTCACCATTGTTGCACGTCACTTTACCAACTGTCAAACTGAGCGGGGTTAGCCACTGATCGTCCTGTGACCGCAGAGCTGAAAGCAGTGCAGGACTGGTGTGGCTTTTGGCTTCCAGGCACAACAGCTGCAGCACAGCATGGCAACGTCTCACCTGGTACGTCAAATAGGTTCTGGGGAACTTGGGGTGTGCAGCGGAAGAGGCGATAGCAGTCGAAAAAGAGGAGTCAGCCTGAGGAGGAGACGGAGGATGGAGTAGGGAGGAGAAGAGGCAGGCCTACATGCAATCCTTGGCGGTAACACCAAATCCACATGGGTGTCACGGGTTACATGCTTGACACCCAGTGGGCAGTAAAAGTTATGTACCTTCTCTGCCTGTGTTTGCTAGACCACATCTGTGGTCAAATGTATCTTGGCACAGACACTGTGTGCCAGAGATATATTCACTTGCTGCTGAACGTATCCCATATAGCTCTGGGATTCCCTTCTGGGAGAAATATTCCCTTCCGGGGACCAGGTATATCGAACCCCTTAATCAGTATTTTGTGGAAGTAGGTATATCGCATCCCTCAATCCTGTATTTTGTGGAAGCAGGTATATCGAACCCCATAATCAGTATTTTGTGGAAGCAGGTATATCACACCCCTCAATTTTTTTGACCACAACAGTGAAAACACCACCCTGTTTATTTGGGACAACAAGTATATTGCAGCCCTCAATCAGTATTTTGTGAAAGAAGGTATATCACACCCCTCAATCAGTTTTTTGGGGGGCAACAGGTATATCACACCCATTGCAAATAGTTGTTCCAATAGCGCTTGTCCCTCCTATATAGCTGTGGTATCGCAGCAGAACCACACACAACTGCTGCACAATACAAATTCACTGTAATATACTTTCTATGTTAGAAAGTATATTATAGGTATATCACACCCCTCGTTCAGTTTTTTTGGGGGGCAACAGGTATATCACACTCGTTGCAATTAGTTGTTCCAATATCGTTTGTCCCTCTATATAACTGCGGTATCACAGCAGAACCGCACTCAACTGCTGCACAATACAAATCCACAGTAATATACTTTCTATGTTAGAAAGTATATTAAAAGTATATCACACCCCTCAGTATATCACGCCTATCGATAGCACACCTATACCAGTCCTTAAAAGAACTTTTGTGGCCCTATTAGCTAGCGTTTGGTGTCCCTAACATCCTGTCTCTGCTCCACAAAGCAACATCTCCCTACACTGGCAAAACACATAATGTAAAATGGCTGCCAGATCGGGTTCTGTGATAGGGTGGGGGTATGTCGATGTGCTGAAACTTTTCAATTGGCTGGTCTGTCCCATCTGATGGATATGTCATGGGTCAAAGTTCAGCACAATGCAATAGAATATGGTGCCAGCTGACATCGCCATATGTTTGGCGAATCGCGAACGAGCAAAGTTTGCAGCGAAACGACCCCCGGGTGAACCACAAGGCCATCTCTAATCTTGTGCTCTCCCATGGGTCTTTGGTTACATGCCAGCAGTAGTAATGTGCCCTACTGTCATCACTGCAGCCAATTACTGCATATTAGTGGTCACATGCCATATTTACTGGCATCACGACTGCAGTGGTCACGTACCTGTACAGCATGAGTAATAGGAAACTACAAGAGTATTAGTGCTAAATAAGTGGTGGATTTAAATTTTTGAACCATAAAACTAACTTATGGAGATGATTCTATTATGATTCTGATTTCTAGGATTTTGAATAGTTGACAAACAGCTTGATTTTAAACATTCTGCACTGTCTGATTTGTTATGCTTTTAAAAATTAAAAAAGCTCCAAAAATTATACATTAGGGGCAGATGCTTGCTGGTGTCTGTACATGCGCAGTGGCATTGGAAAAAACTGTGTATTGTTTTGAACAGGTGGTCCAAAAAATTTCCTTAAATGGGGGCAGATTCCTTAATCTTTATTTATACACACAAGGAATTAGCAGAAGAACCAGTCCCAAAACTCTCCCGTTTCTGAGCAGGTGTTTGTGCCAAAATTCGCAAAAGACGCCGTAACCATACCCTAAGGATTGCACCAAGTGGAGCAGGCTGAATAAGGGAGTGGCAGGAGGAGAATGGGTTCTACTTGCTTCCAGTGATATGCACTTCTGACAGCCAGCAGGATAGAGAAACACTGCTATTATGTGAGATAATGGTCACTTATTAATGTGAGGCACATGATGTTATTACTTTAGCACCTCTATGTGCCTCACAATAATAGTACTTCATCAAGTAGCTCCTCACAATTTATTTTTTATTTTTATGTAATTGACACAGTCTGCAGCAAAAATATACACTGACCGTGATGCTGCAAAATGGAAGAAACTTATAGAAAAACAGCTTTTTTTGTGAAACGGGTAATTTGGACCAGTGTCCAGTGCAGTTATGATGCTTAAAATATTCCGCAGCCAGTACGTATTTTCAGATCCAAATTAGGCTGCTAGCCTGCTCCTCCACATTCGGAAAAAAAGGAGTTCCATGGTATAAATAGCAATGAAAATGCAGGCTTGTCGATGGCTGTGTCACGAACCAGCGAGTGTGAACCCACCGTGCTGCACATCCTACCTCCTCTAAGGGCGTTGGCTAGGTGAACTCCTCATTCTTCACAGTACCTCTGGTGGTGGGGATAGGCTTTCCCGAGAGGAACATCGGGTCGCTACCTCTTGAGGAGGATTTGCACACAAAGGTAACAGAGGTCAGAAGGCAGAGTCGTAACCAGGAGCAACAGTGCATTACTGAAGGAAGAGGCAGAGGCAAAGTCAAATAATCAATAGGTCAGGGCAGGCGGCACAGTTACTGGTCAGGCAGTCCAGGTCGGCAACAGGAGAGTCAAGGCAAGCAGGCAGGGATCAAACAGGTAGCAGAGTCCAGGAACAAAAGCACGGATCAGGTACACAGAAATACAAGCAGATAAATCAGCAACCTTTGCAGGACACAAGGACCTTGACACTCAGGCATCTGGGAAGGAGGCTGAGCACTTATATACATACAGGAAGTCTAGGATTGGTCAGCAAGGTAACATGATCTAACCAATAAAGCACAGGAAGTGACGCGCATTGGCCCTTAAGGAAGTGCTGCAGGGAAGAAGCAACAAGCATGCTGTGGCTAGGGCTGAAAGGAAACTGTGGAGCAGATCCCAGAACAACAGTACCTGCAAGGACAGAGCACAGGCAGCAAATCACCGCTGAACATGGTGCCCAGGACTGCGGTGGTAAGCAGGAGAACAGCAGCCACTGTTACAAACTGGCTAACACACTGTAGCTGTCCCAAGCTAAAACCTCTATCAATTATTCAATCAAGTAACTAAAACCCTAAATATTTTACTATAATACCCTGAACTCCACTGTATTGGTTGTATGTCTACAGATAATCATCTTTATTTGCCTTGTATGTTGTAGCGAGGTCCTGTCTCATCAATGTCCAGCTTAGCATGTCATAATGACCCTTTTTATTTTTTTTTTTCCAGGCCCACTTTAACCACTTCAACCCCGCTAGCTGAAACCCCCTTAATGACCAGGCCACTTTTTACACTTCTGCACTACACTACTTTCACCGTTTATTGCTCGGTCATGCAACTTACCACCCAAATGAATTTTACCTCCTTTTCTTCTCACTAATAGAGCTTTCATTTGGTGGTATTTCATTGCTGCTGACATTTTTACTTTTTTTGTTATTAATCGAAATTTAACGATTTTTTTGCAAAAAAATGAAATTTTTCACTTTCAGCTGTAAAATTTTGCAAAAAAAAACGACATCCATATATAATTTTTTTGCTAAAATGTATTGTTCTACATGTCTTTGATAAAAAAAAAATGTTTGGGCAAAAAAAAATTGTTTGCGTAAAAGTTATAGCGTTTACAAACTACGGTACAAAAATGTGAATTTCCGCTTTTTGAAGCAGCTCTGACTTTCTGAGCACCTGTCATGTTTCCTGAGGTTCTACAATGCCCAGACAGTAGAAAACCCCCACAAATGACCCCATTTCGGAAAGTAGACACCCTAAGGTATTCGCTGATGGGCATAGTGAGTTCACAGAACTTTTTATTTTTTGTCACAAGTTAGCGGAAAATGATGATTTATTTTTTTTTCTTACAAAGTCTCATATTTCACTAACTTATGACAAAAAATAAAAACTTCCATGAACTCACTATGCCCATCACAAAATACCTTGGGGTGTCTTCTTTCCAAAATGGGGTCACTTGTGGCGTAGTTATACTGCCCTGGCATTCTAGGGGCCCTAATGTGTGGTAAGTAGTTTGAAATCAAAATGTGTAAAAAATGACCTGTGAAATCCTAAAGGTGCTCTTTGGAATGTGTGCCCCTTTGCCCACCTAGGCGGCAAAAAAGTGTCACACATCTGGTATCGCCGTACTCAGGAGAAGTTGGGGAATGTGTTTTGGGGTGTCATTTTACATATACCCATGCTGGGTGAGAGAAATATCTTGGCAAAAAACAACTTTTCAATTTTTTTTATACAAAGTTGGCATTTGACCAAGATATTTATCTCACCCAGCATGGGTATATGTAAAATGACACCCCAAAACACATTCCCCAACTTCTCCTGAGTACGGCGATACCAGATGTGTGTCTTTTTTGCAGCGTAGATGCGCAAAGCGGCCCAAATTCCTTTTAGGAGGGCATTTTTAGACATTTGGATCCCAGACTTCTTCTCACGCTTTCGGGCCCCTAAAATGCCAGGGCAGTATAAATACCCCACATGTGACCCCATTTTGTAAAGAAGACACCCCAAGGTATTCAATGAGGGGCATGACGAGTTCATAGAATATTTTTTTTTGGGCACAAGTTAGCGGAAAGGCAGACTTTGTGAGAAAATACAAAAAAAAAATCAAAGTCTCCCTTTCCGCTAACTTGGGACAAAAATTTCAATCTTTCATGGACTCAATATGCCCCTCATGGAATTCCTTGGGGTGTCTTCTTTCCGAAATGGGGTCACATGTGGAGTATTTATACTTCCCTGGCATTTTAGGGGCCCTAAAGCGTGAGAAGAAGTCTGGAATATAAATGTCTAAAAATTTATACGCATTTGGATTCCGTGAGGGGTATGGTGAGTTCATGTGAGATTTTATTTTTTGACACAAGTTAGTGGAATATGAGACTTAGTAAGAAAAAACAAAAACCCCAAAAAAACTATTTCCGCTAACTTGGGCCAAAAAATATGTCTGAATGGAGCCTTACAGGGGGTGATCAATGACAGGGGGGGTGATCAGGGAGTCTATATGGGGTGATCTCCCCCCTGTCATTGATCACCCCCCTGTAAGGCTCCATTCAGACGTCCGTATGTGTTTTGCGGATCCGATCCATGTATCCGTGGATCTGTAAAAATCATACGGACATCTGAATGGAGCCTGACAGGGGGGTGATCAATGACAGGGGGTGATCAGGGAATCTATATGGGTGATCACCCGCCTGTCATTGATCACCCCCCTGTAAGGCTCCATTCAGACGTCAATATGTGTTTTGCGGATCCGATCCATGTATCCGTGGATCTGTAAAAATCATACGGACATCTGAATGGAGCCTTTCAGGGGGGTGATCAATGATAGGGGGTGATCAGGGAATCTATATGGGTGATCACCCGCCTGTCATTGATCACCCCCCTGTAAGGCTCCATTCAGACGTCCATATGTGTTTTGCGGATCCGATCCATGTATCCGTGGATCTGTAAAAATCATACGGACATCTGAATGGAGCCTTACAGGGGGGTGATCAATGACAGGCGGGTGATCACCCATATAGATTCTCTGATCACCCCGATCAGAGAATCTATATGGGTGATCACCCGCCTGTCATTGATCACCCCCCTGTAAGGCTCCATTCAGACGCCCGTATGTGTTTTGCGGATCCGATCCATGTATCCGTGGATCTGTAAAAATCATACGGACATCTGAATGGAGCCTTACAGGGGGGTGATCAATGACGGGGTGATCAGGGAATCTATATGGGTGATCACCCGCCTGTCATTGATCACCCCCCTGTAAGGCTCCATTCAGACGTCCGTATGTGTTTTGCGGATCTGATCCATGTATCCGTGGAACTGTAAAAATCATACTGACATCTGAATGGAGCCTTACAGGGGGGTGATCAATGACAGTGGGTGATCAGGGAATCTATATGGGTGATCACCCCCCTGTAAGGCTCCATTCAGACGTCCGTATGTGTTTTGCGGATCCGATCCATGTATCCGTGGATCTGTAAAAATCATACGGACATCTGAATGGAGCCTTACAGGGGGGTGATCAATGACAGGGGGTGATCAGGGAATCTATATGGGTGATCACCCGCCTGTCATTGATCACCCCCTTGTAAGGCTCCATTCAGACGTCCGTATGTGTTTTGCGGATCCGATCCATGTATCCGTGGATCCGTAAAAATCATACGGACGTCTGAACGGAGCCTGACAGGGGGGTGATCAGGGAGTCTATATGGGGTGATCAGGGGTTCATAAGGGGTTAATAAGTGACAGGGGGGGGTGTAGTGTTTTGTGGTACTTTACACAGCTACCTGTGTCCTCTGGTGGTCGATACAAACAAAAGGGACCACCAGAGGACTAGGTAGCAGGTATATTAGACGCTGTTATCAAAACAGCGTCTAATATACCTGTTAGGGGTTAAAAAAAAATCACATCTCCAGCCTGCCAGCGAAAGATCGCCGCTGGCAGGCTGGAGATCCACTCGCTTACCTTCCGATCCTGTGAACGCGCGCGCCTGTTACTCTGCGCAGAGCTGCCGCCTCCGGACCGCAGATCTGCGTTAGGCGGTCCGGAGGCGGTTAAAGGGGTATTCCCATCACAATGATCACTGTTAAATCTGTTAATGATTTGACAGTAATCATTTTTGTAAATACATTTAATTACCCAATTCCCACCCTTTTTGAGAAAATAAGTCCCCTCTTACCTGATCGTTGTCTCTAGTCTCCCCTGGTTACGGCCATCCCTCCTGTCGAGTCCCGCCGGGCCGTGCTTGTGCAGAAGACTGAAGATTTTTACCCGGCCGGGCTGCGCCAGCACCATGATGACTTCTTCCTGGCCAGTATAGTACAGAGCCGCGAACGCGCACGCCGGCTCTGTACTATACAGGCCAGGAATAAGTCACTATGGCGCATGCACATTCAGGACATTGTGCGGCCCGGTCAGGAGAAAATCTTCAGTCTTCTGCGCAAGCGTGGCACGCCTGGGAGAAGAATCAATGAAGTATAGGTCGCGCTAAACAAGGGTAAGTATAAAAACTGAAGATGGGAATACCCCTTTAAGTTCCCAATCCGCCCCTGACATACAGTATATACTACTGGAGGTGATGGTGGACAGTGAGGGTAAACAGTACATATAGAGTGGAGATGATGGAATACAGTGAGAGTTTACATATAGTATATTCTGAATGGAGGTTATGGGAGATAGGGTATATACAGAGTGGAGATGAGGGAAGACAGTGAGTATACATACAGTATATACTGACTGGAGGTTATTGGAGACAGGGTATATAGTATATACAGAGTGGAGATGATGGTGAGTATACGTACAGTATATACTGATTGAAGGTCATGGTGGACAGTGAGGGTATACAGTATATTAAGAGTAGAGGATAAGGCAAGTCCTTACATAAAATGAAATCTTCTGGAAGTTGATGAATGACTTTCTGTGTTGAGGACCGCATACTTGTCAAGTATCCCAAAGTTGACGGGACAGTCCTGATTTTCAGGGACAGTCGTGGCAGATTCAGAGTGTGTTGGTCCGAAAATGGGTGAGACTAACACAAACCCTTCCCATCAGTGTTCCCAGGTGGGGTGTTCCCAGGGATGAGGTGTTCCCAAGGGCGGAATTTATATGTCTCGATTTTACCAACTGAAATGTTGGTAAGTATTGGGACCGTAGCTTCTTTAGGGTTCTGTACAGTACTAACTTCCTGGCACCAGTAGAGACAGAACATATAACACAATTAGAGTTGAGCGGACACCTGGACGTTCGGGTTCGGCCGAACTTGACCCCGAACCCCATTGAAGTCGATGGGGACCCAAACTTTTGGGTACTAAAATGGCTCTAAAATAGTCCTGGAAAGGGTGGTGGTGTAGGTGGAAGCGGCAGTGAAGGAGAAATAGGTAGCCAACACTGATTTGTGTTATTTTTTTATTGGGGTATCCCCCAAAATATTGGGACATATAACAAAATAAAACAAAGAATAAGTGCACTTGGGTACAAGAATGGATGGTTGAGGCTGGTATAAATGTCTATTCTGCACAAGGTACGGACAAGTCCTGTGGGATCCATGCCTGGTTCATTTAAATAAACGTAAGCTTGTCCACATTGGCTGCGGCCTGTGATAATGCTCTCTGCCATGCTAAACACATGTTCACACTATACATTGGCTTCAGGGCAGGTCAGCACCTCCAAGGCTGACAAAGCTTTTCCACATTTTGGGCATGCTAACCCTGCCTTCTCAGGTGCTGGTGGTGCCCCAGCTGTGTTGTCGACCTCTTCCTCCTCCTCTGCCTTCGCCTTGTGCTTCCACTGTGCCCCCGCTATCAGGTGGGAATGCTATCATCAGCGTGCGCTTGTAGTCGCGCATCTTCCGATCAGTAACAGATGTTTTTGCTAAATTTAGTTCGCTGTCAGCAATGCAGAGCAGGGGTTTATTCACCCAGCAATAGAACAGAGGATTTTGAGAGATTTGGGCCCATGTCACCCAGACACAGCAGGGGTTCATTCACGGCAAAGGGGGGTTCTTGTCACCTAGCAATAGAACAGAGGATTTTGAGAGATTTAGGCCCCTGTCACCCAGGCACAGCAGGGGTTCATTCACAGCAAAAGGGGGTTCAGGTCACCCAGCAATAGAACAGAGGATTTTAAGAGATTTATGCCCCTGTCACCCTGGCACAGCAGGGGTTCATTCACGGCAAAAGGGGGTTCATGTCACCCAGCAATACAACAGAGGATTTTGAGAGATTTAGGCCCCTGTCACCAAGGTTCAGCAGGAATTTTTTCAATTTAGGGCACTAAATTGAAAAAATATAAAATAGTCCTAGAAAAGGCTAGAGGGATGTAAAAGGCAGTAAAATGTGCTTGAGAATGGCAACTGCTCTGCAAACAAATGTGGATAGGGAAATAACTTAAATTAAAATAGCAAAAAAATACCAATTATTATATTACAAAATATCCACCTGAGGTGGATATGGAGTCAGAGGTTGAGGAGGCGGTGACTGTGGTGTTGCAGGTGGAGGCAGCAATGGAGGAGGAGGAGGTAGCCAACAATGTTTTTTTATTTTTTTATTTATTGGGGTAGGTAGCCCCGAAAATATTGTGACAAAAAAAAGAAAACAAAGAATCATTGCACTTGACTTGAGTACAAGAATGAAGTTTGATGGTGGTATAAATGTCTATTCTGCACAAGGTACAGACAAGTCCTTTGGGATCCAAGCCTGGTTCATTTTAATGAACGTGAGCTTGTCCACGTTGGCTGCGGACAGGCGGCTGCGCTTGTCTGTGATGACGCCCCCTGCCGTGCTAAACACACGTTCAGATAATACACTGGCTGCAGGGCAGACCAGCACCTCCAAGGCGTAAAGGGAAAGCTCAGGCCATGTGCCCAATTTGGAGACCCAGAAGTTGAAGCGAGCAGACCCGTCATTCAGTACGTGTAGGCGTGTGCACACATACTGCTCCACCATGTTTGTGAAATGCTGCCTCCTGCTAAGACGTTCCATATCAGCTGGTGGTGCTGGTTGTTGTGGCGTGCTGACAAATCTTTTCCACATGTCGGCCATGCTAACCCTGCCTACTGAGGTGCTGGCAGTGCCCCAGCTGCGTTGGCGACCTCTTCCTCGTCCTCTGCCTTTGTCTTGTGCTTCCACTGTGCCCCCCCTGTCAGGTGGGAATGCCACCAGCAGTGCGTCTACCAGCGTGCGCTTGTACTCGCACATCTTACGATCACGCTCCAGTGACGGAATGTCTTTGTAACGGGGATCCAGCAGCGTGGCCACCCAGTAATCAGCACAAGTTATAATTTGGGCAACTCTGCGGTCGTTGCGTAGACACTGCAGCATGTAATCGCTCATGTGTGCAAGGCTGCCCAGAGGCAACGAAAAGATGTCCTCTATGGGAGGTGTATCGTTTCTGTCCTCTGTATCCCCCATCCACGCACCAGTGATGGCCATGAGCTGGTCTGGGTGCCACCCTGCTGTGAACATGGTTCCTCCTCCTGCATCACCTCCTCCTCCAGAGCTGTGCCCTGGCTGGACAATTGTGTACCTTGGGTTTGTGGGTGCAGGAACCCACCATCGGAGCCACTTGGGAATAACTGGCCGGAAAGCCTACGAAATGATCCCTCCTCCTGTGCCACATCCTTTTCCATCATCGCCAGGAGCGTTTTTTCAAGGAGACATAGAAGTGGGATAGTAACGCTGAGAACAGTGTTATCGGCACTGGCCATGTTGATGGAGTACTCGAAACAGCGCAACAAGGAACACAGGTCTCATATGGAGGCCCAGTCATTGGTGGTGAAGTGGTGCTGTTCCGCCGAGCAACTCATCCATGCGTGCTGCAGCTGAAACTCCACTATCGCCTGCTGCTGATCGCACAGTCTGGCCAGCATGTGCAAGGTTGAGTTCCACCTTGTGGGCACATCGCATATGAGGAGGTGAGCGGGAAGGCCGAAGTTACGCTGCAGCGCTGACAGACGAGCAGCAGCAGGGTGAGAACCCCGAAAGCACGCAGAGATGGTCCACACTTTATGCAGCAGCTCTGACATGTCAGGGTAAGTTTTAAGGAATCTCTGCACCACCAAATTCAGCACATGCACCAGGCAAGGGATGTGCGTCAAACCGGCTAGTCCCAGAGCTGCTACGAGATTTCGCCCATTATGTCTGTTGTTCAAGGTCCGTCCACAGCTCCTGCGTGGTCTGGGGTTTGTCCCCCAAACAGATAAGTTTTAAAACTGCCTGCTGTCGTTTACCCCTGGCTGTGCTGAAGTTGGTGGTGAAGGCAGGGCCGTCTTTACCAAGGGGTAAAAGGGGCAGCTGCCCCGGGCCCAGTTGCTCCTGAAGGGCCCAAGGCAGCTGCCTCTTGAGCCCTGCTGGCCACTGCCCCGGGTGTCAGGCTATCAGCTACACAGGGGGTGCTGCCATGCCATGCCTGCCGTCACTGCGTCCAGGCATTGTACTGTGTTAGAGCTGTGATCTAGGACCTTAGATGACATCATCACCATGTGACCAGTAACCTAGCAATATTACTGGTCACATGGCTATAAGGTCATCACAGGTCCTACCAGGAGTGTTGCAGAAGTTAACTGTGGAGCTTTTTTGTGTGAATATTACATCAGAAAAAGGTGACAGGGGCTGTTATGTTAATATACTGTAAACTACTGTATAGTGGGGTGCTGTATACTGTGTGGGGGCCTGTATACTGTGGGGGGCCTGTATACTGTGTGGGGGCCTGTATACTGTGGGGGGCCTGTATACTGTGGGGGGGGCTGTATACTGTGTGTAGGGCTGTATACTGTGTGGGGGGCTGTATACTGTGCAGAGGGCTGTATACTGTGGGGCGGCTGTATAGTGTAGGGGGTTGTATGGTGTGGGGGGGGGCCTGTATAGTGTGTGGCTGTATATTGTGGAGTGCTATACTGCTGTACTGCATACTGTGGGGGTCTGTATACTGTATACTGTGGGTGATGTATAGTGTGGAGTGCTATACTGCTGTACTGTATAGTGTGGGGGGCTGTATACTGTGTGTAGGGCTGTATACTGTGTGGGGGGCTGTATACTGTGCAGAGGGCTGTATACTGTGGGGCGGCTGTATAGTGTAGGGGGTTGTATAGTGTGGGGGGGGGGGCCTGTATAGTGTGTGGGGCTGTATATTGTGGAGTGCTATACTGCTGTACTGCATACTGTGGGGGTCTGTATACTGTATACTGTGGGTGCTGTATAGTGTGGAGTGCTATACTGCTGTACTGTATAGTGTGGGGGGCTGTATCGTGTATAGTTTGGGGTGCTGTATACGGTGAGGTGCTATACTGTGAGGTGTTGTATACTGTGGGGTGCTGTATACTGTGGGCTGCTATACTGCTCTACTATATACTGTGGGGTACTGTATAGTGTGGGGTGCTATACTGCATACTGTGTGGTGCTGTATACTATAGGGTGCTATACTGCATACTGTGGGGTGCTGGGGGTGCACTGTAACACAAGCGTGAGCCGAGCCCTGGTCTCCTTCCTGCAGAGCGGTGCCCACTTCCAGCCTGAGCCCAGCTGCCCAGAGCACTGATCCTGAGCCGCTGGAGTCTTCAGAACTGGAAGTATTTACAGTCATTCACTGTACTCTACCAGATGTTTGGATTTTTTGTGTGTGTGTTGTGGTGGAGGTCGTGATTGCCTGCTAAGGTGTGGGAAGGCGGGATCCAGGGGGCCCAAGTTAATTTTTGCCCAGGGTCCAATCAATATTAAAGACAGCCCTGGGTGAAGGTGTTACGATGACCGGATGAGGAAGCGGAGTAGGAAGAGAAAGCAACAAGAGGCAAACTGAAGTGCCCTGCAATCCTCGGTGGTGGAAGGACATGCGCCAAACTGCTATCTGCCTCAGGCCCAGTCACCACTGCATTTACCCAGTGTGCTGTTATGGAGATATAATGGCCCTGACCGTGCTTACTAGTCCACGTATCCCTAGTCAGGTGCACCTTGGCACAGATGATGTTGCGCAGTGCACACCTGATTTTGTCCCCTACTTGGTTGTGAAGGGAAGGGATGGATCGCCTTGAAAAGTAGTGGCGGCTGGGCACGACGTACTGTGGGACAGCCACCGCCATAAGGCCTTTAAAACTATCCGTCTCCACCAGACGGAATGACAGCATTTGAAAGGCATGTAATTTAGAAATGCTGGCATTCAGAGCTAGGGATCGCGGGTGGGTAGGGGGGTACTTCCTCTTCCTCTACAGCGTTTGGAATATGGAGAGCTGAACGCTTCCGTGTGAAGATGCTTGGTGACCCAGGTGTTGGTGTTGCTGGCAGATCCTCTGTTTGTGGGGTGCCAGGTGGCACTGTCACTCCAGAGGTGGATGAAGAGGCCGCGACTGCAGCAGAAGAGGAAGCAGGAGGAGCCAGAGACCTTTCTTGGTTTTTGAGGTGTCTACTCCACTGCAGCTCATGCTTTGCACTTAAATGCCTGGTCATGCAGGTTGTGCTCAGGTTGAGAACGTTTATGCCTCGCTTCAGGCTCTGATTGCACAGCTTGCAAACCACTCATGTCTTGTCGTCAGCACATTGTCTGAAGAACTGCCACGCCAGGGAACTCCTTAGAGCTGGCTTTGGTGTGCTCGGTCCCTTGCTGCGGTGGGCAATAGGAGGCGTACTGTCTAGAGGACTACCGCTCCGCTTTTGCACCCTGCTCCCTCTTCTGCTGTGCTGGTGGCTCTGTGTGACCACCGCCTCTTCCTCCGAACTACATCGGTCACTCGCATGACCTTGATTCCATGTGGGGTCGAGGACCTCATCGTCCTCCACATCATCTTCCACCCAGTCTTCACCCCTGACTTCCTTGTCGGTCTGCACACTTTTGAAAGCCCCAGCAGTTGGCACCTGTGTTTCATCATCATCCGAGACGTGCTGCGATGGTCCTCCCATGTACTCATCTTGAAAAATAAGTGGTTGGGCATCGGTGCACTCAATCTCTTCCACTTCTGGGGAAGGGCTAGGTGAATGGCCCTGGGAAACCCTGCTAAGAGTCATCAAAAAGCAGAAGAGACTGCTGCAGGACTTAGGGCTCAGACTGCTTGGCTGATTTGCAAGGGGGTGAGGTGAAAGACTGATGGACATCGGCTGCAGGTGCCAACTGTGTTCTTTCAGCAGGAGACTGGGTGGGAGACAATGTGAAGGAACTGGATCCACTGTCAGCAACCCAATCTACTATCGCCTGTACTTGTTCGGGCCTCACCATTCGTAGAGCAGCATTAGGTCCGACCAAATACCGATGCAGGTTTTGTCGCCTACTCGCACCTGAGGAAGGGGTTTCACTTGTGCGTGTAGCTGGCACAGATCTACCACGTCCTTTCCCTGCAACAGGAGCTCCACCAGCAGCACCACGATCTGGGCCACGTCCCTTATTTGACGCTCTCCTCATATTTTTGGAATTTAGGATCTTGCCCTAAATGGGTGTTTAATAGTAAAAAAGAACGACAGTATGTAAAGGGTGTATCTCACACGGCCTGAACTGGACTAGGCCTCAATTAAAGATTTCTTTGCACAAAATGGCTGTATTTTAAATGGCTGAATCAAACCACTGTATGTATAGGGGGGATCACACATGCCCTAAATCAGTGTAGGCTTGAATTAAAGATTTATTTGCACCAAAAGGCTGTATTTCAAATGGCTGTATTTCAAATGCCTGATTCAAAACCCTGTATGTATAGGGGGGAATCACACACGCCCTGAATCAGTGAAGACCTGAAATAAATATATCTTTGCACAAAAAGGCTGTTTTTCAAACCCCTGTGTGTAGAGGTAGCATCTCAGAGGGCATGAAACTCTGTAGGCCTGAAGTAAATATATCTTTGCACAAAATGGCTGTATTTCAAATGGCTGAATCAAACCCCTGTATGTATAGGGGGGATTACACACGCCCTGAATCAGCGTAGGCCTGAATTTAAGATTTATTTGCACCAAATGGCTGTATTTCAAATGTCTGTATTTCAAATGCCTGATTCAAACCCCTTTATGTGGGGGGTATTTCACACGGTCTGAACCTGTGTAGGCCTGAAGTAAATATATCTTCACACGGTCTGAACCTGTGTAGGCCTGAAGTAAATATATCTTTGCACAAAGAGGCTGTATTTCAAATGGCTGTATTTCAAATGCCTAATTCAAACCCCTGTATGTATAGGGGGATCTCACACGGTCTGAACCTGTGTAGGCCTGAAGTAAATATATCTTTGCACGAAAAGGCAGTATTTCAAATGGCTGTATTTCAAATGCCTAATTCAAACCCATGTATGTAGGGGGGTATCTCACACTGTCTGAACCTGTGTAGGCCTGAAGTAAATATACAGTCTGGTCCATAAATATTGGGACATCAACACAATTCTAACATTTTTAGCTCTATACACCACCACAATGGATTTGAAATGAACTAGATGTTTTTTAACTGCAGACTGTCAGCTTTAATTTGAGGGTATTTACATGCAAATCAGGTGAACGGTGTAGGAATTACAACAGTTTGCATATGTGCCTCCCACTTGTTAAGGGATCAAAAGTAATGGGACATAATAATAATCATAGATCAAACTTTCAATTTTTAATACTTGGTTGAAAATCCTTTGCAGTCAATTACAGCCTGAAGTCTGGAATGCATGGACATCATCAGACGCTGGGTTTCATCCCTGGTGATGCTCTGCCAGGCCTCTACTGCAACTGTCTTCAGTTCCTGCTTGTCCTTGGCAGCCATACATGACCACGCCATGACACCACCACCACCATGCTTCACTGATGAGGTGGTATACTTAGGATCATGAGCAGTTCCTTTCCTTCTCCATACTCTTCTCTTCCCGTCACTCTGGTACAAGTTGATCTTGGTCTCATCTGTCCATAGGATGTTGTTCCAGAACTGTGAAGGCTTTTTTAGATGTCATTTGGCAAACTCTAATCTGGCCTTCCTGTTTTTGAGGCTCACCAATGGTTTACTTCTTGTGGTGAACCCTCTGTATTTACTCTGGTGAAGTCTTCTCTTGATTGTTGACTTTGACACACATACACCTACCTCCTGGAAGATTCTTGATCTGGCCAACTGATGTGAATGGTGTTTTCTTCACCAGGGTAAGAATTCTTTGGTCACCCACCACAGTTGTTTTCCGTGGTCTTCCGGGTCTTTTGGTGTTGCTGAGCTCACCGGTGCGTTCCTTCCTTTTAAGAATGTTCCAAACAGTTGTTTTGGCCGTGCCTAATGTTTTTGCTATCTCTCTGATGGGTTTATGTTTTTTCAGCCTAATGATTGCTTGCTTCACTGATAGTGACAGCTCTTTGGATCTCATTTTGACAGTTGACAACAACAGATTCCAAATGCAAATAGCACACTTGAAATGAACTCTGGACCTTTTATCTGCTCATTGTAATTGGCATAATGAGGGAATAACACACACCTGGCCATGGAACAGCTGGGAAGCCAATTGTCCCATTACTTTTGGCCCCTTAACAAGTGGGAGGCACATATGCAAACTGTTGTAATTCCTACACCGTTCACCTGATTTGGATGTAAATACCCTTAAATTAAAGCTGACAGTCTACAGTTAAAGCACATCTTGTTAATTTCATTTCAAATCCATTGTGGTGGTGTACAGAGCCAAAAATGTTAGAATTGTGTTGATGTCCCAATATTTATGGACCTGACTATCTTTGCACAAAAAGGCAGTATTTCAAATGGCTGTATTTCAAATGCCTGATTCAAACCCCTGCATGTAGGGGGGTATCTCACACGGTCTGAACCTGTGTAGGCCTGAAGTAAATATATTTTTGCACAAAAAAATCTGTATTTCAAATCTGTATAGTGGGGATCTCAAACACCCTGAATCAGTGTAGGCCTGAAGTAAATATATCTTTGCACAAAAAGGCGGTATTTAAAATGGCTGTTTTTCAAATGCCTAATTCAAACCCCCTGTATGTAGAGGTGGTATCTCACAGGGCCTGAACCTCTGTAGGCCTGAATTCAATATTGGTGCACCAAATGGCGGTATTTAAAATCTCCGAATGTAACCCAAATGTATTAAGGGTGTATCTCACAATGACATCTGCATCAAAGGGTGTATCTCAGAATGACATCTGCATCTGCCAACTAAATTTTTGGAGCCCAAACGTTTGTTTAACAACTGAATTTGACAGCAGTATATAAGCCTGTAATTTCACATGTGTTGATGCTGCAAGGCCTGAAAATAGTGTTTTTTGTCAAATAAGTGTGTTTTTCAAACCCCAGAAAATGATGGGTGTATTTCTAGCTTAAATTGCACACTGACTAATACAGATGTTGTAGTTTGCCCCCCAAAAATGGTGATTTGCAATGTCCCAAAAGCTCAGATGCAGTGCTGGTGCACTGAGCATGCATAAAATAGCCGCTGCCACCCACCTAACTGAATTCTAAAAGTTAGTATTTTTGGTGAATAAGCTCAGGGCAGGGTAAAACAACTATTGTCTGTAGATTGCTGAGTTAGATTTTCTCCTATGCTCTCCCTGAAATCACAAGTCCAGCAGCATCCTCTCCCTACACTTGTAACAGCAGAGTGACGTGCAGCGCTACGTGACCCAAGCCTATATAGAGCCTGGGTCACATGCTGCTCTGGCCAATCACAGCCATGCCATTAGAATTACTATGACGGTTGTTGATTGGCTGCTGTGCAGCCTTTCAAAAAGCGCCAAGAAAGCGGCGAACCCTGAACCCGAACTTTTATGAAAATGTTTGGGTCCGGAGTCCAAAAATCCTAAAGTTTGGTACAAACCTGAACTTTACAGTTCTGGTTCGCTCAACCCTAAACACAATACTATACTGCAACAAGGAACGATTAGCCAACCATTCAGTACAGTACCTGACCCTTCCCTCTAGCTGACTTGATCTAAGATGCAGATTTGCTGGACAATGTGGATAATTAAATGCACATAGTTATTAACTGGAGTTTCATCCATATGCTCTCCATATAGGCATTGAATATGGTATACATATGTAGGCAGAGACATGGAGGGGCAGATATAGAGGAGCGGAACCGGAAGTTCACTTCCGGAAGTAATACGCACTTGCGTTCCACCACGGTTAATAATAGGCTTGGCGTCCCACATGGACTAGCACCATGGAAACTTAGAAGAAACCGGTACCGCCCACGTTTTATATAACACTTTATGTTCACCATTGGTTTAATGTATTAAGCTATACACGCCCCCTGACCCCAATGAGTGTAATTGGATTATAGGGGTTACTCACACAAATGTGATTACTATGGGAGTATTTATATCCCCACTACTTGGTGTATGTGCATGCTTGACAAAGGCTGTTTTTGAGCCGAAATGTTGCATCCCGATTAAATTCCACCACTTTGGACATGCTGTCTTCTGTTTTAAATTTTTTTTCTTCTCTTGTTATATATGCTGGATTGAGGGTATTTTTTTACCAACCCCCTGGAGACGTACACCCACCACACTGTTACCAAGGAGTGCTGTCCATCCCTGTTTTTTTGCAGTCACATAGTATATTAGCTGCTTCGAAGGAGGGCTGAAGAAGTGGGGGTCGCCTCATGCATGTTCATCAGCAGCCATTTTGTTAAGATACAGTTGCAGTGTATGTTACTCACAAAAAAATCACACACATATAGCAGAATATATTTATCAAATTAAGTTTGTTGTGTTTTGTATACAGAAGTTAGCATTTTGGTAAAAACAAATTTTTGGGGAAAGAGCGAACCAGTTCGGACTGAACCTGGTTTGGTCTGAACTGGTTTGCTCATCATTTGCTATTTTCCAGATGGTGGGCCAACCCGATTCTTTTCAAATTTCATTTCAGGCGAGGCATAGCACCATTTTAGTGCACATGTCGGCGGTAAAAGCACTAGGGAGGACGAAGGTTTCTCACATAATCCTGAGAGGAAGTGGGGGTGGGTGGCTTGCCCTGAATGGCTCATAGGCAGACACCCTGGATGAGCTAATCAGTGCTGCAGGAGGCAGGGAGGTGCCCTACCAGAACGAGCAGAACGTCATTCTATACTGGGCTGTGAATGAGGTTGGATGCGTCTTAGTGTTTGCCAGAAAAATTACCTTAAGGAGTCAGGGATAGTCAGAAATCAATGAAGTTTGTATTCTACTGCTAGGGACAGTGAAGGGTAAAGGCTAGAATTACAAAGAAGAAGAATTGTGTGTAGAATAGGTACAAGCAGGGAAGCTGTCAGCCAGTGAGTAAAAAGTGAGCAGCTGAGACTAGCTGTGCCTATTTGCACAACTGTAGCTGCCGCAAACCTCAAAAGCGGCTACCTACAAGGAAATCCTTTATTTTGCCCCATTTTAACAGAAATCCTTTTATGGGGTGGGATGTGGACTAAGTGAAAACTATACAACACATATTCAGTCTAGCATAGTCTAGCATACCATATAGAGTACTAGTGAGAGCTCTGTGTCAGGTCACCGCACATGTTTAACTTTTTATTTATTTTGCGTTTAAAAAAACGTATACATAAGTGACTGAGAACGCATACAGTTCCAATTTTTTCATATTTTTTTATGTAATTAATCCAGCATATAGGTGATGAGTACATAGGCTAGGGTAGCAATTTACCAGTGAGTGTTAACATGAAATTGAGTGTCAGATTGTCCATTTCAGTCTTGTGTATTTCCACATGGTTGAAATGTACATTTTTTGGGGGGATTTGTTCAGTTTAATTAAACCAGTATATAGGTGATCAGTAAACTAATACACAGCCTAGGGCAACAATTTACCTGTGAGTGTAAACAGATTTAGGCCTAAATCCGTTTACCTTAATTTCTGTCTCCACATAGTGTAAATTTTTTCATGGAGCTTGTTGAAATTATTAAAACCAGAATATATGTGATTACTACACCAATACACAGGGTAACATAATATTATCTGAGAGGCTAAAATATGTCAGGGCTACGGAAGGTTTCCAAAAAAAAAACAGAGCCAGAATGTGGGTAGTAGCAGCACTAGCTATCCAACCCTGCTGGGTTCAGAAAGGCACAACATTATCATTGAGGTGAAAAAGGATGAGATTGTGGATTGGATGGCTCACTCCTATCAGTTTCAGCAGGTTGACCTGGATGCAGGGGCGTAGCTAAAGGCTCATGGGCCCTGCTCTAAAGGTTCAGCTTGCCCCCCCCCCCCCTTCCCTCAGTATTTTGTGGCTAGGGAAGCACATAGCCTTTATGCTACTGCTCCGTACAGTATTAGAACAAAGTTTTATGCGAATCTACTTCGGATGTTTCATCCGAAGTCGATTTGCTCATCCCTAGTCACAGCCACAGAGAAGGCTTTCAGTAGAGTCCTCTCAGTCTTCACTGCCCCTTCCTAGTGGGACACCTTCCCTTTTCCTAAGAATTGGCAAGAAAACCCCACCAAACTCTACGGCAGATAGTCAAGAGAGTCTCCCTGACGACTTTGTGTGAGAGCAGTCAGCATTTGTACTGCCCTGAGGAGGAGGTGGAAGATGAGGCTACAGCCCCCAGGAATAGCCGTGTTGGTAGCAGTGGCACCCATAGCCATGGTGTTGGGGGCAGAGAAAAGGGGGGGGGGCAATGAACCCACCATGATATCCCACAGTCTAATAGAAGTGGTAGGGAGGGTAAGGAATTCGATGATGAGTGTGTGCTGGACACCTGGGAGCCAGATTGGGGTACTGAAGAGCAATAAAAGAGCCGTCATGAACGAGGAAAGCAACTCCAACACCAGTTTTTGCCAAAACAGTATTTACTTAAATGTGGTAATGAGCAAAACCACAAATGCTGGTAACACACAAATACATTTACATACACCCAGCCATAAGGCTGAGACCCTTGTGCTGCACAGCGTGGCGCCCTCCGGTGGATGCTGGAGGGAAGAGCGGTAGTGTTAATCGAGCACCAAAGTGCTTGGGTGCTCTGACAGAACACATTGGGATGCTCGGGTGCTCTACCGAGCACCCGAGTATAATGGAAGTCATTGGGAGAACCCAAGCATTAAACCAGGCACCGCCTGCTCTGAAGAGGGGAGGGTGCCTGGTTCATAGGAAAAGGGCAGAAATTGATGAAAACACCACCGAAATGGCTGCATCTTGGACTCCCAGGTCGCTACTGGAAGCGATGTTGTCTGAGTAGTACGCCACTTTTACAGACTGACAATAATACGAGAGGGAAAATTGTTAGGAAACATTTTTTCCTGTATATTTGCTTGTATATAAAGTGCAAGTGCTGCCAAAAATTACAAGGAAGAGGCACTCTGATACAACCTGTATATCACATAAAGCAGGGCCTCATTCACATTGTGGTACAATTGTTCATGTAGTGGGACTCCTACACTTATAAAGACTATGGTTCTAAGTGAAAGGGTTACCAAAAATTACAAGGAACCGGCACTCCAATACACCCTTTGTTGCACATAAAGGAGGGCATCATATGCAGCCTTTTGATTGATGGCCTGCTGGTGACCCTCAAAAACATTTGGAGCAAGGGCCTGCTGATTTGACCATCTAAAACATTATGGGTGAGGGCCTGCTGCCGCTTTGGTGACTCTAGATAACCTGGGGCCGATTGCACGTCCCCTTGATAGCGTTGATCCATTCGGCTGTCTGCCCTATCAACTTTCAATGTTATTTTCAGCTCAAACCATGGTGACCACGGGTAACGGTTAATCAGTGTTCGATTCCGGAGAGGGAGCTTGAGAAACTGCTACGTCTAGCAAGGCATGATGCGTGCAAATGACCTATTAGGTATAATTAGGTGAGGGTCTGCAGGTGAGCTGACCTCGTAAAAGATTTTATGTGAGGGCTTTAAGGTGAGCTGACCCTGTAAAAGATTTTAGGTGCCAGCCTGCAGGTGAGCTGACCCTGTAAAAGATTTTAGGTGCCAGCCTGCAGGTGAGCTGACCCTGTAAAAAATTATATACGAGGGCCTGCTGGTGAGCTCACCCTCTATAAAATTATATGCGAGGGCCTGCCCGTGAGCTGACCCTGTAAAACATTGTAGGCGAGGACCTGTTGGTGAGCTGACCCTGTAAAACATTATATGCGAAGGGCATATATGCGACAAATAAGCATGTTGATGTGATGGAGAAGGAGGATGATAAAGGGAAGGTTCAAACATATACCCTTGTTTGTGGTGGAAGGGGTGCATGGGAATACAGTGTATTGAGTACATTATAAATAACACATTTAAAGTGCCTTTATGTTCATCAGCTTTCCTCTGGTAGTGTTGAGAAGTCATGGTCAATCCAGGCCTTGTTCATTTTTATAAGAGTCAACCTGTCAGCATTTTCCGTTGACAGGTGGATAGGCTTATCTGTTTTAATGCAACCAGCAGCACTAAATACCTGCTCAGACAAAGCACTGGTGGCAGGTCAGGGCAGGCCAGCATAGAGCACCAGTTTGTGCCACGTGTGCAGCTTGGACACCCAATAGTTGTAAGGCACTGCAGGATCATTGAGGATGCTGCCACGGTCTGCTATTTACGCCTTCACTATCTTCCCAAATTTTTCCCTCCTTGTGAAACTAGGCTGCGCATGAGGGTGAGGGTGCTGGAGTTGTCTCATGAAACTGGCCCAGGCTTTGGAGAGTGTTGCCCTGCCTCTGTAGGAACTGCTGTGTGTTCCCACTGTCTCCCCTCCTTGGTTGGTCAAGGAAGTACGGACTCTGCCGCCAGCGTTGTCAGATGGAAATTTTTGTAGCAATTTTTCAACAAGGATCTTCTGATATTACACAGAGGAATGAGAGATGAGAAGTTCTGTGTGTAGCGGGATCAAAACGGGTGAACAACCAGTAATCCGTGTTGTCTAAAATGCATATAACGCGCGGGTCGCGCGAAAGGCAGCCTAACCTGAATTCAGCCATGTGTGCCAGAGTACCAACAGGTAAGACTTCGCTGTCGTCATCAGGAGGATCACTCTCAATCTCCTAATTCTCTTCTGACGACCCACGCAGAACAGGTGGAATTAAACTTCGATGGGTACTACCCTCTGTAGCGGAGGCAACCGTCTCCTGCTCCTCCTCCTCTTCATTGTCCAATTTGCGCTGAAAAGACGAACTGAGGGTGGACTGGCTATCACCCTGTGTAATGTCTTCCCCCATTTCCATTTCTTCCATATGCAAAGCTTTGTCCTTAATTGTGAGCAGCAAGCGTTTGAGTAGACACAGAAGTGGGATGGTTACGCTAACTATAGCGTTAGCACCGCTCACCATCTGTTGAATCCTCAAAGTTTCTTAAAACCTAACAGAGGTCAGACATCCATAACCACTCCTCGCTTGGGAATAGCGGAAACTGACTAGAAAAGCGACAACTATATTGCAGCTGGTATTCCACTACTGCCCTCTGCTGCTCACAAAGCCTGGCCAATATTTGGAACGTCACATTCCAGCGTGTGCTCACGCCTCACAACAGCTGGTGAGCTATTATCAGACACAACCCTGCCTGGTTCTATGTTGAGTGGCGAGAGCCACAGCTCTGTCTTGTCTCATATCCCCTGCCACAGCTCTGTGGCAATGTGCTGTTTATTCCCTAAGCATATCAACTTCAGCACAGCCTTTGCGGCTTCCCCACTGCAGTGCTACCCTGCTTCCAGCTACCGACTGATGACTGACTGGTGCTGCACGCGGATAATTCGAATGTGGAAGTGGAGGAGGCGGAGGAGGAGAAGTGGGTGTTGGAGCCACTAACGTAGATGGTGGTGGAAACCCTGATGGAATTAGGGCCCGCAATCCTTGGCGTCTGTAGCACCTGTACCACTCCCTCCACAACATTCACCCAGTGTGCCGTCAGGGAAATGTAGCGTCGCTGGCGGAATGCACTTGTCCATGTGTCTGTGGACCTTCCCAGTAACTGCGTTGGTCAGGGCACATGTGATGCTACGGGACACATGTTGGTGTAAGGCGGGCATGGTACACCTTGAAAAATAGTTGCGGCTGGGGACTGCGTAACGCAGGACGGCCACAGACCTCAGGCTGCAGAAGGCCTCAGTGTACACAAGCCTAAATGGCCTGTGGGTGGCTGGGTATCAAATGTTCGCGAACTGCAAGTTCGCGGCGGGTCCTATTCATTTTAAAGGCAGGCGAACCTGAAAAACCTTCAGCTCATATTTGCAGCCAAGAAATAATTACTAGAAGTGCACAAATAGTCCCACAACATGGACATACCAGATGTATTATTTGAATTTTCAATCTCCATTCATTATTTATTTCAATGCGAAAATTGGCAATATAATTTTTGCGTACGCGCATGTGCAAATGCACTATACAGTACCCAAATGCACTGTAAAGAAAGTATATTGGTATATAACACTCCTCTTCAATCAGTTTTTTGGGGGGACGACTGGTTTATCACACCAGTAGAAATTATTTGTTCCAATAACGCTTGTCGCTCTATATACCTGCAGTATCGCCGCAGAACCGCACACAACTGCTGCACAATACAAATGCACTATAATATACTTTCTAACATAGTATCCATTGTACAAGGAAGGCAATCCATTAGAATATACATAAAGATAAAACGTAACCTTTAATAATGTTAGTATGAGGGTCCATTCACACGTCCGTAAGTGCTTTGCGGATCCGCAAAACACGGACACCGGCAATGTGCATTCCGCAATTTGCGGACCCCACATCGCTGGCACTATAATAGAAAATGCCTAATCTTGTTTGCAATTGCGAACAAGAATAGGACTCATTTTTTCCGGAAACGGAAGCACGGATGCGGTAGTGTGGATCCGCGGATGCGGACAGCACATTCTGGCCCCATTGAAAATGAATGGGTTTGCACCCGTTAAGCAAAATTGGCAACGGATGCGGACCCATTTTGCGGACGTATGAATGGAAAAGATATCCCTCAAAATGAAAATAAATAAAATTATTAAAGTTAAGAAAAAAGCATAGATGTGGTAGGCAATAACAAGTGCTCGGCGGCACCAAATGAGAAACCATATGTCCTACCACAATCCGGGGGGTTCCAGTGCACATCCATGAATCCCGGAAAAAGACTTTTGTGGCCCTATTAGCTAGCGTTTGGTGTCCCTAACAGCCTGTCCCTGCTCCATACAGCAACCTCTCCCTACACTGGCAAAACACTGAATGTAAAATGGCGGCCAGATCAGGTTTATTTATAAGGTAGGGGGTATTTCCATGTGCTGAAATGTCTTAATTGGCTGTCCTGTACCACCTGATGGATGTGACATGGGTCAAAGTTCTTCACAATGTAAAAGAATATGGCGGGCGCGAATATCTCCATATCTTCGCATATTAGGCAAATCGTGAACACACAAAGTTCGCCGCGAAACGCACAGGGGAAGAGGAGGCAGTGGTGTGACCCGCAGACACAGATTGTGGACCCAGGCATTCGGTGCTTGAATGCCATGTGGCGGATCATGCTGGTGGTGGTGAGGTTGCTAGTGTTCATGCCCCGGCTCATCTTGGTACTACTATTCTTTTGTCGTCCGCACTTTCCTCAAAAAAGCGTCATAATGTGGAACGTCTACCCCTTGGCAAGGGAGATTTCCACAAGGGGTTCTCCATGGAACAGTTTCAGGCCTGTTTGGCGTTGCCCGCCTTCTTCCTTTTGCCACCCACTGCCTCTTCCAGCCTGCTGCGGTGCAGCAGATCCTTCCCACTCTGTACTGCTGTCATCGCTCGGCTTTCCACCTTCCCAAGTTGGGTCACTGACTTCATCATCCAGCACCGTCTCTTCCACTTGCTCATTCTGCTCATCCTCCTGACTTGTTGACCTAACCACCATCTCAGTGATTGACAACTGTGTCTCATCCTCTTCATCAACCTCTTGAGACAGTAATTGCTGTTGAGTTATTGGCAACTGTGTCTCATTATTATCCACTTTATTAAACAGTAATTGTTCCCCACAGTCATCTTCTTGTCATTGTGGATGCTCAAGAGTTTGGGACTCAGGGCACAAGATCTGTCCCTCTTCAAGCGTTCTTGGCGAGGGGGCCAAATCAAGGAATGGCGCAGAAAAGAGCTCCTCGGAATATCCAAGTGTGGGATGACTTGTTTGCCCAGATTTTCCAGGGTGGGAGGATCAGGGTGAGGATTTGGTTGAGCAGACTCTTGGCTACTGAGACTGGACTTGGTGGAAGACAGGGTGGTGCTTAACCAACTGGAAGCATTATTTGCTGCAATCCAACCGACCACATGGTCGCACTGGTCTGGCTTCAAGAGTGGTATCCTGCACCACTCTGAAAACTGGGACATGAAGCTAGGTATCGTGGATGATTGTTTTTCTTGTGCTCTGGAGTTTCACTGTGCCCAGGGCCACGGCCTCTGCATGCACCATCAGCATCACAGCCACTGCCTCATCCCTTAATACTCGCCTTCTTCATATTAAATGTTATATATGATTGAAAGTCTGTCACATGTACAGTAGTGTCAGATCCCAAATTTAAAAAGGTATTTGGGATGAGGAAACATCACACAGGAGATATCCTGCAGATAATGTCAATGCTGTCACCAGCGGCTAATGAAAATTTACAGGGAATGTCACAGGTATTTGGGATGAGGAAACATTATACATGAGAGGTACCACCTGTAATGTCACTGTATGCAGCGCCTACACAAAAAAGTACACGGTTTGTCACAGATACATTTTTGAAGCGCACATGTTACACTGCAGATGTGGCGCTGGTAATGTGACTGCCCGCAGCAGACACCGTCTGCAGGAAAAAGTACACTGTATGTCAGATACATTTTTTAAGTGCACACTTTACACTGGAGATGTGGCGCAGCTAATGTCACTGTCCGCAGCGGACACGTCTACGGAAAAAGTACACTGCTTGTCACAGATATTTTTGGGATGCGCACACTTTACACATGAGATGTGGCACAGCTAATGTCACTGTCCGCAGAAGACACATTCTACGGAAAAAGTACACTGGATGTCAGATATTTTTTGGATGCGCCTACTTTAGCTGCGCCACATCTCCAGTGTAAAGTAGGCGCATCCAAAAAATATCTGACATCCAGTGTACTTTTTCCGTAGAATGTGTCTTCTGCGGACAGTGACATTAGCTGTGCCACATCTCATGTGTAAAGTGTGCGCATCCCAAAAATATCTGTGACAAGCAGTGTCCTTTTTCCGTAGACGTGTCCGCTGCGGACAGTGACATTAGCTGCGCCACATCTCCAGTGTAATTTTACTGTCTGCAGAGGACACAGTCTATTGAAAAAGTACACTGTATGTCACAGATATTTTTGGGATGTGCACACTTTACACAGGAGATGTGGCGCAGCTAATGTCGCTGTCTGCAGCGGCCTAACTATTGTACGCCATTTAGTGTAGGATGCGCTAAAAATATATATTGTTGCCACACATAATAGTTCTTAAAAGGACTTTTGGGTCTCAGAAAAGTTTTGGTGGTAATAATATTCTTAAATCACTCCCTACACTGTCTGTCCCTTCTCAGCACAGCTTTCCCTGACTAAGAATGAGCCGAACATGCGTCATCAGGTGCTATATAGCACCCGATGACGCGTTCCGGCCAGCCAATCACTGTAATGCCATCAGCCAACATGACTACGGCATTACAGTGAGGGTAGTACTTGTACGTTTATTGGCTGCGTAGCTGAATAACGCCGAGCATGCTCGATCATTACTAAAGATCGGTATTTACCTGCTTGCGGGCTCACCTAAAACAGACATCCTTACCTGTTATTACCCTAAAAATCAGGAACAAATGTTTGGGTGCGTGGTGCGGGCTAGCCTGTGGTGCAGCACAACGGCTTACAATCTTATTATATTCTATACTATTCCCCCTCCAATAACTGGTCATGTAGCACATGCCTTAGTATTTATGAGTAAATGCCAGCCTGGCTTGAGTTTGTGGTGAAGCTTATCAGCTCTCCGGTGTGAACTGTAGCTTTAACTGTGAAGTCCTTGTAATGATCAGTTAACAATCCTTGTGGCCTGACACAAACAGAAACCCTAACTAACTGACTACAGTCCTGGTCTCAGTCTCTAGGATTCTAGGCGCCAACACTCTAATGAGGTGCACGATCAGTCTTACCGACCCGGGTCTGCTCTGCATTAGCTGATGACTGTGAATCGTACAAAGGCTTCTCCAACAAGAGTGCGGTACCGCAGTGTGTGTTGCTTTTCTCCCCAGCTCTCATCAGCATTCCTGGCAGCAATCCTTTTTTCCTCTGTACAGGATCAGGGTCTTGGACCTGTTCAGCTTCACTTGGCTGCAGATGTGGTCACAGAAGGATGCTCCCACACCTGTATGTTGATAGATTCTCTCCTCACACAGGTCCTTAGTGTCTCTCTCAGGTTCACTCTAAGGCCTCTTTCACATGGGCATCGCGTGTGAGGGCCAGATAGGATGCGGGTGCGTTGCAGGAAAATCATGCGTGTAGGTATGCAATTGCAGTCAGTTTTGACTGCGATTGCGTTCCGATGTTCATTTTTTTTTCCACGCAGGTGCAATGTGTTTTGCACGCGCGTGATAAAAACCTGACTGTGGTACCCAGACCCGAACCCTGACTTCTTCACTGAAGTTCAGGTTTGGGATCGGTGTTCTGTATATTTTATTATTTTCTATTATAACATTGTTATATTGGAAAATAATAGGATTCTTTAATTCAGAATGCTAAGTAAAAGGTCCATTGTGGGGTTAAAAAGAAAAAAAAGATGTACCGTAACTCACCTCATCCACTTGATCACGCAGCCGGGCTGGTCTTCTTTCTTCTTCTTCTTCTCCTTCTTGCAGGACCTGGCTGGAAAAGGACCTTCGGTGATGTCATCTCACTCACCACATGGTCATCGCTGTGACGTCAGCGCAGGTCCTGCTGAATAAAGATAGAAATCTTCTATCTTCATTCAGCAGGACCTGCGCCGATGTCACTGCGCTCACCACGTGGTAAGTGTGATTAATTCACCAAAGGTACTTTTGCAGGTCCTGAAAGAAAAAGCAAGAAGATGACGCCGGCTGCGCAATCAATTGGAACAGGTAAGTTAATTTTTAAAATATTTTTAACACCTCAATCTACAGTTTACTAAGGGCTCTTTCACACTTGCGTTGTCCGGATCCGGCGTGTATTCCATTTGCCGGAATTACACACCGGATCCGGAAAAACGCGAATGAACTGAAAACATTTGAAGACGGATCCGTCTTCAAAATGCGTTCAGTGTTACTATGGCAGCCAGAACGCTATTAAAGTCCTGGTTGCCATAGTAGTAGTGGGGAGCGGGGGAGCAGTATACTTACAGTCCGTGCGGCTCCCGGGGCGCTCCAGAATAAAATCAGAGCGCCCCATGCGCATGGATGACGTGCCATGCGATCACATCATCCATGCGCGTGGGGCGCCCTGACGTCACTCTGAAGCGCCCCGGGAGCCGCACGGATGGTAAGTATACTGCTCCCCACTACACTTTACCATGGCTGCCAGGACTTTAGCGTTCTGGCAGCCATGGTAACCATTCAGAAAAAGCTAAACGTCGGATCTGGCAATGCGCCGAAACGACGTTTAGCTTAAGGCCGGATCCGGATTAATGCCTTTCAATGGGCATTAATTCCGGATCCGGCCTTGCGGCAAGTGTTCAGGATTTTTGGCCGGAGCAAAAAGTGCAGCATGCTGCGGTATTTTCTCCGGCCGAAAAATGTTCCGGTCCTGAACTGAAGACATCCTGATGCATCCTGAACGGATTTCTCTCCATTCAGAATGCATTAGGATAAAACTGATGAGGATGCTTCCGGCATAGAGCCCCGACGACGGAACTCTATGCCGGAAGAAAAGAACGCAAGTGTGAAAGAGCCCTAAGGGTACTTTCACACTAACGGCAGGACGGATCCGACAGGCTGTTCACCCTTTCAGATCCGTCCTGCCTCTATTTCGCCATGCCGCCAGACCGACGCTCAGTTCCTATTGACTATAATGGGGACGGAGATCCGATGCAGCATGGCTGAATCGGAGCTCCGCCCTCGTCCCCATTATAGTCAATGGGGAAGGAGAGGCAGCACAGCGAAATAGCGGCAGGATGGATCTGACTGGGTGAACAGCCTGTCGGATCCGTCCTGCCACTAGTGTGAAAGTAGCCTAAGCATTCCTTATTTAGAATGCTATTATTTAACCTTATAACCATGTTATAAGGGAAAATAATGCAGGGAATACACTTTAATGGGGTCTGGGGTTGCTTTCATCCCTATCATCTCCTAGCAACCATGCGTGAAAATCGCACCGCATCTGCACTTGCTTGCAGATGCTTGCAATTTTCACGCATCACTATTCGTTTCTATGGGGCCTGCCTTGTGTGAAAAACGCAGAAAATAGAACATGCTGCAATTTTCACGCAACACACAAGGGATGCATGAAAATTTCCGCTCATCTGAAAAGCCCCATTCAAGTGAATAGTTCAGGATTCAGTGTGGGTGCGGATTCACCTCACGCATTGAACCCGCGTGGAATTCTCGCCCGTGTAAAAGGGGCCTAAGTCCTCCATTTTTTTTCCAAACCGTATGCAGAACCATTCATTTCAATGGGTCTGCAAAAAAAAAAACAGAAGGTAATCCGTGTGCATTTCGTTTCCGTATGTACGTATTACCGTTCTGCAAAAAATTAGAACATGTCCAATTATTGTCCGCATTGCGTACAAGGAAAGTACTGTTCTAAAATGTGAATAAAAGAAAATAAGAGGGGCACTCTCTACATATGGGATCACATGAGATGTTGAAATATCCCAATGAGAGGGAAATACATTTTATTAACAAGTACTATAGGCTCTAAAATACAATTGCATAAATGACATAAATTAGAATAAAATAAACTTATCATAAAATATATTCACTAAAGAGAAAAACGTCCAATATATCTATCTACTCCTTTGGATGTTTCAATACTGTTCCACAATATCCTGTTCAGTATTTTTGGTACCAGGTTGATTGATAAAGTGCAATAGTGCAATGTGCAGTCCAGACAGATTTAGGTGGACAGTCCAGCCATAGTTAATAATGGCTAGGATATATTGCTCAGTTCCACAGCCAGCTGGGTACTACTTTACTTACACCAACCTGGCGGCCGTATAGTATGCTGGTTGTCCGGACCTGAAAGGTGAGTGGAGCGTCTCTTACCGGACTCTCGATGTACTGCGTCTCATACCAGCCCCCCGATACACAGCGTCTCTTGCCGGCCTCCCGATGTACAGGTAACCCCGCTGTTCTGCACCTCACCATACACGTGGCGTCCAAGGTGGTGTTACAGGCATTGGCGCGGCGTCTCACGTGACCCGGAAGAGGAGTTACTTGCTGATCTGTTAATAGCGCTGATATTGGTAGGGGTCCTGGTGTCTGGGTTATATTGTAGTCGTTCACAAACAGGCCTCTTGTTTTATGTTGTATATCATAATCTTTGGGTGTACATCTGTAAAATTGACTCACTGGCTGGGACCAAATGCGTTTCGGGGACAACCCCCTTCTTCAGTGGATATCAGTAGTGAGCATTAGATCCGTTTTTTTATAGGCTGTTTCCTGTCAATCATGTTGATGGTTCACATCCAAAGTCCGGACTGGAACCCTTGGCAGTATACTTTCCTCAATCAGATAACTTCTCATTCAATCTCCTTAGAGGACACTATACATAATACTATATAGACATCATACTAAAATACTTAGTAAATAATAATAAATAAAAAAAACTGCATCCTTCAAGTTATTGAAATCTGATTTAACCAATTTTGTTAACCTTTTATGTGTTTCACAAGAATTAAAGGAAAATAGAAGAAAATTGTATCAATTTTTTACTGTAGCAGAGCAAATATTAACAGCCAAACAAAAATCTATATTTATTACCCTGATTCTGCAGTTTACAGAAACACCCCATATGTGTTTGAAAACTGCTGCATTGATCACACATTAGTGCTCAGAAGGGAAGGAGCACCATATGGATTTCAGAGGGAAGATTTCACTTGGGATCATTTTCAGGTGCCAAGTTGCATTTGAAGATTCCCTGATGCATGCCCTACAGTGCAAACCCCCAAAAAGTTAGCCCAATTCGGCACTTTGACCCAACAGGCATTTTATAGTATAAACCGGATTCCAAAAAAGTTGGGACACTAAACAAATTGTGAATAAAAACTGAATGCAATGATGTGGAAAGGCAAATGTCAATATTTTATTTGTAATAGAACGTAGATGACAGATCAAACGTTTAATCCGAGTAAATGTATCATTTTAAAGGAAAAATACGTTGATTCAAATTTTCACGGTGTCAACAAATCCCCAAAAAGTTGGGACAAGTAGCAATAAGAGGCTGGAAAAAGTTAATTTGAGCATAACGAAGAGCTGGAAGACCAATTAACACTAATTAGGTCAATTAGCAACATGATTGGGTATAAAAAGAGCTTCTCAGAGTGACAGTGTCTCTCAGAAGCCAAGATGGCTAGTGGATCACCAATTCCCACAATGTTGCACAGAAAGATAGTGGAGCAATATCAGAAAGGTGTTACCCAGCGAAAAATTGCAAAGACTTTGCATCTATCATTATCAACTGTGCATGACATCATCCGAAGATTCAGAGAATCTGGAACAATCTCTGTGCGTAAGGGTCAAGGCCGTAAAACCGGGCCCTTAAACGACACTGCACCACAAACAGGAATGCTACTGTAAAGGAAATCATGGCTGCGTAAGAGAAGGATCTGGGTACTGAAATGGCCAGTCTGCGGTCCAGATCTTTCACCTATAGAGAACATTTGGCGCATCATGAAGAGGAAGGTGCAACAAAGAAGGCCCAAGACGATTGAACAGTTAGAGCCCTGTATTAGACAAGAATGGGAGAGCATTCCTATTTCTAAACTTGGGAAACTGGTGTTCTCGGTCCCCAGACGTCTGTTGAGTGTTGTAAGAAGAAGGGGAGATGCCACACAGTGGTGAAAATGGCCTTGTCCCAACTTTTTGGGGATTTGTTGACACCATGAAATTCTGATTCAATATATTTTTCCCTTAAAATGGTACATTTTCTCAGTTTAAACTTTTGTTCCGTGATTTATGTTCTATTCTGAATAAAATATGAGAAGTTGGCACCTCCACATCATTGCATTCAGTTTTTATTCACGATTTGTATAGTGTCCCAACTTTTCTGGAATCCGGTTTGTATTCAGAAACACTTGTCAATGAAATAGAAAAATGACATATTTTACAAGAAAATGATATATATTTTTTTCATTTTCACAGGAAAAAATGCATTTGTTACCCATTTTCTCCAAAATACAGCAACATCCCATATGTAGTCATAAACTTCTGTTTGGGTGCACCACAGTGCTCAAAAGAGAAGAAAAAACACCACAAGCATTTGAGGCTTAGTTTGGTGATTTATACAGCACTGGCCAACAACTTCAGAGGCTCTGAGGTTAAATAAAAAATTGAAACCCCAAAGATGTGACCCCATCTTAAAAAACAGCACACCACTCATAGAAATTACCAATGTGTGTAGTGAGCATTTTGACCCCACATGTGTTTTTGCAAAAATCAATTCACAGCAAATGATGCAGAGAAGATTAGAATTTTTTCATAGCTATGCCATTTCAGTGCCCAATATGTTGTGCCCAGTGTATGCCAGTGTGAAAAAGAAGCCCTCATATTATTATGCTGTGCTTCGTGGCTTTATAAACACTCTACAAGTGGCTCAACTTTTTGCCTGGACATACCATGGGGTTCAAGAAGGAGCACCATGTGCATTTGAGGCGCATTGTGGTGATTTACGCATCTTGTGCTGACAACTCTAGAGGGTCTGGGGTGAAATGATAAATGGAACCTTTGAAAAATGACCCTAATAAAAGTTATTTATTAGGGAGTAGCTTGAGCATTTTGACACCACAGAAATGAATGTGCAGGGGGGCTGTGGGAAATGAAAATTGCAAGTTTTCCACAGATATGGCATTTCACTGCCAAGTTTGTTGTGCCCAGTTCGTGCAATCTAAGACACAAACTGCCCTTGAATTTGTTAGGCAGTTCTACTGGGAACTGAACTGCCATAAATGTGGACATAAACTGCTTTGTGTACTCTGCAGGGTTCAGAAAGGCCTAACCAAACTATAAAGACCACACATGTAATGCAAAAACATTCTTTATTGTGTCATTCCAGAAGACATACAATACATACAGAATAATATATAAAAAGCAATGCAGATAAGCGCTGTGAAGACTAATGCCCCTGCCGGACTCCAGACCTTTATACATAAGTTGGTCACAACGGGAAATGTATAAAACCAAGTAGTATTAATATAAGCCAATAATTGGTCCCCAGGTGTGAACTATACCACTCACGCTCACCAGTGCTATAAATACTATGTAGATCCAATCCCCAACATAATGCAATATTGTCTTAAACATCAATTAATCAATGGGGATATGATAGAACAAAAATACAACTATTATCATCCAAATATCAAGATAACCCTCCTAATAAGGATAATAAAGGAGGGAACAAGAGAGCAATAAAGAAAGCACTGAAAAGATGAGATGTATAGACCAGGAGGGGCAGAAAACCCTGATGTACGTTTCACATCGCTTCCGCTTGGGGGGGTGTTTCTCTAGACCATACCCTTGCCATATATACCCTCTGTGGTGTAAACTACACCCACTTCCAAATGATCAAACAGTGATCACCTGTGGACTGTCTGGAGAGGCGACCGGCCTTGTGCAGTTGGGGATGGGGTCCAGCAACATGGCGGTGAAATCCTGCGATATGATACAGAACCATGCTCCAAATCCCGAACATGTGGTTGATCATGTGATAGCGCTGCAGGGCCTATGTATCCACCTCCATGGTAAGCCGCACCCGTGTAACCAGGGAGAGCGGGACAGAAGCAACAGAACACCATGTGGCAATGGAGCTGTGTGAGAGCTTATTTTTTTGTGGGATGAGTTGTTATTTTCATTGGTTCTATATTGGGGTACATACAACTTTTTTGATTGCTTTTTATTTTGCTTTTTGAGAAGCAGGATAAAGAAAAGGCAGCAACTTTGCCATTGCTTTTTGGGTTTTGTAATTGCACCATGCAAAAAAATTGTGTGTTATCTTTAGGGTCTATTCAAACATCCATAGTGTATTGCGGATCCACAATATACACGGCCGGCACCCCCAAAGAACTGCCTATTCTTGTCTGCAATTGCGGACAAGAATAGGACATGTTCTATTTTTTTGCGGAGCCGCAGACCGGAAGATCGTGGGCGTGCTCCGGAAATGCGAATGCGGACAGCACACTGTGTGCATCCATTCCTGCCCCATAGAGAATGAATGGGTCCGCATCTGTTCTGCAGAATTGCGGAACGGGTGCGGACACATTCGCGGACGTGTGAATGGAGCCTTATTCTGCTGGTCAGTATGATTAGAGATACCAATTTTATATTGTTTTATGTTTTACCACTTTTACTCAAAGCATTTTGCATTTTTTCTGGTGATGGTCTTGTGTGAGGGCTCATTTTTTGTGGGATAAGGTGATGGTTTCACTGGTACATACTATTTTTTTTATAGCTCGTTAAATTTCATTTTTTGTAATTTAGGTGACCAAAGTATGGCTGCTCTGGCACCATTTTTAGTTTTTGTTTTTCACAGCGTTCACCTTTGCAGCACAGATGTTATACATACACACACATTGTATACACACACAAAGCTCTGCCGTCTGACATATATACAGGTCCTTCTCAAAAAATTAGCATATTGTGATAAAGTTCATTATTTTCTGTAATGTACTGATAAACATTAGACTTTCATATATTTTAGATTCATTACACACCAACTGAAGTAGTTCAAGCCTTTTATTGTTTTAATATTGATGATTTTGGCATACAGCTCATGAAAACCCAAAATTCCTATCTCAAAAAATTAGCATATCATGAAAAGGTTCTCTAAACGAGCTATTAACCTAATCATCTGAATCAACTAATTAACTCTAAACACCTGCAAAAGATTCCTGAGGCTTTTAAAAACTCCCAGCCTGGTTCATTACTCAAAACCGCAATCATGGGTAAGACTGCCGACCTGACTGCTGTCCAGAAGGCCATCATTGACACCCTCAAGCAAGAGGGTAAGACACAGAAAGAAATTTCTGAACGAATAGGCTGTTCCCAGAGTGCTGTATCAAGGCACCTCAGTGGGAAGTCTGTGGGAAGGAAAAAGTGTGGCAGAAAACGCTGCACAACGAGAAGAGGTGACCGGACCCTGAGGAAGATTGTGGAGAAGGACCGATTCCAGACCTTGGGGGACCTGTGGAAGCAGTGGACTGAGTCTGGAGTAGAAACATCCAGAGCCACTGTGTACAGGCGTGTGCAGGAAATGGGCTACAGGTCCCGCATTCCCTAGGTCAAGCCACTTTTGAACCAGAAACAGCGGCAGAAGCGCCTGACCTGGGCTACAGAGAAGCAGCACTGGACTGTTGCATGTCATTCGGAAATCAAGGTGCCAGAGTCTGGAGGAAGACTGGGGAGAGGGAAATGCCAAAATGCCTGAAGTCCAGTGTCAAGTACCCACAGTCAGTGATGGTCTGGGGTGCCATGTCAGCTGCTGGTGTTGGTCCACTGTGTTTTATCAAGGGCAGGGTCAATGCAGCTAGCCATCAGGAGATTTTGGAGCACTTCATGCTTCCATCTGCTGAAAAGCTTTATGGAGATGAAGATTTCATTTTTCAGCACGACCTGGCACCTGCTCACAGTGCCAAAACCACTGGTAAATGGTTTACTGACCATGGTATTACTGTGCTCAATTGGCCTGCCAACTCTCCTGACCTGAACCCCATAGAGAATCTGTGGGATATTGGGAAGAGAAAGTTGAGAGACGCAAGACCCAACACTCTGGATGAGCTTAAGGCCGCTATCGAAGCATCCTGGGCCTCCATAACACCTCAGCAGTGCCACAGGCTGATTGCCTCCATGCCACGCCGCTATCGAAGCAGTCATTTCTGCAAAAGGATTCCCGACCAAGTATTGAGTGCATAACTGAACATAATTATTTAAAGGTTGACTTTTTTTGTATTAAAAACACTTTTCTTTTATTGGTCGGATGAAATATGCTAATTTTTTGAGATAGGAAATTTGGGTTTTCATGAGCTGTATGCCAAAATCATCAATATTAAAACAATAAAAGGCTTGAACTACTTCAGTTGGTGTGTAATGAATCTAAAATATATGAAAGTCTAATGTTTATCAGTACATTACAGAAAACAATGAACTTTATCACAATATGCTAATTTTTTGAGAAGGACCTGTATATACCAACAAAAGAGAACTGATACTGATAAATACCCAATAAAATGTAATCTTTATTTAAACATAAAAACGGACAAAAATACATCAATGTAGAGACCATGCAGAGTGCCTGCCTGAAACAGTCCACAATGGACACTGTGGTCACAGATGGCAGATCATTCAATATTTCAACAATTATCGTGTGAGATTCTATGTATGAAATATCTAGGTCAGCATATATTTATACAAGCTGTCTCTAGCTGTGAATACAAATATCTCTCACTACAAGTGTATCTGGCATAACTGCGACGGGGGCATAGATAGCAGCTATATTCAGTGGTGGATGCCATGTGGGTACTATATCACATCACATGGATGCTATAATATAAACACAAGACCGATCTGAATCCCTCTCTTACCCGCTATCCAGTGGCGTGGGTGTGGGCTGTCTCTGGCTGGCGTGATCCTTGACGCACGTTTCGCTTAATGCTTCATCAGGAGGATTTACTTTCTAAATGGCTTTGGAGGTCTTTTTACTTTGGTTAGCGGCCAATGGCTGACTATATTGAGGTCATGTGTTCCTACTATGTGTGAGATTGATTTCCTTTTGCGGCGCATCGCAAGATCGTCAGATGCGGCTGTTAAAAGGACTTCTGCCCTTCCGTCTGCACGGTCCAGGTGAGGGCAGAATGCGTCTGACGTCACAAGGATCACGCCTGACGGGACGGCGCAAGTCCTCCCATCTGCGATCTGCGATGCGCTCAGGAATCCCTATATTCTTTATCTAGAGGTGTGGGTAGCTGGAAGTTTCTTTTAACTATGATGCGTTTATTGTAATTATTTGATCTGGATTTCCCTAATGAAATACTGATATTGATAGTGGGATCAGGATGACATGGAAAACAATAATATTAATACTAAGGTCGAGATGACATGGAGGCTAACCCATCTTGTCACTGGATATTTAGGCATTTGGGGGTTCAGATCGCTTCTGCTTTACCATATGTACTCGCATATTCTTATACTATATCAATATTCTTTCTAACCGTGTCACATTCACTATATTTAGACTTAGTTTCAATGCGTTTACATATGTTTTCATGTTATATTGCTATATTTGCACTTTACCAATGCCATCTCTATTTCTATATTCATTTCATATGGTGAGATGTGGTATAGGATTCGCAGATACACGACTATATGAAGGTCATTTTGGCGCATGCATAATTACTGCAATGCATTTACTACTCATCGTGTGGAGATTGAATTTCCACGCGTATATGGCTCTCAAATATGCAGTCATCTAGATAAGTCATATACATGCATATATATCCATCGAATGTGCAGTCATGTAGGTAAATCGCACACCACATCTCATATACATATTATACATCCATCCATCATTCTAGGTTAATCTAAAAAGTGTTGAGTGCATAAAGTTAATATCTTATAGAATTCCCGGACATGCGTTTACATGGAGATCATTTCAACATTTGCATGACATATGTGACACATCTCCACATCTCCGTATGTAGAGATGCGTCACACATACACGCATGTGTATCAAAAATGTGTCCATTTAGGTCGATCATATATCTCATTTCTCACATGTGTCGCATACCCGTTAATCCATTCTTAAATTCACCATTCCGAATCTATCTAAAAAAGTGTCAAGTGCATAGAATAAAGAGCAGACTATTTGTAACATACCTATGTATTCGTTTTCCCTCTTCTTTCTTCTTCAATCTTCTATTTCTTTATCTATAGGTTCCAATAATCGATCACGAGCACATGAAGTCAGCCATCATCCACTCCAAGATAACCAGGTAAGTTCTACATAAATCAACATAAGACAGTGTTAAAATATTATATATCTATCTCTAAATTAAAAAGCTGTCTAAAACCTCCTACAGTTAAAGGAAGGAACTAAATCCCAGGGTTGTATTTAGTCCCTTGGGTGCCATCGTCCCCAATCTAAAGATCCACTTACTCTCTATTTGGGCCAACTTTTTACTAAGGTCTCCTCCTCGTATCCCCATGTGAATCTGGTCTATTCCTGTGAATTTTAGGAGTTTTTCATTGCTCTGGTGATATAGTTTAAAGTGTCTGGGTATTGTTTTGAGGTTATTCAGATCTTCTTCAACTTTACTTTTCTCTATATCACGTATGTGTTCCCTGATTCGTATTCTTAATTCTCTGGTTGTAAGACCTATGTAGATCTTGTCACAGGGACACCTAGCATGATATATTACTCCTTTTGAGGAACATGAGATGTATTCTCTAATTTTATACCTTTTGTCATGATTTAAACCAATAAATTCTGTAGTTTTTATCATGTTTTTACATAACTTGCATGTTCCACAAGGAAAGGATCCTTTTAGTTTGTCCAGGCCGTCATTGTCAAATTTTTCTTATGTAGTGGCTGTGAACCAGTAGGTCTTTAAAATTCTTTGCCCTTTTTGCTGTTATTAGGGGTTTTTCAGAAATACATTTTTTTAGAACCACATCTGTCTGTAATATATTCCAGTGTTTTTTCAAGATGTTCTTTATTTGCCACCATTGGCTGTTATACTCAGTTAGGAATCTGGTATTATATGATGTATCTTCACTTTTTATCGTGTCCGGGCATAATAGTTGCTCTCGGGTCTTTTTCTTTATTTTGCCTGTTCCTCTCTTGATCTGTCTATTGCTGTTGGATCTGTCTATATGCTGTATATATATATATATATATATATATATTTATATATACTGTATATATAATACAAACCAAAAGTTTGGACACACCTTCTCATTCCAAGAGTTTTTTTTTTTTTTCATGACTATGAAAATTGTAGATTCACACTGAAGGCATCAAAACTATGAATTAACACATGTGGAATTATATACATAACAAAAAAGTGTGAAACAACTGAAAATATGTCATATTCTAGGTTCTTCAAAGTAGCCACCTTTTGCTTTGATTACTGCTTTGCACACTCTTGGCATTCTCTTGATGAGCTTCAAGAGGTAGTCACCTGAAATGGTCTTCCAACAGTCTTGAAGGAGTTCCCAGAGATGCTTAGCACTTGTTGGCCCTTTTGCCTTCACTCTGCGGTCCAGTTCACCCCAAACCATCTCGATTGGGTTCAGGTCCGGTGACTGTGGAGGTCAGGTCATCTGGCGCAGCACCCCATCACTCTCCTTCATGGTCAAATAGCCCTTACACAGCTTGGAGGTGTGTTTGGGGTCATTGTCCTGTTGAAAAATAAATGATGGTCCAACTAAACACAAACCGGATGGAATAGCATGCCGCTGCAAGATGCTGTGGTAGCCATGCTGGTTCAGTATGCCTTCAATTTTTTATAAATCCCCAACAGTGTCACCAGCAAAGCACCATCACACCTCCTCCTCCATGCTTCACGGTGGGGACCAGGCATGTAGAGTCCATCCATTCACCTTTTCTGCGTCGCACAAAGACACAGTGGTTGGAACCAAAGATCTCAAATTTGGACTCATCAGACCAAAGCACAGATTTCCACTGGTCTAATGTCCATTTCTTGTGTTCTTTAGCCCAAACATGTCTCTTTGCTTGTTGCCTGTCTTTAGCAGTGGTTTCCTAGCAGATATTCTACCATGAAGGCCTGATTCACACAGTCTCCTCTTAACAGTTGTTCTAGAGATGTGTCTGCTGCTAGAACTCTGTGTGGCATTGACCTGGTCTCTAATCTGAGCTGCTGTTAACCTGCGATTTCTGAGGCTGGTGACTCGGATGAACTTATCCTCCGCAGCAGAGGTGACTCTTGGTCTTCCTTTCCTGGGGTGGTCCGCATGTGAGCCAGTTTCTTTGTAGCGCTTGATGGTTTTTGTGACTGCACTTGGGGACATTTTCAAAGTTTTCCCAATTTTTCGGACTGACTGACCTACATTTCTTAAAGTAATGATGGCCACTCGTTTTTCTTTACTTAGCTGCTTTTTTCTTGCCATAATACAAATTCTTACAGTCTATTCAGTAGGACTATCAGCTGTGTATCCACCTGACTTCTCCACAACGCAACTGATGGTCCCAACCCCATTTATAAGGCAAGAAATCCAACTTATTAAACCTGACAGGGCACACCTGTGAAGTGAAAACCATTTCAGGTGACTACCTCTTGAGGCTCATCAAGAGAATGCCAAGAGTGTGCAAAGCAGTAATCAAAGCAAAAGGTGGCTACTTTGAAGAACCTAGAATATGACATATTTTCAGTTGTTTCACAATTTTTTGTTATGTATATAATTCCACATATGTTAATTAATAGTTTTGATGCCTTCAGTGTGAATCTACAATTTTCATAGTCATGAAAATAAAGAAAACTCTTTGAATGAGAAGGTGTGTCCAAACTTTTGGTCTGTACTGTACATATATATATATATATATATATATATATATATGCACACATAGATCTCTGCTACATACCCAATAGGCAAATACACAACTGACATGTAACACACACAGCTGACATATATATACACACAGTTCTTTCTCTCTCGCACACACTTTTTAATAAAAAAATTAATAAAAATCACATTTCTGTATGCATACAGTATTCTTCTTCCTGGTCTGGCTCCTCCCACTCTTGACATAATTAAATGTCCTGAAGCTGCACTTAGTCCTTTTTCCTCCTTCACTGCAGCTGGGAGAACTTCAGAATGGAGAGGGCCGTGTTTCTCACCATCCTCTCCTTGATTGCTCACCCTCCTCCCCTGCCAACGATGATCACCCAGATGGATGTCGAGCAGGGAGAGTGAGAAGTGTTCAAAAGCACAGCTCTCCCTGACCCAGCAAAGCACTGTGTGAGCGTTCTGTCGAATCATTAAAGGGGTTGTCTCACTTTAGAAAATAGCATTTATTGTGTAGAGAAAGTTAATACAAGGCACTTACTAATGTATTGTGATTCTCCATATTACTTCCTTTGCTGGCTTGATTGATTTTTCCATCACATTATACACTGCTCGTTTCCATGGTTACGGCAACTCTGCAATCAGTGGTGGTTGTGCTTGCAAACTATAGGAAAGTACACTAACCTATTGTGCGCTGCCTTGGTCTTGGCCACCAGAGAGGACAGCGATTTTTCCTTCAGTTTGCAAGCACAGCCACCGCTCATGGATTGCAGGGTGGTCTGTAACCATGAAAACGAGAAGTATATAATGAGATGGAAAAGTGAACCAAGTCAGCAAAGGAGGCAATATGGATAGTAACAATACATTAGTAAGTGCCTTGTATTAACTTTCTCTACATGATAAATACCACTTGCTGAAGTGACAAAACCCCTTTAAGGGAGCAAGGAGGTCTGACACTACTGGACCACCCTGCATCCTATAAGATGCAGGCACTTTTTAACGATATTTTTTCTTGCTTAAAAGGGGCATCTTACAGCCAAAAAAACACTATGTATTTCCATTTGGTTAAACCCGAAGCTGAGAACCACAGTGACCCATTTAAAACAGAAGCTGACTTCTTTTGTGCCACAAGAATTAACATTTAACTTTTAAGCAGATTTTAAATTAATCTCAAATGCATTCACCTTACTAGCCGTGTCCTATATATTAAGGCCTATTCATAATATTTCATTTATTTGTGTATTAACATCAGGTCATTAACTGGCAACAAGAAAATGAGTGGCTCTGTGACTGCCTTGAAATAATAATTCTTGGAGGCCTCTTGTGTTTTGTGGCTGGCGTTTTAAGCAAGTATTCGTTTGGAAAAGAGATGAGGGATAAAAGGTCAAATCCAATAAAGCAATCGTTATAAACTAATAGTTATGTGCTATGCAGCTCAGCAGGGAAACCACTTCAGAAAAATAAGCTCAGTTAGGTTTACATTTTGCAACATCGAATGATGCCCATAAAACGCAAAAGCGTTAAATTACTAGCTATTCATTCTATTCATACCTTTAGGGGTGATGGTGCCCTTTTAAAGGATTGTGGACCTTTCAGAAAGAATTTGTGGGTTCAGACTGTAAACAAAGAACTTCTCATAGTTTTTTCTGAACGTACACAATTCAGCATTGCAATCTCTGTTGTCAGTACATTTTCAGTTAATAATCATTATCTAGTCTGCAAAGGTTACTTATATAAAGACACTCTACAATGCAAGATGGATATGGTGAGAACAGTATTTTTGATAACTATTGACACATAGCTAAAAGGTTACTTTTCTATAGTCAAGGTCCTTTAGTGGATGGCCATATTTACAATGGAACCTGTGCATTAGCTTAATTGTTATTTATCCATTTAAAAAAAGGAACACTACAATGTCTACTGATAAAATATTGAGCAGTGTCAGGATACGTTCAAACATAGAAGAAATATTCCATAACAAATATTACTGTGACTCCACAACCGAATCCTCCGCAAATAGTAGCTTATATGAAGAACTGTAAAATGTGCTGTGCCCACCCATGGCGTTAAAAGGCATCTGGCAGAAGATTTGTACTTGTAAACAGACTGACCTGTTACATGTGCACTTGGCAGCTGAAGGCATCTGTGTTGGTCCCATGTTCATATGTGCCCGCATTACTGAGAAAAATTAAGTTCTAATATATGCAAAGAAGCCTCTAAAAGCAACGGGGGTGTTACCATTACACGTAGAGGCTCAGCTCTCTCTGCAACTGCCGCGGTCTCTGCACTTTCAATGGCAGGTCCAGATGTGCTCAAAGTGTAAATCCGTCGGTGTAAATGGCATGATGCACGTGTCCTGGGTCGGCATCCTGTAGATAATATTGAAGAAGGGAGCGGCACTTATTAAGTAGATGAGCTTATTCTTTTATTGTCACATAAATGAGCATAAATGTGACGCGTTTTGGCCTTTTCAAGCTCTACTTAGTGAGTGCCGATCCCTTCTTCAATCATATAGGGCCAGATGTGATGAAGTTTTCACTGCCTGGCACTGGCATTCAAAGCGCAGATTGTGGTAGTTGCAGAGAGAGCAGAGGCTCTAGGTGTAATGGCAACACCTCTGTTGCTTTTAGAGGCTTATTTGCATGTATTAAATCATCATTTTTTTCCCAGCAATGCAAGCACATATAAACATGGGACCAACACAGATGTCTTCAGCTGCTTAGTGCACATGGAACAGGTCAGTCTGTTTCATAGGTAGAAATCTGCTGACAGATGCCCTTTAAGCTTTGCCCACTTTCCTAAAAATGGTGAGAACAGAACAAAATGTTTGTGCAAAATACCATTTGTGCCTAATTGTGTGGCTTTTTTTTCATTCAAACCTGCATTCATACAAGTTCCCCATTATAGCAGATAGACTCCATCCTGTAGCTCATTGAATTCTGAGAATTAGAGATAAAGCCTACAGAGGAATGAATGCTATGAACACAAGGTAAGTCATATAATGGTCAGATTGATTATATAATGGTGATATTCTTGTCTTACTAAAAAGTCCACTAGTGTAAGCTGCAGTAAATGTATTAAGTTGCACCCAGTTCTTAATACATTTCTTTTTTCTTCTGATGTCTGCACTAGAAACTGAAATCTTCAAACAATGTGAACCAGCACTGCACCAGTTCAGTAAAAACATGACCTTTAGGGTCCATTCACACATCCGTAGTGTATTGCAGATCCACAATACACCCGACCGGCACCCCCATAGAACTGCCTAATAGAACATGTACTATTTTTGTGTGGAGATCGGGGCCGCACTCCGGAAATGCGGATGCGAACAGCACATTGTGTGCTGTCCACATCTCTTCCAGCCCCATAGAGAAGGAATGGGTCCAGATTTATTCCGCAACCCATTCTATGGACGTGTGAATGGACCCTAATTCAGTTGATGAACTGAAATGACCATTTTCTAGCTGCTATAGCTCTTCATCAAAGCATAATAACAAATATAACATACAATAGTACACAGTAAAAATGATCCAATAGATGTAAACCATTAATTAAATCAATATTAAAAAGAGATGTATACAGCCTTTGATGTTATTAACCCCTTCTGGACACTGCCATTTTTCACCTTAACCCCTTAAGGACACATGACGTACCGGTACGGCATGTTTCCCGAGTCCTTAAGGACACATGACGTACCGGTACGTCATGGCTTTAAATAGCGATGCCGGCGCCGCGGGGGTTAATCGGAACGGGATGCCGGCTGAAATCATTCAGCCGGCATCCTGTAACAATGCAGGGGGGGGTCATTTGACCCCCCCGCATCGACGATCGCAGAAAACCGCAGGTCAATTCAGACCTGCGGTTTTCTGCGTTTCCGGTCCATTCGGGTGTCCTGTGACCCGATGAACCGGAAAAAGACTGCGATCGGTGGCGTAATTTTACACCACCAATCGCAGTCCGAGGATTTGCAGAGGCGGAGCTGGCCCTGGTGCTGAACGCCGCTGTCCAGGGTGCTGATTGGTGCAGGGGAGAGAGGCGCGAGATTCAAACTTCCTGCGCTCCTCTCTCCCCTCCTCTTCCTGTTCTGCACGAGCACCCGGCAGCATCGTCCAGCACCAGCTCCTGTGTCCCCCCTAATCGCCATCCATCACCCTCCTGCACCCATCGCCACCCAGGTAGGTTAGGGTCAGTGAGGGAGAGGCACTTTTAGGCAGGGATAGAAGGGAAAAGTTAGAAAAAAAAAAAAAAAAAAAAATCACATTTATTCCAAACTTTTTTTTTCCAGCTACCAGACCCCAGACCCCCCTGCCACTTGCCCCCCCCCCGCATCCCCCCCACCACCAGCCCCCCCCTCACCACCAGCCCCCCCCCCCACCAGACCCCCCCACCCCCACCAGACCCCCCCACCACCACTGTTTTTTTTCTGCGTGCGCTGACTGGCCGGCACTTTTTAGCGTCCGTCCACTGTTAGCGCATCGCCCGCCCCACCGCCCCACCACCCCACCGACCGCTGATCAGCGTTGAACCGCTGATCAGCAAGTTTGAACTTTTTTTTTTTTTTTTCTAACACTTGCCCATTTTTTTTGCCTGGACTTTTAGTACGCGAACACCCGTGCCCCCACACACACGCACATAGAATAAAGGTTTACACGCACGCACATACACACGCACACACACACACCCATGGCCCGCCGGGTGTTCTCGGCCGAGGAGGCATATGCCCAGATTGCCTCCGACTCTGAGAGCCCCAGTGAGGATGAGGATGACCCCACGTTCCTTTTGTCATCCGCATCCTCCTCATCATCATCGGATGACGATGAGCCACCAAGGCAGCGGAGACGCCGCCAGGCGGAGCCAGGGGCCACACATGCTAGGGATCCTGTGGCCCACCCTAGTACGAGCCGCCCTGGGGTTCGTACTGGTTTCCCGGCCCACCAAATAAGTTCACCGGAGCCCCCTGCCGATGAACTTAGCTGGTGTCCCCCAGTGGACTTTGAGCCTGAGATTCCGGATTTCGCTGGCAATCCTGGAATCCAGATTCCCACAGTGGGGTTTACTGAAATTGACTTTTTTAGTTTTTTTTTCAGTAACCCACTGGTGAATCTGATGGTGGAGCAGACGAATCTGTACGCCCAACAGTTCGTCGCTCAAAACCCGGGCTCATTTTTGGCTAGACCCGGTGGCTGGACGCCGGTCAGTGCAGCCGAGATGAGGACATTTTGGGGCCTCGTGCTGCATATGGGTCTAGTGCAAAAACCCAGTGTCAGGCTGTACTGGAGTGGGGACGTCCTATACCAGACCCCACTGTACAGTACGGCCATGACACGCTCCCGGTTTGAGGCCATCCGGAAATGTCTGCATTATTCCGATAATGCAGCATGTCCCCCCCGAAGTGATCCTGCCTATGACCGGCTGTACAAGATACGGCCGGTCATCGATCACTTTGGGGCCACATTTCAGCAGGCCTACGTACCTGGAAGGGAGGTCGCGGTTGATGAGTCTCTCGTTGCGTTCAAGGGGAGACTCAGTTTCCGCCAATACATTCCCACAAAGCGGGCGAGGTATGGCGTGAAGCTATACAAAATTTGTGAGAGTACCTCAGGGTACACTTACAAATTTCGTGTGTACGAGGGGCGAGATTCCCGGATTCAACCACCAGAATGTCCCCCCACTCTGGGTGTTACCGGGAAACTCGTGTGGGACCTTATGTACCCACTGCTGGATAAGGGTTACCACTTGTACGTGGACAACTTTTATACCAGCATTCCCTTGTTCAGGTCCCTTGCCGCCAGATCCACGTTCGCTTGTGGGACCGTGCGGAAAAATCAACGCGGCCTCCCTGCCCACCCCCTCCAGGTACCTATCCCCAGGGGTGAGACCCGTGCACTTACCAGTGGAAACCTGTTGCTGGTCAGGTATAAGGACAAGAGGGATGTCCTTATGCTGTCCACAATCCACGGTAACAGCACCACCCCAGTCTCTGTGCGAGGTACCACGGCAACGGTCCTCAAGCCCGATTGTATCGTCGCCTACAATCGGTATATGGGAGGAGTTGATCTCTCTGATCAAGTCCTCAAGCCATATAATGCCATGCGCAAAACCCGGGCATGGTAGAAAAAAGTTGCGGTCTACATGGTGCAGGTTGCCATGTACAACTCTTTTGTACTATCCCGAAGCGCTGGCAGCACAGGGACATTCCTCCAATTCTATGAGGCAGTCCTCAAAGACCTGATCTTTTCGGACCGGGAAAGAGCAGGCCGGAGTACCTCGGGAACTGGAGGCGCCCGGATCGTCCCTGGCCAACACTTTCCAGGTGTGGTCCCCCATACTGGAAAGAAGGGACGAACCCAAAAAAGATGCAGAGTGTGTCACAAGAGGGGGATACGGAAGGACACCACTACTCAGTGTGACACTTGCCCCGATCATCCGGGCCTCTGCATTATCGATTGCTTCAGGGAGTATCACACTTCCATGGAGTACTAAATTTTTATAATCTCCAACAGTCCCCTAGAGAACATAAAACACTATGGCTCTCAGACTTTGGAGACACAGAAACAATTTTTTTTCCCCAAAAAAATATTAGTTTTAGTGCAGGCATCCTCAAACTGCGGCCCTCCAGATGTTGTAAAACTATAACTCCCAGCATGCCCAGACAACCTACAGCCATCAGCAGGGCATGGTGGGAATTGTAGTTTTACAACATCTGGAGGGCCGCAGTTTTAGGATGCCTGCTTAGTGTCTCCAAAGTCTGAGAGCCATACATATTGGGCATCGTCGCGTGCGTAAAAGTCGTCGCTATAAAAATAACATTTGACCAAACCCCTCGGATGAACGGTGTTAAAAATATAAAATAAAAACGGTGCCAAAACACCCATTTTTGGGCAAAATTTCCATTTGAATCCTTTTTTTCCAGTAATAAAGCAAGGGTTAACAGCCAAAAAAAACTCAATATTTATGGCCCTGATTCTGTAGTTTGCAGAAACACCCCATATGTGGTCGTAAATGGCTATATAGCCGCACGGCAGGGCATAGAACGAAGTGAACTCCATATGGTTTCTGGAAGGCAGATTTTGATGGACAGTTTTTTTTTTGACACCATGTCCCATTAGAAGCCCCCCCTGATGTAGCCTAGACTAGAAACTCCAAAAAAGTGACCCCATCTAAGAAACTACACCCCTCAAGGTATTCAAAAGTTACTTTATAAACTTTGTTAACCCTTTAGGTGTTCCACAAAACTAAATAGCAAATGTAGAAAAATTTTAGAATTTAATTTTTTTGTTACCTTGCCTCAAAAAAGTGTAATATAGAGCAACCAAAAATCATATTTACCCCTAAAATAGTACCAAATCAACAACCACCTTATCCCGTAGTTTCCTAGATGGGGTCACTTTTATGGAGTTTCTACTCTAGGGGTGCATCAGGGGGCTTGAAAGGGTACATGGTGTAAATAAACCAGTCCAGCAAAATCTGCCTTCCAAAAACCGTATGGCGTTCCCCTTCTTCTATGTCCTGCCGTTTAGCCAAATAGTAGTTTACGACCACATTTGGGGTGTTTCTGCAAACTACAGAATCAGGGCAACCCATTTTGAGTTTTGTTTGGCAGTTAACCCTTGTTTTACTCCTGGAAAAAATTGATTATATTGGAAAATTTTCCAAAAAATAGAAATTTCTAAATTGTTTCTCCATCTGCCATTAACTCTTGTGGAACACCTAAAGGGTTAACAAAGTTTGTAAACCCAGTTTTGAATACCTTGAGGGGTGTACTTTCTTAGATGGAGTCACTTTTTTGAAATTTCTATTCTAGGGGTGCAACAGGGGGCTTCAAATGGGACATGGTATAAACAAAACCAGTCCTGCCAAATCTGCCTTCCAAAACCCATATGGTGTTCCCCTCCTTCTATGTCCTCCCGTTCGGCCAAACAGTAGTTTACGACCACATATGGGGTGTTTTTGCAAACTACAGAATCAGGGCAACCCATTTTGAGTTTTGTTTGGCAGTTAACCCTTGTTTTACTCCTGGAAAAAATTGATTATATTGGAAAATTTTCCAAAAAATAGAAATTTCTAAATTGTTTCTCCATCTGCCAATAACTCTTGTGGAACACCTAAAGGGTTAACAAAGTTTGTAAACCCAGTTTTGAATACCTTGAGGGGTGTACTTTCTTAGATGGAGTCACTTTTTTGAAATTTTTATTCTAGGGGTACAACAGGGGGCTTCAAATGGGACATGGTATAAACAAAACCAGTCCTGCAAAATCTGCCTTCCAAAACCCATATGGTGTTCCCCTCCTTCTATGTCCTCCCGTTCGGCCAAACAGTAGTTTACGACCACATATGGGGTGTTTTTGCAAACTACAGAATCAGGGCAACCCATTTTGAGTTTTGTTTGGCAGTTAACCCTTGTTTTACTCCTGGAAAAAATTGATTATATTGGAAAATTTTCCAAAAAATAGAAATTTCTAAATTGTTTCTCCATCTGCCAATAACTCTTGTGGAACACCTAAAGGGTTAACAAAGTTTGTAAACCCAGTTTTGAATACCTTGAGGGGTGTACTTTCTTAGATGGAGTCACTTTTTTGAAATTTCTATTCTAGGGGTGCAACAGGGGGCTTCAAATGGGACATGGTATAAACAAAACCAGTCCTGCAAAATCTGCCTTCCAAAACCCATATGGTGTTCCCCTCCTTCTATGTGCTACCGTTCGGCCAAACAGTAGTTTACGACCACATATGGGGTGTTTTTGCAAACTACAGAATCAGGGCAACCCATTTTGAGTTTTGTTTGGCAGTTAACCCTTGTTTTACTCCTGGAAAAAATTGATTATATTGGAAAATTTTCCAAAAAATAGAAATTTCTAAATTGTTTCTCCATCTGCCAATAACTCTTGTGGAACACCTAAAGGGTTAACAAAGTTTGTAAACCCAGTTTTGAATACCTTGAGGGGTGTACTTTCTTAGATGGAGTCACTTTTTTGAAATTTCTATTCTAGGGGTGCAACAGGGGGCTTCAAATGGGACATGGTATAAACAAAACCAGTCCTGCCAAATCTGCCTTCCAAAACCCATATGGTGTTCCCCTCCTTCTATGTCCTCCCGTTCGGCCAAACAGTAGTTTACGACCACATATGGGGTGTTTCTGGAAACTACAGAATCAGGGCAACCCATTTTGAGTTTTGTTTGGCAGTTAACCCTTGTTTTTTTCCAGGAAAAAATTGATTATATTGGAAAATTTTCCAAAAAATCTAAATTCTAAAAATGTATGTCCATTTGCCATGAAGTGTTGTGGAAGACCTAAAGGGTTAACAAAGTTTGTAAAAACAGTTTTGAATACCTTGAGGGGTGTAGTTTCTAGAATGGGGTCATTTTTGGGTGGTTTCTATTATGTAAGCCTCACAAAGTGACTTCAAACCTGAACTGGTCCATAAAAAGTGGGATTTTAAAGATTTCTGAAAATTTCAAAATTTGCTTCTAAACTTCTAAGCCTTGTAACATCCCCAAAAAATAAAATATCATTCCCAAAATGCTACAAACATGAAGTAGACATATGGGGAATGTAAAGTCATCACAATTTTTGGGGGTATTACTATGTATTACAGAAGTAGAGAAACTGAAACTTTGAAATTTGCAAATTTTTCAAAATTTTTGGTAAATATGGTATTTTTTTATGCAAAAAAATTAACTTTTTTGACCCAATTTTAGCAGTGTCATGAAGTACAATATGCGACGAAAAAACAATCTCAGAACGGCCTGGGTAAGTCGAAGCGTTTTAAAGTTATCAGCACTTAAAGTGACAGTGGTCAGATTTGCAAAAAATGGCCTGGTCCTTAAGGTGAAATAGGGCTGTGTCCTTAAGGGGTTAAGGACTAGGCCATTTAAATTTTTTTTACAAATTTGACTTGTCACTTTATATGGTAATAACTTTTACTTATCCAGGCCATTCTGAGACAGTTTTCTTGTGGCACATTGTACTTCATGACAGTGGTAAATTTGAGTTGATATGTTTCACCTTTATTTATCAAAATTTTAAAAATTTACAGAAAATTTGGAAACATTAGCAATTTTCAAAATTTGAATATCTCTGCTTTTAAGACGGATAATGATCCCTTATGAAATAATTACTACTTAACATTTCCCATATGATTAAATTATGTTGGTCTTGTTTTGTAAATGTCATGTTGTATTTTTAGGATCTTAGAAGGCTTAGAATCGTAGAACAATTTTTTTTAATTTTCAAGAAAATTTCCAAAACCCACTTTTTAAAATACCAATTCAGCTATGAAGTCACTTTGAGGGGCTTACATTGTAGAAACTACCCATAACTGCACCCCTCAAATTATTCAAAACTTTTCTAACTTTTGTAATCCATTTTTCTTACATAGTAATATAGTTTGTAAGGCTGAAAAAAAACATCTGTCCATCCAGTTTAGCTTGTTATTCTGCAAGTTGTTCCAGAGGAAGGCAAAAAACCCTGTGAGGCAGAAGCAAATTTTCCACACTTTAGGGGGAGAAAATTCCTTCCCTACTCCAATCAGACAATTAGAATAACTCCCTGGATCAACAACCCATCTCTAGTAACTATAGCCTGTAATATTATTACACTCCAGGAATACATCCAAGCCCCTCTTGAACTCTTTTAGGGAATTCAACATCAGCACCTCCACAGGCAGAGAGTTCCATAGTGCTCTTACTGTGAAGAATCATCTTCTATGTTTGTGCACAAACATTCTTTCCTCCAGACATAGAGAATGTCCCCTCATTAAAGGGAACCTGTCACCAGTTTTATGGTGTCCTAACTAAGGGCAACATAAATAAGTGACTGATTGGCTTATCAAAATGCTGGGTCACTTTCTTTAATTGACCCAGTCAATCTGCCAACATCTTGTATTGAAAAGCTCCAGCTGATAATGATGAGTCATGAATATTCATGAGCTCTTATGTTAATTATAGTGGATGGCACTCCTGATATGTGGTTTTTCGGTGCTCAGTGGAAAGGGTCAGTCAAAATATATATAAAGACCACGGCACTCGATTAGTCGTTTTTCAAAATTAGTTCATTTATTTATTGTCCATCCCAAATAGGATCTTTTTATGTATTGCAAGTGGCCAATGTTTCAGTCCTACTAGGACCTTGATCACGGCCTGATGCAAGGGATCATAGGAGTCCTCCCGGTTCCTATGATCCCTTGCATCAGGCCGTGATCAAGGTCCTAGTAGGACTGAAACGTTGGCCACTTGCAATACATAAAAAGATCCTATTTGGGATGGACAATAAATAAATTAGTCGTTTTTCAAAATGAATTTATCGAGTGCCGTGGTCTTTATATATATTTATTCATGAGCTCCTGACTCTCCCCGCCCACCTGCTGCTGAGTGACAGTTTGTTTCCATAGGAATCAGCAGCAGGTTGGCAGGTTAATGACTGTGTATAATTAGTTCGATTATAATCAAATATCCACATAACCGGTTCCCTTTAAGTCACATTCCTGGGGATAAATAGATGATGGGAGAGATCTCTGTACTGACCTCTGATATATTTATACATACACTGAACAAAAATATAAACGCAACGCTTTTGGTTTTGCTCCCATTTGGCATGAGCCAAATGGGAGCAAAGATCTAAAACATTTTCTACTTACATAAAAGACTCATTGCTCTCAAATAGTGTTCACAAAACTGTCTAAATGCGTGTTAGTGAGCACTTCTCCTTTGCCGAGATAATCCATCCTACCTCAAAGGTGTGGCATATCAAGGTGCTGATTAGACATGCATAAATATTGCACAGGTGTGCCTTAGACTGCCCACTAGTGATGGACGAACATCGGCAGGGACGATTTCCGAATGCGATCAAATGTTCACGAACTGCAAGTTTGCGGCGGGCCCCATTCACTTTAATGGCAGGCAAACCTGAAAAACCTTCAGGTCATTATTGCGGCCACCAAATACTTACTAGAAGTGCACAAATCGTCCCACAACATGGACAGTGATATACCAGAGGGGGATCAATGGCAAAAATTCCCACAGTACAGGCCCCAAACATTAGGCATTCACCTGACAGAAAACATCAAGTGATTATGTAGCTGAAGGTATATTAGACAGTCATTGGATATCAATTTTACTGCAGGCCAGTACAAATAGATGTGAAATACATATGTTTAAAACAACAAAAAATATAAAATTGGATTAAAAACATGGCTAGCGAAATTCCCCCTCTTTAAAAAACGCCAAATGATAATAGTTGAAATTCGATAACACGTTGCCGTCGTCAACAGGTGTTGAATTTCTCCGAGGTCCCAAACATTAGGCATTCACCGGACAGAAAAGAACAATTGATAATGTGGCTGGAGGTACATTAGGCGGTCACCGTATAACAATTTTACTGTTGGCCAGTTAGATTACAGGACGCAAAAATTATGCATTCAACGTACATAAATAATCAAGTGATTATTTGGCCGGTGGTATATTAGACCAGGATTCCTCAACTCCAGTCCTCAGGGCCCACTTGCCGTTCATGTTTTCAGGATTTCCTTAGTATTGAGCAGGTGATTATAATTAGTGCCCATGCATCAGGACTTACCTCAGGAATTCATTCTGATGGATATTCTCAAATCATGACTGGTAAGTGGGCCCTGAGGACTGGGGTTGAGGAACACTGTATTAGACTGTCAAGGAATATAAATTTTACAGCAGGCCAGTGGACTACAGGCCCCAAAAATTATTCATTCACTGTACAGAAAAGCACAATTGATAATGTGGCTGGAGATAAATTAGGTAAACATTTTACTGTTTACCAGTTAGATTACAGGCCCCAGAAATTATGCATTCACTGTACAGAAAAGCACAATTGATAATGTGGCTGGAGGTAAATTAGGTAACAATTTTACTGTTTACCAGTTAGATTACATGCCCCAGAAATTATGCATTCACTGGACAGAAAATAACAAGTAATTATGCAGGCCAGTACAAATAGATGTCAAATAAATATGTTTACAAGAACAAAAAATATAAAATTGCATTAAAAACATGGCTAACAAAATCCCCCTTCTTGAAAAAAACCCAAATGATAATAGTTGAAATTCGATAACACATGGTGGTCACAGGTGTTGAATTCCTCCAAGGTCCCAAACATTAGGCATTCACCGGACAGAAAAGGCCTTTTATGCCGCTGTATTTACCTAAGACAGGGACCATTATTTGTTCTGGGTGGTGGCGGATATTTGTGGGCTGTCATGAGGAAATTCAATTAAACGTGGTTGTTACAGGTGTTGAATTCCTCCGAGATACATGCCTCATTCATTCAAAAAAAATGTCCACACTGTCGTGAGCTAGGTGAGTGCGCTTATCGGTCACGATCCCCCCTGCTGCGCTGAACGTCCTTTCGGACAGGACACTCGATGAGGGGCAAGCTAAGAGTTCAATCGCAAATTCTGCCAGCTCTGGCTACAGGTTAAGCCTGCACACCCAGTATTCCAGGGGTTCCTCGCTTCTCAGAGCGTACACATCGGCCGTTAACCCGATGTAGTCAGACACCTGTCGGTCAAAGGCGTTCCCTGAGGCTGGATCCAGAGAGCAGCTGTCGATGGGTTGGCTGCAAGAAGGATCTCATATCTGAAGTGACCAACACATCTTTAAACCGCCCTGTTCTTGCAGGCGCGGTAGGATTGGTACTTGCAACTGTTTCTCTGTGGGTGACAATTCCTCTGCCAGCACCCGCAACAGCAGAATACAGCATCTCTCGCAGCAAAGGCTGGAAATGCTGTATTATGACAGCCCTCTGTGATGCTGCTAACATGTCCACCATTTTGTGCTTGTATTGGGGGTCTAAGTATGTTGCCACCCAGTACTGGTCCTTTCCCATTATGCTTTTCATACGGGAGTCCCTCTTCAAACACTGGAGCATGAAGGCCCCCATTTGCACTAAATTGTAAGCGGGGGAGCGGCCTGGCTTCTGCTTATCGCCCAGGAGAATGTCATCCTCAGTCTCCTCCCACCATCCACAGACAACACCAGGGATCCCAGAAAAGTTTAAAGCCTTCTCTTCTTGCTCCTCCTCCTCCCCCCGGGCACCATCCTCTGACTCCTCTTCAGACTCCTGCTGACTTGTCTCAGATGGAGTAGCCCCCCTGGGAATTAATTCAGCATTGCGACTTCCTCATCTTCCTGCTCCTGCTCCTGCTCCTCGATGGCTTGATCAATGACACGAAGCAATGCACCCTCCAGAAAGAAGACTTAAGGTACGATGTCACTGATGCTGCCCTGGTTGCAACTGACCAGTTTGGTGATCTCATCAAATGGCCACAGAAGTCTGCATGCGTCGCGCATGAGCAGCCACTGGCACGGTGAAAAAAAAAACAAGCTCCCCAGAACCTGTCCTGCCGCAGAGTTCATGCACGTAGTCATTAATGGCACGTTTCTGCTGGAGAAGCCTATCAAGCATATACAAGGTGGATTTACATTGTGTCGGGCAGTCATCAGTCACAAATCAGATGTCTGATAGGCAAGTGGTGTTGCCGCTGAATGTCAGCAAGGCGAGCCATGGCCGTGTGAGATCTTCTAAAATGTGCAGAGATTTTCCTGGCCTGCCACAGGACATCTTGGACCCTGGGGTATTTGGCAACAAATTGCTGCGCGACTAAGTTCATGAATTGTGTTCCATGCACAGCACGTGTGTCATTTTGCCCTGTATCGGCAAACTCAGCAGATTGGCACCGTTGTCACACACCACTTTACCAACTGTCAAATTGAGCGGGGTTAGCCACTGATCGGCCAGTGACCGCAGAGCCGAAAGGAGTGCAGGACCGGTGTGGCTCTTGGCTTCCAGGCATAACAGCTGCAGCACAGCATGGCAACGTCTCACCTGGCACGTCGAATAGGTTCTGGGGAGGTGGGGGGGTGCAGCTGAAGAGGCAGTAGCAGTGGAAAAGGAGGAGTCAGCCAAGGAGGAGATGGGGGATGGAGTAGGAGAAGAAGAGGCAGGCCTACATGCAATCCATCGCAGTAACGCCAAATCCACATGGGTGCCAGGGGTTACTGTCACCACCAGATATCTGAGAAGCTCTGACAGACGTTCTTGAGAACCTCTTGCTTGAGGTTCTTTTGTTTTGCTTTCGTTTTGTCATCTCGTTTCCCTCTCTTAGCTGTCATCTAGTTGCACTGATTGCTTCCCTTTAAATCCCCTCCCATACTGCATCACTTTGCGGTTTATACAACTTCCTGGATTGTGCGCATGCTGGATGCTTCTACAGATAAGTCTGTTCCTTTATTTGTGTTTTCCTGTTGGCTTGATCCTAGGTGACCCTGACTCCCTCCGTATTAAGTGTAGGGAGCCGGTGGTCGTGTCCCCTCACTATTATAGGGTGTTCAGGTGTCATACAGTCGAGGCACGAGGGCATCATAGTCAGGGAGAGAGCTAGGGCTTTTACAGGGCTCACCCTTATGTTCCTTAGTTTGGGATCAAGTCAGTCGGATCTTCATTTGTTGTCTTCTAGTTTTCTGCAACACCATCTGTGACAGTTACATGTTTGACGGCCGTCAGAAGGTTCACCCAGTGGGCAGTAAAAATTATGTACCTTCCCTGCCCGTGTTTGCTAGACCACTTGTCTGTTGTCAGATGTATCGTGGCACAGACACTGTGTGCTAGAGATACATTCACTTGCCGCTGAACGTGGCCATATAGCTCTGGGATGCCCTTCTTGGAGAAATATTTCCTTCCAGGGACCTTCCATTGCGGTGTTCCAATGACCACAAATTCTCTAAAGGCCTCCGAGTCCACCAATTTATATGGCAGTAGTTGGCGGGCTAACAATTCCAACAAGCCAGCGGTCAGCCGTTGGGAAAGAGGATTATCCAGCGTCATAATTTTTTTATGCTCAAACATTTGGACCATGGAAGCCTGCCTTGCGCCAGACGAACACAACGATGGCATGGTGGAAGGTGGAGTGGAGGACAAATGGGAGGAGAAGGAGAAGAGGCAGGACGTGGAGCACCAGGAGTGTGGCTTTGTGGGTTCTGACGGCGTTGCTCCCACTGGACTTGGTGATGGGAGGCCAGGTGCCTTCTTAAGGAGGTCATCCCTAGGTGAGTGTTGGGGTTACCGCGACTTATGCATTGACAGCACAGGCTGCAGATGGCAACACTATTATCAGCAGCTGACAAGTTAAAAAAGCCCACACTGCGTAGCCATGTGCCGGCATCCTGGGAGCGCAAGATGTGACTATACATGGTGGATGGCTCGCTCAGATATATTTGCAGTCTGTTTTTTGCCTCCTGTGCACTGTAAGTTCTGCTTGCTTCTCCTCCTTCTCCTCCCTATCTGCTGCTCCGTCTCTCCTCTTCCTCTCTTGTGGGCACCCATGTGACGTTCATTAACACGTCATCATCGTAACCTTTACCATCACTGATATTAGAGATCTCGGAGTAGGCAGCAACAATGGGGACCACCCTCCTTGGGCTGATCTGGGTACTGTCATCAGACCGCTGGGTGGCGGCTGTTGCTACCTCCTCTTCCTTATCCGATGCCAAGAATGGCTGAGCATCGGTAAGGTCTGGGAATTGATGGGAAAATAATTCCTCTAACTCAAGTGGAGGGGCTATGGTGGTGGTGGTGGTGTCTTTGGGGGTGCACACAGCAGAGAGTGAGGAGGGTGCAGATACAGAGGATGAGGAGGGTGCAGAAACGGAAGGCTGAGTGAGCCACTCAACCAACTCTGGTGCGTCCTTTGACGTAATCGCGGCCTGGTGCACCTGCCCGACCCCTACCACCCCTGCGGAATGGCGTGCCTCGTCCTCTGCCTGTCATTTTCAAAATGACCCTGTGACAAAGTCCCTATAGAAGAGCAGTATTTGTGGAAGCAGGTATATAGAACCGTTTAATGATTATTTGCTGGAAGCAGGTATATCAAACCCCTTAATCAGTTTTATTTGGGGGAATTCCTGTATATGGACCGCTTCCTCATTCACATGGGGAATAAATAAAAGAAAACCCCAGCTAAACCTAGCGCGGCACCTGCAGAGGAGAAAATGGCGCTCAGCAGTCTCAATCTTTGCCTTGTGAAGATCGGTCGGACTATTGCAGTGCTCCGGATTCGGAGACACCAGAGCTGGATTACAAACACCTAGCGATTGAGGTAGCATCTCGCATTCTTCCAGATCTGCAAGAAGCTTTATCAACTACCATCGCGCAATCGTTTGCGGACTGAGGTATCTCTCCACGCTACCAAGCTGGATGACCTAGAACTTAAAGTGCAGGAGGTGGAAGCTCGGACTGTATCTTTACAGTCGCAATTACAGAAATCCCTAGCTGAAAACAAGAGGCTCTGGGACAAGATGGACGATCTCGAGAATCGATCGAGACGCAGCAATTTGACTCCATCCCGGCTAAAGACCTGATCGAGATCTGCGAATCAGAAATTCCTGAGGCCTTGGGCATAACCTATCGCTGCAAAGTAGAGAGAGCTCACAGAGTGGGCACAAACTCATCCCTCATGCCGGATTCCAAGAGGTCGTATAGTGCCGTGTTGCAAGCGCCCAAAAAAAACAGGCCGAGACAGGTCATAGTCAAATACTTGGACTATACAGATAAGACTGCTATATTGAGGGCCTACAAAATGGCAGCCAAATCTCCATTAGGAACCAACGCATTCTAATATTCGGGGACTTCTCCGCAGAAGTAGCTCGCCGCAGAAGAGCCTTTGTACCTATCTGCTCTGCGTTGGTCAAACAGGGGACTTGCTTTGCACTCTTGTTTCCAGCTGTCTTAAAGATCTTCAATTACGATGGCTCCACCGCGACTTACCTGGACCTCAGCGTCAAAAGATTTGAAGATCTTCTATCAAAAAGCGCCGAACTTACCGGCGATCATTTTCATGGACAATCCTGACGCGCCGAGGGAGGCCTTACCACAGCGCAGAGGACCAGACCTGTGCCCGCGTCCCCCCAGATCGCCTCGCCCTGCGGACTAAACCAGCGCAACGGTTCTGGACATTGAAGTGGGATGAGGTGCACACAACATGACACCGTTGTGTCAGATAAGTACTCAACTACTTAGGCTGCCATTTGGGGGATGGAGGGGGTAGTATCCGCCTTACTGCCGCCTCTCCTATAGATTTATTGAGATGAATGCTAAAGTGGGACTTTTACTTTCTGTTCTGTTATCTCACTTTTTATCTCCTCGTCTAGTTAATGGCGGCATACTGCCCTACTATACATAATAGGATTCAGCATGTTTAGTCGCATGTAGGAGTTAGAATGGAAACAGGAGGGTAGTTTGGCGCCGGCGGGAATTCAAGACCGCTCTAATGTTTTACCGTCTCACTGATACCTTCCCGCTTTCAGATTCAGATTCCATATCTCATGCTGGTATTGTGTATAGGATCTATCGGATTGATATTGCCGCGGGGTGCTAAAATGTTTAAAAGGTTTACAACGATCACTTTCACTAACATTTGCTAATGCTGGGTAGCTTTTGCGGGGGTTCTCTGGCATGTGGATACGTCTAGACATGGCTCCCTTTACCATAGAACTGGCGACATACGTGTGCCACAGGAAATAGGGAATTTCTCATCTGGCTTTACGACATAGAAGTTGATGTCCGACGCCCCTTGGGGAATTCATACTTTTGAACAATTTATGCGCTCTACGATGGAAAAAAGTGAAGCACGAGTTCATGATCTGTTTACCCAAGTCCAGGTTGTTATATGTTTATATATATGAAGGCAGGGGCGAAGGTTTCTATTACCTCCTATACCTTCACACAGTTGTTTTCGGGGGTTCATGTTCAGGGGATGGGGGGGGGGAAGGTGGGGAGGGGTTCCCTTCAGTATACCGGAATATTATGTTCCATTTCCTTGCATAATATAAATGGCTGACCATGTAAAGGTTGTTTCGTGGAATGTTAAGGGCCTCAGATCTCCGTGCAAAAGAATGATGATTCTGAAACATCTGAAACGCCTCCATACAGATATCGCCTTACTGCAGGAGACACATCTGACTCTCGCTGACTTTCCACAAATGAAACGTTTGTGGGTGGGAGAAGTCCTAGGTTCACCTGCAGAAGGTAAGAAGGCAGGGGTGCTTGTTCTACTGAAAAAGGGTCTCCCATACAGGGTGGTGAGTCATGATTGTGATGAGAAAGGACGAATATTACATATACATCTGTCATCTCCGGCAGGCGATTTGAGCATATATAATATATATGGTCCTAATACTATTGACACTAGATTTTTCAGAGTCCTAACGCATCAAATATTACAGGATCCGATTAGTGTCAAGATTATTGGGGGCGATATGAATACGGTCCTCAACCACCTGGAGGATAGGCAGCGAGGGAGCGCGGCATGCAGGGAAGCGCCTCAGGGAGATGACAGATTAGCTGCCTTCTTAAGGGATACTGGACTGAAGGACTTGTGGAGGTCTTTTAATCCTGAAGGTAGGGATTATACTCACTACTCTCATGCACATGGTTCCTGGTCGCGTATCAACTACATTTTAACTAATAGGGACAACATAGGTCTTTGCTCCAAACCCACCATAGAGGAGATGGTGATCTCCGATCATGCACCAGTCTCACTTTTATTACACCGGAAATCCCCTAAGGGTACTGATTTTCTGTGAAGGTTCCCCTCTGCCTTAACCAAGGACGAGAATTTTAGGGATCTGCTCAGGGGTTGGTGGCCTATGTGTTCAGTAAGAAGGCTGCCCTAAAAAAATTATGGCCTATGTGTTCAGTAAGAAGGCTGCCCTAAAAAAACAGATTAGCCAACTAAGTGACAGACTGAATTCCGCGTATACACTGTTTAAAAATACCCCTTCTCAATCCTTACTGCGAAAATGGCAATCAACCAAACGGGAATATGAAAACGCTCTTAGGAGTTGGGAACACATAGCTCAATCTAAATGGGAGGCGCATCTCTTTAGGCACGGCAACAAAGCTGGCAAGTTGCTAGCGGCCTTGGCAAAAGGCCATAGATCAGTGACTAATCTTACCACCCTTAAAGATGACTCGGGTACCCTTTGCTCGGACCCCAAGGGAGTAAATAACATATTAAAAGACTTTTATGCAACACTATATAAGAGCCCAGAGCAACAAAACTGTAAAGTAGGAGACTGGCTAGACGGGACTCAACTCCCCACGCTTTCAGATCTAGACAGGGAAGCACTTAATGCACCATTATCAGTGGAGGAAATCACAAATACTATCAAGGTCCTGACCGGTACACGGGGGAATTCTTCCGTGTCCTATCGCAAGATATTGCCCTGTCTTTGTCACAGGTTTATACGGGATACATGCAAGGGTCGGATATCCCTCTACAGACTAATACAGCTCACATAAAGGTCCTCCCGAAACCAGGAAAGGACCCACTTTTGGCGACTTTATACCGACCGATATCGTTAATTAATGTGGACTTAAAAAATAATCTCAAAGATTTTAGCTGATAGATTGGCACGCATCATGCCTTCTTTAATTTCACCGTCCCAAGTGGGCTTCGTGCAAGGGAGAGCGGCAGTAACTAACTTACGAAAAGTCTTAACAGTACTAGATGAGGTGAAAATGCGCCCCCTAGCACACCCTTCCGCGGCCATAGTCTCAATAGATGCTGAAAAAGCATTTGATAATGTAAACTGGGGGTGGCTAGGGGCAGTGCTAGATCATATGGGCTTTAATGGACCTTTCCTTAAGTACATCTCGGCTTTATATACCAACCCACAAGCTAGGATATACACACCAGGTTTCCTTTCACCTTCTTTTAGTCTATATAAAGGGAATAGACAAGGCTGCCCGCTCTCTCCCCTGCTATTCAACCTTGCAATAGAACCGCTGTCGCGTAAACTCAACGCTAGTCAGGACATAGAGGGTATCAAAATAGGCAAAATCTCCATTAAACATGTGCTAGTTTTTCTAGAAAAACCCGAGAGAGACCTAACCAAAGTATTTAAATTATTGGAGGACTTTGGGACAATGTCCGGATATAACGTAAACGTCACTAAATCTGAAATCCTCTTTTTGAGGAACAACCCTCACAGAAAGAACCTTCGCAACCTCGGTGTCCCTGTTCAGATAGCCCCAATATCCATCAAATACTTGGGAATTCATATTGGTAAGCAACCAGGATCGCTTTATTGCCTGAATTACCCACCACTTTTTAAGAAAATTCTCTCAGATATGGGAGGTAGATGCCAACTTCTGAAAATGATCGCCATCCCAAAACTCCTTTACCCCATGCAGACAATACCACTTCTCCTCAAGCACCAAGATGCTGGAAAGAGCTTTTAATACATTCCTATGGGCAGGAAAAAGACCTAGAGTGGCGCTATCAAAGTTACAGCTGCCCAAAATGAAGGGGCGTATGGCGTTCTCTAGTCTAAGACTGTACAATCTGGCGAGACTCATGAAGCATTGTATTGACTGGATTTTTAATACCAGTTTCTATACCAATCGGTCGTTGGAATCCCAGATTGTACATCCTTGGAGCCTAAAGGCCCTACTACACACTAAATACTCGGCCCAGCCTCCCTTGATAAGATTGAGTCTACTAATAAGGGACACTATTGCCACTTGGAAAGAAATCCGCAAAATTTTTAAATTGCCCTTTTCCCTCTCTAAATATATGCCGCTATGGGGCCATCCGGAATCTCCAGCAGGTGCCCAACTTAAACACTTTAATGCCTGGAAAGATACGGGCATCATAAAAGTTTCAGACTTATGGCATACACAAGACCAGCGTTTTTACACATATACTGAGCTGAGTGAAAGGTTTACCTTGAGAGGCCCCCAGCATATTTTTGCTTTTCTTCAAATAAAGAGCTTTCTATACACTAGAATACAAGATCCTAGAGCGGTGTTCTCTACACTACGTGCAGAATTATTAGGCAAATGAGTATTTTGACCACATCATCCTCTTTATGCATGTTGTCTTACTCCAAGCTGTATAGGCTCGAAAGCCTACTACCAATTAAGCATATTAGGTGATGTGCATCTCTGTAATGAGAAGGGGTGTAGTCTAATGACATCAACACCCTATATCAGGTGTGCATAATTATTAGGCAACTTCATTTCCTTTGGCAAAATGGGTCAAAAGAAGGACTTGACAGGCTCAGAAAAGTCAAAAATAGTGAGATATCTTGCAGAGGGATGCAACACTCTTAAAATTGCAAAGCTTCTGAAGCGTGATCATCGAACAATCAAGCGTTTCATTCAAAATAGTCAACAGGGTCGCAAGAAGCGTGTGGAAAAACCAAGGCCCATGAACTGAGAAAAGTCAAGCGTGCAGCTGCCAAGATGCCACTTGCCACCAGTTTGGCCATATTTCAGAGCTGCAACATCACTGGAGTGCCCAAAAGCACAAGGTGTGCAATACTCAGAGACATGGCCAAGGTAAGAAAGGCTGAAAGACGACCACCACTGAACAAGACACACGAGCTGAAACGTCAAGACTGGGCCAAGATATATCTAAAGACTGATTTTTCTAAGGTTTTATGGACTGATGAAATGAGAGTGAGTCTTGATGGGCCAGATGGCTGGATTGGTAAAGGGCAGAGAGCTCCAGTCCGACTCAGACGCCAGCAAGGTGGAGGTGGAGTACTGGTTTGGGCTGGTATCATCAAAGATGAGCTTGTGGGGCCTTTTTGGGTTGAGGATGGAGTCAAGCTCAACTCCCAGTCCTACTGCCAGTTTCTGGAAGACACCTTCAAGCAGTGGTACAGGAAGAAGTCTGCATCCTTCAAGAAAAACATGATTTTCATGCAGGACAATGCTCCATCAGATGCGTCCAAGTACTCCACAGCATGGCTGGCAAGAAAGGGTATAAAAGAAGAAAATCTAATGACATGGCCTCCTTGTTCACCTGATCTGAACCCCATTGAGAACCTGTGGTCCATCATCAAATGTGAGATTTACAAGGAGGGAAAACAGTACACCTCTCTGAACAGTGTCTGGGAGGCTGTGGTTGCTGCTGCACGCAATGTTGATGGTGAACAGATCAAAACACTGACAGAATCCATGGATGGCAGGCTTTTGAGTGTCCTTGCAAAGAAAGGTGGCTATATTGGTCACTGATTTGTTTTTGTTTTGTTTTTGAATGTCAGAAATGTATATTTGTGAATGTTGAGATGTTATATTGGTTTCACTGGTAAAAATAAATAATTGAAATGGGTATATATTTGTTTTTTGTTAAGTTGCCTAATAATTATGCACAGTAATAGTCACCTGCACACACAGATATCCCCCTAAAATAGCTAAAACTAAAAACAAACTAAAAACTACTTCCAAAAATATTCAGTTTTGATATTAATGAGTTTTTTGGGTTCATTGAGAACATGGTTGTTGTTCAATAATAAAATTAATCCTCAAAAATACAACTTGCCTAATAATTCTGCACTCCCTGTATGAGTGGCTTTGATCACATTATAGGGCAGGGAACAACTAAAAAATCATTATCAGAGCTGTACCAAGGGATCAGTGAAACCAAACCAAAACTCTCTGGCGGAAAAAATTTGAAATGTACCTAGTTTTTAACGAGGGTTGGAGGGAAACACAGTTCCGATTAATGCACAAGGCAATTTACGGTTTTCGCTTCTCCTCTCAGTCTCAAAAGCAGGACAGACTGACGTACTGCCCAAAATGTCACTTAGATGGATCAGATATGGTACACGGAATCTGGTCTTGCCCCGAGTCGTCGAGATTCTGAGAATCCGTAAAGCAGCAAATTAAAAGTTACTTGGAAGTAAATATCCCTATCACTCCTGAGTTCATTCTGTTCCATGTTCTCCCAGAACATAGACACATGTAGCCAATTATTCACATTATTATCTTGGCAGCTAAGCGATGTATATTAAACAGCTGGCTCCGACCACAACTGCCTACTGGTTGTTACCTGTCCTGCTGTGGGGAGGAAGGACTGGGAGTGGGACTATGGAGGAGACTGGTCCCGCCTAAAACCTACTACTGCTGTCACTGGATGGCACAGAGGGGTGATGGCACCTACTTCTCCAGGCTGCCTGTGAGGACCAGACATCAGCTGTCTACAGGAAAGGTAAGTGTCTGTCTGTAGAAATAGTGTCTGTCTGTAGAAATAGGTGTATAACTACTTGTAAGTTCATGTGTATGTAATGTGTGTGTGTGTGTATATATATATATATATATATATATACACAGTATATATGTCCATATATGTGGTGAGTGCGTATGTGAGTCTGTCCATGTATGTGGTGAGTGTATGAGTGCATCCATGTATGTGGTGAGTGCCTGTATGAGTGCGTCCATGTATGTGGTGAGTGCCTGTATGAGTGCGTCCATGTATGTGGTGAATGCGTGTATGAGTGCGTCCATGTATATGGTGAGTGCCTGTATGAGTGCGTCCATGTATATGGTGAGTACGTGTATGAGTGCGTCCATGTATGTGGTGAATGCGTGTATGAGTGCGTCCATGTATGTAGTGAGTGCGTGTATGAGTGCGTCCATGTATGTAGTGAGTGCGTGTATGAGTGCGTCCATGTATATGGTGAGTACGTGTATGAGTGCGTCCATGTATGTGGTGAATGCGTGTATGAGTGCGTCCATGTATGTAGTGAGTGCGTGTATGAGTGCGTCCATGTATATGGTGAGTGCCTGTATGAGTGCGTCCATGTATATGGTGAGTACGTGTATGAGTGCGTCCATGTATGTGGTGAATGCGTGTATGAGTGCGTCCATGTATGTAGTGAGTGCGTGTATGAGTGCGTCCATGTATGTGGTGTATGCGTGTATGAGTGCGTCCATGTATATGGTGAGTGCCTGTATGAGTGCGTCCATGTATATGGTGAGTACGTGTATGAGTGCGTCCATGTATGTGGTGAATGCGTGTATGAGTGAGTCCATGTATGTTGTGAGTGCCTTTATGAGTGCGTCCATGTATGTGGTGAGTGCCTGTATGAGTGCGTCCATGTATGTGGTGAATGTGTGTATGAGTGCGTCCATGTATATGGTGAGTGCCTGTATGAGTGCGTCCATGTATGTGGTGAATGCGTGTATGAGTGAGTCCATGTATGTAGTGAGTGCGTGTATGAGTGCGTCCATGTATATGGTGAGTGCCTGTATGAGTGCGTCCATGTATATGGTGAGTGCGTGTATGAGTGCGTCCATGTATGTGGTGAATGCGTGTATGAGTGAGTCCATGTATGTAGTGAGTGCGTGTATGAGTGCGTCCATGTATATGGTGAGTGCCTGTATGAGTGCGTCCATGTATATGGTGAGTGCCTGTATGAGTGCGTCCATGTATATGGTGAGTACGTGTATGAGTGCGTCCATGTATGTGGTGAATGCGTGTATGAGTGAGTCCATGTATGAGTGCGTCCATGTATATGGTGAGTGCCTGTATGAGTGCGTCCATGTATATGGTGAGTGCCTGTATGAGTGCGTCCATGTATATGGTGAGTGCCTGTATGAGTGCGTCCATGTATATGGTGAGTGCCTGTATGAGTGCGTCCATGTATATGGTGAGTACGTGTATGAGTGCATCCATGTATGTGGTGAATGCGTGTATGAGTGCGTCTATGTATGTAGCGAGTGCGTGTATGAGTGCGTCCATGTATGTGGTGAGTGCGTCCATGTATGTGGCGAGTGTGTGTATGAGTGCGTCCATTAAGTTTGGGAGGGGCCCAGTACAAAAATTTGCTGTGGGGCCCAGTCAGTTCTAGCTACGCCCCTGGAAGGAGCTAATGTCACCTTTTCTGTCTTCTGAATGGTATTTAAAACGTAAAATAGCAGGAACTCTGGGAAGGTTGCTATCTGATTAAAGTATGGTACTTATTGGAATCCGGTATACTGGGGGGAATCATTCTGGGAGGGTGGGACGGACAAGGAGTTTATTTTCTCTGGCTTTGAACGTCACAATTTGAATTGAATGATCATTATATCAGTATGCAAGTAATACCTGTTGCTATGCAGCTACACGCATATATAATTCTGTATATCATACCCCAGATGTAATGTACCACATGTGTTAACACCTGTCAAATTATCATATTATTGTGACGTGTTGTTACTGGAACGAAAATGATAAAAGCTAATAAAGATTATATAAAAAAAAAAAAAAAGGCATACAATATAAAGGTGCATCAATTAAAAATGTCACTAAGTCAATTTATCCATGCAAGGATAGAAATTCATAAAAACAGTAATTCATCTTAGTGAACAAAATCCATAAATAGTATCACAAGAGTTGCAGGATACAGTACATATAAAGAGAATTACATGGTGTTTACAATATAAAGCAAGTACTGTAATTACCCCTAATTAGTGCAAGTGTGCCTCCCATCAATAGTCACGCGATCCAAATCACGTGATCGTGTATCATCGGGTACACAAGTTATATTAGGGAATTTTCATATTAGATTGTAGGTCTGGACCCCTGTGGACACGGAATTTCCACAAAAGACCAAATGTGGAGATCTAGGAACCAGTGTCCTATCAACCTTATTACTGGCCATACAATCACCCTAACGTGCACATAATAGGGGGGATTGGTGTCCCATGGCAGCGATTAACCGTATCAACGGTCCAATCACTGTCAGGCTAAGGAGGTGACAACGTCGCAAGGGACCTCCCCACGAACCGTCGTCCACCCTAATGAACCACCTCACCCTCCAATCCGTACACAGAGTGTGAATGCCAGAACTGAAATGGAAATAAAAAATATATCAGCGACATCTTATTGGGAAAACCGAATGCTTATATTATGTGGGTAGGCTCCGAACTAACATGGATCATACTCCACATCTGAACCAGAGCAGCAGTCAGGTCATCATATGTGTGAACGATATAAAGAAAAACTGTGGGTGGCTGACCCGATCAGCGATGTTCCATTCACCATACAGGGCTTCAGTCATGACCATGATTAATGTGTGAATCTAAAAACAAAACACAAAAATAATTTTTTGAAAAAGTCGATTAACTTGATTATTATGTACACATGTACACTCAACCTACAATAGGGGATAAGGACCAAAGCGTGCCAGGCGAGAGACACCACTAATCCACCCTAAAATCAACATTCAACCCGTTGGGCTTCAAGGTTTTTAAAGTGAAAATCCAGAATAACTCCCGCTTTTTAAGGAGAGCTTGTCTATCTCCCCCGCGCCTTCCCAGTTCTATATGTTCCAATATACGGAACCTTAGATCTTTTTGTGTGTGTCCTGCCTTTTTGAAGTGTTTGGACACCGGCAGATCCATTTTTTCTTTTCTGAGTTATCAGTGTTGATTTAACCGTGTCTTCACGTCCCACGTGGTCTCCCCAACATACCACTTCTCACAGGGGCATGTCAGCTGGTAGACCACGTAGGACGAATCACACATCAAATACTGAGTGATTTTAACCATTTTGTTGGTAGCCGGATTAAGGAATGTATTCCCTTTCATCATAAAGGTTACAGTTTATGCAATGGTAGCAAGGGTAGCAGCCAGTCCGTGTGGAGCCACACAATGTTCTCACACTGGTCTTGGCACTACACACGTCAGATTTCACCAATCTATCGCCCAAATTGTGTCCTCTGCGATAGGAAAATAAAGGAGGTGTATCAAACTCCTCGACCTGAGGAAAACTATTCCCTATCATCCTCCAATGTTTCCGAATGACAGCCGCGATTTGCGGACTGTCAGCGGAAAACTGGGAGATGAAGGGAATACAGGGTTTATTGGGAGCCAACTTGGGACTAGTTGTAGTGGCATTCTTGTCCACTCGCGAGATAGTGTCTCTAATCAATTTCTTGGGATACCCCCGATTGGCAAATTTCCGGCTCATTTCAGTGAATCTTATGTCTCTGGTTTGTCCATCCCTCACGATCCTCTGCACCCGGAGGAACTGACTGAAGGGTAATGACCGAATCATAGGGCGGGGATGATGGCTGTCATAACGCAACAGCGTGTTTTTATCGGTAGGCTTCACAAACAGGTCAGTCCTCAAACCCCGTCCTACGATCCGGACCTCTGTATCGAGGAACTGTAATTTATCAGTAGAGTGGACCACAATAAATTTAACTGTTGGATCGATTTCATTGAGAAATGCGTGGAACGCGAGGAGGCCCAACGTGTGGCCTGTCCACACCAGGAAGATATCGTTGATATAGCGCCACCACCCCAGAACATGTCTGAAGTGGTGGCTGCCATATATATAGACGACTCCTCGAGGCGGGCCATATAGATGTTAGCATAAGTGGGCGCCATGTTGGACCCCATCGCCGTCCCACGCATCTGCACATAAAAATCATCCTGAAACAGAAAATAATTTTTGGTTAAAACAAATCTCAACAATGTTAGCATGAAAATTTGGCAAGCCTCAGTAAAATCAGAGGCCTTAAGACATGTTTCCACCGCCTGGAGGCCCAGCTCATGGTCAATCGACGTGTATAAGCTACACACGTCGAATGATACCAAAGCTGCGCCCGCAGGAATGTCAAGGTCATCTATCTTGGATAAAAAATCACCTGTATCTCTGATAAAAGATTTTGCGGAGATGGCATATTGGCGCAACATTTTATCAAGAAAAATGGCCACATTACAGAATAGGGACCCCCTCCCGGAGACAATAGGGCGTCCGGGGGGGGGGGACGACCAATCTTTTGTGGATTTTGGGCAAGGTGTACAAAATGGGGGTACACGGTTTGTCACAGTATAGGTATGAAAAAAGTTTGTCATCAATGATATCCCGGGCCTGGTTCAGAATGTCACGCAATTCTCTAAGTAACCAAAATTTTGGATCCTGTGCAACCCGTTTGTACACCTGTGCGTCGTTTAGTTGATCATAGATCTCCCGGATGTACTCACTGGTGTCCATAACCACAACCCCACCACCCTTGTCTGCCGACTTGATGGTGAGGCTATGGTTGGAGACCAGCGAGTCCACCGCGGTGATCTCATCTGTTGTGATATTGCCATATCTCAGGCAGTTGCCATCAGAAGTATTTTTTTAACATGTCATCCCTCCGTATTGCCAGAAAAAAAGCATCAACAGCCGGGTGATTAACTACAGGGTTAAAATTGCTCTTGGTATATAACCCTGTATTACACAAAGATAATTCAGTTAGTCTAGCCCCATCACATCTAGGGGTTTGACACTGTGTGGAAAACCAAATTTTAAGTTTAATATTACGTAGAAACCTATGTAAGTCCAACTCCATGCTGAACCAATCCGTCTTGGACACCGGGCAAAAAGAGAACCCCCTGTTCAGTATGGATTGTTGTGCATCATTTAAGAAAAAAGAAGAAATATTTACCACTGTGTCCTCTTTTTGTTTAATGCCTTCTAGCGTTGGGGTCTGTGGTTTTTGGTTTTGTCCTCCCCGTTTATGGTGGCGTTTGCCGCCCCTCCTGGTTCTGTTCCATCTAGACCCAGTCCTAAAAAAAGGCTTTAGTTGTGTTGCTTCAAGACCAGCCTCTCCTTGCTCCTGATTTTCATGATCTTGGAGCCTCGGTCGAATGTTTCTTTTATCAGCAGAAAAATTCTGTCTCCTATCTCCTCCTCTAGTATTTTTGGGGTCTCGTTGCCACACATAGATGAACCCACGTGTATAGTCTTCAATATCCCGTAACCATTTGTGTTGTTTCTTTTCCTGCAGGTCGGATTTCAATTTATCAAAGTGTGGTGCACATGAAGCAATGTATGCAGCATAATCCTCAGTTGGCAGCAATTCTTCCAGTAATGCAGTATTTTTTGGGATGGTTTCTTGCACCACCATTATATCTTTTTGTAAGAACTCAACATTGAGCAATATCATATCAAAAGCAAACTTATTGCATATTTGGGTAAATTTCATACAGAAATCAACGTTGTTGGGGAATAAATCCGGTCTCACTCTGTATAGCTAGGATATCTCGGCAGAACCACACACAACTCCTGCAAATTACAAATGTACTATATGGAAATTATATTATAGGTATATCACACCCCTGCCTCAATCAGTTTTTTTTGGGGAGCAGCTGGTATATCACACTAGTTGAAATTATTTGTTCCAATAGCGTTTGTCCCTCTATAGCTGGGGTATCTCAGCAGAACCGCACACAACTCCTGCAAATTACAATTGCACTATACGGAAAGTATATTCTACAGTCATATGAAAAAATTAGGACACCCTTTGAAAGCATGTGTTTTTTTGTAACATTTTTAATAAAAGGTTATTTCATCTCCGTTTCAACAATACAGAGAGATTAAAGTAATCCGACTAAACAAAGAAAACTGAAGAAAAGTCTTTTCAAGATCTTCTGTAAATGTCATTCTACAAAAATGCCTATTCTAACTGAGGAAAAAGATAGGACACCCTTGCCCCTAATAGCGAGTGTTACCTCCTTTGGCTGAAATAACTGCAGTGAGACGGTTCTTGTAGCCATCTACCAGTCTTCGACATCGGTCTGAGGAAATTTTACCCCACTCCTCAATGCAGAACTTTTTCAGCTGTGAGATGTTTGAGGGGTTTCTTGCACGTACAGCCCTTTTCAAGTCACCCCACAGCATCTCAATGGGATTCAAATCTGGACTTTGACTTGGCCATTCCAGGACTCTCCATTTCTTCTTTTTCAGCCAATCTTTGGTTGATTTACTAGTATGTTTTGGGTCATTGTCATGTTGCATGGTCCAGTTCCGCTTCAGCTTTAATTTTCTAACTGATGGTCTCACATGTTCTTCAAGCACCTTCTGATACACAGTAGAATTCATCGTGGATTCTATGATGGTGAGCTGACCAGGTCCTGCTGCAGCAAAGCAGCCCCAAACCATGACACTTCCACCTCCATGCTTCACAGTTGGTATGAGGTTCTTTTCTTGGAATGCTGTGTTTGGTTTACGCCAAACATGTCCTCTGCTGTTGTGTCCAAATAATTCAATTTTGGACTCATCTGTCCAAAGAACATTATTCCAGAAGTCCTGGTCTTTGTCAACTTTATCTCTGGCAAATGTCAGTCTGGCCTCGATGTTTCTCTTGGAAAGCAAAGGTTTCCTCCTTGCACACCTCCCATGCAAGTTAAACTTGTACAGTCTCTTTCTGATTGTAGAGGCATGTACTTCTACATCAACAGTAGCCAGAGCCTGCTGTAGTTCTCGAGATGACACTTTAGGGTTTTTGGAGACCTCTTTTAGCATCTTGCGGTCTGCTCTTGGGGTGAACTTGCTGGGGCGACCAGTCCTGGGCATGTTGGCAGTTGTTTTGAAAGCCCTCCACTTGTAGACTATCTTCCGGACAGTGGAATGGCTGATTTCAAAATCTTTTGAGATCTTTTTAAATCCCTTCCCAGACTCATAGGCTGCTACAATCTTTTTTCTGAAGTCCTCTGACAGCTCTTTTGCTCTCACCATGGTGCTCACTCTCACTTCAACAGTCAGGAGCACACCAAACTAAATGTCTGAGGTTTAAATAGGGCAAGCCTCATTCAACATGCAGAGTAACGATCTACTAATTATGTGCACCTGGTGTGATATACCTGTGTGAGATCTGAGCCAATTTAAGAGGGAATACATGTGAGGGTGTCCTATCTTTTTCCTCAGTTAGAATAGGCATTTTTGTAGAATGACATTTACAGAAGATCTTGAAAAGACTTTTCTTCAGTTTTCTTTGTTTAGTTGGATTACTTTAATCTCTCTGTATTGTTGAAACGGAGAAGAAATAACCTTTTATTAAAAATGTTACAAAAAACCACATGCTTTCAAAGGGTGTCCTAATTTTTTCACATGACTGTAGGTATATCACACCCCTGCCTCAATCGTTTTTTTTTGTTATTTTTTTTTGGGGGGGGGGGCAACTAGTATATCACACCAGTTGAAATTAGTTGTTCAAATAGCTTTTGTCCCTCTATAGAGCAGCGGTATATATTTGCAGAACCACACACAGCTGCTGCATAATGAAAATGCACTATATGGGAATTATATTGTAGGTATATAACACCACCACCTCAATCTGTTTTTTTGGGGGGCAACTGGTATATCACACCAGTTGAAATTGTTCCAATAGCGTTTGTCCCTCTGTATAGCTGGGGTATCTCAGCAGAACCACACACAACTGCTGCACAATACAAATGCACTATATGGAAAGTATATTGTAGGTATATCACGCCCCTGCCTCAATCAGTTTTTTTTTGGGGGCAACTGGTAAATCACACCAGTTGCAATTAGTTATTCCAATAGCATCTGTCCCTCTGTGTAGCTGCAGTATCGCAGCAGAACCTCACTCAACTGCTGGACAATACAAATGCACTATAATATACTTTCTATGTTAGACAGTATATTATAAGTATACCACACCCCTCAGTATGTCACACCCTTCGATAGCACACCTATACCAGTCCTTAAAAGGACTTTTGTGGCCCTATTAGCTAGCGTTTGGTGTCTCTATACTCTCTAACAGTCTGTCCCTGCTCCACACAGCAACCTCTCCCTACACTGGCAAAAGACTGAATGTAAAATGGCGGCCAGATCAGGTTTATTTATAGGGTAGGGGCTGTGTCCATGTGCTGAAACATCTCAATTTGCTGTCCTGTCCCACCTGGTGGATGTGCCATGGGTCCAAGTTCGGCGCTATGCAAAAAAATATGGCGTGTGCAAATATAGCCATATGTTTGCATGTTTGGCGAATCACGAACGAGCAAAGTTCACCGCGAAATGACCGCCGGGCGAACCGCAAGACCATCTCTACTGTCCACAATAAAATGCCACACTAAAATGTGCAGGTTGATCACACAGCACAATGCCACAGATGTCACAACATTTGAGTGAGCTGACTGCAGGAATGTCTACTAGAGCTGTTGCCCGTGCAATTGTGAGATTGTGGAACAGCTCTGCCTGTATAATGTTTATGCCTAAATTGGGCTTAATAAAAACGATACCTTTATTAATAAATTGGGTTTATAGAGAAAAAAACGGTTTGCTCAAGTGATATCCTGAGTATGATGGATATATTAAACAAAATCTCCTACTATAGATAGGATGTGATTTCAAAAAATGGGGTCAATAGTGTACTGACTAGGAACTATAGGGGTAATAGGTAGAAACTGGTGGGAAAGAGATAACCTTTCCCTAGATAACCCTCAAGATCTACGAACCTGTGCACAGGGATGTCCCCTAATGGGGGAGACACCCTGCCCCCGTACCTAAGTCTCACTATTGCCCTAAGAAAACCCTACTCATGAACCTGGATTGGTAATAAATAAATCCAGGGAAAAACAAACAGAAAAAACATACAGATGGAGAATATGTATAAACAAAAAAAGTAAACCCACTGCGTTTCGACTGCATGTAGCAGCTCATCAGGAGGTGATGTTAATTGCATAGACGTAGGGAATAAAAGGAAAAATATATATATAAATAATGATGAAACTTATCTCCTATATAAATGACCTGCTGGGTTGGATTTCATGATAAACAATGATGAAGGAAAAAACCTCTGTCAAACAGATACTTCAGACCTGAGGATAAAGACAAGACAAGGCAGGTGTAAGTTACTTACTACAAGATGAGTCAGTCTGTCTCAAAGTGTCAGGAGCACTCACCGATCAGAGGGGGCCCTTTTGGCATATGCTGCAGGTATATAGGAGGCTGCGATACATCACTTCCGGTATTTGGACCGCATATTGGAACGCATGATCCAGGAAGTGCAGCCAGAAGCGCTGAGAGGTAGTCTGGACAACATTAGCTAAACATAGGTATACATAAAGGCGTTAAAAATGTTTGCGGAAAACCAAGTCTTGGCCCCCACTAAATACCTAGGGGATAACAAGCATCCCCTATAGAAGTTATTGTTATATGTAGACATTCTTAGAGCCCTTAGTCCATAGAAGTAGGAGGAGTCAGATTGAGGATATAGCAATGATATTTATTCCACATCATATATAATCCCATATAAAAAGGATATATATGTGTGGGAAAAGGATGCCATGACACTAATATATATATGTCAATGTTCTAATATTGGTGCTTCCCGCACCCGCATGGTCAAGATAAAAGGGACTAATTTAAGAGATATCAAGAATGAACGGAGGTATGGGCCATCTTTTAGACACAAAATAAATGGCCTGATTAATCTCTCAGATAAAGCATATATAAGTCAGTCGTTCATTTAGACCACCCGGTGACTGGGACCGGAAACGATAGATCCACTCGGACTCCTTTTGGAGTATTTTTCGGTCCCAGTCACCCCCCCCCCCCCCCCAGGGGAAGACTTTGAGTATGAAACTGGGGTCCCCACCATGGTGGTCATTCACGTGATTGGCCACAGAAGTGTCCTTCTTTTTGACTATATCGTCCACATGTTCGCATACTCTACGCCTAAGTTCCCTATAGGTCTTACCGATATAATCTTTCGGACAGGAGCATTGACAGATATATATGACCCCCCGTGTTTTACAGTTGGCGAATGTACCGATGGTGTGAACAAAATTGGTCATTGAACATGTGATTGTTTTTGAAGTACCAATGAATTTACAGGTCCTTCTCAAAAAATTAGCATATTGTGATAAAGTTCATTGTTTTCTGTAATGTACTGATAAACATTAGACTTTCATATATTTTAGATTCATTACACACCAACTGAAGTAGTTCAAGCCTTTTATTGTTTTAATATTGATGATTTTGGCATACAGCTCATGAAAACCCAAATTTCCTATCTCAAAAAATTAGCATATTTCATCCGACCAATAAAAGAAAAGTGTTTTTAATACAAAAAAAGTCAACCTTTAAATAATTATGTTCAGTTATGCACTCAATACTTGGTCGGGAATCCTTTTGCAGAAATGACTGCTTCGATAGCGGCGTGGCATGGAGGCAATCAGCCTGTGGCACTGCTGAGGTGTTATGGAGGCCCAGGATGCTTCGATAGCGGCCTTAAGCTCATCCAGAGTGTTGGGTCTTGCGTCTCTCAACTTTCTCTTCCCAATATCCCACAGATTCTCTATGGGGTTCAGGTCAGGAGAGTTGGCAGGCCAATTGAGCACAGTAATACCATGGTCAGTAAACCATTTACCAGTGGTTTTGGCACTGTGAGCAGGTGCCAGGTCGTGCTGAAAAATGAAATCTTCATCTCCATAAAGCTTTTCAGCAGATGGAAGCATGAAGTGCTCCAAAATCTCCTGATGGCTAGCTGCATTGACCCTGCCCTTGATAAAACACAGTGGACCAACACCAGCAGCTGACATGGCACCCCAGACCATCACTGACTGTGGGTACTTGACACTGGACTTCAGGCATTTTGGCATTTCCCTCTCCCCAGTCTTCCTCCAGACTCTGGCACCTTGATTTCCGAATGACATGCAACAGTCCAGTGCTGCTTCTCTGTAGCCCAGGTCAGGCGCTTCTGCCGCTGTTTCTGGTTCAAAAGTGGCTTGACCTAGGGAATGCGGGACCTGTAGCCCATTTCCTGCACACGCCTGTACACAGTGGCTCTGGATGTTTCTACTCCAGACTCAGTCCACTGCTTCCACAGGTCCCCCAAGGTCTGGAATCGGTCCTTCTCCACAATCTTCCTCAGGGTCCGGTCACCTCTTCTCGTTGTGCAGCGTTTTCTGCCACACTTTTTCCTTCCCACAGACTTCCCACTGAGGTGCCTTGATACAGCACTCTGGGAACAGCCTATTCGTTCAGAAATTTCTTTCTGTGTCTTACCCTCTTGCTTGAGGGTGTCAATGATGGCCTTCTGGACAGCAGTCAGGTCGGCAGTCTTACCCATGATTGCGGTTTTGAGTAATGAACCAGGCTGGGAGTTTTTAAAAGCCTCAGGAATCTTTTGCAGGTGTTTAGAGTTAATTAGTTGATTCAGATGATTAGGTTAATAGCTCGTTTAGAGAACCTTTTCATGATATGCTAATTTTTTGAGATAGGAATTTTGGGTTTTCATGAGCTGTATGCCAAAATCATCAATATTAAAACAATAAAAGGCTTGAACTACTTCAGTTGGTGTGTAATGAATCTAAAATATATGAAAGTCTAATGTTTATCAGTACATTACAGAAAATAATGAACTTTATCACAATATGCTAATTTTTTGAGAAGGACCTGTACAAGCCTTGCAGGTCCCGCATCTAAAAACCCCTTTTGGCTGTCTATCAAGCCACGTACCCTCCTTTTTGGCACCGGTATAATGACTATGCATGAGTCTATCTCTCAGACTCCTACCACTGCGGTACGTTATTTGTGGGAAGGGGGAAATGGCTTTGGACAGATCGTCGTTCATCATTAGGATAGGTTAGTGTGTTCTCAAAATGGCGGTGATCTCCCTATTGGCCACATCTTATGTAGAGACTAGACGAATCACACTTTTTTCACCCCTTTCTTTGTTTCTAGGTACCAGTAGGTCTCCCCTGTCACTGCTCTCTGCTTTCTTAAAGGCTTCCCTAAGAGTGGATCTGGGCTAGCCTCTCTGCAGTAGCCTGTTTTTGAGTTTTCTTGACTCATTATAGAAATCTTCCTTAACGGAACAGTTTCGGCGAATGCGGAGGTACTGGCCTTTTGGGATGCCCCTTTTAACGGCCAGAGGGTGATGACTATCCTAATGTAAGATGTTATTAGTGGGGGTCGGTTTACGATAGATATTTGTAGTGAGATTACCGGCTACCGATGTAACCTCCACATTGAGGAAGGTGATACTTTTTGACTGTATCTCACACGTAAACCTTAGGCCTACGTCGTTTATATTCAGAGCAGATACAAAATTTCCGAACCTTTATTTGCTGTCACTCCACACCAAGAAAATGTCATCAATATAACGGGTCCAAAAGATGATCTTACTGTTTCACCACATAGAGTGGTCAGGGAACACAAACTTGTCTTCCCACCAGCCCAGGAATAGATTTGCATAGGTAGGCGCACAGGGACTGCCCATAGCTGTCCCCCTGAGCTGGTGGTAGAAGGACCCGCCATATAGGAAAAAATTGTGTGTAAGAGTGAATTCGAGGAGACATATAAGTTGTTGTGGTTTTGATATTGTTTTGATATTGTGTACCTCTGGATCTCAAGAAGTAGGCCATTGCTGCTAGCCCTTTCTCGTGTGGGATCAATGTGTACAGTGACTCAACATTTGTCCGTCAATGGTCGCGAAGATAGATTGATGATCTGCAGGCTATCCGTTAGGGGCGATTGTCGCCTCCCCTCACCCGCTCTCTCAGCTGGTAGGGACCTTGGCTGTTGGCCAAAAAAGGAACCAAAGGTTGTTGAATAGAAGTATGAGAAAAGGAGGAGTAAGAGGAGGGCGAAGGAGGGGGCTGGGACGGTCCCCCGCCTGTTCGGCCAGAATATCCCCGTTGTCTCCCCCACTTCTGCCATCTCCGACCTGGTCTCCGATTATACCCACCTCTGTTATAATTGATGTTCTGATACACTCCAGGTGGTTCTGAGTCTGAGAGTTCGGCCTCTGAAGAAGAAACTTCAGATTCCGAATGATTGGGTACCTTATTTTCAGAGTTATAGGCCCTATTCTCCCGAAACTCAGCTAGATCTTTCGTAAATTGGTGCTTCCTTTCTTTTAAAAGATTCTGGAAACGCTCGACTGATGTCTGTAATGAAGACTCTCTCTTATCAAAATCGATGTCCGATTTGAACTTGAGGACGCCTTCAGTTAAATCTTTAAGACTGGATGAAGACCTTTTTTTCCTCCTTAAGAAGAAGAGTCATAAGTTTAAGGGAACTACTGGTCAATTCTTGTTCCCACTTGGTGATCAGCTGTGTAGAGTAAATACGAGTAGCTGGTCTAATTGAGATGCGAAGTCCCTTAGGGACATTTCAGTGTTCTATATAGCTCTCCAGAGACCTGACCTCCCACCACGACTTGATGTTGTCCTTGTAGCCGGAGTACAGGTCTCTGAAGGCTATCTTACATGATGTTGATGAAACTAGGCCCGGTATTTCTTTGTCAGAAAAAATGTATTTTTCTTCCCGTATTAGTTCCTCCGTGAATAGTCCCTGACAAGAAGCTTGCCATGCTACGCAGTGTAAATTGAATACAGACTAGAGAAAATTATTTTGGATAATTAATCCGTGAATGACCAACATGGTGGGGACCCCAGTGCCATCATTTTTTCCGTACTCAAAGTCGTCCCCTTCCCCTTGAGGGGGGTTACTGGGACTGAAAAATACTCCAAAAGGAGTCCGAGTGGATCTATCGTTTCCGGTCCCAGTCACCGGGTGGTCTAAATGAACGACTGACTTATACATGCTTTATCTGAGAGATTAATCCGATATGGCCCTTTATTTTGTGTCTAAAAGATGGCCCATACCTCCGTTCATTCTTGATATCTCTTAAATTAGTCCCTTTTATCTTGACCATGCGGGTGCGGGAAGCACCAATATTAGAACATTGACATATATATATTAGTGTCATGGCATCCTTTTCCCACACATATATATCCTTTTTATATGGGATTATATATGATGTGGAATAAATATCATTGCTATAGCCTCAATCTGACTAAAAGAAGAAATATTTACCACTGTGTCCTCTTTTTGTTTAATGCCTTCTAGCGTTGGGGTCTGTGGTTTTTGGTTTTGTCCTCCCCGTTTATGGTGGCGTTTGCCGCCCCTCCTGGTTCTGTTCCATCTAGACCCAGTCCTAAAAAAAGGCTTTAGTTGTGTTGCTTCAAGACCAGCCTCTCCTTGCTCCTGATTTTCATGATCTTGGAGCCTCGGTCGAAAGTTTCTTTTATCAGCAGAAAAATTCTGTCTCCTATCTCCTCCTCTAGTATTTTTGGGGTCTCGTTGCCACACATAGATGAACCCACGTGTATAGTCTTCAATATCCCGTAACCATTTGTGTTGTTTCTTTTCCTGCAGGTCGGATTTCAATTTATCAAAGTGTGGTGCACATGAAGCAATGTATGCAGCATAATCCTCAGTTGGCAGCAATTCTTCCAGTAATGCAGTATTTTTTGGGATGGTTTCTTGCACCACCATTATATCTTTTTGTAAGAACTCAACATTGAGCAATATCATATCAAAAGCAAACTTATTGCATATTTGGGTAAATTTCATACAGAAATCAACGTTGTTGGGGAATAAATCCGGTCTCACTCTGTATAGCTAGGATATCTCAGCAGAACCACACACAACTCCTGCAAATTACAAATGTACTATATGGAAATTATATTATAGGTATATCACACCCCTGCCTCAATCAGTTTTTTTTGGGGAGCAGCTGGTATATCACACTAGTTGAAATTATTTGTTCCAATAGCGTTTGTCCCTCTATAGCTGGGGTATCTCAGCAGAACCGCACACAACTCCTGCAAATTACAATTGCACTATACGGAAAGTATATTCTAGGTATATCACACCCCTGCCTCAATCGTTTTTTTTTGTTATTTTTTTTGGGGGGGGGGGCAACTAGTATATCACACCAGTTGAAATTAGTTGTTCAAATAGCGTTTGTCCCTCTATAGAGCAGCGGTATATATTTGCAGAACCACACACAGCTGCTGCATAATGAAAATGCACTATATGGGAATTATATTGTAGGTATATAACACCACCACCTCAATCAGTTTTTTTTGGGGGGCAACTGGTATATCACACCAGTTGAAATTGTTCCAATAGCGTTTGTCCCTCTGTATAGCTGGGGTATCTCAGCAGAACCACACACAACTGCTGCACAATACAAATGCACTATATGGAAAGTATATTGTAGGTATATCACGCCCCTGCCTCAATCAGTTTTTTTTGGGGGGCAACTGGTAAATCACACCAGTTGCAATTAGTTATTCCAATAGCATCTGTCCCTCTGTGTAGCTGCAGTATCGCAGCAGAACCTCACTCAACTGCTGGACAATACAAATGCACTATAATATACTTTCTATGTTAGACAGTATATTATAAGTATACCACACCCCTCAGTATGTCACACCCTTCGATAGCACACCTATACCAGTCCTTAAAAGGACTTTTGTGGCCCTATTAGCTAGCGTTTGGTGTCTCTATACTCTCTAACAGTCTGTCCCTGCTCCACACAGCAACCTCTCCCTACACTGGCAAAAGACTGAATGTAAAATGGCGGCCAGATCAGGTTTATTTATAGGGTAGGGGCTGTGTCCATGTGCTGAAACATCTCAATTTGCTGTCCTGTCCCACCTGGTGGATGTGCCATGGGTCCAAGTTCGGCGCTATGCAAAAAAATATGGCGTGTGCAAATATAGCCATATGTTTGCATGTTTGGCGAATCACGAACGAGCAAAGTTCACCGCGAAATGACCGCCGGGCGAACCGCAAGACCATCTCTACTGTCCACAATAAAATGCCACACTAAAATGTGCAGGTTGATCACACAGCACAATGCCACAGATGTCACAACATTTGAGTGAGCTGACTGCAGGAATGTCTACTAGAGCTGTTGCCCGTGCAATTGTGAGATTGTGGAACAGCTCTGCCTGTATAATGTTTATGCCTAAATTGTGCTTAATAAAAACGATACCTTTATTAATAAATTGGGTTTATAGAGAAAAAAACGGTTTGCTCAAGTGATATCCTGAGTATGATGGATATATTAAACAAAATCTCCTACTATAGATAGGATGTGATTTCAAAAAATGGGGTCAATAGTGTACTGACTAGGAACTATAGGGGTAATAGGTAGAAACTGGTGGGAAAGCGATAACCTTTCCCTAGATAACCCTCAAGATCTACGAACCTGTGCACAGGGATGTCCCCTAATGGGGGAGACACCCTGCCCCCGTACCTAAGTCTCACTATTGCCCTAAGAAAACCCTACTCATGAACCTGGATTGGTAATAAATAAATCCAGGGAAAAACAAACAGAAAAAACATACAGATGGAGAATATGTATAAACAAAAAAAGTAAACCCACTGCGTTTCGACTGCATGTAGCAGCTCATCAGGAGGTGATGTTAATTGCATAGACGTAGGGAATAAAAGGAAAAATATATATATAAATAATGATGAAACTTATCTCCTATATAAATGACCTGCTGGGTTGGATTTCATGATAAACAATGATGAAGGAAAAAACCTCTGTCAAACAGATACTTCAGACCTGAGGATAAAGACAAGACAAGGCAGGTGTAAGTTACTTACTACAAGATGAGTCAGTCTATCTCAAAGTGTCAGGAGCACTCACCGATCAGAGGGGGCCCTTTTGGCATATGCTGCAGGTATATAGGAGGCTGCGATACATCACTTCCGGTATTTGGACCGCATATTGGAACGCATGATCCAGGAAGTGCAGCCAGAAGCGCTGAGAGGTAGTCTGGACAACATTAGCTAAACATAGGTATACATAAAGGTGTTAAAAATGTTTGCGGAAAACCAAGTCTTGGCCCCCACTAAATACCTAGGGGATAACAAGCATCCCCTATAGAAGTTATTGTTATATGTAGACATTCTTAGAGCCCTTAGTCCATAGAAGTAGGAGGAGTCAGATTGAGGATATAGCAATGATATTTATTCCACATCATATATAATCCCATATAAAAAGGATATATATGTGTGGGAAAAGGATGCCATGACACTAATATATATATGTCAATGTTCTAATATTGGTGCTTCCCGCACCCGCATGGTCAAGATAAAAGGGACTAATTTAAGAGATATCAAGAATGAACGGAGGTATGGGCCATCTTTTAGACACAAAATAAATGGCCTGATTAATCTCTCAGATAAAGCATGTATAAGTCAGTCGTTCATTTAGACCACCCGGTGACTGGGACTGGAAACGATAGATCCACTCGGACTCCTTTTGGAGTATTTTTCGGTCCCAGTCACCCCCCCCCCCCCCCCCCGGGGAAGACTTTGAGTATGAAACTGGGGTCCCCACCATGGTGGTCATTCACGTGATTGGCCACAGAAGTGTCCTTCTTTTTGACTATATCGTCCACATGTTCGCATACTCTACGCCTAAGTTCCCTATAGGTCTTACCGATATAATCTTTCGGACAGGAGCATTGACAGATATATATGACCCCCCGTGTTTTACAGTTGGCGAATGTACCGATGGTGTGAACAAAATTGGTCATTGAACATGTGATTGTTTTTGAAGTACCAATGAATTTACAAGCCTTGCAGGTCCCGCATCTAAAAACCCCTTTTGGCTGTCTATCAAGCCACGTACCCTCCTTTTTGGCACCGGTATAATGACTATGCATGAGTCTATCTCTCAGACTCCTACCACTGCGGTACGTTATTTGTGGGAAGGGGGAAATGGCTTTGGACAGATCGTCGTTCATCATTAGGATAGGTTAGTGTTTTCTCAAAATGGCGGTGATCTCCCTATTGGCCACATATTATGTAGAGACTAGACGAATCACACTTTTTTCACCCCTTTCTTTGTTTCTAGGTACCAGTAGGTCTCCCCTGTCACTGCTATCTGCTTTCTTAAAGGCTTCCCTAAGAGTGGATCTGGGCTAGCCTCTCTGCAGTAGCCTGTTTTTGAGTTTTCTTGACTCGTTATAGAAATCTTCCTTAACGGAACAGTTTCGGCGAATGCGGAGGTACTGGCCTTTTGGGATGCCCCTTTTAACGGCCAGAGGGTGATGACTATCCTAATGTAAGATGTTATTAGTGGGGGTCGGTTTACGATAGATATTTGTAGTGAGATTACCGGCTACCGATGTAACCTCCACATTGAGGAAGGTGATACTTTTTGACTGTATCTCACACGTAAACCTTAGGCCTACGTCGTTTATATTCAGAGCAGATACAAAATTTCCGAACCTTTATTTGCTGTCACTCCACACCAAGAAAATGTCATCAATATAACGGGTCCAAAAGATGATCTTACTGTTCCACCACATAGAGTGGTCAGGGAACACAAACTTGTCTTCCCACCAGCCCAGGAATAGATTTGCATAGGTAGGCGCACAGGGACTGCCCATAGCTGTCCCCCTGAGCTGGTGGTAGAAGGACCCGCCATATAGGAAAAAATTGTGTGTAAGAGTGAATTCGAGGAGACATATAAGTTGCTGTGGTTTTGATATTGTTTTGATATTGTGTACCTCTGGATCTCAAGAAGTAGGCCATTGCTGCTAGCCCTTTCTCGTGTGGGATCAATGTGTACAGTGACTCAACATTTGTCCGTCAATGGTCGCGAAGATAGATTGATGATCTGCAGGCTATCCGTTAGGGGCGATTGTCGCCTCCCCTCACCCGCTCTCTCAGCTGGTAGGGACCTTGGCTGTTGGCCAAAAAAGGAACCAAAGGTTGTTGAATAGAAGTATGAGAAAAGGAGGAGTAAGAGGAGGGAGAAGGAGGGGGCTGGGACGGTCCCCCGCCTGTTCGGCCAGAATATCCCCGTTGTCTCCCCCACTTCTGCCATCTCCGACCTGGTCTCCGATTATACCCACCTCTGTTATAATTGATGTTCTGATACACTCCAGGTGGTTCTGAGTCTGAGAGTTCGGCCTCTGAAGAAGAAACTTCAGATTCCGAATGATTGGGTACCTTATTTTCAGAGTTATAGGCCCTATTCTCCCGAAACTCAGCTAGATCTTTCGTAAATTGGTGCTTCCTTTCTTTTAAAAGATTCTGGAAACGCTCGACTGATGTCTGTAATGAAGACTCTCTCTTATCAAAATCGATGTCCGATTTGAACTTGAGGACGCCTTCAGTTAAATCTTTAAGACTGGATGAAGACCTTTTTTTCCTCCTTAAGAAGAAGAGTCATAAGTTTAAGGGAACTACTGGTCAATTCTTGTTCCCACTTGGTGATCAGCTGTGTAGAGTAAATACGAGTAGCTGGTCTAATTGAGATGCGAAGTCCCTTAGGGACATTTCAGTGTTCTATATAGCTCTCCAGAGACCTGACCTCCCACCACGACTTGATGTTGTCCTTGTAGCCGGAGTACAGGTCTCTGAAGGCTATCTTACATGATGTTGATGAAACTAGGCCCGGTATTTCTTTGTCAGAAAAAATGTATTTTTCTTCCCGTATTAGTTCCTCCGTGAATAGTCCCTGACAAGAAGCTTGCCATGCTACGCAGTGTAAATTGAATACAGACTAGAGAAAATTATTTTGGATAATTAATCCGTGAATGACCAACATGGTGGGGACCCCAGTGCCATCATTTTTTCCGTACTCAAAGTCGTCCCCTTCCCCTTGAGGGGGGTTACTGGGACTGAAAAATACTCCAAAAGGAGTCCGAGTGGATCTATCGTTTCCGGTCCCAGTCACCGGGTGGTCTAAATGAACGACTGACTTATACATGCTTTATCTGAGAGATTAATCCGATATGGCCCTTTATTTTGTGTCTAAAAGATGGCCCATACCTCCGTTCATTCTTGATATCTCTTAAATTAGTCCCTTTTATCTTGACCATGCGGGTGCGGGAAGCACCAATATTAGAACATTGACATATATATATTAGTGTCATGGCATCCTTTTCCCACACATATATATCCTTTTTATATGGGATTATATATGATGTGGAATAAATATCATTGCTATAGCCTCAATCTGACTCCTCCTACTTCTATGGACTAAGGGCTCTAAGAATGTCTACATATAACAATAACTTCTATAGGGGATGCTTGTTATCCCCTAGGTATTTAGTGGGGGCCAAGACTTGGTTTTCCGCCAAAAATTTTAACACCTTTATCTATACCTATGTTTAGCTAATGTTGTCCAGACTACCTCTCAGCACTTCTGGCTGCACTTCCTGGATGATACGTTCCAATATGCGGTCCAAATACCGGAAGTGACGTATCGCATCTTCCCGATGCGTTCCACATACCGGAAGCTCACTAGTTTGTCGTCGAGAAGTGTTATCACACACCGCCGCTTTAAATACTGGACACTGGTAGACCCATTTGAGCCCTCCAGCCTCCTATATACCTTCAGCATATGCCAAAAGGACCCCCTCTGATCGGTGAGTGCTCCTGACACTTTGAGATAGACTGACTCATCTTGTAGTAAGTAACTTACACCTGCCTTGTCTTGTCTTTATCCTCAGGTCTGAAGTATCTGTTTGACAGAGGTTTTTTCCTTCATCATTGTTTATCATGAAATCCAACCCAGCAGGTCATTTATATACTAGCTACGTTTCATCATTATTTATATATATTTTTTTCCTTTTATTCCTTACGTCTATGCAATTAATATCATCTCCTGATGAGCTGATACATGCAGCCGAAACGCGTTGGGATTACTTTTTTTGTTTATACATATTCTCCATATGTATGTTTTTTTCTGTTTGTTTTTCCTGGATTTATTTATTACCAATCCAGGTTCATGAGTAGGGTTTTCTTAGGGCAATAGTGAGACTTAGGTACGGGGGCAGGGTGTCTCCCCCATTAGGGGACATCCCTGTGCACAGGTTCGTAGATCTTGAGGGTTATCTAGGGAAAGACTCTTTCCCACCTGTTTCTACCTATTACCCCTATAGTTCCTAATCAGTACACTATTGACCCATTTTTTTAAATCACATCCTATCTATAGTAGGAGATTTTGTTTAATGTATTTATCATACTCAGGATATCACTTGAGCAAACCATTTTTTGCTCTATAACCCCAATTTATTAATAAAGATATCGTTTTTATTAAGCACGTTAAGCTCTATTTTTCTTTTCAAATTAATTTCGGAACGTGTAGTTTATCCAAAATAATTTTCTCTAGTCTGTATTCATTATGCCTAAATTGTATTGGAACTGTCATTTGGCATTCCAGGCACTAGAGGCCACTGTTTTGCAGCTACAGCCAGCACACTGTGGGATTTGCATATGCGAAGCAGAAGATGACTCATGCAGGCTGCTTCTGAGAAAACCAGGAAGTCTGAGCTGATCTGAGATGGTGGAAGGATTGTGCTGTGAGAGACTGAATCCAATTCCATCCTGGCTTGTGGATGTACGGCAGTGAATGGACACTCAGAGGAAGGAGAGTAGCTGTCGTCCCCTTACTGGATCCAGCTCTTTGTAAGAGAGATTGTCCCAGGAAGACTATTTTCAGTGTGTGGACAGAAGCCTTATTACCAAGCAAGGCCGTACGGTTGCTGAGAGGTTGGTGACCATCCCAGGTAAGCGGCATCCTTCGGCCCAGAACGGACGCAGGTCAGTACACCTGGTTACCGATTGTACTATACTGTGTGGCGCCTAAAGTAACAGAGACTAGCCTAGGCCTTGTATTAGCTAGATAGTTAGGGTCATATCTCTGTTAGGCCTTACTGTACTGGACTGCAGCGCAGTAATTGACTTACAGGCTCCGCTGCATCTGCCACCCGTTAGGTGTGTCCTCTGTAGCGGCACAGCATGACTTGTAGGCTCTGCATAAGCTGTCTTCAAAGGCATTTCAGAGAATTTGACAGTACATCCAACCGGCCTCACAACCGCAGACCACGTACAACCACACCAGCCCAGGACCTCCGCATCCAGCATATTCACCTCCGTAATGTTGTGAGACCAGCCTCCCGGACAGCTGCAGCAACAATCGTTTTGCATAACCAATGAATTTTTGCACAAACTGTCAGAAACCGTCTCAGGGAAGCTCATCTCCATGCTCGTCGTCCTCATTGGGGTCTGGACCTGACTGCAGTTCGTCGTCGTAACCGACTTGACTGGGCAAATGCTAACATTTGATAGTGTCTGGCACATTGGAGAGGCGTTCTGTTCACAGATGAGTCCCGATTTTCACTGTTCAGGGCAGATGGCAGACAGCGTGTATGGCGTCGTGTGGGTGAGCGGTTTGCTGACATCAACGTTGTGGATCGAGTGGCCCATGGTGGCGGTGGGGTTATGGTATGGGCAGGCGTATGTTATGGACAACGAACACAGGTACATAGAAACATAGAATGTGTCGGCAGATAAGAACCATTTGGCCCATCTAGTCTGCCCAATATACTAAATACTATGGATAGCCCCTTGCCCTATCTTATATGAAGGATGGCCTTATGCCTATCCCATGCATGCTTAAACTCCTCCACTGTATTTGCAGCTACCACTTCTGCAGGAAGGCTATTCCATGCATCCACTACTCTCTCAGTAAAGTAATACTTCCTGATATTACTGTTAAACCTTTGCCCCTCTAATTTAAAACGATGTCCTCTTGTTGCAGTTTTTCTTCTTTTAAATATTCTTTCCTCTTTTACCTTGTTGATTCCCTTTATGTATTTAAACGTTTCTATCATATCCCCTCTGTCTCGTCTTTCTTCCAAGCTATACATGTTAAGGTCCTTTAATCTTTCCTGGTAAGTTTTATCCTGCAATCCATGTACCAGTTTAGTAGCTCTTCTCTGAACTCTCTCCAAAGTATCAATATCCTTCTGGAGATATGGTCTCCAGTACTGAGCACAATACTCCAAATGAGGTCTCACTAGTGCTCTGTAGAGCGGCATGAGCACCTCCCTCTTTCTACTGGTAATTCCTCTTGCTATACACCCAAGCATTCTGCTAGCATTTCCTGCTGCTCTGTGACATTGTCTGCCTACCTTTAAGTCTTCTGAAATAATGATCCCTAAATCCCTTTCCTCAGATACTGAGGTTAGGACTGTATCACTGATTTTATATTCTGCTCTTGGGTTTTTACGTCCCAGGTGCATTATCTTGCACTTATCAACATTAAATTTTAGTTGCCAGATTTTTGACCATTCCTCTAGTTTTCCTAAGTCCTTTTCCATTTGGTGTATTCCTCCAGGAACATCAACCCTGTTACAAATCTTTGTGTCATCAGCAAAAAGACACACCTTACCATTGAGGCCTTCTGCAATTTCGCTGAAGGTACATTTTATTGATGGCATTTTGAATGCACAGAGATACTGTAATGAGATCCTGAGGCCCATTGTTGTGCCATTCATCCATGACCATCACTTCATGTTGCAGCATGATAATGCACAACCCCATATTGCAAGGATCTGTACACAATTCCTGGAAGCTAAAAACATTCCAGTTCTTGCATGGACAGCATACTCACCGGACATGTCATCCATTGAGCATGTTTGGGATGCGTGTTCCAGTTCCTGCCAATATTCTGTAACTGCGCACAGCTATTGAAGAGAAGTGCACCAACATTCCACAGGCGACGATCAACAACCTGATCAACTCTATGCGACCGAGATATGCTGCACTGCGTGAGGCAAATGGTGGCCACACCAGTTACTGACTGGTTTTCTGACCCCCCCCCCCCAGTAAGGCAAAACTGTGCACACCTGTGCAATATTCATGCTGTTTAATCGGCACCTTGATATACCACACCTGTGAGGTGGGATGGATTATCTAGGCAAACGAGAAGTGCTCATTAACACAGATTTAGACAGATTTGTGAATATTTGAGAGTAATGGGTCTTTTGTGTATGTAGAAAATGTTTCAGATCTTTGAGTTCAGTCCATGCAAAATGGGAGCAAAACCGAAAGTGTTGTGTTTATATTTTTGTTGCCTGACACTGGTTTCTACAGTTTAGTTTGCTGTTCGCAAAAATTCCTAGGTCCTTTTCCATGTCGGTGTTACCCAGTGTTTTACCATTTACAGGTCCTTCTAAAAAAATTAGCATATTGTGATAAAGTTCATTATTTTCTGTAATGTACTGATAAACATTAGACTTTCATATATTTTAGATTCATTACACACCAACTGAAGTAGTTCAAGCCTTTTATTGTTTTAATATTGATGATTTTGGCATACAGCTCATGAAAACCCAAATTTCCTATCTCAAAAAATTAGCATATTTCATCCAACCAATAAAAGAAAAGTGTTCTTAAAATACAAAAAAAGTCAACCTTCAAATAATTATGTTCAGTTCTGCAGTCAATACTTGGTCGGGAATCCTTATGCAGAAATGACTGCTTCAATGCGGCGTGGCATGGAGGCAATCAGCCTGTGGCACTGCTGAGGTGTTATGGAGGCCCAGGATGCTTCGATAGCGGCCTTAAGCTCATCCAGAGTGTTGGGTCTTGCGTCTCTCAACTTTCTCGTCCCAATAGCCCACAGATTCTCTATGGGGTTCAGGTCAGGAGAGTTGGCAGGCCAATTGAGCACAGTAATACCATGGTCAGTAAACCATTTACCAGTGGTTTTGGCACTGTGAGCAGGTGCCAGGTCGTGCTGAAAAATGAAATCTTCATCTCCATAAAGCTTTTCAGCAGATGGAAGCATGAAGTGCTCCAAAATCTCCTGATAGCTAGCTGCATTGACTCTGCCCTTGATAAAACACAGTGGACCAACACCAGCAGCTGACATGGCACCCCAGACCATCACTGACTGAGGGTACTTGACACTGTACTTCAGGCATTTTGGCATTTCCCTCTCCCCAGTCTTCCTCCAGACTCTGGCACCTTGATTTCCGAATGACATGCAACAGTCCAGTGCTGCTTCTCTGTAGCCCAGGTCAGGCGCTTCTGCCGCTGTTTCTGGTTCAAAAGTGGCTTGACCTGGGGAATGCGGCACCTGTAGCCCATTTCCTGCACACGCCTGTACACGGTGGCTCTGGATGTTTCTACTCCAGACTCAGTCCACTGCTTCCGCAGGTCCCCCGAGGTCTGGAATCGGTCCTTCTCCACAATCTTCCTCAGGGTCCGGTCACCTCTTCTCGTTGTGCAGCGTTTTCTGCCACACTTTTTCCTTCCCACAGACTTCCCACTGAGGTGCCTTGATACAGCACTCTGGGAACAGCCTATTCGTTCAGAAATTTCTTTCTGTGTCTTACCCTCTTGCTTGAGGGTGTCAATGATGGCCTTCTGGACAGCAGTCAGGTCGGCAGTCTTACCCATGATTGCGGTTTTGAGTAATGAACCAGGCTGGGAGTTTTTAAAAGCCTCAGGAATCTTTTGCAGGTGTTTAGAGTAAATTAGTTGATTCAGATGATTAGGTTAATAGCTCGTTTAGAGAACCTTTTCATGATATGCTAATTTTTTGAGATAGGAATTTTGGGTTTTCATGAGCTGTATGCCAAAATCATCACTATTAAAACAATAAAAGGCTTGAACTACTTCAGTTGGTGTGTAATGAATCTAAAATATATGAAAGTCTAATGTTTATCAGTACATTACAGAAAATAATGAACTTTATCACAATATGCTAATTTTTTTTTAGAAGGACCTGTAGTATATACGAGTGACTTGTATCATTCCTACCCATGTGCATAACCTTACATTTGTCAATGTTAAACCTCATTTTCCACTTCTCAAGCCTCCAATTTATCCAGATCCATCTGTAGCAGTATACAGCCCTCTTCCTTGTTATTTAGTTTACAGTAGTTCCATCTGCAAAAATTGATATTTTACTGTGCAAGCCTTCTACAAGATCATTAATAAAAATACTAAAGAGAATAGGGCCCAATACTGACCCCTGAGGTACTCAGCTAGTGACAGTGACCGAATCTGAGTGTGTACCATTAATAACCTCCCTTTGTTTTCTATCTCTCAGCCAATTACTTACCCACATACAGACATATTCTCCCAGTCCAAGCATTCTAATTTTATATACTAACCTTTTATGCGGTACAGTGTCAAATGCTTTGGAGAAGTCCAGATATACGACATCCATTGATTCGCCACGGTCAAGTCTAGAACTTAACTCCTCATAGAAACTGATTAAATTAGTTTGACATGACCAATGCCTCATGAAGCGATGCTGATATGGCGTTATATGTTACTCCAACATAGCAACTCTTAGAAAACCTTCAAACAGTTTACCTACGACAGATGTTAAACTTACCGGCCTATAGTTTCCGGGCTCTGTGGACCTTTTTTTGAATATTGGCACTACATTTGCTAAGCACGAGTCCTGTGGAACACTCCCTGTCAATATACAGTCCTTAAATATCAGAAATAAGGGTCTGGCTATGTCATTACTTCATTCTTTTCGGATATGGGGGTGTAGACCATCACAGTGATTTGACTATTTTAAACTTTTTAAGATGCTGCTGCACTTCTTCCTGGGTCAGACAGGCCACTTTTAATTGGGAAATTATATTCTTAGGCTATTTTCACACTTGCAGCAGATCTGGATGTGACTGAAAGCATTTGTGAGACGCATCCGGATGCGGATCCATCACACAAATGCATTGCAAGAACGGATCCGTCTCTCCGCTTGTAATGTGGACAGACGGATCCGTCTTGTATTTTTTTTCACATTTTTACCGAAGGACGGACTCGGCATTCTGGTATTTTGAATACATTCCTATGGGGAAAAATGCCGGATCCGGCATTCCGGCAAGTCTTCCGTTTTTTTCGCTGGAGATAAAACCATAGGATGCTGCGGTTTTATCTTTTGCCTGATCAGTCAAAATAACTGAACTGAAGACATCCTGAAGCATCCTGAACGGATTACTCTCTATTCAGAATGCATTGGGATATGCCTGATCAGTTATTTTCTGGTATGGAGCCCGTGGGACGGAACTCTATGCCGAAAAGAAAAACGCTAGTGTGAAAGTACCCTTAGCTGGTCAAATTTTTATTTTGGAAATGTTGGTATGTTTGTGCCTCCCTATAGAAGGACAATTGAAAGTATTTTATTTTATGGTCACTACTTCCCAGGAGGTGTCCCCCAACCTGCAGATCTGTTGTTCTGTCAGGTCTATTGGTTAGTACCAAGTCCAGTATGGCCATTTCTCTAGTCGGGTCCTGAACCAGTTGGGAAACTTAGTTGTCTTTGGTTATTGCCAAGAACCTGTTTCCTTTGTCAGATCTACAGCTTTCAGTTTCCCAGTCTATATCTGAGTAGCTGAAGTCCCCCATAAACAATTTCTTATCAATATTTTATTGTTGTTTTAGCCACCATGTATTTCTACTCACAGTGACTCCACATGTTCATTTCCCTCACTTATATCTTCCCGGAATGTGGGCTTTAGACAGGACTTTACATAAAGGCAAACCCCTTCCCCTCTCCGGTTTTGACTATCCTTTTCTGAAAAAAGACTGTAACCTAATACATTAACAGCCCAGTCATAGCTATCATCCAGCCATGTCTCAGTTATCCCCTCTATGTCATAGTTCTCCTCAGACATCACTACTTCCAGTTCACCAGTTTTATTAGTCAGGCTTCTTACATACAGGCCTGATCAAAAGTTTAAAACCACTTGAAAAATGGCAAAAAATCATATTTAGCATGGCTGGATCTTAACAAGGTTCCAAGTAGAGCTTCAACATGCAACAAGATGAAATGAGAGTGAGACAAAACATTTTTTGAGCATTCAATTTAATGAAAACAACGAATAAACCGAAACAGGCTGTTTTTCAGCTGATCAAAAGTTTAGGATCACATGCCTTTAAAAGGCCAAATCTGTGCAAAGATATGGATTAATTGTCATTTTCTGTCAGGTAGTCTCACGTTGTGATGGCAAAGGCAAAAAAACTCTCCCTTTTTTTAACGTGGTCGGGTTGTTGAACTGCATAAGCAGGGTCTCTCACAGCGCGCCATCGCTGCTGAGGTGGGACGCAGTAAGACAGTCATTTGGAATTTCTTAAATGATCCTGAGGGTTATGGAACAAAAAAGTCAAGTGGAAGACCCAAAAAAATGTCATCAGCACTGAGCCGGAGGATCCATTTGGCTGTCCGTCAAGACACTGGACAATCCTCGACCCAAATTAAGGCCCTTACTGGTGCTGACTTCAGCCCCATAACCATCAGACGGCATCTGAGACTGAAGGGCTTCAAAAACAAAAAACTTCTTCAAAGACCTTGTCTCCTTGAACGCCACAGAACTGCTCATTTGTACTTTGCAAGAGAGCACCAAACATGGGATATTCAAAGGTGGAAGAAAGTTGTATTCTCTGATGAGAAATAATGTAACCTTGATGGTCCTGATGGTTTCCAGCGTTACTGGCATGACAAGCAGATCCCACCTGAGATGTTTTCTACGCGCCACAGTGGTCTGGGGTGCTTTTTCCTTCAGTGGAACAATGGAGCTTCAGGAAGTGCAGGGGCGTCAAACGGCCGCTAGCTATGTCCAGATGTTGCAGAGAGCATTCCTCATGACTGAGGGCCCTCGTCTGTGTGGTAATGACTGGGTTTTTCAACAGGACAACGCTACAGTACACAATGCCTGCAGGACAAGGGACCTTCTTCCAGGAGAATAAAATCACGCTTTTGGCCCATCCTGCGTGTTCCCCTGATCTAAATCCAATTGAGAACCTTTGGGGATGGATGGCAAGGGAAGTTTACAAAAATGGACAACAGTTCCAGACAGTAGATGGCTTTCGTGCGGCCGTCTTCACCACTTGGAGAAATGTTCCCACTCACCTCATGGAAACGCTTGCATCAAGCATGCCGAAACGAATTTTGGACGTGATAAACAATAACGTCGGAGCTACTCATTACTGAGTTCATGTTTGGAAGTTGGATTTCTGTTTTGGAGGGGGTTTGGTTTTTTTGGGAGGTGTGGTTCTAAACTTTTGATCAGCTGCAAAACAGTCTGTTTCAGTTTATTCGTTGTTTTCATTAAATTGAATGCTCAAAAAATGTTTTGTCTCACTTCCATTTCTTCTTGTTGCTTGTTGAAGCTGTACTTGGAACCTTGTTAAGATCCAGCCATGCTAAATATGATTTTTGCAATTTTTCAAGTGGTCTTTAACTTTTGATTAGGACTGTATATGCAATTATGTAATACAACAGGTATCTGTAAACTTTTTACACTAAAACTTTCCTTATGAACTGTTCTAGTCACTCCTTCTACTCCTCCCCCAGTTTCAGTTCCTCACTCAAGGCTTCTATCTGCACTATCTTCCCTTCCTGTAATGTAATTACCCCCCCGCCCCATTCCCCATAGTTTATAAATGAAAAATTACATATTTTACAAGAAAATGTTGCTTTAGGTCCAATTTATTTATATTTTCACAAGGGTTAACATGAGAAAAAGTTATTTTCTCCTGAATACGGCAAACCCCCACACGTAGTAATAAACTGGCACTCGGCAGAGTTCAGAAGGGAAGGTGCATCATGTAGCGCAGATTTCAATGGAATAATTTTCAGGCGCCATGCTGCATTTGTAGAGACTCGGGTTCCTTACAGTGGAAACCCACAAAAGTGACCCCATTTCAGAAACTACACCCCCAAGGAATTTTTTAAGGAGTGTAGTGAGCACCTTGGCCTAACAGGCTGTCATGGAAGTTCCAGTGACAGGTGCAAGGAGATCAGTGTGACTGGCAACACATGGTTTGATCTGACCAGTTTCTTGTGGATCAATTCGTGTCTGTCTTGTTTCTGGTAATGGCCACACCCTTCAGGTGTTGCTTATGTGGTAATTTTACCTTCCCTATTTATTGTGGCTTCTCCTACCATGCTGCGCGGTTTACAGCTTCAGTCTGGCTGTTGAGTGCTGGTGTTTGGATCTCGGCGGAGTTCCTGTGCTTCCATAGCCATTTGAAGTTAAGTGTCTTCTTCCCCTATTGTTTATTGTGTTGGTTTACTTGTGTTGCTCTTTTCCCTGTCATTTGTGTTTGGGCCTGAGGGAGACTCCTGTTTGGGCCCGAGGGAGACTCCTGTTCATCCTACTGTTTGGAGGAACAGGTTGTCTTTGTCCTTTCATTAGTACCAGGGTCCTACAGGGTGAGTTAGGACTTTAGGTTCCTGTGTATCAACTCACCTAGCTTCGGGGTCAGTTCATACTTGCAGTCAGTCAGGACTTTGATTAGGGTTTCTCTAGGAGGTGTAAAATATAAGAGTGAAACTGGATAGCACATCCTCAATACTATGCTTTTGTACGATAAATTGCGCTGAGAAGTGATGTTAATTATGCTGAGAAGCAGTTATTAAATAAAAGCATAGTATTGAGGATGTGCAATCCAGTTTCACTCTTATATTTTACACGTTTATCTAGGAGGTGACCTGCTCCTTTCCCTAGTTTCCAGGCCTTTTCCCCTCACCCCTTTCCCTCCTACATTCGGTGTAGGTTTCCCTCCCACACCGAAGCGTGCCTTAAAAACCGCCAAACCATAGTTTTTTTTTGCTTGTGTCAGTGCAGCCATTGATCCTATCGCTGCACTGGCCGAACAGCTGCAGGGGCTGTCTTTGGAGGTAGCTAACCTCCACAGGTCCTGAGACCACAGGCGGATGGTCCTAATGGTTACTGAACTGTCCTGAATCAAAAGTGGCCCTCCAAGACAGATTATCTGGGGGAAAGCGATAATTTCATTTTGTTAAGAGAGGCGTGCAAATTGTATTTTATGTTAGGTCCACACTGATCTGGGGATGAGAGTCAGAGAGTTGCTTAAAGGGGATGCTCAATCTTGGGCTTTTTCTCTGCCGACCGGATCTCAGTCCCTCCGGTTGGTGGATGAATTTTTCAGAGCTCTAGGGCTCATTTATGATGACCCGGACCGGACCTCCCTGGCTGAGACCAAGTTACGTGGCATTTGTCAGGGAGAATGTTCTGCTGAGATCTATTGCTCTGAGTTTAGGATGTGCCAAGAATTAGTTCTGTCAAGGATTATCAGAGAGGCTGAAGGATGCTTTGGCTTTTCATGAGAATCCTGAGTGTTTGGAAGCCGCTATGTCTCTTGCTGTATGCATTGATAGACGCCTGAGAGAGAGATCTCCCCACTCTCAGGACGTAGTATCACATAACATATCGCCTTCCTCTGACAATTTGGGTGAAGATACTCCTGAGTTGAGGTTGGTGGACGAACCCATGCAATTAGGGGGAGCTACTCCTGTATCTGCTTTCAGGAGTATTAGTCATAGGAAAGGTGTGTGTTTGTTTTTTCTGCGGACAAAAGGGATATTTTAACAATGTATGTCCATGCATTCAGCGCGAAAAAGAAAAGGGGACATCTAATTCCCATCTGACTCTTGGTGGTGTAAGAGGGGAGTCATAGAATGTGCATTTGTCTTTGACTGGTCGTACCCGATTTCTCCTGATTGCCGAGGTGGCGCTAGAGTCCAAGACTGTAGGGATTTAGGAGTTTATCGACAGTGGGGCAGGGCTGAATTTTATTGATGGTCACTTCGTCCGCATGCACGGGTTGTCACCAAATGCATTAGAGAAAAACATTTCAGTTTTTGCCATTGAATCTGCACCTCTAACTCAGAAGTGTTTGTCTCAGATGGTGCATGACATCCGATTAAGAGTGGGTGACTTTCATCAGGAGTTCATCTTGTGTTTTGTGATGGAAGGTCTCCCTTCTCCATTGGTTCTGGGTTTACTATGGTTAAGTAAGAATAATCCAACCATCGATTGGCAAGCTAGACAGATTCTGGATTGGAGTGATTCTTGTGTTGTTAATTTTCTGAATATGTCTTTTTCTGGCTTGACCACTAAAACATTACCCTCTTTTATATCAGATTTTTCTGATGTATTTTCTGAAAGTGGATGCCAGGATTTACCTCTGCATCGGGAATATGATTGTCCTATCAACCGTATTCCCGGAGCTAAGTTGCCCAAATCTAGGTTGTAAATGGACCTATGGAGGAATAGAAAATTTGGGGGGCACTCCAATATCTAGGCGTATAGATAAATGTCTCTAATTGTGTGGCTAAAAAAATCTATTTATTTGAATATAGATATAAATATAATATACTTTCCACATTAAATTACAATAAAAATATATAAGTTGATCCACTTAAAAAATTAAAAGTTAAAAATTAAAATAATATAAATATAAAAAGAAGAAGAATGTCCAATTCTGTTGCAGATGTTATATTCTCAGATATACAATATTTTGGGATCGTTGATATATCGCTCAGAATGAGCTGTCCTGATGGTAGAGTTACTGCAATGGTATATATAGCAGTATATAAAATCTCCTGATGTGACAGTATAGAGAGTGTCCTGTTAGTCAAATAATGATGATAATTCAGTAATGCAGTATGATACACACTGTTTAATCAGGTCGCTCACGAGTTCTCTGTATAAAGCAGCAAATAGAGATTCGACTGAGATGCCGTGGTGCCTGTATGCATAGTTCATGTATCTCTGTGCAAATCCCTGCAACTGTATCACAGAGGTATGTAACAGGTTGCTCACGAGTTCTCTGTATAAAACTGCAAATAGAGGTTTTACTGAGATGCCGTGATGTCTGTATAGTTCATTTATCTCTGTATTTTGCGGAACGGAATTGTGGACCCATTCATTTCTATGGGGCCACAAGATGTGATGCCCAGATCCGGAAATGCGTATCCGCACTTCTGGGTCCACAATTCGATTCCAGAAAAAAATAGCGGACAAGATTAGGCATTTTCTATTATGGTGCCGGCGATGTGCAGTCTCCAAAATGCGGAACGCACATTGCCCTTTTCCGTGTTTTGCGGATCCGTGGATCCGCAAAACACATGTGGACGTGTGAATGGAGCCTTAACGAGGGCATATAATCTGGTCAGGATCAAGGAAGGGGATGAATGGAAGACGGCTTTTAATAGCCCAGAGGGTCACTTTGAGAACCTGGTCATGCCGTTTGAGTTGACCAATGCTCGTGCGGTTTTCCATTATTTTGTGAATGACATTTTTCATCACCTGGTGGGAAGGTTTGTTGTCGTGTATTTGGATTACATACTAATTTATTCTCCAGACGTGGAGACTCATCAGGATCATGTTAGACAGGTGTTACAGATTTGCAAAATTGGAGAAGTGTGTTTTTGCTGTACAGGAGGTGCAGTTCTTGGGCTACCTGTTCTCTTCGGATTTTCGAATGGCTCTCATGTGGTTTTTGAGATTCACCAACTATTACCGAAAATGTATTAAGAACTATTCGACAGTGGTGAGACCATTAACTGACATGACTAAGAAAGGGTGTCTGTGTGGTCCGTTTCGGCATTGCGAGCCTTTTCTGTGGTTAAGGAGTGTTTCGCTTCTGCCCCTATATTGGTGCAGCTGGATGTGTCACAGCCTTTCATTGTGGAGGTTGACGCATCCAAGGTGGGGGTAGGAGCAGTCTTATCGCAGGGCCCGTCACCTGGTAAATTGTGCCCATGTGCATTTTTCTCAAAAAAAAACCTCTCTGCCGCAGAGAGAAATTACGATGTGGGTAACAGAGAGTGGCTGGCCATTAAGTTGGCTTTTGAGGAATGGCGTCATTGGTTGGAAAGGGTGATTCATCTGATCACGGTGTTCACAGATCACAAAAATTTGGCTTACCTGGAATCGGCTAAACGACTGAACCCAAGGCAGACCAGATGGTCTTTGTTTTTCACCAGATTCCATTTCATTGTCATTTATCATCCTGGGGTTAAGAACGTCAAGGCAGATGCCTTGTCACATAGTTTTCCTGGACGTTGTGATTTTGAAAATCCAAGTCTGATTTTGTCGGAGGGGGTGGTGATATTCGCTCTATACCCTGACCTAGAGATGAAGGTGTTAGAGGTTCAGGGAGATGCATCGGATTCTTGTCCCTCTGTGAAATAGATTTTCCATCTGAATTGCGTCACAAGGTTTTTGAGGAACATCACTGTACGGTTCTTATGGGACACCCTGGGGGCAGACCCACTGCTGACCTCATTTCTCGTAGATTTTGGTGGCCGGGTTGCGTAAGTGTGTTGAGGACTATGTGTCAGCCTGTAGCACTTGTACACGAGCTAAGGTGACACCGTGCGGTGTCAAAGGGTAAAAGGGGATCAGCCTGGCCAAAAGGAGTAATAAGGGAGCAGGTCACCTCCTACAGCATCCCTAATCCTCTCCCTGACTCCTCACCGTATGAGCGGACCCCGATGGTAGGAGGTCTCATACTCTGGATTCCTAGAGACCCTGAGTTGCCCTGGTAATCCCTCACCAAGGAGTCGGGAAGAGAGGACCTGTTCATCCCAGTCATGGAGGAACAGGAGTCTCTATCTGAGGCCAGGCTGCAAGGATAGGGGAACACATACAGCATATGGAGTTGGCAGGTAAGCAAAACCAATAACGCACTTACCTGCCACAGACACACTGACTGGAACCCGTGCACAAGTGCTGCTGTCCACACCAACATAAACGGACACAGCACAAACCACAACCACACAGGAACCCATGACACCCATAGCTGCAATAAATGTGAGACAGGGGAATGTCTAGCAAACATGCTGGACACCAAACATCACCAGCCATTTAACACAACACAAGACATACAACACCCTGAACATAACCCACACAAACCAAAAGATAGGAAGGGAAAGAGACACCAAAAACATCAATGACCACAAGAGTGGCCATCACTGGACAGATGGTAAAAGCCAGGAACAGTGAACCACCAACATACACCAAGGTTGGAGGAACACTGAGCTTTAGGCATCCAGCAGAGGCTAAGTAGCCCAAGCAGCCACACCCACAAACCCAGTGTTCACCGAACACTAGGAAGGGCGTTAACCCTTCCAACACCAGACAGATGAAGGAAGCCATTTAAAGGGGAGGTGCACACACAAGCAAACCAAACCACACGTTACCACCGGCAACAGCATGCGTGGCAACCATATCACGGCCAGCACCCAGAAGGCCGAGACACTGCCACTGCATGCTCACATAGCAACACGTTGCGGCAGGCAACCGCAAGTGTGGCAACAGTGTCACAGCGCAAACCAAAGGCCATGACAGTCGCACCAGGGCAGCTCTTACCAGGGACACCAGGCTCCCTGAGTCCAGCAGTGCCACCGCCAGAGTATCTCCCACTTGTGCCTGACACAGGTGACTATTGTCTCGGATATACCTGTTGCACACAGCCTCCTGGTATACATTGAGGGCCGGTACCCATAGTTAGTGTCCATGGGTCCCCCCCCATGGGGAAAATCGGCCCTGATGTGACCAGGCTCTTGTGCTGGGTCTGTAGGGAGTACATCCTGAGCGGGCGGAGATTTCCGGGGTTTAACTGGCCCCCACCCAGCAGAAACCCCCTGTAGATTTCTGGTGGCCTCATAGCGCTCCACCATGTCGACCATCTCTAAGGCATTATCAGTATGTAAAACAAGAAAAGAGGGAGGCAGCGCCACATGTGCGGTGTTACTTTGTAGAGAGTGGTTTTATGAAGGTTAGGGTACGCTTACCATATGTGGTTGTGAGGAGTCCCAACCACTGTAGAGAGCCTTGATGGTAATTATAGTTCGCCGACCAGCACACCTTCAAAGATGGCTCCTCTGCCAGTTCTCTGAAGCCAAAGCTACTGACATACAAACCTGCTGTAGCCAGCAGCTCCCTGTCAGCCAATCACATTGAAGTAATAAGAGGCACACCTCCCCACTCTGAAACCTAGCACAGACATGCAAATGTGACCCCATAGACATCCTTAGATACCTTACATATAGGTATCCGTACACACATCACTGCTGGAGAGACACAGGGCAACCTAAAAAATAATGGGTGCCCGCTATAAAATAAATTATATAGATAGATAGATATAAAAAATGAGGCAGCACAGTGGGTTCAAACAGTAGAAGGGTGCACCTTATTGATAATGTTTTTCCATCACCCTAATATCACCACTGAAGAGGTTAATGCATTATCAGTGTTGAAGCACGACCGCAGCCTCACCATAAAACCTGCTGATAAGGGTGGGGCTGTGGTCGTGCTTGACACTAAGAAATATGTTGCTGAAATCCTTAGACAGTTGAGTGATGAGAATATTTACACCCCCATTGATATGGATCCAAAATTTCATATTGCAGACACTATTAAAAATATATTATCTAGTGCAGTTGTGTCAGGTACCATTGATACTAATCTAAGGGATTTAACTCACGGTAGCGCATCCAGTTACTCCTGTACTGTATGTGCTACCAAAGATTCATAAATCCTTGGTGGACCCCCCCGGTCGCCCGATTGTTGCGGGATCCGATTCCATTTTCAGCACTATTGCTGTATTTCTGGATAGGGTCCTGCGTGGTTTTGCGACCGGGTCAGCCTCATATATATTGGATACTACAGATTTTTTTACAAAAATTAGAAAGATTGGACATATCAGATAAAGGGAATATCATTTTGGCTTCATTTGATGTTGTTTCACGCTATACTTCTATAGATCATGATAAGGGACTCCTGGCGGTCTCTAAAATGTTGGCATCCTCTTCGCTCTCTACAGAGGCCTCACAATTTATTTTGACATTGTTGGAAATAGTTCTGAGACAGAACTATTTTATATTTCAAGACAGGTATTATATTCAACGACAAGGCGTGGCCATGGGGTCTAATGTGGCGCCCACTTACGCCAATATTTTTATGCGTGTCTTTGAGGAGGACGTCGTCTATGTTTCCCACCACTTCAGCCATGTGCTGGCCTGGTAGTGTTACATTGACGATGTCTTCCTTATATGGACCGGGACTGAGACGCAACTGTTTGAATTTCAAAGCCAATTGAATGAACTGGATAGGATGCTTCAATTTACACTTGTTCACTCTTATGAACAAATTCAGTTCCTCGACACCAATGTTATTCTTAGGGAGGGTCAATTGTATACGCAGCTGTACACTAAGACAACAGATAGGAACACATTGTTAGTGTATAACAGCTGTCATCCTAGAAGAATGATTAAGTCCTTACCATATTCACAGTTTTTGAGGGTATGCCGGGTGATATCAGACCCCAGATTCTCTGGGGGATTCTATGAATCAGATGACAAAAAAAAATCTGGATCGCGGTTACCCACAGAAACTATTACAAAAACACTGTTCTTCAACTAGATCGCACCACTATCTTGGGTGGTAAGGAAAGGGATAGAAAAGATAAAAAATTCCAGAGAATTCCTTTGATTAGTACATATACAGAGCATAGTGATGCTATTGCTAATATTATTAAAAAACATTGGAAGATCTTGGGAGGTTGCCACCGTACTATCACCGAATTCCAACAATTACCACTGTCATCTTATCATAGAGCACGTAGTCTGCGTGATCAGCTGGTTAGGGCCGATGTGGGTCCTGGTAAAATAATTAGGCAGACTACATTAACGCAACCTAGACACGGCTGTTTTCCTTGTCTCTGCTGCGTTAATTGCAGATATATCATGAGGGGGGGATCCTTTACACATCCTGGTACTGGCGTTTTGTATCCTATAAATTTTCACCTTAAATGTGATTCTAGCTTCGTTATTTACGTGCTTACCTGTCCATGTCAATTATTATATGTAGGTGAAACTACCACGAATTTTAAAACGCGACTTAATAATCATAGATACTCTATTAGAAAATGAAGACTTGATTTACCGGTTTCAAAACACTTTTCTGAGTGTAAGCATAAAGAGAGTGAACTGAGATGCTGTATCATTGACCACGTCCCTATACAAAAGGAGAGGTGGCAATAGATCATTACTGTTTAAAAAAAAAAGGAACTATTCTGGATCCATAGATTAGGATCTTTAAAACCGCATGAATTAAATGCGGATTATAATCCAGGGGGTATGTTCTGAGATGGGTAGGCTTGCCCTTCTTTTCCCGTATGGTGGGTTGGGCTGCTGTACTATGTATTTGGTAGTTATAATTGGACAAATATTTTTTGTATATAAAACACAAAAGATAAATTCTTTATGGATATTTCTCAATGAGCTCTATTTATATTTTCTTTTCTCTTCTTTTAAGATACTTGGAGCTACGCAGGTGGACTGAGAGTTGTGGAGGAGCATGCTTTGGCCTGGGTCGAGACGTCCTTATGTGTGGCTATATTGGGATCCTTGCTTAAGATACTATAGTTCTATACAGAGGGACAAATAATATATAGGGGGAGATCCCTCCTCTGCACATCTGTGTATATATTGGTCCCATTTGGTGGGCAGGGCTTTGATCCGATGTTGGAGTGACATGCTGACAACGGTAGTGCCTGCCACCCTGTGCGGTATGCTGCCTCTCGGAAGGGGGGTATTGGCCGGCACTGGGACTATCAGAATATGTGCTTGTTATTCTGTCCCATCTTTATAAATAATAAATATGTCTGTTATCTGTACTTGACACTCTTTTGAATAGAGTGAATAGGGCTGCAAGGTTCTTTTCCCTTTATAAACATGACAGATGTTGCCTCAGGCTTGCTATGCACATGTCAGCAGTGACGTTTCCTTCTGTGCTGCCGATGTGGGTACGTACGTCATAATGGACATGCGCACTTTGACCCTAGACACGCTGAGCCCGACATGTGGAATTTGCAGGACGCCATGACCCTGGATTCATGAGTTAGTGTATTGCCTCTCCCCTCCTCCCTCTTCCCCAGCATTAATAATCATTAATAGTTTATGAATTTTGTATATTTAACACTGCATATTATGAATTTAACTGTTAATTGCTGTTTTTCACATATCACTATCACAAGACTATTTGGATTTTTTTATATTATGATTTTGTGAAAGATGTATTTTTTATTTGTGAAGGTTTATGTATTAATTGTTTACTGAATTGATATAATTATCTGGACTATAAAGTATGTTGCATTATGTTCTCACTATTGCTTGAGAAAGGCTCTAGTGCTGAGCCGAAATGTTGCGCTGCCCACATGGGTGAATAAATGGTGATTGTTTTTTCATTTAATCCTTGGAGTGCTGCCTTTTTTTGACATTATATATATATATATATATATATACACACAGTACAGACCAAAAGTTTGGACACACCTTCTCATTCAAAGAGTTTTCTTTATTTTCATGACTATGAAAATTGTAGATTCACACTGAAGGCATCAACACTATGAATTAACACATGTGGAATTATATACATAACAAAAAAGTGTGAAACAACTGAAAATATGTCATATTCTAGGTTCTTCAAAGTAGCCCCCTTTTGCTTTGATTACTGCTTTGCACACTCTTGGCATTCTCTTGATGAGCTTCATGAGGTAGTCACCTGAAATGGTTTTCACTTCACAGGTGTGCCCTGTCAGGTTTAATAAGTGGGATTTCTTGCCTTATAAATGGGGTTGGGACCATCAGTTGCGTTGTGGAGAAGTCAGGTGGATACACAGCTGATAGTCCTACTGAATAGACTGTTAGAATTTGTATTATGGCAAGACAAAAACAGCTAAGTAAAGAAAAACGAGTGGCCATCATTACTTTAAGAAATGAAGGTCAGTCAGTCAGTCCGAAAAATTGGGAAAACTTTGAAAGTGTCCCCAAGTGCAGTCACAAAAACCATTAAGCGCTACAAAGAAACTGGCTCACATGCGGACCGCCCCAGGAAAGGAAGACCAAGAGTCACCTCTGCTGCGGAGGATAAGTTCATCCGAGTCACCAGCCTCAGAAATCACAGGTTAACAGCAGCTCAGATTAGAGACCAGGTCAATGCCACACAGAGTTCTAGCAGCAGACACATCTCTAGAACAACTGTTAAGAGGAGACCGTGTGAATCAGGCCTTCATGGTAGAATATCTGCTAGGAAACCACTGCTAAGGACAGGCAACAAGCAGAAGAGACTTGTTTGGGCTAAAGAACACAAGGAATGGACATTAGACCAGTGGAAATCTGTGCTTTGGTCTGATAAGTCCAAATTTGAGATCTTTGGTTCCAACCACCGTGTCTTTCTGTGACGCAGAAAAGGTGAACGGATGGACTCTACATGCCTAGTTCCCACCGTGAAGCATAGAGGAGAAGGTGTGATGGTGTGGGGGTGCTTTGCTGGTGACACTGTTGATGGATTTATTCAAAATTGAAGGCATACTGAACCAGCATGGCTACCACAGCATCTTGCAGCGGCATGCTATTCCATCCGGTTTGCGTTTAGTTGGACCATCATTTATTTTTCAACAGGACAATGACCCCAAACACACCTCCAGGCTGTGTAAGGGCTATTTGACCATGAAGGAGAGTGATGGGGTGCTGCGCCAGATGACCTGGCCTCCACAGTCATCGGACCTGAACCCAATCGAGATGGTTTGGGGTGAGCTGGACCACAGAGTGAAGGCAAAAGGGCGAACAAGTGCTAATCATCTCTGGGAACTCCTTCAAGACTGTTGGAAGACCATTTCAGATGACTACCTCTTGAAGCTCATCAAGAGTGTGCAAAGCAGTAATCAAAGCAAAAGGTGGATACTTTGAAGAACCTAGAATATGACATATTTTCAGTTGTTTCACACTTTTTTGTTATGTATATAATTCCACATGTGTTAATTCATAGTTTGGATGCCTTCAGTGTGAATCTACAATTTTCATAGTCATGAAAATAAAGAAAACTCTTTGAATGAGAAGGTGTGTCCAAACTTTTGGTCTGTACTGTGTATATATATATATATATATATATATATATAATCTATATATTAAAAACTACTATAAGCAAAGAGTATACTTTTATTTATTTATTGATTGGTTTTAATTAAGCATACACTATTGCTGTATGATGTATAATGGGATAATGGGAAGGGTCATGTCAATCAACCCAACCAAAGCACGCTCCGATACGCCTCTCCCACCACCCCCCTTGGCCTGCGCGCCAAAAATTCAGATTTTTATTATCTTTTAAATGTGCTGTAATTCCCCTCAGTGTATACAGTCCTGAAGAAGAGGGCATTGACTACTCTGCAACTAAAAGTTAACCCCTTATCTGTCCAATGACTTGGGTCTGAATATTTCCAAGCAAGCACCGGAAAAAGCGGTCAAAATACGTTTTTTTACCAGTTTTCTGTTTTAAGGCATTACCAGGAGACACCTAGCCGATCCAGTGCTGGAGACGGTACGGAAAAGCCCTCCAGAACACATCAGCCAACAAACAGTCCAGCATAGCAGTGGGACTCAGTACTTCAAGCTGCAGCTTTTTTTTGCAACTGGTGTAGCAGATCATAATACTGCGGTCTGGCGGGTTCAGCCGGGTTAAATTCCCACTGATGCACCCGCTGGGCCCGGACCAACGCATTCACCCCCAGTCTTGCCAGAATCTCACCTTTTACGCTTGCACATCTAAGTCAAAAAACACCTGCTGGAGTCCGGCTGCCAGGAACGGAGCAACTACCTCAACTCATTGGTATATTGATGGTATATTGATATTAGGATATTGATGAAGGGAAAAAAGAAACGGGTTACAATTCCTGCCAGGAAAAAATGGGAAAACGAACTTCAATCTTTTACGGAAGAAAAATGGAACGATGCTTTAAAAAGTTACGCGGTAGTTTCTAATAGGGGCTCACATAAGATCTCACAATTCTTTGTACTTCATAGGCTGCACCGATCCCCACAGATATTGAAAAGAATGGGTGTTAGAATTTCAGATAACTGTACAAAATGTGGGGGAGAGAATGCTGATTTAATACATTGTTTTTGGAGATGCCCAAGACTGTTCAGGTATTGGACAGAAATAACGGACATTGTATACCTAACCTTGAAGGTTCAAATATCAGAAGATCCCATGATTTGTATTTTGGGGGCAACCGAACATCTGAGGCTAAATAGAGACACACGAATGGTCTTGAGTAAGGTGTTATTTCAAGCCAGACTCCTTATACTTAAGAAATGGGTAGGGGCGGACCCTCGAACAGTGGAGAAAAGCAGTGGACAACCTGATTAAAGAAGAACGAGCGATGGAGGGCCACGGTATAAAAGTAAAAAGTGTTGATGAAATATGGAAGGACTGGTTGCTTTAGGGCTAGATAGATAGATTGATATTTTTATTTTTATTTTTTGGCGCGTCTCCCTCCCCCCCCCACCATAAGGGTGGTGGGTGGGTGGGTAAATGGGGAATGAAGATATTTGTTTATGTACAGGAAAAATCGGTATGTTTCTGGATATACTAAAAATGTAATTTTTTATCATGTTGAAATTTTTTCTATTTTTGTTGAGATGGAAATAAAGAGATATAAAAACAAAAAACAAAAAAAGTTAACCCCTTATCTGTCCAATGACTTGGGTCTGAATCTTTCCAAGCAAGCCCCGGAAAAAGCGGTCAAAATAAGTTTTTTTACCAATTTTCTGTTTTAAGGCATTACCAGGAGACGGTACGGAAAAGCTCTCCAGAACACATCAGCCAACAAACGGTCCAGCATAGCAGTGGGACTCAGTACTTCAGGCTGCAGCCATTTTTGCAACCGGTGTAGCAGATCATAATACTGCGGTCTGGCGGGTTCAGCCGGGTTAAATTCCCACTGATGCACCCGCTGGGCCCGGACCAACACATTCACCTCCAGTCTTGCCAGAATCTCACCTTCTACGATGGGGTAGTCGGCCGCTTGCACATCTAAGTCAAAAAACACCTGCTGGAGTCCGGCTGCCAGAAACGGAGCAACTACCTCAACTCATTGGTCTCGAGGTAGCGTCTCCCTCATGGCCACCTTTTCAAACACCACCAGATAGGTCTCGATGTCGTCTGCAGGGGTCATCTTGGGGATCGCCAAACGGACAGCATTCCGGACATCGTGGACATTCTGAGACGCTTCTGCTGCTTGTAACGCTATCACATGCCATCATAGCAGCTAGTTGATTTCCTGCTGCTGCTTGTTAGCCTCCCACTGCTGCAAGATAGCCTCCATGAGGGCTTTCTCGACTGCCTCCATTTTGTCAGGAGACACGGGTCGTAACCTTACCGGCTTAATATATGACATACACCCATGCCCAGGAAAAACAAAAACTTTTCGGTCTTCAGGCCAGCCTCACTGCTTTTGCCCGCATCGGACACCAATTGTGTGGATTCGCTCTGGTTGACAGGTTAGCGGACGCAGTATAGAGGCAACCACAAATTCTTTAACTTTAACAGTTCAGTGTTTATTCACACAAAAGGCAAAACAAAATGACATTTCACAGTCTTGGTGTTCGTTCGCACCATGGAAAGTTCACAGAACAAAACATTAACTTTGTGAGCAGTTTTTCATCATGCGGCTCTCAGCCCTTTAGCACGGCACACAGCTTCAGATCCCAAACACAGAGACTCCACAGCTTCACTGTGAGATGGAGGATAAACCACACACCTGACAGTGCTGACTGCTTTTATAAGCCTCCCAAGACCCGGTCTGGAACGTGGGAAGTAGCCACCCAACCAGCACTTTGGCTACTCCCAGTAAGAGCTGTCCTGGATCAGATTTACAGCCATACTAATTGGCATTTCAGGAAAAAAATTGCTCTTACCTCACCGAGGCCAGGAACCTCGTTGACACATACTGCCCATCAATGACGACCACTTGTTCCTTCCTACACCACTAATATACGACAAAAAGGGCTGTAATTTTCGCACTTCCACACACAACAGATAATAAGCCAAAAAATGCTTTAGAACACACAACTGCACCGCACAAGGGTAAATAAGACATATAAATATTTCCTTGTAATAAACCCTGTTAATGGTTATATCAAACAGCACTTGCACCCCAATAACAAGAACGGTTTGCTGGAATTACATAGATGTATAATGTTAATTTGGATCCCCAGGCAGTGCAGCAAGGTGTAATAGGCTTGTTCCTATTAACCAAGCTGTAACCTCCCCTACTGAACCCTGTTTTACATAAATGCAGTGGAATGATTCCTCCCTATCCTTTCCTTACACCTTGAATAATCTTTCCTTGAACTTGTAAATCGTTTTTTTTTAGCACAATGAAGTCTTTCCTAGCACTGTCCCTAGTGCCTGCTGACATCTCTTCCTGCACTAAGTACACTGGAAAATGGCAGAATCCAAGATGGCTGAGGCTATTTATAGGGCTGTGACATCACAGGGCTGGCTGGCTGCTGATTGGCTTGGCTGCATGCATGGCATTTAGGGGGATCTCGCATTCCCAGAGTTCCTTGCTCCATGTCCTCACACATGCAGCAGCCATTTTAGGAAAAAATGTGATTCGTTACACGAAGCGTGAGGAAATTCGGATTAGGTGCGAATCAAATTTTTCCTGAAATTCGGATCGAATTCCACTTTGTCAACTTCGATTCGCTCATCTCTAATTATAATTATTTCATAGAAAGATGTTAAGGGACAGGAGTGTGTAATTGTGCCTTTGTGAGGCTGGCAATGGCAACCATTTTAGACTGCTTGTACTACTGTGCAGAATTTAAAGCTATACAACTAAATGTATTATTAATGTGAATCATGCCAGTCTTCATGACATTATTCACAATGATAACAAGTCTTTTACAATATTAATCCTGGTTATATTATTTTATATATTTATTTATGCACTTATGCTACTACCAGCCATCCAGCCAGTAGTAGCAGGCCACAGTTTTCCTTTGTCGCTAGTAGTTAATGGAGTGCCAACGGGTGGCATTGTAGACTGGCTGATTTAATCACCCTGATTTACTCATCTCAATCACAGCAGGATGATGTTGATGTTATCTCTGAGCATGACATTGTGCATTTGAGCCAATATTCAACAGTCAGTGCTTGGACTCCCCTAGAGGTTAAGTGGGGAGGAGGACTTGATGACTGAAAAGGAGAACTGTGTTGCTGGTGATAGTAGTGGTAGCCGTTCTGATAAAGATACTCGGGGCACATATGGAGGAGGGAATCAAGGGAGGGGAGCCAGTGACATCACAGTTTGAGAAAAGTGAAAGGGATGATGACAACGACTGTATGTTGGAAAGGACCTGAGAACCAAATCCGGGTGACAAGTGGGTGATGAGAAGGGGAAGAGGGTGGTAGAGATAAAGAGCAGAGCCAACATATAGCCATAACCTAAAAAAGAAAAATTGTCAGAGACACATCTGCTCTTTGCGGTCAGCTGGAGTAGGGACAAAAGCTGTGAGCTTAGGTAGTTGTAGCTCTGTGCGAACATCTCATGTGTGGAAAATGTTCTCTGTATTACATGCCAACATAGCCTTTGCAGTGTGCAAGCTCTGAAGGGAGAGAATAGATGTGACCATTCAGGCATAAATGTAGGAAACATGGCTCTCCATTAGCACATGAATCAGCATCATAGGCTCAAATGGAAACATTGAAATCGCCAGCAATGTGAGCAAGACTGTCTCTCTCGTCCCTGTGGTCAGTCTAGTAGCCAGGCCGCATCTACAAGCAGTACATGGACATTGTCATCACTACCGTCAACATAATCATAAACTACTGCTATCCCTGCTCATACTCCAGACCATCGTCCGTCATTCATAATGGAATGTGTGTCCAGGAAACAACAAAAGGCACCCAGTAATCCACTTGTGTGCCAACTGACCTTCTACCTGACCAAGTTTCCTTCTACCTTCTACCACTTAGTGGATTTAACTGCATTTAGGCAACTGATAGGGATGAGCGAACTCGAACTGTATAGTTCGGGTTCGTACCGAATTTTGGGGTGTCCGTGACACGGACCCGAACCCGGACATTTTCGTAAAAGTCCGGGTTCGGGTTCGGTGTTCGTCGCTTTCTTCGCGCTTTTGTGACGCTTTCTTGGCGCTTTTTGAAAGGCTGCAAAGCAGCCAATCAACAAGCGTCATACTACTTGCCCCAAGAGGCCATCACAGCCATGCCTACTATTGGCATGGCTGTGATTGGCCAGAGCACCATGTGACCCAGCCTCTATTTAAGCTGGAGTCACATAGCGCCGCCCGTCACTCTGCTCTGATTAGCGTAGGGAGAGGTTGCGGCTGCGACAGTAGGGCGAGATTAGGCAGATTAACTCCTCCAAAGGACTTGATTAACTGATCGATCTGCAGCTGTGGATCATTGAGCTGCTGATCCTCAATTGCTCACTGTTTTTAGGCTGCACAGACCGTTTGTCAGTCTCATTTTTCTGGGGTGATCGGCGGCCATTTTGTGTCTTGTGGTGCGCCAGCACAAGCTGCGACCAAGTGCATTTAACCCTCAATGGTGTGGTTGTTTTTTGGCTAAAGCCTACATCAGGGTGAAGCTGTGACACCAAGTGCATTTAACCAGCAATAGTCTGTTCATTTTTTGGCCATATACAAAATCAGGGGCAAGCTGCGCCTGTCACCAAGTGCATTTAACCCTCAATGGTGTGGTTGTTTTTTGGCTAAAGCCTACATCAGGGTGAAGCTGTCACACCAAGTGCATTTAACCAGCAATAGTCTGTTCATTTTTTGGCCATATACAAAATCAGGGGCAAGCTGCGCCTGTCACCAAGTGCATTTAACCCTCAATGGTGTGGTTGTTTTTTGGCTAAAGCCTACATCAGGGTGAAGCTGTCACACCAAGTGCATTTAACCAGCAATAGTCTGTTCATTTTTTGGCCATATACAAAATCAGGGGCAAGCTGCGCCTGTCACCAAGTGCATTTAACCCTCAATGGTGTGGTTGTTTTTTGGCTAAAGCCTACATCAGGGTGAAGCTGTCACACCAAGTGCATTTAACCAGCAATAGTCTGTTCATTTTTTGGCCATATCCCAGTCTAATTCTGTCACTAAATCCATACCGGTCACCCAGCGCCTAAATACTAGGCCTCAAATTTATATCCAGCTAAATCTGTCCCTAGTGCTGTAGCTGGGCGAGTTATTTAGTGTCCGTTCAAGCACATTTCTTGTTCTGGGTTGAAATACAATTCCCAATTTAGCAATTTCATAATTTAGTGGTTCCTGCTATATCAGAGCTCTTTGAAATCTATCCCAAAAAGGGTATATAATATTGAAGGTGCACATAGGGTCATTCAGAGTAACTTCACACACACCCGCTACTGTGTATTTCCAAGTCTAATTCTGTCACTAAATCCATACCGGTGACCCAGCGCCTAAATACTAGGCCTCAAATTTAATTCCCTCTAAATCTCTCGTTACCCACCGCTGTACTGTTGTTGCTGGGCAAGATATTTAGTGTCCGTCAAAGCACATTTTTTGTTCTGGGTTGAAGTACAATTCCCAATTTAGCAATTTCATAATTTAGTGGTTTCTGCTATATCAGAGCTATTTGAAATCTATCCCAAAAAGGGTATATAATATTGAAGGTGCACATAGGGTCATTCAGAATAACTTCACACACACCCGCTACTGTGTATTTCCAAGTCTAATTCTGTCACTAAACCCATACCTGTCACCCAGCGCCTAAATACTAGGCCTCAAATTTAAATCCCTCTAAATCTCTCGTTACCGTTGTCCTGTTGTAGCTGGGAAAGTTATTTAGTGCCCGTCAAAGCACATTTTTTGTTCTGGGTTGAAGTACAATTCCCAATTTAGCAATTTCATAATTTAGTGGTTCCTGCTATATCAGAGCTATTTGAAATCTATCCCAAAAAGGGTATATAATATTGAAGGTGCACATAGGGTCATTCAGAATAACTTCACACACACCCGCTACTGTGTATTTCCAAGTCTAATTCTGTCACTAAATCCATACCGGTGACCCAGCGCCTAAATACTAGGCCTCAAATTTAATTCCCTCTAAATCTCTCGTTACCCACCGCTGTACTGTTGTTGCTGGGCAAGATATTTAGTGTCCGTCAAAGCACATTTTTTGTTCTGGGTTGAAGTACAATTCCCAATTTAGCAATTTCATAATTTAGTGGTTTCTGCTATATCAGAGCTATTTGAAATCTATCCCTAAAAGGGTATATAATATTGAAGGTGCACATAGGGTCATTCAGAATAACTTCACACACACCCGCTACTGTGTATTTCCAAGTCTAATTCTGTCACTAAACCCATACCTGTCACCCAGCGCCTAAATACTAGGCCTCAAATTTATATCCAGCTAAATCTGTCCCTAGTGCTGTAGCTGGGCGAGTTATTTAGTGTCCGTTCAAGCACATTTCTTGTTCTGGGTTGAAATACAATTCCCAATTTAGCAATTTCATAATTTAGTGGTTCCTGCTATATCAGAGCTCTTTGAAATCTATCCCAAAAAGGGTATATAATATTGAAGGTGCACATAGGGTCATTCAGAGTAACTTCACACACACCCGCTACTGTGTATTTCCAAGTCTAATTCTGTCACTAAATCCATACCGGTGACCCAGCGCCTAAATACTAGGCCTCAAATTTAATTCCCTCTAAATCTCTCGTTACCCACCGCTGTACTGTTGTTGCTGGGCAAGATATTTAGTGTCCGTCAAAGCACATTTTTTGTTCTGGGTTGAAGTACAATTCCCAATTTAGCAATTTCATAATTTAGTGGTTTCTGCTATATCAGAGCTATTTGAAATCTATCCCAAAAAGGGTATATAATATTGAAGGTGCACATAGGGTCATTCAGAATAACTTCACACACACCCGCTACTGTGTATTTCCAAGTCTAATTCTGTCACTAAACCCATACCTGTCACCCAGCGCCTAAATACTAGGCCTCAAATTTAAATCCCTCTAAATCTCTCGTTACCGTTGTCCTGTTGTAGCTGGGAAAGTTATTTAGTGCCCGTCAAAGCACATTTTTTGTTCTGGGTTGAAGTACAATTCCCAATTTAGCAATTTCATAATTTAGTGGTTCCTGCTATATCAGAGCTATTTGAAATCTATCCCAAAAAGGGTATATAATATTGAAGGTGCACATTGGGTCATTCAGAATAACTTCACACACACGCTTCTGTGCATTTCCAAGTCTAATTCTGTCACTAAATCCATACCGGTGACCCAGCGCCTAAATACTAGGCCTCAAATTTAATTCCCTCTAAATCTCTCGTTACCCACCGCTGTACTGTTGTTGCTGGGCAAGATATTTAGTGTCCGTCAAAGCACATTTTTTGTTCTGGGTTGAAGTACAATTCCCAATTTAGCAATTTCATAATTTAGTGGTTTCTGCTATATCAGAGCTATTTGAAATCTATCCCTAAAAGGGTATATAATATTGAAGGTGCACATAGGGTCATTCAGAATAACTTCACACACACCCGCTACTGTGTATTTCCAAGTCTAATTCTGTCACTAAATCCATACCGGTGACCCAGCGCCTAAATACTAGGCCTCAAATTTAATTCCCTCTAAATCTCTCGTTACCCACCGTTGTACTGTTGTTGCTGGGCAAGATATTTAGTGTCCGTCAAAGCACATTTTTTGTTCTGGGTTGAAGTACAATTCCCAATTTAGCAATTTCATAATTTAGTGGTTTCTGCTATATCAGAGCTATTTGAAATCTATCCCTAAAAGGGTATATAATATTCAAGGTGCACATTGGGTCATTCAGAATAACTTCACACACACACGCTTCTGTGCATTTCCAAGTCTAATTCTGTCACTAAATCCATACCGGTCACCCAGCGCCTAAATACTAGGCCTCAAATTTATATCCCGCTGAATTTGAATACAATACATTGGGCCAAATAATATATTTGTTGTTGTGGTGAACCATAACAATGAGAAAAACATCTAGTAAGGGACGCGGACGTGGACATGGTCGTGGTGGTGTTAGTGGACCCTCTGGTGCTGGGAGAGGACGTGGCCGTTCTGCCACATCCACACGTCCTAGTGTACCAACTACTTCAGGTCCCAGTAGCCGCCAGAATTTACAGCGATATATGGTGGGGCCCAATGCCGTTCTAAGGATGGTAAGGCCTGAGCAGGTACAGGCATTAGTCAATTGGGTGGCCGACAGTGGATCCAGCACGTTCACATTATCTCCCACCCAGTCTTCTGCAGAAAGCGCACAGATGGCGCCTGAAAACCAACCCCATCAGTCTGTCACATCACCCCCATGCATACCAGGGAAACTGTCTCAGCCTCAAGTTATGCAGCAGTCTCTTATGCTGTTTGAAGACTCCGCTGGCAGGGTTTCCCAAGGGCATCCACCTAGCCCTTCCCCAGCGGTGAAAGACATAGAATGCACTGACGCACAACCACTTATGTTTCCTGATGATGAGGACATGGGAATACCACCTCAGCATGTCTCTGATGATGACGAAACACAGGTGCCAACTGCTGCGTCTTTCTGCAGTGTGCAGACTGAACAGGAGGTCAGGGATCAAGACTGGGTGGAAGACGATGCAGGGGACGATGAGGTCCTAGACCCCACATGGAATGAAGGTCGTGCCACTGACTTTCACAGTTCGGAGGAAGAGGCAGTGGTGAGACCGAGCCAACAGCGTAGCAAAAGAGGGAGCAGTGGGCAAAAGCAGAACACCCGCCGCCAAGAGACTCCGCCTGCTACTGACCGCCGCCATCTGGGACCGAGCACCCCAAAGGCAGCTTCAAGGAGTTCCCTGGCATGGCACTTCTTCAAACAATGTGCTGACGACAAGACCCGAGTGGTTTGCACGCTGTGCCATCAGAGCCTGAAGCGAGGCATTAACGTTCTGAACCTGAGCACAACCTGCATGACCAGGCACCTGCATGCAAAGCATGAACTGCAGTGGAGTAAACACCTTAAAACCAAGGAAGTCACTCAGGCTCCCCCTGCTACCTCTTCTGCTGCTGCCGCCTCGGCCTATTCTGCTGCTGCCGCCTCGGCCTCTTCCTCCGCCTCTGGAGGAACGTTGGCACCTGCCGCCCAGCAAACAGGGGATGTACCACCAACACCACCACCACCACCTCCATCACCAAGCGTCTCAACCATGTCACACGCCAGCGTTCAGCTCTCCATCTCACAAACATTTGATAGAAAGCGTAAATTCCCACCTAGCCACCCTCGATCCCTGGCCCTGAATGCCAGCATTTCTAAACTACTGGCCTATGAAATGCTGTCATTTAGGCTGGTGGACACAGACAGCTTCAAACAGCTCATGTCGCTTGCTGTCCCACAGTATGTTGTTCCCAGCCGGCACTACTTCTCCAAGAGAGCCGTGCCTTCCCTGCACAACCAAGTATCCGATAAAATCAAGTGTGCACTGCGCAACGCCATCTGTAGCAAGGTCCACCTAACCACAGATACGTGGACCAGTAAGCACGGCCAGGGACGCTATATCTCCCTAACTGCACACTGGGTAAATGTAGTGGCAGCTGGGCCCCAGGCGGAGAGCTGTTTGGCGCACGTCCTTCCGCCGCCAAGGATCGCAGGGCAACATTCTTTGCCTCCTGTTGCCACCTCCTCCTTCTCGGCTTCCTCCTCCTCTTCTTCCACCTGCTCATCCAGTCAGCCACACACCTTCACCACCAACTTCAGCACAGCCCGGGGTAAACGTCAGCAGGCCATTCTGAAACTCATATGTTTGGGGGACAGGCCCCACACCGCACAGGAGTTGTGGCGGGGTATAGAACAACAGACCGACGAGTGGTTGCTGCCGGTGAGCCTCAAGCCCGGCCTGGTGGTGTGTGATAATGGGCGAAATCTCGTTGCAGCTCTGGGACTAGCCAATTTGACGCACATCCCTTGCTTGGCGCATGTGCTGAATTTGGTGGTGCAGAAGTTCATTCACAACTACCCCGACATGTCAGAGCTGCTGCATAAAGTGCGGGCCGTCTGTTCGCGCTTCCGGCGTTCACATCCTGCTGCTGCTCGCCTGTCTGCGCTACAGCGTAACTTCGGCCTTCCCGCTCACCGCCTCATATGCGACGTGCCCACCAGGTGGAACTCCACCTTGCACATGCTGGACAGACTGTGCGAGCAGCAGCAGGCCATAGTGGAGTTTCAGCTGCAGCACGCACGGGTCAGTCGCACTACAGAACAGCACCACTTCACCACCAATGACTGGGCCTCCATGCGAGACCTGTGTGCCCTGTTGCGCTGTTTCGAGTACTCCACCAACATGGCCAGTGGCGATGACACCGTTATCAGCGTTACAATACCACTTCTATGTCTCCTTGAGAAAACACTTAGGGCGATGATGGAACAGGAGGTGGCCCAGGAGGAGGAGGAGGAGGATGAGGAAGAGGGGTCATTTTTAGCACTTTCAGGCCAGTCTCTTCGAAGTGACTCAGAGGGAGGTTTTTTGCAACAGCAGAGGCCAGGTACAAATGTGGCCAGCCAGGGCCCACTACTGGAGGACGAGGAGGACGAGGATGAGGAGGAGGTGGAGGAGGATGAGGATGAAGCATGGTCACAGCGGGGTGGCACCCAACGCAGCTCGGGTCCATCACTGGTGCGTGGCTGGGGGGAAAGGCAGGACGATGACGATACGCCTCCCACAGAGGACAGCTTGTCCTTACCCCTGGGCAGCCTGGCACACATGAGCGACTACATGCTGCAGTGCCTGCGCAACGACAGCAGAGTTGCCCACATTTTAACCTGTGCGGACTACTGGGTTGCCACCCTGCTGGATCCACGCTACAAAGACAATGTGCCCACCTTACTTCCTGCACTGGAGCGTGATAGGAAGATGCGCGAGTACAAGCGCACGTTGGTAGACGCGCTACTGAGAGCATTCCCAAATGTCACAGGGGAACAAGTGGAAGCCCAAGGCCAAGGCAGAGGAGGAGCAAGAGGTCGCCAAGGCAGCTGTGTCACGGCCAGCTCCTCTGAGGGCAGGGTTAGCATGGCAGAGATGTGGAAAACTTTTGTCAACACGCCACAGCTAACTGCACCACCACCTGATACGCAACGTGTTAGCAGGAGGCAACATTTTACTAACATGGTGGAACAGTACGTGTGCACACCCCTCCACGTACTGACTGATGGTTCGGCCCCATTCAACTTCTGGGTCTCTAAATTGTCCACGTGGCCAGAGCTAGCCTTTTATGCCTTGGAGGTGCTGGCCTGCCCGGCAGCCAGCGTTTTGTCTGAACGTGTATTCAGCACGGCAGGGGGCGTCATTACAGACAAACGCAGCCGCCTGTCTACAGCCAATGTGGACAAGCTGACGTTCATAAAAATGAACCAGGCATGGATCCCACAGGACCTGTCCGTCCCTTGTCCAGATTAGACATTAACTACCTCCCCATAACCATATATTATTGGACTCCAGGGCACTTCCTCATTCAATCCTATTTTTATTTTCATTTTACCATTATATTGCGATGCTACCCAAAGTTGAATGAACCTCTCCTCTGCCTGTGTGCTAGGCCTAAATATATGCCAATGGACTGTTGCAGTGGTGGCTGACATGAAGCCTGATTCTCTGCTATGACATGCAGACTAATTCTCTGCTGACATGAAGCCAGATTGTCTGTTACGGGACCTCTCTCCTCTGCCTGGGTGCTGGGCCTAAATTTATGACAATGGACTGTTGCAGTGGTGGCTGACGTGAAGCCTGATTCTCTGCTATGACATGCAGACTGATTCTCTGCTGTCATGAAGCCAGATTGTCTGTTACGGGACCTTTCTCCTCTACCTGGGTTCTGGGCCTAAATTTATGAAAATTGACTCTTACAGTGGTGGGTGACGTGAAGCCTGATTCTCTGCTATGATATGAAGACTGATTCTCTGCTGACATGAAGCCAGATTGTCTGTTACGGGACCTCTCTCCTCTGCCTGGGTGCTGGGCCTAAATATATGCCAATGGACTGTTGCAGTGGTGGCTGACGTGAAGCCTCATTCTCTGCTATGACATGCAGACTAATTCTCTGCTGACATGAAGACAGATTCTCTGTTACGGGACCTCTCTCCTCTGCCTGGGTGCCGGGGCCTAAATATCTGAGAATGGACTGTTCCAGTGGTGGCTGACGTGAAGCCTCATTCTCTGCTATGACATGCAGACTAATTCTCTGCTGACATGAAGACAGATTCTCTGTTACGGGACCTCCCTCCTCTGCCTGGGTGCTGGGCCTAAATATATGCCAATGGACTGTTGCAGTGGTGGCTGACGTGAAGCCTCATTCTCTGCTATGACATGCAGACTAATTCTCTGCTGACATGAAGACAGATTCTCTGTTACGGGACCTCCCTCCTCTGCCTGGGTGCTGGGCCTAAATATATGCCAATGGACTGTTGCAGTGGTGGCTGACGTGAAGCCTCATTCTCTGCTATGACATGCAGACTGATTCTCTGCTGACATGAAGCCAGATTCTCTGTTACGGGACCTCTCTCCTCTGCCTGTGTGTGTGCTGGGCCTAAATATATGCCAATGGACTGTTGCAGTGGTGGCTGACGTGAAGCCTCATTCTCTGCTATGACATGCAGACTGATTCTCTGCTGACATGAAGCCAGATTCTCTGTTACGGGACCTCTCTCCTCTGCCTGTGTGTGTGCTGGGCCTAAATATATGCCAATGGACTGTTGCAGTGGTGGCTGACGTGAAGCCTCATTCTCTGCTATGACATGCAGACTAATTCTCTGCTGACATGAAGACAGATTCTCTGTTACGGGACCTCCCTCCTCTGCCTGGGTGCTGGGCTTAAATATATGCCAATGGACTGTTGCAGTGGTGGCTGACGTGAAGCCTCATTCTCTGCTATGACATGCAGACTGATTCTCTGCTGACATGAAGCCAGATTCTCTGTTACGGGACCTCTCTCCTCTGCCTGTGTGTGTGCTGGGCCTAAATATATGCCAATGGACTGTTGCAGTGGTGGCTGACGTGAAGCCTCATTCTCTGCTATGACATGCAGACTGATTCTCTGCTGACATGAAGCCAGATTCTCTGTTACGGGACCTCTCTCCTCTGCCTGTGTGTGTGCTGGGCCTAAATATATGCCAATGGACTGTTGCAGTGGTGGCTGACGTGAAGCCTCATTCTCTGCTATGACATGCAGACTAATTCTCTGCTGACATGAAGACAGATTCTCTGTTACGGGACCTCCCTCCTCTGCCTGGGTGCTGGGCCTAAATATATGCCAATGGACTGTTGCAGTGGTGGCTGACGTGAAGCCTCATTCTCTGCTATGACATGCAGACTAATTCTCTGCTGACATGAAGACAGATTCTCTGTTACGGGACCTCTCTCCTCTGCCTGGGTGCCGGGGCCTAAATATCTGAGAATGGACTGTTCCAGTGGTGGGTGACGGGAAGCCAGATTCTCTGCTATGGAACCTCTCTCCAATTGATTTTGGTTAATTTTTATTTATTTAATTTTTATTTTAATTCATTTCCCTATCCACATTTGTTTGCAGGGGATTTACCTACATGTTGCTGCCTTTTGCAGCCCTCTAGCTCTTTCCTGGGCTGTTTTACAGCCTTTTTAGTGCCGAAAAGTTCGGGTCCCCATTGACTTCAATGGGGTTCGGGTTCGGGACGAAGTTCGGATCGGGTTCGGATCCCGAACCCGAACATTTCCGGGATGTTCGGCCGAACTTCTCGAACCCGAACATCCAGGTGTTCGCTCAACTCTAGCAACTGATGGTGTGCATTTAGGCAACTGATGGTGTGCCATTATTTCTCAAAAATATCCCTGCCTTGTACTCTCACATGGTAAAGAATGAGGGCTGCACCTTGGAATTCTCACTGTGCAGCAAGGTGCACACCAACGTTGATACATGGAGCAGAAATTATGGTCAGGTTCAGTACATGTCTTACATGACCCACTGAATTTTGGCAGCAGTGTTGACCAAACCATGGGGATAATGACACCACACTTGTGCAGGTCTGGTTCCCACACTAAGCGCTTAGCCACCTCGTCCACATCCTCCTCATCTGGTATCTTCCCATCCCAAACAGAGACAAGGTAGAGTGTTGCTTCCACTCTCTCCTTTCATATGTGTAAGCAGAAGCATTGATGTGCTGTCTTACAACTTATGAGCCTGGGAAAAAAAACACAGCGTATCAGTTGCTATTGTGTATCAAGCAGCAAGTTTCCCACTAGATATCTCCCCACCAAGAGCACCTCGGCAATGCAGTTAACGTCAATGGCAGGAATATAGTGGCTACACCACATTTGAAGACATTTGGGAAATAGAACACATGTTCCCCTTATGGCGCATAACATAAATTTGGTGGTGCAATGTTTTTTTTTTTTGTTTTTTTTTATGAATCATCATTTGCAGATGTTCCTGAGTTAAAAAAATAAATAAAAAATCACTACATCCTTTTACTGCCACAGTTTACTGACCCCTAGCTAACACAGCATTTTCCTCCTTGTATCCTGATTTTTATGTACAGTCGTGGCCAAAAGTTTTGAGAATTACATAAATATTGGAAATTGGAAAAGTTGCTGTTTAAGTTTTTATAATAGCAATTTGCATATACTCCAGAATGTTATGAAGAGTGATCAGATGAATTGCATAGTCCTTCTTTACATTTCAGTAATCGTCTTGTTAACTCAGGTGAGACGAGCACAAGGCTGGAGATCATTATGTCAGGCTGATTGGGTTAAAATGGCAGACTTGAACTGTTAAAAGGAGGGTGATGCTTGAAATCATTGTTCTTCCATTGTTAATCAAGGTGACCTGCAAAGAAACGCGTGCAGCCATCATTGCATTGCATAAAAATGGCTTCACAGGCAAGGATATTGTGGCTACTAAGATTGCACCTCAATCAACAATTTATAGGATCATCAAGAACTTCAAGGAAAGAGGTTCAATTCTTGTTAAGAAGGCTTCAGGGCATCCAAGAAAGTCCAGCAAGCGACAGGATCGTCTCCTAAAGAGGATTCAGCTGCGGGATCGGAGTGCCACCAGTGCAGAGCTTGCTCAGGAATGGCAGCAGGCAGGTGTGAGCGCATCTGCACGCACAGTGAGGCGAAGACTTTTGGAAGATGGCCTGGTTTCAAGAAGGGCAGCAAAGAAGCCACTTCTCTCCAAAAAAACATCAGGGACAGATTGCTCTTCTGAAGAAAATATGGTGAATGGACTGCTGAGGACTGGGGCAAAGTCATATTCTCCGATGAAGCCTCTTTCCGATTGTTTGGGGCATCAGGAAAAAGGCTTGTCCGGAGAAGAAAAGGTGAGCACTACCATCAGCCCTGTGTCATGTGTGGGGTTGCTTCTTATCCAAGGGAGTGGGCTCACTCACAATTTTGCCCCAAAACACAGCCATGAATAAAGAATGGTACCAAAACACCCTCCGATAGCAACTTCTTCCAACAATCCAACAACAGTTTGGTGAAGAACAATGCATTTTCCAGCACGATGGAGCACCGTGCCATAAGGCAAAAGTGATGACTAAGTAGCTCGGGGACCAAAACGTTGACATTTTGGGTCCATGGCCTGGAAACTCCCGAGATCTTAATCCCATTGAGAACTTGTGGTCAATCCTCAAGAGGCGGGTGGACAAACAAAAACCCACTAATTCTGACAAACTCCAAGAAGTGATTATGAAAGAATGGGTTGCTATCAGTCAGGAATTGGCCCAGAAGTTGATTGAGAGCATGCCCAGTCGAATTGCAGAGGTCCTGAAAAAGAAGGGCCAACACTGCAAATACAGACTCTTTGCATAAATGTCATGTAATTGTCGATAAAAGCCTTTGAAACGTATGAAGTGTGTGTAATTATATTTCACTACATCACAGAAACAACTGAAACAAAGATCTAAAAGCAGTTTAGCAGCAAACTTTGTGAAAACTAATATTTGTGTCAGTCTCAAAACTTTTGGCCATGATTGTATACTATGCTACACAGAAGTTTAATTGCCATATAAAATCCAGCACCTAGCTGTAATGACCGGCGTCACGCACAGGGAGGGAAAAGGGAAAGCCCTGCCCAAGGGAGAGGGAAAGGTGGTGACCCCTGACTCACCTTGCGGCTGGCACCTGACTGCCCTGACGTCCCTAGACGGGTTCCTCACCCGTGCGGCGATCACGTGCCTAGACCCTGGCTTTCCCTAAAATGAGCCCTAGATAGTGAACGGGCCGGTGGGATCGCTAGTCCGCACCACTGACACTAAGAGGGAAACACCAGGGAGAGGACAGACAATACAGACAAACACCTAAACCCAGGTGGGCGACCACAGCAGACCCCAAAGGTCCAACAGGTATCCGGAGGGAAACGTTCTGGACCAACAACCAGAGAACGCAGCAACACAGCTCCAGTGGGTCAGTATAGATGTCCAGGCAGGAAGCTCTATATCTGGCAACCAGAGAAGTGTGAGAGGGGAATATAAGGAGGTTGGGAGTGCTGGACAAGGAACAGCTGAGGAGAAGGAGCTACGGATCCCTGAGTGAGCCAAAAAGGGTTGCAAAGCAAACCCAGAAAGCTACCATAAGGAAACAGCCCTATCTTACATAGAGCGCGCAGCCAACCGCTGCGACTTCCTGACCCCTGGTATAACGGAGTCAGGCGTGGGTCTTGACACCCTCGTTATGGATTTTAAAAGTCTGAGGTAGCTCCAGGCGAAAAGCCACGGGGAAAAGCCACCAACCGTGCCATTAACGGTGAGCCCCATAACGCTCTCCCTCCGGAGAACGCGCATGCACCCCATCACCCTATGGCCATGCATGCTTCACCCTCTTTCGAGGGAAACCAGGTGAGGAGCCTTTCTGGTCATACTGTCACAGCTGGGGATGGGGGAAACCCTCAGCCGTGCGGTACCCGTAGATGTTTGGTTGCTGCTTGGCCAGGACCACAGGATCAGGGAGCAGGTCACCTCCTAAAGCCTCCCTAATCTGACCCTAACTCCTAGCGGCATGAGCCGACCTTAAAAGTAGGAGGACTCATGCTCTGGAACCTCGGGTCCCTACTAACCCTCCGCAGGTCCCTAAGCTAGGAGCTGGGTAGACTACCTATTCCTCCTGGACATAGAGAAACAGGAGCCTAGAATGGCCAAGCTGTAAATAAGGGGAAACCAATACAACTTATGGCAGTGGCAGGTACGTGGAAACTACAACCTCACCTACCTGCCACAGACACACAGCCTGGAGCCCATGTGCAAGTGCTGCTATCCACAACCAACACAAATGACAACAGCACACACCATACCTCACACGGGAAACCAAGAAACCATAAGGTGCAATAAACAAGCAACCACATACACATCACATCAGACAAGGTAAGAATTTATGACCAGAAGGGTGGCCCCCACTGGCAGTTGGTAAATAACCAGGAGGATGCCTCCAGCAAGCATGGCTGAAGCACCTTCTCTGACTACTGCCTACCACTGAGGCTTTATAGGGCCAAGAAGCCACACCCAACAGTCAGACACACCCAGTGCACAACACACACTAGGAAGGAAGTTAACCCTTCCAACACCAGGGAAGGGAAAACATCAACTTAAAGGGGAAGTGCACACAATAACCCCTGTGCACACCAGACAAGGGAAGTGCACACAAACACACGTTGCCAATGGCAACCGCACGCATACCTGTTGTCCGCGGCAACCGCACTTGATGCAAACAACTAGGTGCCCCCAGCTGCGGTTGACACAACACCAAACCGCGGGCAACTGTTTGCGGCTCCCAAGGAGTCACGACCCTGACCAAGGGTCGTGACACTAGCCATGCAGTCGGCCTTTACAAACATTTGTGAAATAATGGGTAATTCTAAAGAACTCACTGAATTTGACATGGTACTGTAATATGATGTCAATGTTGCAACAAATCAGTTCATGAAGTTTCTTTCCTCCTAGAAATTCCACAATTAACTGAGTGGCATTATTACAAAGTGCAAACATTCAGGAATCACTGAAACTCAAAGTTTCAAAGTGGGGTGCACAGTGCATAAAAGTCACCAAAGCTTTGCTGACTCAATAACTAAATAAACCTCCTCTATCGTTATCATTGTGATAGGTGGGGGTCCCTGCTAGTTATCCCCTGACTTTTCACAACTGGAGTACCCCTTTAAGGACCGTGCCCATTTTGATTTCTTTGGGGCTGAAAGTGAAAGAAATGCAATTATGCTATGCTTTTATTTGGAGATTATTTTTATAGTTATCCGGCAACCATATTCAGTCAGCCCAATTATGGCAATACAAAATTTATACAGTTTTCATTTGATTTTTACTACTTTTAAAACTTAAAAAAATAGAAATTTGCCTTGCATTGCCATATTCTGACACCAATAATTTTGTTATGTTCTAGTCTACAGAGCTGTTGAGGGGCTGTTTTTTGTCTAATTACGCCATGGAATCTGAGTTATCTCTGATCCCGTTCATTACGGTTGGGTGTCAGCTGTAGTATTGCACATCTGGCACACATTACATATGGAGCCATAAGCCCTCACCATATCTTCACCACACGCAAATTCCAAAGAGTTACGTTATTTTGTGTTAAGGGGTAGGAACGGACTTTTACTGCTAATAAAACAATGCATTTTGTTAAAGGAGCATGGCCTTCACTGCTTTGTGTGTGGCATACTGTGAGCCCTTTGAAACATACACCCTTTGTCTGCTATGAAAACCTGGTAAGCTAAATCAACCCAGTGATGGAGGAAAACAGAATGGACCATTATTTCCTCGCGTGATGTCAATGTTGTTTTGGCTTTCTTGCTTGGACCTGAAGGCACTTCTGCTGTCTTGTTATCAAGTCATATGGTAATCTCCTCCCCGACTGCCCATATTCACCAACATAGATCCTAGTAGTTATGCTGCAGGCCACTGTCAGCCACTTCTTGAGGTGGGATCTCCACTCCAGCAGCTCCCTGTGTACATAATGATATTGGAACTATTAGTTCTAACACAAGATTGGTTGAGTGACTTCTACCAGTGACATGCACTTTTATTTCAACAAATCGCATGCATGTGTAGATGAAAAGATACTTGTTGATTGGCTTGATCTTCCAGTCAATCATGTTTTGGAAATCAGCACTGATTGTAAATTGAATGTGAATAAAATCTACAATGGCCCAGTAGAAAGACTGAGACAATGAATTTCATTGCTCAGATTTTCATTTTTACATATTTCGGAGGGCATTTATTAAGCCCAGTAGATTTAGATGCCGGTCTTAGTCCCTCCGTGCTGCCGGTGGATGCGCCAAAGTGGAGGCACAGAACTCTACATAACTTTGGCACTTCCTCCAGCAGACTGTGCAACATACTAAAATATATGCTAGCTCCCTTGCTGGCATAGATTTAAGACATTTTCCCAGCCAAAAATTGGTGTGGAAAATGATAAATTAGACAGGCCTGCCAGTCCGCCCTATTCCCAAACCATGCCATACCCCCTTTTCTCGATACTCAGGAAAAGTGGTGTGAGCAGCAAAAAAAATGGCAACAAAATCGGCAATATTAATACACCAAAAATTGGCATATAATTCATAATAAATGTCCCCCATTGTGGTGAGGAATCCAGATATCAAAATTATTGTTAGATGTAGGTACCCCTCTCTTGACATTCCTGTAGAGGGTCATCACTTTGTCTGTGTCCCCTTACTAAAGCCAGGTCAGGAGATTGTAGCCATAAAATCAGTGAGATGAAACCACTTCACAGAGTCCCCTATCATAAAACCTAATAGCGCTAGGGTCCTAAACAAATTTTTCATAGACCAGAACCATTAGAGGGGTCAGAAAAAGGCTAGAGTCCTCTCCAGCCAAGGTCACACACAAAACCCCTATTTTGCAATATACATCAAAGAAATACATGGCCTAATTTATATTTGGGCTGCTTGCTTCCTCCTGAAAACTCAGGCCATGTATATGCTTTTATGGTATCAGAGTCAATTCGACCAGCTCAGTAAAAGGGAGCAATGAAATAACTCAAGCCATCTTGCCATTCCCTCCGCCATGTTTGGTAGGCAAGGACCTTAGGAGAGAGTTGAAGGAGGTAATACTAAGTTGCTAGGATGCATACCCGAAAAGATATTTTAATACAAAAATTTCAAGGCAGACCTGGTGTACAGAACATGTTGTAAACACTGGGTCATAAAAGGTCATTACCATACTCACTGGCCTCCTCTCGCATCACAGGCTGGCGGGTTTGTGGGGAAGCCTGCAGATCCTTTTAAGCATGTGTGTGCAGGATAGCAAACCGTAATGTCTTTGGAGATTACTAGCTTGGTGGGCTGACCGCTATTTCTGCCTTCCCAGGCAACCGGACGTATCCGTCATGTAATGTATAGTGATAAGCGGGAGGTGCCATATTAAATTTCACTATATTTTGCAAATATTCGATTGAATATTCGTTTTATATTTGTTGAAATCGAATATTCGTCATTATTCTATTTATCGTGAATAATATGCGATTTAATTATTTGCGTATTGCGATTTTCTTTTACCTGTATAAGGCAACTTTCCTATTGGTTGGATATGGCGCTATGTCTAATAATATGTGTAGTATACGAATGTTCGCTATATTGCTATAACTTCGTATTTTAGAATATTCGTAATATTCTAAAGAACCACGTTTTAGCAATATAGCGAATATTCGCAAAATAGACATATAGACTGTAATTTAGCTAATATAGTGCTATAATCTTTTTTTTATAATCTTTTTTTTTGTCTCTTCTGCACTTCAGTTTTTGAAAAAATTTACACTATAAAAAAAAAATTAACTAATTAACTGCTATATGAAAGGTAAGATTGTACAAACCGGATTCCAAAAAAGTTAGGACACTATACAAATCGTGAATAAAAACTGAATGCAATGATGTGGAGGTGCCAACTTCTCATATTTTATTCAGAATAGAACATAAATCACGGAACAAAAGTTTAAACTGAGAAAATGTACCATTTTAAGGGAAAAATATGTTGAATCAGAATTTCATGGTGTCAACAAATCCCCAAAAAGTTGGGACAAGGCCATTTTCACCACTGTGTGGCATCTCCCCTTCTTCTTACAACACTTAACAGACATCTGGGGACCGAGGAGACCAGTTTCTCAAGTTTAGAAATAGGAATGCTCTCCCATTCTTGTCTAATACAGGCCTCTAACTGTTCAATCGTCTTGGGCCTTCATTGTTGCACCTTCCTCTTTATGATGCGCCAAATGTTCTCTATAGGTGAAAGATCTGGACTGGCCATTTCAGTACCCGGATCCTTCTCCTACGCAGCCATTATGTTGTGATTGATGCAGAATGTGGTCTGGCATTATCTTGTTGAAAAATGCAGGGTCTTCCCTGAAAGAGATGACGTCTGGATGGGAGCATATGTTGTTCTAGAACCTGAATATATTTTTCTGCATTGATGGTGCCTTTCCAGACATGCACGCTGCCCATGCCACACGCACTCATGCAACCCCATAACCCCATACCATCAGAGATGCAGGCTTCTGAACTGAGCGTTGATAACAACTTGGGTTGTCCTTGTCCTCTTTGGTCCGGATGACATGGCGTCCCAGATTTCCAAAAAGAACTTCGAATCGTGACTCGTCTGACCACAGAACAGTCTTCCATTTTGCCACACTCCATTTTAAATGATCCCTGGCCCAGTGAAAACGCCTGAGCTTGTGGATCTTGCTTAGAAATGGCTTCTTCTTTGCACTGTAGAGTTTCAGCTGGCAACGGCGGATGGCACGGTGGATTGTGTTCACTGACAATGGTTTCTGGAAGTATTCCTGAGCCCATTCTGTGATTTCCTTTACAGTAGCATTCCTGTTTGTGGTGCAGTGTCGTTTAAGGGCCCGGAGATCACGGGCATCCAGTATGGTTTTACAGCCTTGACCCTTGCACACAGAGATTGTTCTAGATTCTCGGAATCTTCGGATGATGTTATGCACAGTTGATGATGATAGATGCAAAGTCTTTGCAATTTTTCGCTGGGTTACACCTTTCTGATATTGCTTTCTGCACAACATTGTGGGAATTGGTGATCCTCTACCCATCTTGGCTTCTGAGAGACACTGCCACTCTGAGAAGCTCTTTTTATACCCAATCATGTAGCCAATTGACCTAATTAGTGTTAATTGGTCTTCCAGCTCTTCGTTATGCTCAAATTTACTTTTTCCAGCCTCTTATTGCTACTTGTCCCAACTTTTTGGGGATTTGTTGACACCGTGAAAATTTTAATCAACGTATTTTTCCTTTAAAATGATACATTTACTCGGATTAAACGTTTGATCTGTCATCTACGTTCTATTACAAATAAAATATTGACATTTGCCATCTCCACATCATTGCATTCAGTTTTTATTAACAATTTATTTAGTGTCCCAACTTTTTTGGAATCCGGTTTGTAATAGGGGTAAGGTAAGGGAGATCAGGATGTTAGTGAATTAAATTCAGAATTTTACATGACAGACTCCCTTTAACCGCTGAATAGAACAGCGCTAAACTGTGCCTAAATAGCATATAAAAATCTAGTCAGCTCGCCACCTCTAGTCATCTGCAAGCGACTTTACCCCTCCTTTTAATAATAAAGTGACCGTGACAACAAAATCAACAGAGAGTGAAGACGGACAGCAGATATTAAAAATGCGGCTGGGAAGCCAGTATAACAATGACAGCCCAAAAATATAGTATACCCAACATAATACCATAAAATAACCCCTGTTACGTCAACCTACCTTTTAACTTAGGCCAGTTTTACCCATCTGTAACACTGGTTTTGGCATGTAATATAACCCCATAATGAGGCAAATCCACCATGTGGATAATCAGAATCCCATGCAGATCCCTCCATATAGGATTTTTTATTTTATTTACCTTTGTTATGATTTATGAGTTGATTGTCTAAATTCTTAACATTCTGTGATTACAGGGGTTCCCGTTTCTTCTGTGAGACACAGAAAATCAAAGAAGGTGGTTGCAAACGAGTGAGGAGGAACAGTCGGAGGAGCAGGCAGAGGAGGAGCAGCCTGAACCCTCACATAATTTAATGTCCTCTGATCCAGGACCATTGCAGCCAGGAAATTCCTCTCCCCCACCCCCAGAAGAGAGGGAGAAGGAGGTCTACACCCCCCACCAGGAGGGTAAATATGTGCCCACTGCTATATAATTAAATATCCATACGATGTTTATAAGAAAAAGGGCCTAAAATGATTTAAAATTGTGAAAATTTGAGAAATATAAAAAAATTAAGTACAATAACTCTGTAATCTACATTAAAACCATAAAGTATCCAACTCATTCACATTAAACATTACATAACTATAACAAAGTAATTCTGTGCTCTCATTAATAAATACAAAATAAGAGTTGTGGCGGCTTGATACCTTTTAATGGCCCAAAAAATTATAATTGCTATGTCACATAGTGAGTTTCCAAGAATTCACCAGTCCCTTCATCTGTCGTATATACAATAAGAAGGGAGACATGGTGGAATGAATGGGCATTTGAAATATAAGATACAAACATATCAAAGACCATCATAATAGGTCTGTTATTATCTTACAGATAAGGGGCTGAGTACGTATTATTGTCTTGATGGCATCTCCGAAACCTGTTGCCACGACTATGTCTATAGAAGACTATTTTGATCTTTTAGTGTGTCCAAAATCCCTGGTAAAAATTTAATCCAGTCTTCGAAGTGTCAAGTATTGTTTTCAATTTGCATTAAAAAAATCTTATAGCTCTTTTGTATTAGAAGTTATATTTTAAGATGAGAATTTTCATGTGTTATTCATATTGACCATGGCCAACAGCAATGCTTAGCAACACGAAAATGTAGATTCTTCTTTCATCTCAAAGAAACCAATTAAATACTATTATACTCTACTGAACTTGCATTAATTAACTGACTAAATAATATTATACTGTATTGAACTATTACTAAATAACCAATTATATAATTTTCATAAATGTAATAAAAAAAAATTATTGTTCTGTAAATGGACAGTACTGTAACAAAAACTCCACACAAACCACTAATGCCTTCATTTTAATTCAAAGTCATTGTAATTTTATTTTATCCTAACAGTTCGAAAACTCAAAAGAAAGCTCCTGGAACATCAGCAAGCTGAAGCCAAAGAAATGCTGGCTATAAAAGCCCAACAAAAAAAATCCGGCTACTTCAAGCTAGGTTACAGCAGCATCAGCGTCAGCTGGATACTGAATTCAGGAAGCTGGAGGAGCAGAGAAAGATCAGGAATAAGGAGTTGCTGGACATCCAGAAAAAACTCCAAAGTTTGCCTTAGAGGCTTTTTTTTTATATTTTATATACTTTTCTTTGTAAATAAATATTTTATTACGTTTAATTGTTTCCTTTTGTAAGTTTGATATTGTTATTTAATACATAAACTAGCTGTTGACCCGACGTTGCTTGGGTATTTATTTCTTGCAAATTTATTTTAAATAACAGTGACTTTAGCAATGGCCGGCCGTTTAACAGTGACTTTCACAGTGACCACCCCTTTAACAGTGACTTTCACGGTGACTGGCCCTTTAACTGTGAACTCCACAGCGCCCGTCAGTTGGCAGTTAGGATTTAAGTGAAAGGCTGGAGGCAGGCTTGTATTGGCTAATGCAGGTGATATTTTCAGAATATCTCGGGAATGGTACGTCCTAAAAAGCTGAGACCCCCGTAAGATCTCTTTCCAGGTAGCTTCATTGTATTTTCATTTCAAAGAAAAGAAAAAAAGCTCTATCTTTGAGATGCAGGGGTAAAAAGCCTCTAAGTTGTATGGGATGGTGGAACACACTTTCTTTGACTTGTAGACAAAAAAACGCACAAGTTTGAAAAACCTCATGGATACCGCAAGTAAATCACATATTTTTGCTTTGTTTTATTTGTGCTATATTTTGGTTTTTCACCTTTGTAATTACTTTTGGACCACATGTGCAATGTATATGTAATTTAATTAACCCAATTTGAAGGGACTAATGATCCATGGAATAAAATCCAAACCGGAGATTATTACAAATCCGAGAGGCGGAGTCTTTGGAATATAAAAGAGGTATTTTTGGCAAGGAACATCATACCACTGATGAAGGAGCAAGTCTAAAAAAAGCTCCGAAACGCATCTGGTTACCATTGGAAAATACCTCATTATCTATAAGAAGATTGACTACAATATGCCGGCATAGATAATCCTTTTCATCAATCTTTGAAGCGATTATAACAACAAAACCAACAAGAGCCTTCCACTTTATAATAGTGGAGAAAACAGAGGAAATTTGATGTGATGATGCTGTGATTGTGAAACGTTCAATCAAGCCATACACCTGCGGTAATCTCACGAGACATACTGGGATCTCAGAGGTAAGCGCACACCGGCTGCTTTACACGTGGGACGCCACACAGCACGGACAAAAACCCGGAGAAACACATCTACCAGTGAGAACCATATATATATATAAAAGTTTAAAGTGGTAAAATCGAAATCTGCAGAGATCCTGAAAACACATGTTGGGATAATCCCCGAAAAATCTCACGAAAAATCGTAGATTTAATAATGCTCAATTCATGCGATTATTAATAGGATGAATATTACAAATAATCAGATGTGACTTTAGTTCAGTAACCATCATCTAAGTCCAACATAGGATTCAAGTCCATCCTCAATACAGGAATAGGTTGCATCGATAGAAAATATGTATTGAGAAAAAAATCGCAAACATCAATTGCAAAATAATATCAACAAAATCGGATGGACAGCATCTTTGTGCGATTTTTATAGATTATCTGCACTGACATTCGAATAAGTTCTATACAGGACTTTGGTGTTTATAGAAGCACAAACTAGGTGAACCATACGCATTTTTTGGATTGTTGTGTATTTTGCTTTTGGAGTGTACAATCTGTTTTTAGTGTGAATAATTGGCAATTGCATGTTTACTGTTTTATTGTTTATTAAAATGCTAACAGCGTGGAACAGATATTGAGTGCCGATCGACCTTTTTAATATATAATTTTCACACGTGATTGGAGGTATCATATCGATCAGAGCACCTACCATTACTTCTGGGTTAGTTGTGCAACTCTTAATATATCTAGACTTACTTACTATATATACCTCCAATTGGGAGTGTGCACACTTCCCAGATAGAATAGATATCTGGAGCCATGCTGAGAGCAGAAGGATGACATTAGAGACCTTTTCATTTGATACATCAAGTGAAGATACAATGAAACAGGTAGAAACTATGACAGAGACATTTAGAGAAATTGAAACTTTGCTGTTGAAACAATTAAGACAAACATGGGAAGTCAAATCCCTTCAACAATATCTGACATATAATAAAATACCAAAGGGGCTATTATTATATAAAACTCCAGCACAGGATTTATGTAGTAAAGAGTTTGATATACAGTGGAAAAAAACACTGCATGATCAATCCATAACCTTGATACAGTTGATAATAAAGCGAAGATCAGAAATTTTGGAGGAAGTCACTACAAGATTGGACCTCCTGAAGGCAAAATTAGATAAATTCCCAATTAATGAGGAATTTAACAACTGGCAAATAAGATTATGCAAAAGCTTAGATAAAACAGAATATGAATTGATGAATAAGAAGAATTAAAAAATAAATAATGGGGGCAAACCCAGACAAGACGAGGAACATGTGGGAGCAAAATGTATTGGAATCTAAAGGAAAGGGACAATTTAGAGAGGTAGATGCACACAATACCTATACTGTACCCGTTAATAATAGATTTTAAACCTTGTCAGAGGAACCTTTTTTAGACACAACTCCCCCTCTATCACGATCGGCGAAACTGTCACATACGTGACACGGAGGGAGGAAAAGAGGGAGGCCCTGCCCTAGTGAGAGGGAAGGTGGTGACCCCTGACTCACCTTGCGGCTGGCGCCTGGCTGCCCTGTCGTCCCTAGACGGGTTCCTCACCCGTACGCCGATCACGTGCCTAAAACCCTGGCTTTCCCTAGGATGAGCCCTAGATAGTGAACAGGGCGGTGGGAACACTAGTCCGCACCACTAGCTCTAAAGGAAAACACCAAGGGGAGGATAGACAATACAAACTAAACATATAATCCCAGGTGGGCAACAACAGGAGACAACAAAAGCCCAACAGGGATCCGGAGGGTAGCACTCTGGAACAACAACCAGATTCTCAGCTCCAGTGGGTCAGCATAGATGTCCAGGCAGGAAGCTCTATAACTGGCAACAAGAGAAGTGTGAGAGGAGAATATAAGGAGTTTGGGAGTGGCAGACAAGAAACAGCTGAGGAGGAGAAGCTACGGATCCCTGAGTGAGACAAAAAGGATAGCAAGGCAAACACAGAAAACAAACACTAAGAAACACCGTGATCTTTAGACATAGAGCGCGCAGCCACCCGCTGCGACTTCCTGACCCCGGGTATAACGGAGTCAGACGTGGCTCTTGACACCCTCGTGACACCCTCATCACAAACCACGGACACGAGGACGGATACACAGATCACGATACATATAGATCAACCACAATCACCAGAGAGACACCGATACAACCTCAGAGACAGGTATCCCAATCAGGAACACGAACACAGAATCAATTTATATTTTCAGACCCCTCAACCACAGAGAGCTCACAAATACCAAACACAGAGAAAATATCACGAGTCAAACCAACACGAAAGAAGAAAACAAGAAAAGGAAAGAGACGTAAGACAACAAGTACTAAAAGAAACACAAAGCACTATAGTGAATTTAAGCAGTATTACACTAACTAATGCACAGATTTCTTTACTGAATAAAGGTCTGAAATTTGCCCCCACTAACAAACTTAACAAATTCGATACATATATAGGCGTTGAAAAGTTTATACGACAACTATGCCTTAAAAAATATTTTATTAAGAAACCCATCAAAGAAGAATTTAAAAAAGAGACAGTAAATAAATATCAACACATGAACCTAAAACCCAAATCAACTAAGTACCCTAGACAGGAACTAAGCCAGGAGATAACAACTTTTCGCAAATGTATTGAATATGACATACGTAAATTAAAGATAGATACTACCAGAGGTAATAACAATTTAACAAGACAAGAAAAAGAAGCCATTAGACAATTGCAATCTCAAAATAATATTGTCATTCGTCCCGCCGATAAGGGAGGTGCAATTGTCATTCTAGATGTGGTTAAGTATAATGGAGAGTGAAAAAAACAACTAGAAGACTCCAAGACATATATGAAATTGAGATCAGATCCCACACAGGTGTTTCAAGATAAATTTGTAGCAATATGCGAAGAAGGCCTGAAAAGTAATATTCTATTAGAACAAAAATATAAATTCCTCACTACAACCTAACAAAAAAATTCTGGTCTTCTTTTGCATACCGAAACGCCACAAAGATCCCCCCCAAAAAACGAGATGGCCAATTGTATCGGGAATCGGATCCCTGACGTCCAATTTATCCCAGTATATAGATACGGTGTTACAACCAACAGTGAAAAAAATAAGATCGTATTTGAAAGATACCACCCAAATTATTGAAATCCTAGAATCATTAGAGGTTGATCCTGAATGGATAATAGGGACATTGGACGTCCAATCATTATATACAAGCATCGATCATCAACAAGGCATAAAAGCAATGGAAGAAAAATTGATGAAGGAGGGTAGACTTACAAACCAACAGATAGGATTTATGGTAAATGGAGTCCATTTTATACTAAACCATAAATATTTCTGGTTTGAATCTCAATATTATCAACAAATACAAGGTACCGCCATGGGCACCAGGTTTGCCCCCAGTTATGCCAATTTATTTATGGCACAATGGGAGGACCACCATATTACTCCCATGCTGGGGACAAGCCTGGTGCTCTGGCAACGGTACATCGACTATGTCATATTCATTTGGAAAAAAGATAGAGAGGTCCTTAACCAATTTTTCTTAGATATAAATACTAATAGGGTCAATCTACACTTTACTTCTAATATCTGTGAATCCTCTATAGAATACCTGGACATACAAATAACCACACAGGACAATAGATTGTTATGCAATACTTATCACAAACCCACTGCTAAAAATAGTTTTATTTTGTTTACTAGCTGTCACCTGCCCAGGTGGCCAAGGCATTTTGCGGATCCGCACATTGCCAGAACTATATAGAAAATGCCTTTTCTTGTCCACAATTGCGGACAAGAATAGGACATGTTCTATAGGCTCAACAAAAAACGCAGTGTTCGCCCGATCAGGCTTAACTTGCGTTCAGTCCGCCCCACCGCAGTGACAGAATTTTTTTTTCTTCTGATCACTGCAAAAACACCTTAAAATCGCTGCAGCGCTATAAAGATCACTTTTGAGAGGCATGGCGAGTTCATAGAAGATTTTTTTTGGCACAAGTTAGCGGAAATGTTTATTTTATTTTTTCTTACAAAGTCTCATATTCCACTAACTTGTGACAAAAAATAAAATCTTACATGAACTCACCATACCCCTCACGGAATCCAAATGCGTAAAAATGCCCTGTGAAATCATTGGAATTTGGGCCTCTTTGCACATCTTGGCTGCAAAAATGTGTCACACATGTGGTATCGCCGTACTCAGGAGAAGTAGGGCAATGTGTTTTGGGGTGAATTTTTACATATACCCATATCTCTGTAAATTGACAACTTTGTATAAAAAAAGTGTAAAAAGTTGTCATTTACAGAGATATTTCTCACACACAGTATGGGTATATGTAAAAGTACACCCCAAAACACATTTCCCTACTTCTCCTGAGTACGGCGATACCATGTGTGACACTTTTTTGCACCCTAGGTGCGCAAAGGGGCCCAAATTCCAATGAGTACCTTTTAGGAGGGCATTTTTAGACATTTGGATTCCAGACTTCTTCTCACGTTTTAGGGCCCCTAAAATGCCAGGGCAGTATAAATACCCCACATGTGACCCTATTTTGGAAAGAAGACACCCCAAGCTATTTCGTGAGGGGTATGGTGAGTTCATGTAAAATTTTCTTTTTTGTCAGAAGTTAGTGGAATATGAGACTCTGTAAGAAAAAAAAAGAAAAAAAAATTTTCCGCTAACTTGTGACCAAAAATAAAAACTTCCATGAACTCACTATGCCTATCAGCGAATACCTTAGGGTGTCTACTTTCCGAAATGGGGTCATGTGTGGGGTGTTTCCACTGTCTGGGCATTGTAGAACCTCTGGAAACATGACAGGTGCTCAGAAAGTCAAAGTGCGTAAATTAATTTTTTTGCACCATAGTTTGTGAATGCTATAACTTTTACCCAAACCACTAAATATACACTTATTGCATTTTTTTTTTATCAAAGACATGTAGAACAATAAATTTAGAGAAAAATTTATATAGAAATGTAGTTTTATTTGAAAAAATTTCGGTCAATTTTGATTAATATCAAAAAAAGTTCAAATGTCAGCAGCAATGAAATACCAGCAATGAAAGCTCTATTAGTGAGAAGAAAAGGAGGTCAAATTCATTTGGGTGGTAAGTTGTATGACCGAACAATAAACCGTGAAAGTAGTGTAGTGCAGAATTGTAGAAAGTGGTCCGGTCATTAAGGGGGTTTAAGCTAGGGAGGCTGAGGTGGTTAAATTTAAATTTTTACGGTTTTAATTTTCGAAGCAAGTAAACACATATGTATAACCAAGTATGCGTACCTTGAGTAAAGGAAGTTTGTCCTATCTTACCCTTCATTGTATTTTCATTTCAAATATACGAAAAAAAGCTCTATCTTTGAGATGCAGGGGTAAAAAGCCTCTAGGTTGTATGGGATGGTGGAACACACTTCCTTTGACTTCTAGACAAAAAACGCACAAGTTTGTGAAAAACCGCATGGATACCGCAAGTAAAACACATATGTGTTTTTTGTTTTATTTGTGCTATATTTTGGTTTTTCACCTTTCCAATAACTTTTGGACCACATGTGCAATGTATATGTGATTTAATTAACCCAATTTTAAGGGGCTTATGATCCATGAAATAAAATCCAAACCGGAGATTATTACAAATCCGAGAGGCGGAGTCTTTGGGATATAAAAGAGGAATTTTTGGCAAGGAACATCATACCACTGATGAAGGAGCAAGTCTAATAAAGCTCCAAAGCGCGTCTGGTTACCATTGGAAAATACCTTATCAGCTAAAAGAAGATTGACTACAACATGCCGGCATAGATAATCCTTTTCATCAATCTTTGAAGCGATTATAACAACAAAACCAACAAGAGCCTTCCACTTTATAATAGTGGAGAAAACAGAGGAAATTCGATGACGCTGTGATTGCGAAACGTTCAATCAAGCCATACACCTCCGGTAACCTCACAAGACATACTGGGATCTCACAGGTAAGCGTACAACGGCTGCTTTACACGTGGGACGCCACACAGCACGGACAAACACCCGGAGAAACCCATCTACCAATGAGAACCATATATATATATATACGAAAGTTTAAAGTGGTAAAATCGATCCTGAAAACACATGTTGGGATAATCTCCGAAAAATCTCACGAAAAATCGTAGATTTAATAATGCTCAATTTATGCGATTATTAATAGGATGAACATTACAATTAATCAGATGTGACTTTTGTTGCAGGAAGGCCCCTTGAGTCCTAGTGCAAAGTCATACTGATCAGGACAGACAGCAGCAGCCGCTTAAGGTAACAGTGCAGGGTACGGTCTACACTAAACTCAATATGATCAGGACAGACAGAAATTATGCTAACACAGAACAATATGAAAGAATGCAGTCAGACATTAGAACAGAACCAAAAAATTATTTATTAACAAACATGCCTCTATGGCAACTTTTTAAGTTGGTTATAAACCATAAACATGTCCCTCATTTGTTTGAGGTGCTGTGTCATCTTGGCCATCAGTCTCTGCATTTCTCGCATGCTGGCATCATGTTCCCGCTGAATAATTTCATTTTTTTTTCCAAACACAGCAGTACTGTTAGGATTAAAAAATAAAATTAAATTACTTGCAATTCAGATTACGTGGTATAGATATAGAATTATATTACTAAGTGCACATATTTACCCTCTTGGCAGGGGTTGGTTACAACATCCTCCTCACTCTCATCATCATCTGGAGTGGTGGGGGGTTCTTGTGGTGACTGGGAGGGTCCACTGTCTTCCACCTCTTTGCCCATATCAGGTGTGTCTGTCACCTGAGGCTGCAGCTTCTGGGAGGGTCCTGGCTCAGCACCTTTATATGTAGCCATCATATTCCCATCAGGTGGTGGAGGGGCCGCTACATCATCTGAGGGTCCTGCCTGCTCTTCTGAATCCTCGTTATCTGTGGTGGAGACCTCCATCACCACCACATTCAGCACAGGTTTTCTCGGTTCTCTCCTCTTTATAGATGGAACGGGAACCCCTGTAATCACAGAATGTTAAGAATTTTGACAAAGAACTCATAAATCATAACAAAGTTAAAGATCCAGAAATTCATATACTGTATGGAGTGATCTGCAGGGGATTACGATAAACTACAAAGTGTATTGGCCTCTTTTTGGGGTTATATAACATTCAAAAACCAGTGTTCCAGATGGATAAAACTAGCCAAATTTACAAGGTAGGATGAGGTAACATGGGATTTGTTAAGAAGGTGTCCTTTACGGTATTGTGGCTGGGTTATTGACTTTTAGTGAAAACAAGCAACTGTTCAGAAATTAGATAAGGGGTTATTGGATGGTGTTATGTTGGGTATATCATTTTTTGTGTCTGTCAGCGTTACACTGTCTGCCAAGCCACATTTTGAAGATCTGCTGCCAGCACGTCCTCCCTCCCTGTTGATTTAGTTTTCACGTTCACTTGATTATTAGAAGGAGGGCTAAAGTTGCTTGCAGATAGGCGGTGAGAGGACTAGATTTTAATATTCTATTTAAGCAGAGTTTATCATTGGTATATTCAGTGTTTAAAGGCAGTCTTTCATGTAAAATCGTCATATTACAACTAAAAGATCAAGATCTCCCTTAGATTGCATTTCATTAGTGGTTGTAGCGGATTGCGTTTGGCTAAAATGGATGTTTCATCTGTACTGTTGAATGGATTTACACTGTTATGTTTAATTCCCTAATCAGTATGTAACCTGCTGAGCATTCATCTGGTTGTGCGATAGAAACACAATGGCTACAATGGATGTCTCAAATGGATTGTTGATTGAATTACTTCTCAGACTGAGGGGAGGGGATGTGTGGGCTGTAACCAGTCTGTGATTAAAGAATGGATAATTTTCTGTAGGTGTCTCCCTTGCATGGGAGAGGGGCATAAAAGTAGGGTATGTGGCATTAAACAGAGTCCTGCTCCTGATACTGTCTGTCGTCCAGTTATTGGAAAGAGTGATGGGATATTCGTTGATGGTTTTATTTACTAATGATGCTGTGCTTCCTGTGCGAACTACTTGATCCCAAAATAAACCCTTTTAATACCGGCAGACAAAGCCAGACATGTCGCATTATGGCTCCGCTACAGTGGTTTATTAACTGGTGTGTGTGTGTGTGTGTGTGTGTATATATATATATATATATATATATATATATATAAAATCTATAATCCCATGTAAATTACGTGGGGGATTTATGTAATGGACGGGGCCTTTCAACAAAATACTGAATGATGTTTGCAGTTTATGTATATATAAACAAAAATACATATATATATATATATACACACAGTCAGGTCCATATATACTGGGACATCGACACCATTTTAAAATTTTGGGCTCTATACACCACCACAATGGATTTGAAATGAAACTAATAAGATGTGCTTTAACTGCAGACTGTCAGCTTTGCATATGTGCCTCCTACTTGTTAAGGGACCAAAATTAATGGGACAATTGGCTTCTCAGCTGTTCCATGGCCAGGTGTGTGTTATTCCCTCACTATCCCAATTACAATGAGCAGATAAAAGGTCCAGAGTTAATTTCAAGTGTGCTATTTGCATTTGGAATCTGTTGCCGTCAACGCTCAAGATGAGATACAAAGAGCTGTCACTATAAGTGAAGCCAGCCATCATTAGGCTGAAAAAAACAAAACAAAGCCATCAGAGATATAGCAAAAACATTAAGCGTGGCCAAAACAACTGTTTGTTGTACCAGAGTGATGGGAAGAGAAGAGTATGGAGAAGGAAAGGAACTGCTCATGATCCTAAGTATACCACCTCATCAGTGAAGCATGGTGGTGGTAGTGTCATGGCGTGGGCATGTATGGCTGCCAAAGGAACTGGTTCTCTTGTATTTATTGATTATGTGACTGCTGACAAAAGCAGCAGGATGAATTCTGAAGTGTTTCGGGCAATATTATCTGCTCATATTCAGCCAAATGCTTCAGAACTCAATGACCCAAAGCATACTGCAAAAGCAACCAAAGAGTTTTTTAAGGGAAAGAAGTGGAATGTTATGCAATGGCCAAGTCAATCACCTGACCTGAATCCGATTGAGCATGGATTTCACTTGCTGAAGACAAAACTGAAGGGAAAATGCCCCAAGACCAAGCAGGAACTGAAGACAGTTGTGGTAGAGGCCTGGCAGAGCATCACCAGAGATGAAACCCAGCGTCTGGTGATGTCTATGCATTCCAGACTTCAGGCTGTAATTGACTGCAAAGGATTTGCAAACAAGTATTAAAAAGTGAAAGTTTGATTTATGATTATTATTCTGTCCCATTATTTTTGGTCTCTTAACAAGTGGGAGGCACATATTCAAACTGTTGTAATTCCTACACCGTTCACCTGATTTGGATGTAAATACCCTCAAATTAAAGATGACGGTCCGCAGTTAAAGCACATCTTGTTCGTTTCATTTCAAATCCATTGTGGTGTTTTATAGAGCCAAAAATGTTAGAATTGTGTCAATGTCCCAATATTTATGGACCTGGCTGTATATATGTTTGTGTGTGTGAAAAGTATGAAATCATCCGGTGACATCATACATCTGAACCGCGCGGTGTGTATAACTATATATATATATATATATATATATATATACACACACACACACACACACACACAATCTCAGCGAGGTAGAGATGTATAATGTAAGCGGATGATTTTGTACATGTCACACCGGGTATTAAGGAATCATTTTTTAAGGGATGAAATACGGATGTAGTAGATTTAACACACATGCTTTAGGAGATGTGTTATGTAAACAAAATGCAATTAAATGCGGTAAGCAATTTTTTTTTTAAATGGCTTTTGTTTCAACATAACGCAATGAGTTAAGAGGTTGTGTGTTATCCCAACTACATCTGTACAGATTAGCAGCATAACTGAATATATACATTACATAGTGTTGTAGAAAGAGATACAAAAGTCATGTAAATATTGTACCTGGACATATTCGTTCGCTCATCTCCTTTACAAGATTGGGCTTATACGTCATCAGATCGCACCACTTCTTCTGTAGTTCTCGATCTTTGTGCCACAAGGAGAATTTCATATATAACTCTGCCTGGAGAGACCTCAGGATGGCCCGCTTCTCCACTCTCTTCTTGGTAAGGGCGCATCCCCGCACCAACACACGCTGCAAGATAAAGATGCAAGCATACAATTCAAATTTTTTACATTCAAAGTTTTAAAACATATGTCCTCAACAAACCAGCAAAAAGTAGTTACGTCTTTGAAGGGGAAATATTAGATTGAATGTCACCGTTATAAGATCGGATTGTTTTGCGATTGTATGTGTGTGGGGTCTGAGTGAGCAATCGGATATTGGCCAGCTAAGCTGAGATGTACCTGTCTAGTGAAGTGACGGTACAGCTGGTTTGCATCCCGTGGTACACCCTGGGCAACGCTAAATGAACCAGCAAATATGGTGAGACAAAGAAAGCTCATGGACATAAAATATAATCTATATACAGTACAGACCAAAACACACCTTCTCATTCAAAGAGTTTTCTTTATTTTCATGACTATGAAAATTGTAGATTCACACTGAAGGCATCAACACTATGAATTAACACATGTGGAATCATATACATAACAAAAAAGTGTGAAACAACTGAAAATATGTCATATTCTAGGTTCTTCAAAGTAGCCACCTTTTGCTTTGATTACTGCTCTGCACACTCTTGGCATTCTCTTGTTGAGCTTGAAGAGGTAGACACCTGAAATGGTTTTCACTTCACAGGTGTGCCCTGTCAGGTTTAATAAGTGGGATTTCTTGCCTTATAAATGGGGTTGGGACCATCAGTTGCCTTGTGGAGAAGTCAGGTGGATACACAGCTGATAGTCCTACTGAATAGACTGTTAGAATTTGTATTATGGCAAGAAAAAAGCAGCTAAGTAAAGAAAAACAAGTGGCCATCATTACTTTAAGAAATGAAGGTCAGTCAGTTGGAAAAATTGGGAAAACGTTGAAAGTGTCCCCAAGTGCAGTCACAAAAACCATCAAGAGCTACAAAGAAACTGGCTCACATGCGGACTGCCCCAGGAGGGAAGACCAAGAGTCACCTCTGCTGCGGAGGATAAGTTCATCTGAGTCACCAGCCTCAGAAATCGCAGGTTAACAGCAGCTCAGATTAGAGACCAGGTCAATGCCACACAGAGTTCTAGCAGCAGACACATCTCTAGAACAACTGTTAAGAGGAGAATGTGTGAATCAGGCCTTCACGGTAGAATATCTGCTAGGAAACCACTGCTAAGGACAGGCAACAAGCAGAAGAGACTTGTTTGGGCTAAAGAACACAAGGAATGGACATTAGACCAGTGGAAATCTGTGCTTTGGCCTGAGGAGTCCAAATTTGAGATCTTTGGTTCCAACCACCGTGTCTTTGTGCGATGCAGAAAAGGTGAATGGATGGACTCTACATGCCTGGTTCCCACCGTGAAGCATGGAGGAGGAGGTGTGATGGTGTGGGAGTGCTTTGCTGGTGACAATGTTGGGGATTTATTCAAAATTGAAGGCATACTGAACCAGCCTGGCTACCACAGCATCTTGCAGCGGCATGCTATTCCATCCGGTTTGCGTTTAGTTGGACCACCATTTATTTTTCAACAGGACAATGACCCCAACACACCTCCAGGCTGTGTAAGGGCTATTTGACCATGAAGAAGAGTGATGGGGTGCTGCGCCAGATGACCTGGCCTCCACAGTCACCGGACCTGAACCCAATCGAGATGGTTTGGGGTGAGCTGGACCGCAGAGTGAAGGCAAAAGGGCCAACAAGTGCTAAGCATCTCTGGGAACTCCTTCAATACTGTTGGAAGACCATTTCAGGTGACTACCTCTTGAAGCTCATCAAGAGAATGCCAAGAGTGTGCAAAGCAGTAATCAAAGCAAAAGTGGCTACTTTGAAGAACCTAGAATATGACATATTTTCAGTTGTTTTTGTTATGTATATAATTTCACATGTGTTGATTCATAGTTTTGATGCCTTCAGTGTGACTCTACAATTTTTATAGTCATGATAATAAAGAAAACTTTTTGAATGAGAAGGTGTGTCCAAACTTTTGGTCTGTACTATATCTTGTGTGTGTGTGTGTGTATGTGTGTGTATGTACCGTATATAGTGTGTGGTATATATTGAGTGACAGGAAAATGGACAAGCTATGTGCATGTGATAGAAATGTATCTGTGGTCCATACATACATGCTACAAACATAGTGCTGTGAAGTAACAAGAACACTTAGTGCACCAATCAGTAATATCTGCTCTTACCATAAAAACTATATTCGTATTCATATAGCAAATATTCATACTTGCAAATATTTCGCTAGACTCGATCTACATATAATAATTGTTCTGACATGCATGCAATATGATTAAAAAAAGTATTGTAATATACTATTACTTACGGCTATCCCGATTTCATCCTCGACTTTTATAAAGCCGTGTCTTATCATCTTTGCAGAGAACATTGTACTGCCTGCGAGTGTCTGGAGACTGTCTGGAAATACTTTCTTTGAAAAAACTTGATCGGCGCGAACTAAATGACGTCATGCGGTCCCGCACACTATAGGACAGCGGTCCCCAACCGCCGGGCCGCGGCCCAGGACTGGGCCCTGGAAAACGGTTTGCCGGGCTGTGGCGATCAGGGCAGTCTTTAATGCTGTACTAACAAAGCGCTTCATTAGTACAGAAGGACCAGGAAGCGGTGAAGGATCTGTACTCACCACTTCCTGGTCCTCGGCTATCGGCTGTGCAGGGCTGCGCACAGCGTGAGGTCTCTCTGTGACCTCACACTGTGCGCCGCTATACACAGCTGACAGCAGAATGAAGAATGAAGAGGATTGCGATGGTGACCAGGAGCAGGAGAGGTAAGTTTATTTTATTTTATTTGCACTGGGGGCTGATGGCTGACCTGGGGGACATGGGGCAGACATGAAGGGCTAATGGGGGGCTTATGGCTGACATGAGGGGCTAATGGGGGGCTTATGGCTGACATGAGGGGCTAATGGGGGCTTATGGCTGACATGAGGGGCTAATGGGGGCTTATGGCTGACATGAGGGGCTAATGGGGGGCTTATGCCTGACATGAGGGGCTAATGGGGGGCTTATGGATGACATGAGGGGCTAATGGGGGGCTTATGGCTGACATGAGGGGCTAATGGGGGCTCATGGCTGACATGAGGGGCTAATGGGGGCTTATGGCTGACATGAAGGGCTAATGGGGGGCTTATGGCTGATGTTGGGGGGGTTTATGGCTGACATTGGGGGGGTTTATAGCTGACATTGGGGAGGTTTATGGCTGACATTGGGGGCTGATAGATGGCTAAAGGTTTGGGGGTCTGATCTGAGGTCTGATTAACATTGGGGGTCTGATTGCTGGTCTGACCTGAGGTGTAATGAAAAATATTTTTTTCTTATTGTTTTCCTCTAAAACTAGCTGCATCTTATAGGGCGAAAAATACGGTACAGTGCAGCAGAGACCAGTGCAGCAACCCAGCAGGCACAGATATTTATCTCACTTAGGCTACTTTCACACTTGCGGCAGTGTGATCCGGCGGGCAGTTCCGTCGTCGGAACTGGCCGCCGGATCCGCTGATCTGCCGCTGACTGAAAGCATTTGTGAGACGGATCCGGATGCGGATCCGTCTCACAAATGCATTGCAAGGACGGATCCGTCTCTCCGCTTGTCATGCGGACAGACGGATCCGTCTTGTACATTTTTTCATATTTTTGCCGATCTGCGCATGTGCATGCCGGAACGACGGATCCGGCATTCCGGTATTCTGAATGCCGGATCCGGTGCTAATACTTTCCTATGGGAAAAAATGCCGGATCCGGCGTTCAGGCATGTATTCAGTTTTTTGGGCCGGAGAGAAAACCGTAGCATGCTGCGGTTTTCTCTTTTGCCTGATCAGTCAAAACGACTGAACTGAAGACATCCTGATGCAAACTGAACGGATTACTCTCCATTCAGAATGCATGAGGATAAAACTGATCAGTTTTTTTCCGGTATAGAGCCCCTGTGACGGAACTCTATGCCGGAAAAGAAAAACGCAAGTGTGAAAGTACCCTTACTACAAACCCATGAAAGGTCCTCTTTAATTAGAGTCTTCTTGTGTTCTAACAAAGCCATGACCTTAGAGGAAGCGTTAAATGTATTGATATATTAACCTGTGAATGCTAGCAGCAGTACAGAGTACTTAGGTGTTATTTAATGCAAGGTATCTCATCAGCCTGATATGACAAGTGGTGGCAGCTAAGATCGATTAGTTTTGGATGACGGAGAGCTGACAGAGGGAGGTCCAGCGAGACCCTGCAGGCTCCCTGGTGATCCTGACACTCCTCTTACTTTATGCCTCATTATATTCCTCACCAGTTCTGTTGACAGGCCTCAGTTCTCTATCTATATGGTCAGTATAGTTTAGTTTTCTGTATATATAGTTACACCCCAAATGCCTAGTTTGAACACTCATAGTTATCTACTGTAGGTGTAATAATATTTTCATGTACCTTATTGCTATTTCTGTTAAAATTTGTATTTATTTTTGCATTCAGTTGTTGCAAGGATTGATCAAGGAACGGTGCACTTATGGATGTGTGTACAGTCAGATTTCTGCATGCAGTTTTGGAAGCCAAAATCAGGAGTGGATCATAACAGGACAGAAATTATACAGGACAGATACCACTTCTCATTTTTTTATTCACTCCTGGTTTTGGATTCCAAAGCTGCAGGCAGAGACCTTATTATGTGGTCATACCCTAACCCTCCAGATCATCTAGGTGGGGAATGGAGATTCTTCCCTATATCATCACTTTCAGGTAATCTTGGTCAACCAGTTAAAGACTAAGATTTAGGAAATCAAAGGTGAACCATGTTCCACTGGGTTCTTAATTTACAAGGTACTATATTTTAAAACACAGAGGGGGTCATTTATTAATCTGAAATATGCCTAAATTAGGTATATTTCAGGTGCAGATGGCGGCGCAATGGTTAACGGCAGATATCTGCGACTTTTCCTTGCTTAGGCCAGGTGTAAATTTGTGTGCGTGGCATGGGTGGGGAAGGGGACGGGCCGCCTGTTTTAGGCGTAGAAAATGGTCTCTAAATGTAAGACTGAAGCTGTCTTACATTTAGAACTGGCGCTGGATGCGCCAATGTCATGGAGAGGTCGGTGCCTCTTCATAACTTCAGCAGGTCCTCTGCCAGCTATGGGGCTTTATTAAGCGGCTAAAATGCTGGTCCAAATAAATGTTCCCCAGAGTTTTTCGGTGAACACCTGAACGTCATAAATTTTTATGATGAAACTCTGTTTAGATCCATCACAATCTGATCTTTTTATAATGCTCAGAAGGGAGCTTTTGGCAGCTTTTTTTAAATTTTCTTTATAAGGAAACCGATGTGTGTTTGTTTAATAAACATTAACCTTGAACATAGAGGTCAGATGATCATAACTCTTGGAGCTCTTATTCTAGTTGCAGATAATAGATCAACTTTGGCCTCATTGAACAAATTAGTGGGTCCATTTATTTGTGTTTGGTTGACAGATTTCAGCAGACAATTGAGGAATTTGAAGATTTTCCAGATGTCACAGATATACTGTACAATTGAACCAAAAATGAGAGATATATCTCTCTTAACTATGAGTCTGAAAACATTTCTATCATGTTGTTAGCGCACATTTGAACTATACTGGAAGATGCCAGGCTTATTTTATATAAATTAGTTTATTTTCAGCTGCATTTATGCTAAACCTAAGTGCACTTTAAATGTTGTTATTTATGATGTAATATATTGTGTGATATTAAAGCCACCTCAGTAAATAAAAATCCCACAAATGGATGGTTTCCATTATCAATGACTGCAGTCATCCGCTAATGCATGAATACATTGCTTATTGTTCAGCAGAGAATTGTTCTCACCTGAATGACCCTTCTCAAAGAGTTTTCCCAAGCAGACTTGCCTATTTTTCTAAAGCATGCTCACGAAATACAGCACTTCACCAACACGCCTCTGTCTTCATTTTCTATGCCCTAATGATCCACAAATGTTTTAGTGTTATCTAGCATTTCTCATTTTTTATACTTTCTGCTTAAAGTTACTTTACTGTGAAACATGAAGAAATGGCACTGGCAATGGTACTTTACAAACGGCAAAGGACTGAGATTTAGATGACAAGGGTGCTTTGTAGATTACTACATTTGAAAAGGTAATTTTCATTACTTGGTTTCATTTTTAAGACTTGCCCTGATACTTCGAATAACATCTGTGGCAAGCCGCCCTGGCAATTGCCTGCCCCACATCCCCATGCTTGCCAACATACAGATGTTGAATTCCTGGCATGTTAACACACAAGCTTATCGTTCTGGCTTAGTTTAATAATGTGCAAAGCTTTGAAAGCTTAAAGTTGGTATCAAGTTACACTGTCAGGTTAACACGCAAACTGATGTTGACACTTGCTAGATCTGTAGAAATCCTTGGGGAGATATGAGCCCGGCATTAACGCTAACCACCTATAAGAGGCAGCCTGCCCCACCTTATTTCCAGAAGCATAGGCTTCCACTTTCTTATGTTCTTGTTCTTGTATGTATATTCTCAGGACCTATTATTATAATAGTGTGGTATTAGAATATGATACTAAAGAGGATGGAAAAGTTCACCTGTTCACTTGGCAGTTGGTACATGTTAGATTGATGGGGTAAAGGATCTGAGACCCACATCACTAAGTCACTCATCCCACTCTCCATGGAGAGGACTTTGTATTTAGCAGTGAGTATGTGCTTTGTAACTACATATAATACTAAGACAGTTATGGAAACAGACTACAGCTCTTGCTGGCTGTCTCTATAACCCCCATAAAGTTGTAAAATGGTAATTACTCACAATTGTGGTGATGGAGGAAATGGGCTCCCTGTTCTAGTGATTGATTGGGCTCCCAGTGTTTGGACCACTAGGAGTAATATAATAAAGATTTAACACTGTAATACCCTTTGACCACTTGCCAACTGCAACATCCTGAAGATCGGCTACTTTCACGCCATGGATCCGTCATGGATCTGCAAAAACGCTTTTGTTACAATAATTCAACCGCATGCATCCATCATGAACGGATCCGGTTGAATTATGTCTTCTATAGCAATTTGGAGCATTTTTACCCTTCTAGTTTTAGAACTCTTTATGAATAAAATGCTACTGCATCTAATGTAAATTAACCCGCGAAGAAAGCAATGCTTAGCTGGAAAGGAGCATGACGTAAAAATAGGATGCAACAATGTGTGCCAAAATAGTGTCAAAATCTTGCCGCAAAATAATCTAACCAATAAGTGGAGTATAGTTTGAAGAAAGTGTATCACCAAATTTATCATCCATTATCAGCCACTGTGATAAATTTGGTGCATCTTTAGACTCCTTTAGACTACATACTGTACTCCACAAGCAGTGATTTATGTAAATTGTAGCTGTGTACAGTTTATGCTTTGTCAGCTTGTTTTTGGCTACTAAGCTAATCAAAAATGCATGTAGGACTTGAAAAACAATTTAAAACATACATTTGCTTTGCAGATTCGTGGCTGCTATGCTACATTGGGTCCTCCTGATACTCTCAAGGTTTCATCACATATTGCTGCTCTCTGGGGGATGATGGTAAAGTGTGGTGCCCCTAGTAGGAAATAAGTCCAGAGAGTCAGTGTTTGCAGCAAACCTGTGTGCTTCTTTGCTGCAGGAATTTAAGTGCAAAACAATACAGGCAATGCTCTTAGCCGAGTCGATGGCTCACTTGTCAGGCAGAGTAGACCCATTTCAGTGTTTTGTTCTAGTCACTCTTGCAATCTGGCAGAGTCTCTCTAACTAAACACTGGTCCCTATCTGCAGACACTTAGGGGCTTTGACTGCTCTATGTCTATACAGTTTTTGCTTGATGACAGATCCAGATATTCTAGTGAGAAGGGTGAAGCCGGCGAATCATAGCCTAACAGAAACAATGTTGCAGTTCATGTCTGCCATAGACTTTTAATGTGCCGCAATACAAGTTAATGGGAATAATTAAGCAGTTTCAAGACATAAACAACCATCTGACAAAGCTAAGCCAGATGGTCAAAAGTTCACTGTGTCTGTTTATTTTTGCCTCCAAAACTTAGCTCTGCATAGTCTCTTATGGTAAATGTGGAAAATGACTAGCTTCTCAGTACACAGTCTGGAAAGCCCCAAAGTCTTTCATTATTAGCTGGATGGGCATTAAGCCTTTCCACAGTACAGTTCAAGTGCAATAACAGTGCAAATGAACAGGATACATTACAATAAACATATAAAATGCAGTTCGACAATATAAAACAGTATGTGTAAACAACGGCATAAATCAATGCAACTTAATAGTTCAAAAGTGCAATAAAGTAGGGAGTTGCTGTGGCAGACTGAATGTGCCATCAGGATTTATCATGGGATAGAGTGCTTAAACTTGTGGGCTTACAGGCAGGACGGATGGATCTGGGTTTTCGGGGGATAACAATCCAGCCGTGGGCGTGGGCTGGGAATATAACAGTTTCTCATGCAGAGCTATGGGTAGGAGGTGTCGGGGGGGTAAAAGGAATGTGGACGTGAAGAACCACATGCGAGGCATGTAGCACGGATGGGAGGATTCTGTTGCTCACATACGGCACAGGTCCACCCCAATTATTATAAGGTGGCTGTACGGGCATACAGTAACATCTTCCTGTCTTTTCATTATATGTCTGTTCTCCCCCCGTCCGTTCAAATTCTTTGCTGCAGTCAAGCCACGCCTCCACTGCATTTACTGCATTTACATTTACTGCATTCTTTTCATCAGCAAGTTTGCCTCTCTTCTCATTTAACAATGCTCTCCATGTATCAACACAGAGTGCCACATTTACACATCTCATAACCTCTCCAACCTGGGTAAACACTTTACAAAGCTTTTCCCTCTCTTGTCGGCCACGTACTGCTCCGGTGAGCAGGATCCCTTTGGGACACTTTCAACATTTCCCATAATGTAATATCTCCTGGAGCCGTCTAGTCCGTAACCTGTGTTTGCACCCTGTGTTCCTGAACTACCTGAGTTCCTTTTTGAGTCAGACACGTATTAGACCTTTGGACTGGTTCTGACAGCCTCCTCCCCTTCTACTATCCGGACAGACACCTCTGGCTGTACCCCGATGTAGACAAATGAGGTAGGCTTCCTTATTTTGTAACTCAGCAGTTTATACACAGGTTCTTAAGGTCATAATGACGTCAGAACAACACATAAAACACAGTGTATCAAAATCTCATCAATTACTGTGGGGTTCTTACTTGCGTGCCCTCAAAGGCGCTCCAACTGCCACCGCACCCCTTCCTCAGACAGATGACAAGAGGCTACACCAGGGGACACAGTATAGGCAAAATTGTGTAAGTATGTTTTCTTACCTCATAATGTAACGTCATCCTTTATTAATAAAAAATACACACAACACACAGTATCTGACATAATAAATAAGCTAGCAGCAATACAGGAAAGTGCCATAACAGAAAACGGTTCCCCCCAGCCACAATAGGTCAACACATATGAGTCTCAAAGGAGTCAGTAATATATGTATGTAACAAAAGACACAAGAAATGTCAAGTATTAGTTCTAACTACACATGGTCCTCCATTATGCTACAAACATACTTACACAAGCCCATGAACTCAATGCCAATAATCATTTGCAAAGGATCCCAACCCAGAGATACCTAAATAGGTGATAATACACACTACAAGCAAGAAAAGGCAATGGAAGGGCAATAAACAGTATTAACAAGTAGCACAATAAGAGAGACATATACAGACCAAGGGCTCAGGGTACACCAACCCCGACGCACGTTTTGCCTCGCTTCCTCTTGGGGGCGTACCTTACCCATTGAAACCCATGCTATTTATACCCCTTATAATTGGTCCTTTGCCCTGTTACCTAATTTTAATGATACCCATCTGTAGACTAGAAGAGGAGCTCTGGTTTATGCCGCCGCTAACCATCCTGTTCCTAAAGATGGCCGCCAAATCCTGTGAGACTGGTTACGATCACATACTTTTTCGTGATCACGTTACTGTTCGCAATCACATAATGACTCCAGTCACGTGACCCGCGATATAGAGGTACCCAGCAGCTGATGCATGTTTACGCTCTGCTCACAGGGGGCGGATCAACTAAGAGCCACCCACTAGAGTCCTCCAACAGAGTCGGAGGTGTTCTGAGCTACACAACTCAGGCTCCAACCGCCGCCGATGCCGTAATGATAATGGGCAACTTGCCCATATCCATCCTTTGGCAAGGAATATATATTATATATAAATGGCATACTAGATATTAAAAAATGTTAAAAATACCATCTGTACATTAATTAAATCAGTAGTTTAGTCCTGACATTGCCCCTAAGCACACTGATAGACCCATAATGATATTTCAACCTCAATCACAATATAGGGATAATGTTAATCACCATATAATAAAGTGCATAGAAGTGAATAGCTGGAATATAATTTGCACATAAAGCATAAAAATGTATTACATGACCTACCGTATATAAAATTACAAATGGTGTACAAGAATATTCTTGCAATAAGTGAGAAGCATGATAACAAGAATAAAATTCATTATTGCAAATGTCACATAGCATAAATGACAGAAAATAAAATATGAACCACATAATTAAAAACAATAAATACTGTGTAAAAGTGCTAGGTGCTGGTGCAAAATGTGAACATGGAGTGCAAAGTGCAAAAAATACAATTATATACCCCTGAGCAGTCTAAAAGAGTATAAATCATAAATTTCCCAAAATCCAAGTATGATGTCGTCATATATGAGGATTATCCATCCTAATAATGTTCTTAGCAGCCAGAACTCCTAGCTTGTCACAGATGATCACAGGTACTGATCACGGAAATACAAAACAACCAGAGGTCAGGTTTCTGAAATATAGCAAAGGTAGTTAGTCGAGAAGAAAACATTAAACCAGTTAAAAACAGCGAAAAGCTTAATAAAACCACTACTGTTAAGACCATAATTATATGCATCGAGCCCTGGCCCAGGTCAGAGGGCATCACCGAACACATCTAAGAAACCACCCAATCAGAAACATCGCTGCACATGGAGGAGTAGAGCAAGACCATTGCCCTACTTACTGTCACATATATTATATTCAAAGAAAAGGGGCAAAACTATTGCCCTCATTTAGTCCCCAAGGTGTGACCGTATTTAAAGTGAAGATCTATTTAGTCTCCTATTGACAAAGTATCTTCCTCTAATTGCCTTCTCTAGGGGAAATCATCACCCGATCAATGCCCCTGAACCGCAAAAGGGATCCATCCGAGTTGTGTCTTTCTTTAAAGTGTCTCTATATGGACTGTAATTGTGTAAGGTCCTCCTCATCTTTCCCTTCATCGATATCGGACATCATCGATAGGATATGTTCCCTAATCCTCCTCCTCAGTTGTCTTTATGTCATTAAGACGTAAATCAGATTACATGGGCATATAGCCCAGTATATCACTCCCACCGTAATACATGTTATCGGATATGTTATACCAGGCATGGCCAACCTGCGGCTCTCCAGCTGTTGTAAAACTACAACTCCCACCATGCCCTGCTGCAGGCTGATAGCTGTAGGCAGTCTGAGCATGCTGGGAGTTGTAGTTTTGCAACAGCTGGAGAGCCTCAGGTTGGCCATGCCTGTGTTATACTATTTTCCCTATCATGTGCAGAGTCCCAGAAATTTCCAGCCCTATCCATATTAACACAGGCAACACACTTGCCACATTCCTTGTTTCCCCAAGGTATTCCCTTCATTCCAAACAGTCCCAATTCCTTGTGGACATAATGGCTCTGGACCAGATGGTCCCGAAGGTTCTTAGCTCTCCGATAGATTAAGGACGGGTATAAAGGTAGGATATGCTGTAAATGAGGGTCAACCTGAACGATCTCCCAATATTTGCCAAGAGCTATACGTACCTCTTTCCATTTTGGATTAAACCCCGTAATAAACCGTATTTCTTCAGGGTTCTCTCTCTTTTCTTTTTTGTCAAGAAGATCCCTCCTCTTCGACATCCGTGCTCTCCGGTATGCTCTCTCTATGCACCAGGCACCATATCCCCTTTGTTGGAATATACCTTGGAGATCTTACACCTGCAACTCAAAAGATTTCTCAGTCGAACACACTCTTCTAGCACGCAGAAATTGACCAACATGTATACTTCTGATCAAGTTACCTGGATGAGAGGATTTGGCATGCAATAATGCATTAAAGGGGTATTCCCGTCTTCTTCATCATGTTTGATTCAATTCTATACCCCCCAGTGAGTGTTTCACTAAATATATTGTATTTTTTAAATCCTATTGTTTTCTTCTAAAACCACAAAATCCAATTCTATTGTTTATATTCGCTGCCCATGGATACGGCCACCGATCGCATCAATGGGCCGCGCTTGCGCAGAGCTTACCCTGGTGATCCAGTGGCCGGCCTCTCTTACTTTCAGGGAGCGCGCACGTCGGGCGCCCGCACATGCGCTGATCAATTTACCTTCGTGCCGCAGCTCCAACGCAGCACAAAGGAAGATGGTTTAGTGGATGCGTGGCCGCCCAAACAGTTTGTTGGAGGAAGAGACAAGTCCGGACAGTGTTGGAGAGCCAGCGGAGGACCGGGACACTACTTCAGAAGGGGTGAGTATTTTGTTTACATGCATCACCAATTCCACCAACGATTGGGGCCTGATATCAGTTTGATATGAATTTAGCTATGAGTGCTTATGAGTAAAGATCAGCGAATTTCTCAAAAATTGATTCGGCCAGTTTGACGAATTTTTGATACAATACGAATTTATTTTCAGTGAATCGCGTTAAAAAAAACTGATATTTCCTGGCTGCAGAGAGCCTGTATAGTGGTGTAGAACACTGTGCCTTGCATTACCGCACATAGGGAGTCTGCTGTGGTAGTGAAACAATACTGTGAGTCAGTATGGCATGCAGATGACAGGCTAAGCTTTTAGAATCACTGCACACTTCACTTATTTGGGCAGTTACGGGGCCAAAACTGACCAACTAACTCAAGTAGGAACAGATCGATGTTAGCGTCAAGAAGAAGCACACTCATTTTACACCGTCATCAGCTGATTCCACATAGATGTCTACAGAACCTGTTCTATTAAACACTTATGCAAGTAGAGCCCTCCTGACAGAGTGGAGAGGGTGTCAGCAGTAAGTTTGTGTTGACATCACTGATTATTTTGCCCTTCCTCTGATACATCAGAACAATAACCCCCAAAAAAACGGATCCTGTCTATTGAGCATCCACCTTCACTCGGTCAGCATTTAGCCAGTAATTTATCAGTATTGGTAAAGCCCCAAAAAACAGGAGTGGATCCAAAACAGCAATGACACATGAATGGAATGTTTGCATGTCTTCTGTGTTTTGTACCCACGCCTGCTTTTGGCTACCAAATCATAAGCCAATTCTGATGCAAAATAGGGACCATGTCATACAGGCCTTACAGCTGCTACATAGACAGGATCCGTTGTAAATACCCACACCTCACGTATCGCCGTGGACGTAGTCTTCGTGACAGACTTGTTTCCCCCTTCCCATCCTGGTTGCTCTTGGCTAAAAACAAATGTCAATGGATGTTACAGGTGTAGTGGCTGCATTGCTTGCACTTGCACAAAACTGGTAAAACTTTCCAAAGTAATATCACTGGTAAAGAATATGCCGTTCATAACTACATTAATTGCCGCACTCATGGGGTGATCCATCTTTTGACTTGTGAATGTCGTAAGGAATATGTGGGCAAGACTATCCGCGAGTTTCGCAGAAGAATAAACAAACACTTAAATAATATTTCCAAGGCCAAAGACACACCAGTGGCCAACCACATGCACAGTCACCATAATGGTAAAGCTTGTGTTTCCGTTATGAGTATAGATAGAGTTCTTCCCCCACGACGTGGAGGGAATTGGGATCGGGCCATTCTTCAACGTGAAACCCGCTGGATCTATTAACTTAAAACTATGGCCCCTTTAGGTTTAAATGAGCAGCTCAATTTTAGCTGCTTCAGTTGAGAACTTTTCCCTCAGTTTAGTAACATCTGCATGTCTGAAAACCATCCTTTGTTTTTAGATTTTATTCTGTCTTTGCTGCTTTGACCATACTATTAGCCAGTTTTGATGCATATGGGGCTGTTTGCTCTTTGGCCTGCATTAATATCTCCCACTAATATTATTATTTGAGTTACCAGAGGCTCACGTTACTGTGAGTCTCTCCATCACCCAGGATGACATGTTTCTGAGGTGTCCTGGTTGCTAGGCACTTCGCCCGCCTCCAGATTGTTTACTTGTCCGCCCTTCCTGTGGGTAGTTTGCGTTGGAACGCGGCTTCACGTCTTGGTCAGTCTCACCACGTGACTCCCTTGTGTTGCCGCCCCCGTCCGAGTCTGTGGAGCGCGGCGATGATGTCCGGTGCGTCCGCCTCCTGCATTCCACCTGTCACATGACCCGCATGACCCTGCATCACGTGACTGGGATAGGGCAGTCCTGGATGAGTGGCGCGAATTTGCATGCCTTAAAAAGCGCTGGCAGGTAAATTCCTCTTGCTGACAGCCCTACTACTTTGACTCTGTATTTTGGGCCACAACTCATAGTGGCCTAATTTGCTGCTGCCAACTGGTGTGCTGGGATTTGTTGCCCAAGTTGTCACTACCCACTGGCCTGGTGGCATATTGGTGACTAGTAGTTTTTGGGTGGCCTGGGTCCCACTGGCCTTGCTTTACCATAGGGATTCTAAATTACCTTGATTTTTGGTATAAGTCCCTACCACTGCCATTTTATTAATTATGTTTATACCCCCCTTTTTTTCTAAGCAAGCTTTTTGTTGTGTTTGCCATTATCATTGTACATCTCCCCTGATGAGTTCATGTGGAATGAAACATGACATATCGGGAGTTTACCTCCAATAGGGTGCACTAGGGATACTGCCCGGGGAACAGGGAAAGGTATCTGGACGGGGTCGCTCCCTGTGGGGAAAGTACTTCGTATAGATAGGCAGGATATTATCAGTCCCTTGCCCCCTGGACAAGATGTATTAGGGACTTACCGTACTCTCCCGTGTCCCATCTATGCTGAAGTTAATCATTGGCATTGTTACTGATTGGTACCACCATCCTTGGGATCCTTCTCATCTCCAGTATAAAAAGGATTTCTGTCTCCTTGAAGCTCATCATATTGGAAGATAACTGACCATTAACCTGTCCAGCCATAGGCCCAATCTGGGTTGTCTACTTAAAGTTCTTGTTGGGTCTTATCATGACACAGAGCTGTCATTTTAACATTAATATTATTAAATGTTAAGTTTTACCCCTTCTGTCCCCTAGGGGATCAGTATTTTTTGTATTTGCATTTTGGGAGGAATTGGCTGAGCCCTATTATTCGCACGCTCGGCCCTCTATTTGTTCTTGTTGAGTCTCATTTTTCCTTCCTTCTGACCGATCAGAAGAAGGGTCAAATAAATTATGATGTCAACCAGGCCAAAAAAGGCAACATAGTGGCCCAGTCATGAAGTGGGGAGGGTGGGAACAGCATAAGAAATCCACAGAGTAGCCCAATAACATAGTGTTGAGGTGGCAGCAGCATGAAGAGACCACAAAGTGGCCCAGTGACAGAGTGGGGAGGTGGCAGCAGCATGAGGAGACCACAGAGTGGCCCAGTGATATAGTGGGGAGACAACAGCAGCATGAGGAGACCACAGAGTGGTGATGTGGCAGTAGCATGAGAAGACCAAAGAGTGGACCAGTAACAGAGTGGGGAGATGGCAGCAGCATGAGGAGACTACAGAGTGGCCCAGTGACATAGTTTTGAGGTGGCAGCAGTATGAGGAGACCACAGAGTGGCCCAGAGACATAGTGTTGATGTAGCAGCAGCATATGGAGATCACAGATGGCCCAGTGACATAGTGGTGAGGTAGCAGCAGCATGAGGAGACCACGGAGTGGCCCAGTGACATAGTGTTGAGGTAGCAGCAGCATGGGGAGACCACAGAGTGGTGAGGTGGCAGCAGCATGAGGAGACTACAGAGTGGTGAGGTGGCAGCAGCATCAGGAGGCCACAGAGTGGCCAAGAGACATAGTGTTGATGTAGCAGCAGCATGAGGAGACCACAGACTGGCCCAGTGACATAGTAGTGAGGTGGCAGCATGAGGGGACCACAGAGTTGCCCAGTGACAAAGAGTTGAAGTAGCAGCAGCATGAGGAGACCACAGAGTGGCCCAGTAACATAGTGTTGAAGTATCAGCAGCATGAGGAGATCACAGAGTGGCACAGTGACAGAGTGGGGAGGTGGGGGGCAATACCAGCTGAAGATGGTGGCTGGCAGTAGGAGCACCTGGCATCAGGCAGGTGGCAGCATCAGAATAGTAGCTGAAGCAGGTAGCCATAAGAAATGGGCCTCTTTTGTAGCGTGGCACCATGGATGATCTAGTATTCATCAGGCACTTGCTGATCCACACCTGTTTTATCTTCACAAAGGTCAGTTTCTCCACATTTTGGGTGGACAGGCGAGCTCTCCTTGTTGTAACTAAGGCCCCCACCGCACTAAACACCCGCTCTGATGCCACACTGCTGGCCGGGCAGGAAAGCTTGTCCAGGGCAAACTCGGCCAGTTGTGGCCACAAATTGAGTTTGGCTGCCCAGTAGTCCAGGGGATCTCTGATGTGGGGTGGCAGGGTGCACTCAAAGAATTCTGAAACCTGCTGGTTCTGCTCAATGTCTACCTGCTGATGCTGGTGAGTAGTTTCTTCATTAGGTGGGTGAAGTAAACTGCTCATAGGCAACTCTAGCCTTAAGTTGATGTTGATGGAGCTGGTACTGCTCCTGCCCCCCTTCCCGAGCAGCCATGGCAGTGAAACGTGAGTGTAGAGGGCGCACATAGGCAGCGGCCAACTGACTACATAGGATGTCTCTATAGTAGTTCAGTTTGTCCTCCCTGTCAGTGGGTGTAAAAAAAGCCCCCATTTTGGACTGGTAGAGAGAGTCCAACAAGGTGGAGAGCCAGAAGTCATCCCTCTGCCGAATGGTGACAATTTGGCTGTCGCTACCCAAGCAAGTGAGCATGCAGCGGGTCATTTGCACAAGTGACTCGGAGGGACTCCCTGCCTCCATCTCCACTGCATACTGCCACGGTTTCCTCTGCCTCCTCGCCCTGTAGCTCCTCTGGCTGCTCCTGCTCCTCCTCTCCTGTCACCTGTGTAGAAAAACCTCCCATTTCTCTACACATTGCTTGTGCTCGAATATCCTTCTCTTGTTCAGTCTCCACAGGGCTTATGTGGCCATGAGATGTAGTCACCACGTCTCCTGTCCCCTGGCCAGCCAGATTTAGCAGCATCTGTTCCAGGACATGAATCAGTGGAATGATATTGTTCATCCCATAGTCCTGGTGACAGACAAGTAAAGTGGCCTCCTCAAAGGACCCGAGCAAATGGTAGGTGTCACGCATGAGCTGCCTTTGACTAACATCGAAGTTACACAGGGGGAGTACCTCTGTCCACCTGTATCATCAAAAAATTGTTTATGGCCTTTCTCTGTTCATATAATCAGTCCAACATATGGAGGGTGGAATTCCAACCAGTGGAAATGTCGCATATCAGCCTATGTTGGGGGATGCCGTTCTGCCGCTACAGCTCAAGGAGGGTGTGCTTTGCGGCGTACGAGTGGATGAAGTACACGCAAAGTTTCCTGGCCATTTTCAGGATGTCTTGCAGATGGGTGGAAGACTTCAGGAACCGCTTTACAACCAGATTGAACACATGCGTCATGCAGAGAGCATGGCTTAGCCTTTCTTGACATAGCACTGACACCGTGTTCTTCCTGTTGTCGGTCACCATGATTCCGATTTTGAGTTGTTGAGGAGAAAGCCAGGGTTAGATTTCCTGATGATAGATGCGGAGCAGTTCCTCCCCAGTGTGACTCCGTTTGCCCAGGAAAACTAGGTGCAGAACAGCATGATACCGCTGTGCCCTGTACATGTGGTATGCTGGTGGGGCACTGTGAATTGTCCCTGCAATGGAGGCTGAGGACACGGTGGAGGATGAGGAAGCAGAGGCGGACAATGTCGCAGGACCACTGGCGTGAGAACGTGGAGGCGGAAGTGGCGTCACCTGGCCAAGCTGGAACTATATTTACCCAGTGGGCTGTAAAGGACATATATGGTCCTTGACCGTAGTTACAGCTCCACACGTCAGCTCTGCCATGCACTTTGGCAGACACCAACAGGATCAAGGACTTGCCCACCTTCTGTTCTACATAAGTGTGCAGGGCTGGTACTGCCTTTTTGGCAAAGAAATGACGGCTTGGGACTTTCCACCTCAGCTTAGCAAAACGGCAAATGAGATGTACTTTTTATTTATACTAATACACCCCAAAAGAAACTGTAGAACAGTTTAAATGCACCTCAGAACGATTAATATGGGGTACATATATTTCCTATAAATGCACCCTGCAACACAGCACTTGCACCCCAATAACAAACAAGGTTTGCTGGAATTACTGATGTATCATATAGTGCAAACCTAAAAGCAGCAGTATAATAGCAATTTGGATCCCCTATTAGTGCAGCAAGGTGTAATACATTGAACAAAAATACAAAGGCAGCACTTTCGGTTTTGCTCCCATTCTGCATGAGCTGAACTCAAAGATCTGAAACATTTTCTACATAGACAAAACTGTACACATTTCAGAGTGGTCTTTTATTGTGGGCAGACCTGTGCAATATTCATGCTGTCTAATCAGCACCTTCATATGCCACACCTATGAGGTGGAATGGATTATCTCGGCAAACGAGAGGTGCTCACTAACACAGATTTAGACAGATTTGTGAGCAATAAAAGACCACTCTGAAATGTGTACAGTTTTGCCTTACTGGGGGGGCAGAAAACCAGTCAATATCTGGTGTGGCCACCATTTGCCTCACACAGTGCAACACATCTCCGTTGCATAGAGTTGATCAGGTTGTTGATTGTGGCCTGTGGAATGTTGGTCCACTCCTCTTCAATAGCTGTGCGAAGTTGCAGAATATTGGCAGGAACTGGAACACGCTGTCTTATACACCGATCCAGAGCATCCCAAACATGCTCAATGGATGACATGTCCGGTGAGTATGCTGACATGTCCGGTGAGTATGCTGGCCATGCAAGAACTGGGATGTTTTCAGCTTCCAGGAATTGTTTACAGATCCTTGCAATATGGGGCCGTGCATTATCATGCTGCAACATGAGGTGATGGTCGTGGATGAATGGCACAACAATGGGCCTCAGGATCTTGTCACGGTATCTCTGTGCATTCAAAATGCCATTAATAAAATGTACATGTGTTCGTTGTCCATAACATACATCTGCCCATATCATAACTCCACCGACACCATGGACCTCTCTATCCACAACGTTGATGTCATCAAACCGCTCACCCACACAACGCCACACACACTTTCTGACATCTGCCCTGAACAGTGAAAACTGGGACTCATCCGTGAACAGAATGCCTCTCCAATGTGCCAGACTCTATACAGGGAGTGCAGAATTATTAGGCAAATGAGTATTTTGACCACATCATCCTCTTTATGCATGTTGTCTTACTCCAAGCTGTATAGGCTCGAAAGCCTACTACCAATTAAGCATATTAGGTGATGTGCATCTCTGTAATTAGAAGGGGTGTGGTCTAATGACATTAACACCCTATATCAGGTGTGCATAATTATTAGGCAACTTCCTTTCCTTTGGCAAAATGGGTCAAAAGAAGGACTTGACAGGCTCAGAAAAGTCAAAAATAGTGAGATATCTTGCAGAGGGATGCAGCACTCTTAAAATTGCAAAGCTTCTGAAGCGTGAAGATGCCACTTGCCACCAGTTTGGCCATATTTCAGAGCTGCAACATCACTGGAGTGCCCAAAAGCACAAGGTGTGCAATACTCAGAGACATGGCCAAGGTAAGAAAGGCTGAAAGACGACCACCACTGAACAAGACACACAAGCTGAAACGTCAAGACTGGGCCAAGAAATATCTCAAGATATGGATGGATGGGCCCGTGGCTGGATTGGTAAAGGGCAGAGAGCTCCAGTCCGACTCAGACGCCAGCAAGGTGGAGGTGGAGTACTGGTTTGGGCTGGTATCATCAAAGTTGAGCTTGTGGGGCCTTTTCAGGTTGAGGATGGAGTCAAGCTTAACTCCCAATCCTACTGCCAGTTTCTGGAAGACACCTTCTTCAAGCAGTGGTACAGGAAGAAGTCTGCATCCTTCAAGAAAAACATGATTTTCATGCAGGACAATGCTCCATCACACGCGTCCAAGTACTCCACAGCGTGGCTGGCAAGAAAGGGTATAAAAGAAGAAAATCTAATGACATGGCCTCCTTGTTCACCTGATCTGAACCCCATTGAGAACCTGTGGTCCATCATCAAATGTGAGATTTACAAGGAGGGAAAACAGTACACCTCTCTGAACAGTGTCTGGGAGGCTGTGGTTGCTGCTGCACGCAATGTTGATGGTGAACAGATCAAAACACTGACAGAATCCATGGATGGCAGGCTTTTGAGTGTCCTTGCAAAGAAAGGTGGCTATATTGGTCACTGATTTGTTTTTGTTTTGTTTTTGAATGTCAGAAATGTATATTTGTGAATGTTGAGATGTTTTTTGTTAAGTTGCCTAATAATTTTGCACAGTAATAGTCTACCTGCACACACAGATATCCCCCTAAAATAGCTAAAACTAAAAACTACTTCCAAAAATATTCAGCTTTGCTATTAATGAGTTTTTTGGGTTCATTGAGAACATGGTTGTTGTTCAATAATAAAATTAATCCTCAAAAATACAACTTGCCTAATAATTCTGCACTCCCTGTAGAATGTGAGCATTTGCCCACTCAAGTCGGTTACGACGACGAACTGTAGTCAGGTCCAGACCCCGATGGAGGATGACTAGCATGCAGATGAGCTTCCCTGAGACAGTTTGTGCAGAAATTATTTTGTTATGCAAACCAATTGTTGCTGCAGCTGTCCGGGTGGCTGGTCTCAGACGATCATGGAGGTGAACATGCTGGATGTGGAGGTCCTGGGCTGGTGTTGTTACACGTGGTCTGCATTTGTGAGGCTGGTTGCATATACTGACAAATTCTCTGGAGACGACTTATGGTAGAGAAATGAACATTCATTGCACGGGCAACAGCTCTGGTAGACATTCCTGCAGTCAGCATGCCAATTGCACGATCCCTCAAACGTTGCGACATCTGTGGCATTGTGCTGTGTGATCAAACTGCACATTTCATAGTGGCCTTGTATTGTGGGCAGTCTAAGGCACACCTGTGCAATATTCATGCTGTCTAATCAGCACCTTGATATGCCACACCTGTGAGGTGGGATGGATTATCTTGGCAAAGGAGAAGTGCTCACTAAGACAGATTTAGACAGATTTGTGAACAATATTTGAGAGTAATGGGTCTTTTGTGTATGTAGAAAAATGTTTCAGATCTTTGAGCTCATCTCATGCAAAATGGGAGCATAACTGAAAGAGTTGCCTTTATATTTTTGCTCAGTGTAGAATCGCTTCTATTACCCATGCTGTGCACTCTCCTATTGCACCCTGTTCTCCTTTTATATACTTTCCCTACACCTTGAATAATCTTTCTCTGAACTTGTAAATCGTTTTTTTCAGCACAAAAAAGTATTTTCTAACACTATCCCTAGCGCCTGCTAACGTCTCTTCCTGCACTAAGCACACTGGAAAATAGCTGAGGGTATTTGTAGGGCTGTGACATCACATGGGCTGGCTGGCTGCGGAGTGGCTGCATGCATGGCATTGTGTGTGATCATCATTCCCATAGTTCTTTTCTCCATGTCCTAACACGTGCAGCAGCCATTTTAGGGAAAAAAATGGGATTTGTTACCAATGAGTGAGGAAATTCAGATTCGGTGCGAATAATTTTTTTTCTAAAATTCCGATCGAACTCCACTTTGTCAATTTCGATTCACTCATCTCTATTTATGAGCTGTAAGGAATTCAAGGATAAGTGCTACACATAAAGCTGATGGATTCAATGTAAATCCGGGCAAAATTCTGCAGATTAACCGTAAAGTGAAGGCTGTAGAACAAAAATAGTTTAAATTAATTTAATAAAGTCCAATTGAAAAAAATATATATTTTAGCTAAAAGTAAACTACAATGATTAAAATGCACATAAGGGCTCATGCACACGACCGTGGTGTGTTTTGCGGTCCGCAAATCACGGATCCGCAAAACACGGATGGCGTCCGTGTGCATTCCGCAATTTGCGGAACGGCACGGACAGTCTATTCTTGTCCGCAAAGCGCGGACCAGAATAGGACATGTTATTTTTTTTAGTGGGGCCACGGAACGGAGCAACACGGAGTGCTGTTCGCATATTTTGTGGCCCTATTGAAGTGAATGGGTCCGCATCCGATCCACCAAAATGGCGGTTCGGATGGAGACCCAAACAACGGCCATGTGCATAAAGCCTAAGGAGTTTATAGCCTTCAGTGTTTTGACTTTTTACTTATACCAGATTTGATGTCTTTTCAGAAATCATTATTTCTACTTACTGCGTTTTAAAATTCAGAAGAGTAAATTATACAGGTATCCAATGATGCTTTTTTATGTAGAAGTTCACACATCAATGTCCATAGCATAAGACATGAGTAACACGTAACAAACATATGTTAGGAGATATAAGACCAGCTTATCTTATGTCTGCCCTCCCTCCTTAGCCAGAAAAGATATGGCATCATTATACTGCTGGGAAAGCAAAATAAAACAGTCCATCCCTTGTCCTAAGCACCTGAAATTGCGGGTAGGAATTGAATTTCAATCCCAGTCAGAGGAACTGTCAGGCTAATGTATTAGCTCAGTAATGAGAAATGAGGCCATTTAGCTTCTTCAGTTGTACCAGCAGAGCTGGGCTTGTGGAGCCAGACACAGATATTCAATTAAGAAGCCTGTGTAAAATTCAGTAATGTGTATCCTGCATGCAAGCCATAATGAACATTGTCAGTTGGTTAGAAAACATTGCCAATCTCTAAGAAGATCAAGAAAAATCCCAGAATCTACTGCAGGCTACCAAGTGACATTATCAGCCACAGTGACAATATTGTTAATACATTATTTCTTGTTTTTAAACTTGGATTTTTCTTCTAAATGTTGACTGATCAAAAAATACATTCACTACTTAATTTATGGTCCAGATTTAGAGCACAGGTGCCTATACACAGGCCCAGATATATTATTCATAAAGATGGTGTAAAATTTGACAGGCGGTCTAGACCTAAACCAGATTTAGCACAGTGGTTCAGACTGGATGAAAAATCTGGTGCAGGGATAGATACTTTTCACTGACTGTGCCAGCTTTTGGTTGCCTTACTTTCTCATAGAGTTTTATGCCAGAATTGTGGTGCAAAATAGTGCATATTTTATCACGCCCCTTTCCTGCAAAGCCTCACCCCATTTCCACTAAGCCTGCCCCCTGTCAAGCATGTCAGAAAAAAATTGAACAAACCTTACATGCACCCAACTGCTTCAGTTTGCACCACCTTTTTTGGATAGATTTTTGGCACAGACCCATTATTAAATAAGGGACACTGCAGTGGGACCATGTTCACTGCATGTATATTGTTGCTAATTGCTGGGCTGCACCTGTAGTTGTCGTAGGTTAAGCTGCATGTACAGATAGAGCACATTTCAACGTTCTTTATTACAGATCTGTATTAATTCCATTTATTTTCATTGGAGACTGTGCTAATTTTTCTAAATAGTTTAAATAACTTTTTTTGTATGCATGTGGCATTTTTTCAATACGCACTGTAAGGGATCACCTCTTTTCAGGCGGTCACACTCACAGATATCTTCACAGACACGATTATAATGTCCAAACTCTTGCTTTATTTCAGACACTTTAGCAAAGCACAGGTTAAGAAGTCGCAGCTTCAACTTATCATGTGTGACATCCACACAAAATAACAAACGCTTGCTCGGCTAGGCTCTAACTAAACACAAGTGTATCCCTGACTCACCTAGAGAGCCCTGTTCACACATGGAACACAAATGCAGCTTTCCTCAGCCATTCAGTCTAGCAACCTCCAGGCTGTGACATTTTAATACCTTTTGGGGGATTGTGGCCCAGGGGTCCTCCTGACTCTGGCCTTGTGATCCTTGTTTCACAGGCGTCACCGCGTCACCCAAAGTTCATGCTATCGCCTAGCCTCGTGGCCCCTCAGCCCACCCAGCAGAGACCACACTGACAGAGCCTCACCAGGACTCTGCTTCACAAGACACTCCAGAGTGAGACACACCCAAGATCCAGTAGCAGGATTAAATAGGATCCCTGGACATGAGCATGCCTCAAGTCCCAGACTGGAACCCGGGGAAACAACACCTCAATGTTCACATTGCCACAGCACCATGTTTCCACAGCCCATAGAAATCTATTGGCTGATTTTAAAAATGCATGCTCTATATTTAGTTTTTTTGCATCTGGATTTCAGCAGCATTACTATTGAATAAAAATTAAAAACTTGTAGCAGAAAACATAACAAAATAGATACAATACGAAACAGAACAATTGAATCTACTTTTGTACCTAATCACTCAATTATTTAGCACACCTAACCAGTTTCCCAGTATGTTGCCATGTGCAGTTATGAAAACCTTTTCGGACATTCCTCTAGGAAGGTATGCCTGTTCTCAATTTCTAGAAAACAAAATTTTTTAGTCTTTGATCACAGCATGATGTATTTAGAAACTTTATGGTGAGTTCTTGACCCTCATGGTTCAGTAATATATTATATTATTGTTTTATGTACAACAGGGATGGCTGCTCTCATACCTGGCTGTGTTAAATTTGTGGAATTGAATTATCAATGAAAGAAAAAGGAAAAAGTCTGGTACCGTGTTAGCCAATAGAAAAATAGTTTAGTGCTCTCATTAAGAGAAACAAAATAAGAGTATTGCAGGTTTGATACCTTTTAATGGCTAACAAAAATAGAAGTAATGATGTTACATAGCGAGCTTTCGAGACATCACCAGTCTCTTCATCAGGCGTACTACAAGAATATATGAAGAAACAGCAATATATATACAATAAGAACAGAGGCATGTACTGAGGAATGAATGGACATTTGAAAAAAAAACATAATAACATATTAAAGATCTTGAGAATGAGTCCTTAATTATCTTACAGATAAGGGGTGTGAACGTTTTATGGTCTCTAAATTGATGTTATCTCAGAGACCTGGTGCCCCGACTATGTCTTCAGAAGACTCTTTAGATCTTGTAGTGTGTCATAAATCCCGGGGACAAATTTAGTCCAGTATTCAAAGTGTCAAGCAGTGTTATAAATTTGTATTCCCAAATTCTTCTAGCTTTTTGAGATTTGAAGTTACCTTTTAATATGATAACTTTCATGTGTTCTACATTGTGTCCTGGGCTACAGAAATGCTTAGCCACAGGAAAGTGTAGCATCTTCTCTTTAATTGTGTGGCGATGAGGTCACCCTGCTCACTCCAGCACATGTCCAGGCTTGTTTGAAGTTCACCAGTGACTATCTGGATGATCCAGGGGAGGCAAGGGAGAAAGTCATGTGGTCAGATGAGAACAAAATAAAACTTTTTGGTATCAACTCCATCAACCGTGTTTGGAGGAAGAAGAAGGATAAGTACAACCCCAAGAACACCGTCCCAACCGTGAAGCATGGGGGTGGAAACATCATACTTTGGGGGTGCTTTTCTGTAAAGGGGACAGGACGACTGCACAATATTGAAGGGAGGATGAATGGGGCCATGTATCATGAAATTATGGCCAACGACCTCCTTCCCACAGTAAGAGCATTGAAGATGGGTCATGGCTGCGTCTTACAGTATGACAATGACCCGAAACACACAGGCAGGGCAACTAAGGAGTATCTCTATAAGAAGCATTTCAAGGTCCTGGAGTGGCCTAGCCAGTCTCCAGACCTGAACCCAATCAAAACATTTTGCAGGGACCTGAAACTCAATGTAGCCCAGCGACAGCCCCGAAACCCGAAAGATCTGGAGATCTATATGGAGGAGTGGGCCAAAATCCCTGCTGCAGTGTGTGCAAACTTGGGCAAGAAGTAAAAGAAATGCATGACCCCTGTAAATGCAAACAAAGGTTTCTGTACCAAATATTAAATTTTGTTTTTCTATTGTATGAAATACTTATTTCATGCAATAAATTGCAAATTAATCATTTACAAATCATGCTATGTGATTTTCTGAGTATTTTTTAGATTCTGTCTCTCAGTTGAAGTGTACCTACGATAAAAATTACAGACCTCTCCATTCTATGTGGGTAAGAAAAATGTGAAAATCACCAATGTATCAAATACTTATTTTCCCCACTGTATAGGTACCAGCTATTAGTGCGCTTCATATCATTATTATTCAGCACTTTTTCCGCAAATATTCGCAAACGGGCGAACCGCCATTGACTTCAATAGGCAGGTGAATTTTAAAACCCACAGGGACTCTTTCTGGACTGTGGCGTGCCGGAGGGGGATCCATGGCAAAACTCCCATGGAAAATTACGTAGTGGATGCAAAGTCGAGTTTTAATCCATAAAAGGCATAAATCACCTAACATTCCTAAATTGTTTGGAATAACGTGCTTTAAAACATCAGGTATGATGTTGTATCGATCAGGTAGTGTAATGGTTACGCCCACTTCACAGTGACAGACCAAACTCCCCATTTAACGCACCGCAAACAACCGCAAACTCCTCATTTGCACAAGGTTGGATACCAAGCTAGCCATGTCCTGTTCCTTGTCCTCACTGACATCATTGAAGGTCTCTTCCTCCACCCAGCCATGTACAACACAAAAGGTCCTCGAAAGGTGACAACAAGCCCCTCCGGGACGCCTGCTGTGGTTGGTCTTCCACCTCCTCAAAGCCACCTTCCTCCTCTGACTCCTCTTCTTCAGACTCCTCTTTCTGCGTTGCCGCAGGTCCAGCAATCGACGACGACAAGGCTGCTTCTGGTGGTGATGGTGACCACAACTTTTCCTCTTCATGCTCATTTACGGCCTGGTCCAGCACTCTTTGCAGGGCACGCTCCAGAAAAAACGCATATGGGATGAGGTCGATGATGCTGCCTTGGCTTTGTCACCTCCGCAAAAGGACGCATGAGCCTACAGCCATTGTGCATGAGCGTTCAGTAAAGCGGCCAAAAAATACCCAGCTCCGCAGAGGCTGTCCTCTTTTTGTTTTTATTTAAAAAAAATTTGTTCTTACCAGTTTAATCTCTGTTTTGTCCCCTATCAGGGGCCGGTGTATGGGATAGATTTTAGGAACCGGGAGATGGAAAAAGATGCTTGGTCAGTCCTCTTCCAATTTGGGGCACTGCGGGTGCACCGTGCAATGTACTGTGCTACCAGATATGAGTGGTATGTTAAGTAGTACTATTCCTATCAGTTAAATCCCTGTTACGTCCCCTATCAGGGGCCGGTCTATGGAATAGATTTTAGGAACCGGGAGATGGAAAAAGATGCTTGGTTGGTCCTCTTACTTCCAATTTGGGGCACTGCGCATGTGCCGTGCAATGTACTGTGCTACCCTATACAGGGAGTGCAGAATTATTAGGCAAGTTGTATTTTTGAGGATTAATTTTATTATTGAACAACAACCATGTTCTCAATGAACCCAAAAAACTAATTAATATCAAAGCTGAATATTTTTGGAAGTAGTTTTTAGTTTGGTTTTAGTTTTAGCTATTTTAGGGGGATATCTGTGTGTGCAGGTGACTATTACTGTGCATAATTATTAGGCAACTTAACAAAAAACAAATATATACCCATTTCAATTATTTATTTTTACCAGTGAAACCAATATAACGTCTCAACATTCACAAATATACATTTCTGACATTCAAAAACAAAACCAAAACAAATCAGTGACCAATATAGCCACCTTTCTTTGCAAGGACACTCAAAAGCCTGCCATCCATGGATTCTGTCAGTGTTTTGAATTGTTCACCATCAACATTGCATGCAGCAGCAACCACAGCCTCCCAGACACTGTTCAGAGAGGTGTACTGTTTTCCCTCCTTGTAAATCTCACATTTGATGATGGACCACAGGTTCTCAATGGGGTTCAGATCAGGTGAACAAGGAGGCCATGTCATTAGATTTTCTTCTTTTATACCCTTTCTTGCCAGCCACGCTGTGGAGTACTTGGACGCGTGTGATGGAGCATTGTCCTGCATGAAAATCATGTTTTTCTTGAAGGATGCAGACTTCTTCCTGTACCACTGCTTGAAGAAGGTGTCTTCCAGAAACTGACAGTAGGACTGGGAGTTGAGCTTGACTCTATCCTCAACCCGAAAAGGCCCCACAAGCTCATCTTTGATGATACCAGCCCAAACCAGTACTCCACCTCCACCTTGCTGGCGTCTGAGTCGGACTGGAGCTCTCTGCCCTTTACCAATCCAGCCACGGGCCCATCCATCTGGCCCATCAAGACTCACTCTCATTTCATCAGTCCATAAAACCTTAGAAAAATCAGTCTTGAGATATTTCTTGGCCCAGTCTTGACGTTTCAGCTTGTGTGTCTTGTTCAGTGGTGGTTGTCTTTCAGCCTTTCTTACCTTGGCCATGTCTCTGAGTATTGCACACCTTGTGCTTTCGGGCACTCCAGTGATGTTGCAGCTCTGAAATATGGCCAAACTGGTGGCAAGTGACATCTTGGCAGCTGCACGCTTGACTTTTCTCAGTTCATGGGCAGTTATTTTGCGCCTTGGTTTTTCCACACGCTTCTTGCGACCCTGTTGACTATTTTGAATGAAACGCTTGATTGTTCGATGATCACGCTTCAGAAGCTTTGCAATTTTAAGAGTGCTGCATCCCTCTGCAAGATATCTCACTATTTTTGACTTTTCTGAGCCTGTCAAGTCCTTCTTTTGACCCATTTTGCCAAAGGAAAGGAAGTTGCCTAATAATTATGCACACCTGATATAGGGTGTTGATGTCATTAGACCACACCCCTTCTCATTACAGAGATGCACATCACCTAATATGCTTAATTGGTAGTAGGCTTTCGAGCCCATACAGCTTGGAGTAAGACAACATGCATAAAGAGGATAATGTGGTCAAAATACTCATTTGCCTAATAATTCTGCACTCCCTGTATAAGTGGTGTGTTAAGTAGTACTATTCTTATCAGTTTAATCCCTGTTACGTCCCCTATCAGGGGACATGTATCGAATAGATTTTAGACAACCGCAAAGAGCTGTCAATAGTTGACACACTCATGACATAAATTTTATTCCTCTATGCATCAATCTTGGTGTAGTGATGACTGTGCTCGTGCGCACGTTTGGGAGATTGCAGGCGATGGCGGTTTTTCAAAGCCTATGGTCATGCTGAGGTAGTTCAGTGACAGTTAAGTGACCCAGAAAACAATGATTCTGCAGTGTGGGCCCATTGTTGGCCTAGTAGGCTTTAATGATTACCTTAGATGATCACAAAGAAAATTCATGTTTTTTCTATGCAAAATTATCCAGCCGATCGCTTTTGGTCTGTTCACAATGAAGCAACCACCTTATCATCTGGGGTGTGCCAACATTGCCATTGCCAACACACTCATAGAGGTGATCGATTCATTGTGATACGCAAGCCCCTTCACCACAACAAGGTAACGATCACGACAGGGAATTGCCACATGTATGTGCCTTTTTTTTTGTTTTGTTTTTGCAGCCACAGTGCAGCACCAGCGGCCGGAAAAATTGATGTTTTCCAGGCAGAAAGTGCACTGAAACGTTGCGGTTTGAACCCTAGTTGGTGGCAGAGAAGTCAATCAAGTCATCCGGCATGCAGAGATAAAATACAGCAGCATGTGGACCATTTTTAGCCCATTTTTCTCATCAGGCCTATTTTAGTCAAATGTTTCGCCCACTGTCAGTCCGTTCAGGATCCATGCCTCAGTCATCTTAATAAAGGTGAGGTAATCTAGACTTTTTTGACCTAGGTGACTTCTCTTCTCAGTGACAATACCTGCTGCTGCACTGAAGGTCCTTTCTGACAGGACACTTGAAGCGGGGCAGGCCAGAAGTTCTATCGCAAATTGGGATAGCTCAGGCCACAGGTCAAGCCTGCACACCCAGTAGTCAAGGGGTTCATCGATTGAGTGTCGATATCTGGGGGTACTCCTCAGAGTGTCGATATCTGCAGTTAAGGCGAGGTAGTCTACTACCTGTCGGTCGAGTCGTTCTCTGAGGGTGGACCCCGAAGGGCTGTGGCGATGCATAGGACTTAAAAAGCTTTGCATGTCTTCCATCAACAACACGTCTGTAAAGAATCCTGTCCTTGCCAGCGTGGTCGTGGTCACCTCTTCCCCTGTTAGATTCCCGTTGTGCTGTGACATCACCCTTATACGCTGTGTAAAGCATACTTTTTAACTTGTTTTGGAACTGCTGCATCCTTTCCGACTTCCGGTAATTCGGTAACATTTCAGCCACTTTCTGCTTATACCGGGGGTCTTGTAGCGTGGCCGCCCAGTACAGGTCGTTCTCTTTCAGCCTTTTTATACGAGGGTCCCTCAACAGGCACGACAGCCTGAAAGACCCCATTTGCACAAGGTTGAATGCCGAGCTACTCATGTCCCATTCCTCGTTCTCACTGATCTCACAGAAGGTCTGTTCTTCCCCCCCAGCCACGTACAACACCACGGGTACCAGATATGTGGCAACGAGCACCCTGGGATGCCTGCTGTGGTTGGTCTTCCTCCTCCTCAAAGCCACATTCCTCCTCTGACTCCTCTTCCTCAGACTCCTCTTCCAGCGTTGCCGCAGGTCCAGCAAGCGATGCTGATAAGGCTGTTTCTGGTGGTGATGGTGACCACAACTCTTCCTCTTCCTCTTCACGCTCATCTACGGCCTGATCCAGCACTCTTCGCAGGGCACGCTCCAGGAAGAAAACAAATGGGATGATGTCGCTGATGGTGCCTGCGGTGCGACTGACTAGGCTTGTCACCTCCTCAAAAGGACGCATGAGCCTACAGGCATTGCGCATGAGCGTCCAGTAACGTGGCAAAAAAATACCCAGCTCCGCAGAGGCTGTCCTAGCACCCAGGTCATACAAATACTCGTTGACGGCTTTTTCTTGTTGGAGCAGGCGGTCGAACATTATGAGTGTTGAACTCCAACGTGTCGGGCTGTCGCAAATCAAGCGCCTCACTGGCATGTTGTTTCGCCGCTGAATATCTGAAAAGTGTAGGAACGCCTGAAATGGCCACACACCTTCCTGGTCTGCTTGAGGACGTCCTGTAAGCCTGGGTACTTATGCACCAAGCGTTGTTCGATCAGATTCAACACATGTGCCATGCACGGCACATGTGTCAACTTGCCCAAATTCAATGCCGCCAACAAATTGCTTCCGTTGTCACACACCACTTTGCCGATCTCCCGTTGCTGCGGAGTCCGCCACTGATCCACCTGTGCGTTCAGGGCAGACAGGAGTGCTGGTCCGATGTGACTCTCTGCTTTCAGGCAAGTCAACCCCAAGACAGCGTGACACTGTCGTATCCGGGATGTGGAATAGCCCCTGGGGAGCTGGAGGGGGGTGCAGTTGATGTGGAGCAAGACACAGCAGCAGAATTGGACTCAGCCGAGGAGGTTAGCAAAGAGGATGGAGTAGGAGGAGTAGAGGAGGTGGCAGCAGGCCTGCCTGCAAGTCATGGCGGTGTCACTAACTCCTCTGCAGAGCCACGCATTCCATGCTTGGCAGCTGTCAGCAGGTTTACCCAAAGCACAGTGTACGTGATATAAATGCCCTGACCATGCTTTGCAGACCAGGTATCAGTGGTCAGATGAACCCTTGCCCCAACACTGTGTGCCAGACATGCCATGACTTCCTTTTCCACAATAGAGTACAGGTTTGGGATTGCCTTTTGTGAATAGAAATTTCGTCCGGGTACCTTCCACTGCGGTGTCCCAATAGCTACACATTTTTTGAAGGCCTCAGACTCCACCAGCTTGTATGGTAAAAGCTGGTGGGCTAAGAGTTCCGACAAGCCAGCTGTCAGACGCTGGGCAAGGGGGTGACTCTGTGACATTGGGTTCTTACGCTCAAACATTTCCTTGACAGACACCTGACTGTGGGCAGATGAGCAGGAACTGCTCAAGGCGAGAGGCGGAGTGGAGGGTGGTTGAGAGGGGGCAAGGAGGACACCAGTGGTTGACGTGGCAGAAGATGCTGGACCAGGAGGAGGATAGTGGCTTTGAGTTTGTGTGCTGCTTGTACTCGTCATCATGTGTTGATCCCATAGGCGTTTGTGATGTGAGATCATGTGCCTTCGCAAAGCAGATGTACCTAGGTGGGTGTTGGAATTCCCATGACTCAGTTTCTTTTGGCACAGGTTGCAAATGGCATCGCTGTTATCAGAGGCAGACACACAAAAAAAATGCCACACTGCTGAGCTTTGCAATGACGGCATTCTGGTGGTGGCAACAGCATGCGTTGATTGGCGTGCTGTCTGGCTGACCCCGGGTGCCGATACATGCTGTCTGACTGTGCCACACACGCTTGCAGGCAATTGCAATTATATTACAGTGAAAAAAGTTTTATTTTTATTTTTTTATGCAAGCTACTGTGACACCAGATATGAGTGGTGGCACTGGGCACTGGCAGAAGTGGGCACAGTACTCACTGTAGGCCTGACACACACGCTTGCAGGCAACTGCAATTATATTACAGTGAGAAAAAGATCTATATATATTTTTTTAAGGCAAACTACTGTGACACCAGATATGAGTGATAGTGATGTCCCGAACTATTCGCCGGCGAATAGTTCCCAGCTAACATAGCTTGTTCGCGTTCGCCGCTGCGGGCTAACATATGCGATGTTCGGTCAGCCCCCTATACATCATCATTGAGTAAACTTTGACCCTCTACCTCACAGTCAGCAGACACATTCCAGCCAATCAGCAGCAGACCCTCCCTCCCAGACCCTCCCACCTCCAGGACAGCATCCATTTTAGATTCATTCGGAATCTGCTTTCACAGAGAGAGGAGGGAGAGTGTAGCTGCTGCTGATTCAATAGGGAAAGCGTTAGCTAGGGCATTGTTCTGTGTCCAGAAGCATCCAGACAGCACCCCAAAAAGCCCTTTTCAGGGCTGGTACATCAGTCTGCTTTATTTTTTTCATATATATATATATATTGCAGTTGCCTGGCTGCCCGTGTGTGAGAGGCTGCAGGCTCAGTCATAGACAGCACTGTGTGCACAGTGCACACCATTCATACAGGGTGTGACAGAAAATACCTTGCAGATAAAAAAAATTCTATTTAATATTTTTCTGTGATCTAATCACATTTGCAAGCCCGTGTGTGTCAGGCGCCCACACATACTCTATTGTGCCCACTGGCTAGTGGCTGGTTCGGCCTGCACTCATACCGTTATAGGGTGTCATTCGCCCAAATACCTTTCAGAAAAAAGAATTCTATTTAAAGCTTAACTGTGATCTAATCACATTAGCAAGCCCATGTGTGTCAGGCCCCCACACATACTGTATTGTGTCCACTGGCTAGTGGCTGGTTCGACCTGCACTCATACCGTTACAGGGTGTCATTCGCCCAAATACCTTTCAGAAAAAAGAATTCTATTTAAAATTTAACTGTGATCTAATCACATTAGCAAGCCCGTGTGTGTCAGGCCCCCACACATACTGTATTGTGTCCACTGGCTAGTGGCTGTTTCGGCCTGCACTCATACCGTTACACGGTGTCATTCGCCCAAATACCTTTCAGAAAAAAAAATTATATTTAAAATTTTTCTGTGATCTAATCACATTAGCAAGCCCGTGTGTGTCAGGTGCCCACACATACTGTATTGTGTCCTCTGGCTAGTGGCTGATTCGGCCTGCACTCATACCGTTACAGGGTGTCATTCTCCCAAATACCTTTCAGAAAAAAGAATTCTATTTAAAATTTAACTGTGATCTAATCACATTAGCAAGCCCGTGTGTGTCAGGTGCCCACACATACTCTATTGTGCCCACTGGCTAGTGGCTGGTTCGGCCTGCACTCATACCGTTATAGGGTGTCATTCGCCCAAATACCTTTCAGAAAAAAAATTATATTTAAAATTTAACTGTAATCTAATCACATTTGCAAGCCCGTGTGTGTCAGGCGCCATACTGTATTGTGTCCACTGGCTAGTGGCTGGTTCGGCCTGCACTCATACCGTACAGGGTGTCATTCGCCCAAATACCTTTCAGAAAAAAATATGATATTTAAAATTTAACTGTGATCTAATCACATTAGCAAGCCCGTGTGTGTCAGGCGCCCACACATACTCTATTGTGTCCACTGGCTGGTTCGGCCTGCACTCATACCGTTACAGGGTGTCATTCGCCCAAATACCTTTCAGGAAAAAAAAAATTATATTTAAAATTTAACTGTGATCTAATCACATTAGCAAGCCCGTGTGTGTCAGGCCCCCACACATACTGTATTGTGTCCACTGGCTAGTGGCTGGTTCGGCCTGCGCTCATACCGTTACAGGGTGTCATTCGCCCAAATACCTTTCAGAAAAAAAAATCTATTTTAAATTTAACTGTGATCTAATCACATTTGCAAGCCCGTGTGTGTCAGCCAGGCCCACACAGACTGTACTGTGCCCACTGCCCACCACTTATATAGAGTGGCACAGTACCTTGCACGCATAGTAACACTTATCTAATAAAAAAATGACAGACAGAGGCAGGCCACGCCGCAGGGGCCGTCGTGTTCGTGGTGCTGTGATTTCCACTGGCCCTGGAATAATGCCCAGTGTTCAGAGGCCACGTACCCTGATCCCAAAAATTTCTGAGAAAATAGTTGACTGGCTTACACAGGACACCCAATCTTCAACAGCTTCCGCTAAGAACCTTGACGCACCATCCTCCTCCAGCCCAGCTTTGGTCACCACACTTTTTTTTGTGTGTCTGCCTCTGACAACAGCGATGCCATTTGCAACCTGTGCCAAAGGAAACTGAGTCGTGGGAAATCCAACACCCACCTAGGTACAACTGCTTTGCGAAGGCACATGATCGCACATCACAAACGCCTATGGGATCAACACATGATGACGAGTAGAAGCAGCACACAAGCTCAAAGCCACCATCCTCCTCCTGGTCCAGCATCTTCAGCCACTGCTGTCCTCCTTGCCCCCTCTCAACCACCCTCCACTCCGCCTCTCACCTTGAGCAGTTCCATCTCATCTGCCCACAGTCAGGTGTCTGTTAAGGAAATGTTTGAGCGTAAGAAGTCAATGTCACAGTCTCACCCCCTTGCCCGGCGTCTGACAGCTGGCTTGACGGAACTCTTAGCCCGCCAGCTTTTACCATACCAGCTGGTGGCCTTCAAAAAATGTGTCGCTATTGGGACATCACAGTGGAAGGTACCCGGACAATTTTTTTTTTCTAATAAGGCAATCCCAAACCTCTACTCGGTGATTGAAAAGGAAGTCATGGCATCTCTGGCATACAGTGTTGGGGCAAGGGTCCACCTGACCACTGATACCTGGTCTGCAAAGCACGGTCAGGGCAGGTATATCACCTACACTGCGCATTGGGTCAACCTGTTGACGACTGCCAAGCATGGAATGCGTGGCTTTGCAGCAGAGTTGGTGACACCGCCACGACTTGCAGACAGGCTTACTGCCACCTCCTCTACTCCTCCTACTCCATCCTCTTCCATAACCTCCTCGGCTGAGTCCTCTTCTGCTGCGGCGTCCGGCTGAACATCAACTGAACCCCCCCAGTTCCCCAGGGGCTATTCCACATCCCGGATACGACAGTGTCACGCTGTCTTGGGGTTGACTTGCCTGAAAGCAGAGAGCCACACCTGACCAGCACTCCTGTCCGCCCTGAATGCACAGGTGGATCAGTGGCTGATCAGTGTTGAATCTCATCGTACAACGCTTTGTGTCTAAGTACCCAGGCTTACAGGACGTCCTCTAGCAGGCCAGGAAGGTGTGTGGCCATTTCAGGCATTTCTACATGGCCATGGCGCACTTTGCAGACATTCAGCGCCGAAACAACATGCCAGTGAGGCGCTTGATTTGCGACAGCCCGACACGTTGGAATTCAGCACTCCTAATGTTCGACCGCCTGCTCCAACAAGAAAAAGCCATCAACGAGTATTTGTATGACCGGGGTGCTAGGACAGCCTCTGCGGAGCTGTGAATTTTTTTGCCACGTTACTGGACGCTCATGCGCAATGCCTGTAGGCTCATGCGTCCTTTTGAGGAGGTGACAAACCTAGTCAGTCGCACCGAAGGCACCATCAGCGACCTCATCCCATTTGTTTTATTCCTGGAGCGTGCCCTGCGAAGAGTGCTGGATCCGGCTGTAGATGAGCAGGAAGAGGAGGAGGAAGAGTTGTGGTCACCATCACCACCTTGTCATCATCGCTTGCCGGACCTGCGGCAACGCTGCAAGAGGAGTATGAGGAAGAGGAGTCAGAGGAGGAATGTGGCTTTGAGGAGGAGGAAGACCAACCACAGCAGGCATCCCAGGGTGCTCGTTGTTGTCACCTATGTGGGACCAGTGGTGTTGTACGTGGCTGGGAAGAACAGACCGTCAATGACATCAGTGAGGAGGAGGAACGGGAAATGAGTATCTCGGCATCCAACCTTGTGCAAATGGGGTCTTTCATGCTGTCATGTCTGTTGAGGGACCCTCATATAAAAAGGATAAAGGAGAACGACCTGTACTGGGTGGCCACGCTACTAGACCCCCGGTATAAGCAGAAAGTGGCGGAAATGTTACCAAATTACCAGAAGTCAGAAAGGATGCAGCAGTTCAAAACCAAACTAAAAAATATGCTTTACACAGCTATAAGGGGGGTTTCACAGCACTACGGGAATCTAACTGTGGAAGAGGTCAAAGTAATCCTCCTCCTACCACGACCACGGCGGCAAGGACAGGACACTTTACAGATGTGTTGTTGATGGAGGACATGCAGAGCTTTTTCAGTCCTACACATCGCCACAGCCCTTTGGGATCCAGCCTTAGAGAACGACTCGACCGACAGGTGGCAGACTACCTCGCCTTAACTGCAGATATCGACACTCTGAGGAGAGATGAACCCCTTGACTATTGGGTGTGCAGGCTTGACCTGTGGCCTGAGCTATCCCAGTTTACGATAGAACTTCTGGCCTGCCCCGCTTCAAGTGTCCTGTCAGAAAGGACCTTCAGTGCAGCAGAAGGCATTGTCACTGACAAAAGAAGTCGCCTTGGTCAAAAAAGTGTTGATTAAGATGAATGAGGCATGGATCCCGAAGGGACTGACAGTAGGGGATACGTTTAACTAACAAAAGGCCTGATGACATGCCTTGGCCTCAAAATGGTCCCCACGCTGCTGTATTTAATGTCTGCATACCGGATGACTTTCGTGAATTCTCCGCCACCAACTAGGGTTCAAGCCACAATGTTTTAGTCACCTTTTTGCCTTGAAAACATCAATTTTTCCGGCCGCTGCTACAACAGCGGCTGCAACAATAACGTTGTTTTTCAGGCATGTGTACATACCTAATTTTTCTGGCCTCTGGTGCTGCAGTGTGGCTGCAAAAACAAAACAACAAAAAAGGCACATACAAGTGTTAATTCCCCTTTCGTGATCGTTACCTTGTTGTGGTGAAGGGGCTTGCGTATCACAATGAAGCGATCATCACCTCTATGAGTGTGTTGGCAATGTTGCCACACCCCAGATGATAAGGCCGTTGATTCACTATGATCAGACCAAAAGCGATCAGGACGGCTGGATGTTTTTCATAGAAAAAACAGCATTTTTTTTTAAAGTTTTATGGGTGGGTTTTTAATACATAAAATTAAAAAATCATAATAAAGTCTCTTAATAGTTTATTAGAAAGAATGCAGACAATTTAAAAAATCCCCAACAATTTCAATACAAAGCAAGTACAAAGCTCAGAACTAAATTATTCCAGGATGTCGTAATGGTTCGTTAATTCGACAATGGTTAATCAATTCGACACACGTCCCTGGATAGGGGACGTAACAGGGATTAAGCTGATAGGAATAGTACTAGTTAAGACACCACTCATATAGGGTGTCACAGCACAATGCTCCGTGCACGCGCAGTGCCCCAACTTGGGAGTAAGTGGACCGACCAAGCTGCTTTTTCCATCTCACCATTCCTAAAATCAATTCAGTTTGGTGTATCAGAGTTTGGTCTGTCACTGTGAAGGCAGTCAAAGATACCCGGCCTAAATTTTTTTTTACAAAAGGCAATCCCACCCTGATATGGGACGTAACAGGGACTAAAGTGATGAGAATAGTACTACAGAAAATAGCACTCATATTGGGTGTGACAGTAAATTGCACGGTGCAGACGCAGTGACCGTGGCATGGATTCAAACAAAGGGGAGGGAGCCAGCGTTTTTTTAACCATCTCCCCGCTCGAAAAATCCATTTAATAAATGGACCCCAGATTGGGGATGTCACGTAACAGGGATTAAACTGATGAGAATAGTACTACAGAAAATATCACTCATATCGGGTGTGACAGTAAATTGCACGGCGCAGACGCAGTGACCGTGGCTTGGATTCAAACAAAGGGGAGGGAGACAGCAATTTTTTAACCATCTCCCCGTTCGAAAAATCTATTTAAAAAATGGACCCCAGATTGGGGACGTAACAGGGATTAAACTGATGAGAAGAGAGAACTACAGAAAATACCACTCATATTGGGTGGGACAGTAAATTGCACGGCACAGACGCAGTGACCGTGGATTCAAACAAAGGGGAGGGGGAGCCAGCGTTTTTTTAACCATCTCCCCATTCGAAAAAATCAATTCAATTCACCTTTCCGGGACCCTTGGTGTTGTACGTGGCTGGGTGGAGGAAGAAACCTTCAATGACATCAACGGGACATGGCTAGCTTGGTATCCAACCTTGTGCAAATGGGAAGTTTGCGGTTGGGCAAATGGACTGTTTGCGGTTGTTTGCGGTGCATTAAAAGGGGAGTTTGGTCTGTCAATGTCTGTGAAGCGGGAGTAACCCTTACACTACCTGATCGATACAACAGCATACCTGATCGTATACACACACTGGATGTTTTAAACAACGTTGTTCAAAAAAAAAATTGGATTGTTAGGTGATTAATGCCCTTTATGTATTCAAATCCAACTCTGCGTCAACTACGTAATTTTCCATGGGAGTTTTGCCATGGATCCCCCTCCGGCATGCCACAGTCCTGGTGTTAGTCCCCTTGAAACAACTTTTCCATCACTATTGTGGCCAGAAAGAGTCCCTGTGGGTTTTAAAATTTGCCTGCCTATAGAAGTCAATGGCGGTTCGCCCGGTTCACTAACATTAGTAGAAATTCGCGTTCGCCATTCGCGAACGGAAAATTTTATGTTCGCGACATCTCTATTGATAAGCACTTGGAATATCAGCCTGAGTGGCAATAACAGTGTTTTTCAAATGGTGTTTAGCTGGCTTTTTAAGACCCAGTAAGTTTCCGATTGGGTAGTTGCTTTGCTGTGACTTGCACTATAAATTATCGCAAGATGCAATTATATTCAATGTGTTAGTCTGGATATTGTATTTCTGGTCACAGGATGTGATAATAGCAAATGTATTCAAATAGATATTGTTATTCTAGTCGCACAGTGAGATTATACAAAATGCATTCTTATATATGCTATTTTCTTATAAAGTTCTGTATAAAGGTCTTGCTACCTTTGTTGGGTCTCTCACAAGTTCAGGTTTCTGTGTCGCCTGCGTCGGGTGTAATATATCTGGTTTACTGATGTGACAGGCGTAGCAGCTGCAAATTTAAGCCGGTGCCTCAGGTCTTATGATAGGCCGCGGGCAGTTTAGCTCATCTGGGTCACAGGTGTTGTCAGAGAGGGTGGATATAGTCTATCTATGTACCCGGAGGGGTTTTTAGCCGGTTAAAATTGTTTGTGCAGGCTCCATGTATATGTCGCGGCTGGTAGCCGAAAATAGAGACCACGGCTTTATAATTTTCTGTAGGCCGCGAAAATGAATGTCCACAAAGAGCAATAAAAGTTGTATGTGTGTGTTCCTATAGGTCTCCCCTCTCTATTTATGTAGGTTTCGCTTATCTTGATGTGATAAAAGGCTTGTAAATATAAATATATATTTTGATGTACCACTGCCTTTTTTTTGTCGTCAAACTTAGCGCAGATCACAAGCTCTTATTGGCTTGTTCTTTATGATAATAAATTTGAATCTCCTCCCTTACAGATTTTAATTTATTTACATAAAGAACAAGCCAATAAGACTGTTACATTTAGACTGTTAATCAGAGCAGTATAAATATTCTGACATAATTGGAGGCACTGCTGAGATTACTGCCTAGTTGAGGCAAAGCTTTGGGGTGAAAAATATATATTTGATAGGGTCATTGTGGCACTTATAGTGCAAAAAGTTGAAAATGTCTGAACACAACAGTGAGGCTAGCCTGATATGCATAGTAAAGAAACTCAAGAAGTGGTAAAATATCACGTGATGTTGTTTATTCAAGATAGATTGGATATAAAGGAGAATATGAAAAAATGGGCAATTGGTCTGAAGAGGAAAGTTGCAGAATATGCAAATGATGTTTGGTCTAAGGAATCCAGGTTTGCTGATTATCTATGTCACATTGCTCATGCTAAACAAAAGAAAGAGAAGGACCTATTGGTTCTTCAATCTTGGCCTGAATTTAAGTATTTGATATGTGAATTGGCCAAACAATTAGAGAAGGCAAAACATGAGAATGGTCAACAGGCTGATAAAGTTGATAAATTACACAAATAATCAGATGAGATGGAAATTAAGGCTGCCACGTATTCTGGTGAATTAGCACAATCAGAGTATTGCGACAGAGATAATCAAAATAAAGAAATAATAAAAAACTGTAGAAGGGAAACTGAGGCAAGTTTCTAGTGAATTGGTAGAATGTAAAAGGCTTAATGTTGATTTAGAAAGAGTGTATGAAAGGTTGTTTAATGAAAATAACCAAATGCAAAAAGCATTAGATCGCAGGGATCCAGAATATCTGCCATCCAGGCAGAAACAATGGGCCCGTAGAGTAAAGGTTAAACCTTCCAGGGGGAATCATAGGCAGTGATGATGGTAGACCCTTTGAAGAATAGCAAATCTTTACAAAGAAACTTCATAAATTAAAACCCATTTCTTCTCCCAAATTATCCAAACGGTTGTCTCAGGAGAGTGATAGGAAGATCTATCAACCTATGGTCAATATGACCAAAGTGATACAATTTTTAAAAGAGACTGTGGGGTTGTTTGCAAAGAAGCGATCGCCTTCTATAATAAATCATATAGAAACTTATGAAGAGGCGATGAAAACCCTATATATAGAATATGATCAACAGAAAATTGAATTTATTCAATAAGGTATTTGAACTTAAGCACTGGTATTTCTTTAATTCCCTCAGAAATATGGGCAAAGATACTTGGTCAGGGGTGGTGTCAGAGATTAAGACAGAGTTTGGTCCCTATAGGACAGCTACTGCTGCGAGGAGGGCCATGTTTACCCTGAAGTGTAGGCCAAATCAGAGTCCCAGAGAATTTTTGCCGGTCCTCAAAAATGCTTATAGCCTGGCTGAGAAAGAACCTAATCATGAAAGCCATGATTTCATCCAATTATTTTATGATGCTTTCCCTAATAAAATAAAAATGTATATTGGCCAGGGATTACCATACCAGAAAAACTCTGGATTGGTTGTTAACAGAGAGTACAACACTATTGGACGCTTTACAAACTAGCGAGGAGCCTCAAGATAAGAGTTTTAAAAAACTGAATGAAGAAATAGCTGAGACTCATATAAAAAGAGATCAGGGACAGTTTGAAGCTCCCAGAAGACGTTATGCTAAGGTTGTAAAGAGCTCCAGGACTCCCCAGCCAGATTAAGTGAAACCTAAGACAGATAATAATAAGGTGCCTAATGTAGCCGAAGATCCAAATAAAAAGAATCAGTTTAGAAATAGGCGGTTTCCTCCTTTCAAAAGCTACCAGATACCAGGGTTATCACAGGAGATCCCAACGTGGGCCGGGAAAGGTTCAAAGTGGTTCTGAGTCAGATGGTTCTGGGAAATGTCAAACCTTTCAATTCTAAAATCAATCTCCAAAAGGTTATGGAAAAAATAGAGTTAATTTTAATGATACCACCTCCATACATTGACTGGATAACACGTCTGTACAGTGACCGGATAACACCGCCATACCGTGATCGGATAAAAGGTTATAAGACGGCACAGTACAGATAATGACTAGGGGCACTGCACAGGGTGTGGTAAGAGGGCATAATGCAGGGTATAAGGGGGCACAGTACGGGTTGAGGGGCACAGTCACATGACCCTGTGACATGAGAGGCAGAAGAGTGAGACAAGGGTGTGATTATGTGGCTAGAGATAAAAAATATGTAACTGTCGCCCAGTACATGCCTAAAAAAATTAGGCAATAGGCATTCACCTGGCAGCAAAGAACTTTGGATTCTGTGGCTGGAGGTAAATTAGGTGGTCACAGGATAAATATGTAACTGTCGGCCAGTACAGGCCCTAAAAATTAGGCAATAGGCATTCACCTGACAGCAAAGAACTTTGTATTCTGTGGCTGGAGGTACATTAGGTGGTCACAGGATAAATATGTAACTGTCGGCCAGTACAGGCCCCAAAAATCAGGCAATAGGCATTCACCTAACAGCAAAGAACTTTGGATTCTGTGGCTGGAGGTACATTAGGCGGTCACAGGATAAAAATGTCGGCCAGTACAGGCCCCAAAAATTAGGCAATAGGCATTCACCTGACAGCAAAGAACTTTGGATTCTGTGGCTGGAGGTACATTAGGTGGTCACAGGATAAATATATAACTGTCAGCCAGTACAGGTCCCAAAAATTAGGCAATAGGCATTCAAATGACAGCAAAGAACTTTGGATTCTGTGGCTGGAGGTATATTAGGCGGTCACAGTATAAAAATGTCGGCCAGTACAGGCCCTAAAAATTAGGCAATAGGCATTCACCTGACAGCAAAGAACTTTGGATTCTGTGGCTGGAGGTACATTAGGTGGTCACAGGATAAATATGTAACTGTCGGCCAGTACAGGCCCCAAAAATTTGCCATTAGGCATTCACTGGCAGCAAAGATCTTTGGATTCTGTGGCTGGGGGTACATTAGGCGGTCACAGGATAAATATGTAACTGTCGGCCAGTACAGGCCCCAAAAGTTAGGCATTCACCTGACTTAACCACTTCAGCCCCGCTAGCTGAAACACCCTTAATGACAAGGCCACTTTTTACACTTCGGCACTACACTACTTTCACCGTTTATCGCTCGGTCATGCAACTTACCACCCAAATAAATTTTACCTCCTTTTCTTCTCACTAATGGAGCTTTCATTTGGTGGTATTTTATTGCTGCTGACATTTTTACTTTTTTTGTTATTAATCAAAATGTAACGATTTTTTTGCAAAAAAATGACATTTTTCACTTTCAGCAGTAAAATTTTGCAAAAAAAAACGACATCCATATATAAATTTTTCACCAAATTTATTGTTCTACATGTCTTTGATAAAAAAAAAAATGTTTGGGCAAAAAAAAAAATGGTTTGGGTAAAAGTTATAGCGTTTACAAACTATGGTACAAAAATGTGAATTTCCACTTTTTGAAACAGCTCTGATTTTCTGAGCACCTGTCATGTTTCCTGAGGTTCTACAATGCCCAAACAGTAGAAAACCCCCACAAATGACCCCATTTCGGAAAGTAGACACCCTAAGGTATTCGCTGATGGGCATAGTGAGTTCATAGAACTTTTTATTTTTTGTCACAAGTTAGCGGAAAATGATGATGATTTTATATTTTTTATTTTTTTCTTACAAAGTCTCATATTCCACTAACTTGCGACAAAAAATAAAAAATTCTAGGAACTCACCATGCCCCTCACAGAATACCTTGGGGTGTCTTCTTTCCAAAATGGGGTCACTTGTGGGGTAGTTATACTGCCCTGGCAATTTAGGGGTCCAAATGTGTGAGAAGAACTTTGCAATCAAAATGTGTAAAAAATGACCGGTGAAATCCGAAAGGTGCACTTTGGAATATGTGCCCCTTTGCCCACCTTGGCAGCAAAAAAGTGTCACACATCTGGTATCGCCGTACTCAGGAGAAGTTGGGGAATGTGTTTTGGGGTGTCATTTTACATATACCCATGCTGGGTGAGAGAAATATCTTGGCAAAAGACAACTTTTCCCATTTTTTTATACAAAGTTGGCATTTGACCAAGATATTTTTCTCACCCAGCATAGGTATATGTAAAATGACACCCCAAAACACATTCCCCAACTTCTCCTGAGTACGGCTATACCAGATGTGTCACACTTTATTGCAGCCAAGGTGGGCAAAGGGGCACATATTCCAAAGTGCACCTTTCGGGTTTCGCAGGCCATTTTTTACACATTTTGATTGCAAGGTACTTCTCACACATATGGGCCCCTAAATTGCCAGGGCAGTATAACTACGCCACAAGTGACCCCATTTTGGAAAGAAGACACCCCAAGGTATTCCGTGAGGGGCACTGCGAGTTCCTAGAATTTTATTTTTTTTGTCACAAGTTAGCGGAAAATGATGATTTTCTTTTTTTTCTCTTTTTTCCTTACAAAGTCTCATATTCCACTAACTTGCGACAAAAAATAAAAAATTCTAGGAACTCGCCATGCCCCTCACAGAATACCTTGGGGTGTCTTCTTTCCAAAATGGGGTCATTTGTTGGGTAGTTATACTGCCCTGGCAATTTAGGGGCCCATATGTGTGAGAAGTACTTTGCAATCAAAATGTGTAAAAAAATGGCCTGCAAAATCCGAAAGGTGCACTTTGGAATATGTGCCCCTTTGCCCACCTTGGCAGCAAAAAAGTGTCACAAATCTGGTATCGCCGTACTCAAGAGAAGTTGGGGAATGTGTTTTGGGGTGCCATTTTACATATACCCATGCTGGGTGAGAGAAATATCTTGGCAAAAGACAACTTTTCCCATTTTTTTTATACAAAGTTGGCATTTGACCAAGATATTTATCTCACCCAGCATGGGTATATGTAAAATGACACCCCAAAACACATTCCCCAACTTCTCCTGAGTACGGCGATACCAGATGTGTCACACTTTTTTGCAGCCTAGATGCGCAAAGGTGCCCAAATTCCTTTTAGGAGGGCATTTTTAGACATTTGGATCCCAGACTTCTTCTCACGCTTTAGGGCCCCTAAAAAGCCAGGGCAGTATAAATACCCCACATGTGACCCCACTTTGGAAAGAAGACACCCCAAGGTATCCAATGAGGGGCCTGGCAAGTTCATAGAAAAAAAATTTTTTCGCAAAGGTTAGTGGAAATTGATTATTTTTTTTTTTTCTCACCAAGTCTCACTTTCCGCTAACTTAGGACAAAAATTTCAATCTTTCATGGACTCAATATGCCCCTCAGCAAATACCTTGGGGTGTCTTCTTTCCAAAATGGGGTCAGTTGTGGGGTGTTTGTACTGCCCTGGCATTTGAGGGTCTCCGCAATCATTACATGTATGGCCAGCATTAGGAGTTTCTGCTATTCTCCTTATATTGAGCATACAGGTAATGAGATTTTTTTTTCCGTTAAGCCTCTGGGCTGAAAGAAAAAAATGAAAGGCACAGATTTCTTCATTCGCATTGATCAATGTGGATGAAAAAATCTCTGCCAAAAAAAAAAAATGGAGGGGAAAGGCGTCTGCCAGGACATAGGAGCTCCGCCCTACATCCATACCCACTTAGCTCGTATGCCCTGGCAAACCAGATTTCTCCATTCGCATCAATCGATGTGGATGAATAAATCATTGCCGGGATTTTTTTTTTTTATATATATACAAAGTGTTTGCCAAAGCATAGGAACGCCGCCTCCTCCTCAGCTCGTATGCCTCGGCAAACGTATCTGCCACTGCAGAGGAGAAAATCCCGTCTTGCAGCGCCGCATACACCGACTTGCGTGTAATCTGACAGCATCGCAATGCTTCTGTCAGAATGCACATCGGTGCTGCAGCTGGTCGATCGGTTGGTCCACCTGGAAGGTAAAAAGACAAAAAAAAAAAAAGAAAAAACCAGGCCGCAACGCAATAATTTTATTAACTTTGCAACAGAACATGTAACTTTAACTTTTTGAACTGAACATTAACGTGTTTGCTTACTGGTGTGTTTTTTTTTTTTTTTTTTTACCTTTATAGAACAAACCTTTCCTTCCCCATGGGTCAATGTGCAAAGCGCAAATCGCCCAAAGATGTGGCGAAGTGCGTTATGCACTTTGTCCCATGTGAAAGGAGACGTTTGCAGCAGCAGTGAGTGAATGGGCCCTAATAGCCCTGTGTGCCTATCCTGGTGAGATGATCCCTATGCTAATAGTCTACCTGTGAGTGGTACTTCCGGAAACACTCTCCAAAGCATAGGGCAGGGTGGTCAGGACAGTCAGGACAGAAATAGCGGGTGTCACGCCTTATTCCACTCCTGCTACAGACACGACATCTTTTTCGGGGTGACGGTTGGGTTGAGGTACCAGGAACGACATTGGGGAAATGTCGCTTGTGCAGACGGCTAACTACACTGGTGGATGGGGCCACGGAACCTCCTGGGTACAGGAGGTTCTCGATGATCTCTTCCTGAAATTTGAGGAAGGATCCAGTTCTCCCAGCCTTACTGTAGAGAACAAAACTATTGTACAGAGCCAATTGAATTAAATATACAGACACCTTCTTATACCAGCGTCTGGTTCTGCGGGAAACTAAATACGGAGACAACATCTGGTCATTGAAGTCCACCCCTCCCATGTGGAGGTTATAGTCGTGGACTGAGAGGGGCTTTTCAATGACACGGGTTGCTCGCTCAATTTGTATTGTCGTGTCTGCGTGAATGGAGGAGAGCATGTAAACGTCACGCTTGTCTCTCCATTTCACCGCGAGCAGTTCTTCGTTACACAGTGCGGCCCTCTGCCCCCTTGCAAGACGGGTGCTAACAAGCCGTTGGGGGAAGCCCGCGCGACTAGTTCGCGCGGTACCACAGGCGCCAGTCCGTTCTAGAAACAAATGCCTAAAGAGGGCCACACTTGTGTAAAAATTGTCCACATAAAGATGGTACCCCTTGCCGAATAAGGGTGACACCAAGTCCCAAACTGTCTTCCCACTGCTCCCCAGGTAGTCAGGGCAACCGACCGGCTCCAGGGTCTGATCTTTTCCCTCATAGACATGAAATTTGTGGGTATAGCCTGTGGCCCTTTCACAGAGCTTATACAATTTGACCCCATACCGGGCGCGCTTGCTTGGGATGTATTGTTTGAAGCCAAGGCGCTCGGTAAAATGTATTAGGGACTCGTCTATGCAGATGTTTTGCTCTGGGGTATAAATATCTGCAAATTTCAGGTTGAAATGGTCTATGAGGGGCCGAATTTTGTGGAGCCGGTCAAAAGCAGGGTGGCCCCTGGGACGGGAGGCGGTGTTGTCACTAAAGTGCAGGAAACGCAGGATGACCTCAAATCGTGTCCTGGACATAGCAGCAGAGAACATGGGCATGTGATGAATCGGGTTCGTGGACCAATATGACCGCAATTCATGCTTTTTTGTCAGGTCCATGTTGAGGAGGAGGCCCAGAAAAGTTTTAATTTCGGAAACTTGGACTGGTTTCCACCGGAAAGGCTGGGCATAATAGCTTCCCGGGTTAGCGGTTATAAATTGTGTGGCATACCGATTTGTTTCTGCCACAACTATGTCTAAAAGCTCCGCAGTCAAGAACAGCTCAAAAAATCCCAGGGCCGAACCGATCTGAGCTGTCTCAACCCGAACTCCAGACTGGGCGGTGAAAGGGAAAACTACAGGTGCGGCTGAAGTTGGGGACTGCCAATCAGGGTTTGCCAGCACCTCTGGGATTCTAGGGGCTCTACGGGCACGTCTTTGCGGTGGCTGCGACGGGGTCACTACTGCACGTGCCACCGTACCAGCTTCAACTGCCCTTCTGGTGCTCGCTACTTCACCAGGTTGTACGGCAGTGCTGGTACTAGGTCCAGGAAGGGCTGGGCTGCTGGTGTATGCCTCACCACGTAATCCGACAGCACCAGCCCCACTCTGCTGCTCTTGAAGCGGATCCTGCGCAACCTGCGGTCTAGCGACACGGGGCCGGGTACGCCTGGTTCTATCAGGGACCTCAGCCTCCTCGTCCGAACTTTGGGTCAGAGAGCCACTGCTTTCTACAGGTTCGTATTCTGACCCGCTGGATTCATCAGATGAGGGTTCCCACTCCTCATCCGACTGGGTCAGAAGCCTGTAGGCCTCTTCAGAAGAATACCCCCTGTTAGACATGTGGGCAACTAAATTTAGGGGTATTCCCTGAGACTACCCAAGAAAAAAAAGCAAGCCTGTCTTACAAAGGGGAGCCTAGCGAAGTACCGGAGGCCGCTGCGGTTGATAAAAAATATCAAAACTGATTTTTTTTTATCGCCGCAGTGTGTGTAAATTGAATGTGCAGCGATCAAAAAAACATTTATTTTTTGTCACTGCGGTGGGGCGGGTGTGGGCAAACGCACGTGTGGACGAGCGATCAGGCCTGATCGGGCAAACACTGTGTTTTGGGTGGAGGGAGAACTAAAGTGACACTAGTACAATTATAGATCTGACCGTGATCAGTTTTGATCACTTCCAGATACTATAAAAGTACAAATGCTGATTAGCGATACGCTAATCAGCGAATAACGGACTGCGGTGCGGTGGGCTGGGCGCTAACCGATCCCTAAACTACCTAACCAAGGGGCCTAAACTATACTGAAACCTAACGGTCAATACCAGTGGAAAAAAAAAGTGACAGTTTGCACTGATCACTTTTTTCTTTTCACTTGTGATTGACAGGGGCGATCAAAGGGGTGATCAAAGGGTTAATTGGGGTTCAGGGGGGTGATCTGGGGCTAAGTGTGTAGTGTTGGTGTACTCACTGTGAAGCCTGCTCCTCTGCTGGATCCAACCGACGAAAAGAACCAACAGAGGAGCAGGCAGCCATATAACAGATCATATTTACAAATATGATCTGTTATTCGGCTCTCTGATTGGATTTTTTAAAAATCAGCAACCTGCCAGCCAATGATCACGGCTGGCAGGTTGCTGACGAAATACTTCTGTGCGAAATGCCGGCGCGAACTGCGCATGCGCGGGCGCATATTCGCGTCATCTCGCGTCTCACGAGATGACGCGTATATGCGTGACTCTGCGCAGCGCTGCCACCTCCGGACCGCACATCTGCGTTAGGCGGTCCGGAGGTGGTTAAAAGGCCTTTTATGCCACTGTATATACATAAGGCAAGGACCATTCTTAGTTCTGGGTGGTGGCGGATATGTGTGGGCTGACATGAGGAAATTCTATTAGACATGGTCATCACAGGTGTTGAATTCCTCCGAGATCCATGCCTCATTCATTTTTAAAATGTGAGGTAGTCCACACTGTCGTGATCTAGGCGAGTGTGCTTTTCGGTCAGGATCCCCTCTGCTGAGCTGAAGTCCTTTCGGACAGGACACTCGACAAGGAGTAATCCAAGTGTTCCATGGCAAATTGTTCCAAGTCTGCACACCTAGTAGTCAACGGGTTACTCGCTTCTCAGAGCATCCACGTAGGCCGTTAACCCGATGTGGTCAGACACCTGTCGGTCTATGCATTCCCTGAGGCTGGATCTGGAGGGTGGCTGCCGATGGGTTGGCTGCAAGAATGGTCTCATATCTGAAGTGACCAATACATCTTCAAACCGCCCTCTTTTTGCAGGCGCGGTAGGATTTGTATTCTGACAGCCCTCCGTGATGCTGCTAACATGTCTGCCATTTTGTGTTTGTACCGGGGGTCTAAGTACGTTGCCACCCAGTACAGGTCCTTGCTCTTTATCCTTTTTATACGGGGGTCCCTCTTCAAACACTGGAGCATGAAGGCCCCCATTTGCACTAAATTGGAAGCGGTAGAGCACCCTGGCTCCTGCTCATCGCCCAGAAGAATGTCATTCTCAGTCTCCCCCCAGCCACGGACAACACCAGGGATCCACAAAAAGTTTAAAGTCTGCTCTTCTTGTTCCAACTCCTCCCAGCCACCATCCTCCTCTGACTCCTCTTCAGACTCCTGCTGACTTGTCTCAGATGGAGTAGCGCCCCTGGGAATTCTTTCAGCATTGCAACTTCCTCATTTTCCAGCTCCTGCTTCTCGACGGCTTGATCAATGACACAACGCAATGCACGCTCCAGAAAAAAGACGTAAGGTATGATGTCACTGATGGTGCCCTGGCTGCGACTGACCAGTTTGGTGATCTCATCAAATGGTCGCAGAAGTCTGCATGCGTTGCACATAAGCAGCCACCGGAGCGGTGAAAAGAAACCAAGCTCCCCAGAACCTGTTAATGGCACGTTTCTGCTGGAGCAGCCTATTAAGCATATACAAGGTGGAGTTCCAGCGCGTCGGGCAGTCACAAATCAGACGTCTAACGTGCACGTGGTGTCGCCGCTGAACGTCAGCAAGGCAAGCCATGGCAGTGTAAGATCTTCTAAAATTGAGGCTTTCCTGGCCTGCAGCAAGACGTCCTGGACCATGGGGTATTTGGCAACGAGGAGGGTGCAGAAGTGGAAGGCTGAGTGAGCCACTCAACGAACTCTGGTGCACCGTCTCCAACTTCCCACTTAGGCTCCGGCCTGGTGCACCTGCCCGACCCCTACCACCCCTGCGTAACGGCCTGCCTCTTATACCTGTCATTTTCAAAATGATCCTGTGCCAAAGTTCCTAGAGAAGAGCAGAATTTGTGGAAGCTGATATATGGCAGGCCTGAATCAGTTGTTAGTTGAAGCTGGTATATTACCCTCAAGCAGTAATTTTGTGGATGCAGGTATAGGGAAAACCTATATCACTATTTTGTGGAAGCTGATATATGGCAGGCCTCAATCAGTTGTTAGTTGAAGCTGGAATATCATCCTCAAGCAGTAATTTTGTGGATGCAGGTATATGGAAAACCTGTATGGAAGCATACAAATGCACTATAATATACTTTCTATGTTAGAAAGTATATTATAAGTATATCACACACCTCTGTGTATCACACCTATCGATAGCACAATGTTACCAGTCCTTAAAAGGACTTTTGTGGCCCTATTAGCTAGCGTTTGGGGTCCTTAAGTTCCTAACAGTCTGTCCCTGCTCCAAAATGCAACCTCTCCCTACACTGGCAAAACACATAATGTAAAATGGCTGCAAGATCGGGTTCTGTCCTGTCCCACCTGATGGATGTCTCATGGGTCAAAGTTCGGCGCAATTCAAAAGAATATGGCGAGCGCGGACATCGCCATATGTTCGCATGTTCGACGGATCACGAACGTGCAAAGTTCGCCGTGAACCGACCGCTGGGTGAACAGCAAGGCCATCACTGGTCCCAATCCTATCATAATCGGCGTAACTGCCATATGATAGAGGAAAGGCCAATGTCCTGATGTTTCTTTCCTGCAAGCAACCCCGAACTCCACTGTAGATGGACAGGGGGGGGGGATAACACCATATGTGTATCTCCTGAGAGAGTTAGACATTTGCTTAGAAGGTGATGTGCTTACAATTCACCTACATCCAAAAACTACTGACCCTAATGGGTTCAGTGATCATGAACAATTCCTAGTGGGGATTGAAAAGATGGATGATGAGTTGTTTTTCCCATTGAAGATTAATGACCTGGGAAGGACTTAAAAGGCTAAACTGAATTTACGCCGTGAGGACAGTTATATTAGTAGGGACCTACTAAAACAATTAGTCAATCCCAAGGTAATTAGGTATCCAAATCCTCAGGATAACTGGGTACATGATGTGGATGATGACACTGCTAATCATAATGTGATTGCAAAATGTATGTTATCAATTTCCATTGCAGGTAAATAGGCAACCCATTCCTGGTACTTAATGAGCCCCCGATATCTCATGTACATAGGCAACAATATATTACATCTTGCCATACAAGTGGATATGGTGAATTCCACATTGTGGACGAGATTAAAAGGAAATCCTGATGGTTTTATTGATGAACATGAAGCCCTTAAATCATCCCAGACACTGCCATATGCAGTCAGTGTATTGGTACCACAGGATGTCGTTATCCCTCCAGGTACTAATAATTTCCTGTTACCCATTCAGGTATCAAAAGGCCAAAAATTCAAGAATTCTGATGCATTATTATGCCTATCAAACAGAATGCAACAATTAGGTATTTTTTGTAAATCCTACCCCTATGGTGAATTTACAACCTAATAAAACCCAAATAATTGTAAATAATGGTATGCCAACTGAAGTCCAATTGTCTAAAGACACCATAATTGGTATGGCTTTAGATACAAATTATTATACCTTTGGGTTTCAAAATGTAGTTATTGGCCTAATACCTGACTCTTATCTCACAGAGGAACAATTGGTTGAACAAACATTTTATTCTTCTACTGAAGGATTATTTACCATCATTTCAGTATATCCTTTTGATATACTGAAATGATCAGGAAGCCGAGGAATATCGTGAGTTTGCTGAAAAGACTGGTAAATTAAATCATGACCTCACTGACAGGCTGGAGGAAGCCTATGAAATAGGTTAACCTGAAGTTTTTCCCGGGTTTATGGAAATGGTACAGCAGCAGATATCGTTGGCTAATAGATGCTCCAATGACTTAGAGCGGCAACAATTAAAAGAAGTTCTCTTAGAATTCAAAGATATCTTTGCAAAATATTCCTATGATTGTGGTATGACTGACATACACATTGCCAGAATTCATACTGATCCAATGGCACCTCCCGTTTATATCAAGCAATATAGTTTTCCACTAGCATGTTATGATTCACTAGCGGAAATATTAAGGAATCTCAGGGAGAGGGGTATTATAAGACAGTTCCTATAACAATTATATTCTTGGAATCCTTAAACCAAATGGTCAATGGCATTTATGTGCTGATTTCAGACAGCTCAATCAACGAGTATATACAGTTGTGCTCAAAATCCTTCTAATAGCTTTTATTTCCATACACTCAAATGCATTTGGAACACTACGCATTCTATTTCAAATTGAAACATGAAGAAAAATATATCAAATTTGTGTTGTTCCTGTAAACAAAATTGAAGAAAAGTGAATATTAGAGTGTTCAAAAAAATAGCAGTGCTTGTATTCTTCTTTACAAACTCAAACATTCACTATATAAACTTAAAAATGTTTGAAGATTTAGCTTTCCTTTAAATCACTTAACTAATATTTAGTTGTATGACCGCTGTTTCTGAGAACTTCCATACATCTGTGTTGCATGGAGTCAACCAACTTCTGGCACTTATGAACAGGTATTCCAGCCAAGGATGATTGGACTACATTCCATAGTTCTTCTCTATTTCTTGGTTTTGCCTCAGAAACTTTACTGGTGTGTTTGGGGTCGTTGTCTTGTTGGAACACCCATTTCAAGGGCCTTTTCTCTTCAGCATAAGTCTGGGTTCACACCTGAGCGTTTTACAGCACATTCCTACGCACTGTAAAACGCTCAACAGGCAAGAACCAATGATTCCCTATGGAAATGGTTCTCACCTGAGCGTTTTACAGCGCGTACGATCGTGCTGTAAAACGCCCAACGCCCCAAGAAGTACATGAGCTTCTTTGGGGCGTCTTGTCGTGCGTTCCCGTACATAGACTTCAGCGGGAACGCGCGACAATGGGCGTTCGCTTGTCTCTGTATGTGCGATTGCAAACGCCCGTACAATCGCGCATACAGAGGGCTCCATCGTCGCTCAGGTCTGAACCCAGCGTAAGGCAGCATGACCTCTTCAAGTATTCTGATGCATTCAAACTGATCCATAATCCCTGGTATGCGATAAATAGGCCCAACACCATAGTATGAGAAACATCCCCATATCATGATGCTTGCGCCACCATGCTTCACTGTCTTCACAGTGTACTGTGGCTTGAATTAGTGTTTGGGAGTCGTCTGACAAACTGTCTCCGGCCACTAGACCCAGAAAAAACAATCTTACTTTCATCAGTCCACAAAATGTCTCTTTAGGTCAGTCAATGTGCTCTTTTGCAAATTGTAACCTCTTCAGCACATGTCTTTTTTTCAACAGTGGGACTTTGCGGGGGCTTCTTGCAGATAGCTTGGCTTTACATAGGCGTCTTCTTATTGTAACAGTACTCACAGGTAAATTTAGACCTTCTTTGATCTTCCTGGAGCTGATTGTTGGCTGAGTCCTTGGCATTTTGGCTATTCTTCTATCCATTTGAATGGTATTTTTTTGCTTTCTTCCACGTCCTTCAGGTTTTGGTTGCCATTTTAAAGCATTTGCAATCAGTTTAGCTGAGCAGCCTATCATTTTCTGTACTTCTTTATATGTTTTCCCCTCTCCAATCAACTTTTTAATCAAGGTACCCTGTTCTTCTGAACAATGTCTGGAACGACCCATTTTCCTCAGAATTTCAGAGAGAAATGCACTGTAACCAGCATGTACAACATTTGCTGCCTTTCTTCCTTAAATAATATATAATTTTTATCTGTTTTTCAAAGAATGAATGACCTCACTCATTGAACTCTACACTGCTATTATTTTGAACATGCCATTTTAATTAGTGATTTAATTACACAGAAACAGCAGCATGCATGTCATGACTATTGGGTCTGTTGGTTTTCTTTTACTCTACTACACCTGCTAGTAAATTATTTGCCATGTAGAAATATCCTTTTTACCAAAAACTGTGATTGATCACGTTAGTAATGTCTGACTGCTATTATTTTGAACACAACCGTATGTACGGCTGGCCCGTGCCATATATAGACCAATGCTTGGTACAAATGCAAGGCGCCAGGTTCTTTACCACACTATATTGTGCTCAGGGGTATTGGACCATCAAGGTAAGTCCTGAAGACCAATATAAATTGGCATTTACTTTGGGTAAAGAGCAGTTCGCCTGGACCGGACTACCGTTTGGTTATATAGACTCAGGTCATGAATTTGCTTTGTTTTTACATAAGGCGATGCCTGATGCAACTGAAAGAGGAAATTTGACCTACGTGGATTATATTTTGATGAAGAGTATCTTATTTGAAAAACATATCCAAGAGATTAGGCACGTGCTTAATCAGTTGAGAGAGGCAGGTGTTAAAATCTCTTTACAGAAAGCCCAATGGTTTAGTACTAAGGTCAACTTCTTGGGACATGAGGTTACTTCTGAAGGCCTAAATCCCCAAAAGAAAAAGGTGGAGGCTGTGATGAAGTCTAAAACGCCTACCAGTGTCAGTGAACTGAGGTCATTTTTGGGTAAGATGTATTATTCACGCAAGTTTATTGACAACTATTCTGAAATCAGTAAACCATTGTTGATTTTACTGAAGAAAGGCATATCATGGACATGGGGGGAAGATCAAGAGAAAGCCATGATTGAGCTTAAATGAAAACTCACCCAAACCCCATGTCTAGCTTATCCAGAGGGGGTAAAACATTTTATCTGGAAACTGGGTTTACAGACCTCAGTATTAGTGCTGTACTATGTCAGAAACAGGATACATTGCATAAAGTTATTGCTTATGCAAGTAAGTCTTTGTCACCTGTAGAAGTAAAGTTTAATGACTCTGAAAAATCTTTATTAGCCACAGTCTGGGCCCTGCAAAACTTTAGAAATTATATTTAGGGTGAGAAAATCATAGTTGAAACGGCACACCAACCCTTACAATATTTACAAAGTGACAAAATTAGGGATGGATATTTATCAAACAGCAGAATTACTGATTGGACCTTGTCTTTACAAGGATGGCCATTGGAAGTCCGGTATAAACAAAATAAAAAGTGTCCAGTAGCCCAAGGACTTGCCGAACTTCATGACTGTGCCGCTCATTCCCAGAAGGATGAGATAGTAGATGATTTCCTAGAGGAACAAAAATCTTCCCCTTATAAGGCATATGATGAAAATTATTGTCTGTTACTTCCCTGTGTCTATATTGATGGTTGTGCTTATCACACCACCATAGGGGATGAAAGAAGACTAGTGGCAGGTATCGGCATTGCTTAGACAGATGAATGCCCTAATATTTCAGTAGGATACAGTATTTGTGCTAAGAGTAGCCAAGTAGAAGAATTAGCAGCTGTATACCAGACTGTTCAAATTGCTTTAGAGCATTATATCAAAGAATTCGTCATAGTTACAGATTCCAATTATGTACGGAACAGTTTTGTCAAATATATGCCTACTTGGAAAATAAATAACATGGTACGGTCTAATAACAAACCTGTGAAACATGCCAAGTTGTTTTGTGCCATAGATGAATTAGTTCAATGCAATGGTCTAGTCCTTTATTGGAAGAAGACTAAAAGTCATTCTAAAATCCAGAACATGGACAAAGAAGGTAATGATCTAGCCCAGGGATCAGCAACCTTCAGCACTCCAGCTGTGGTGAAACTACAACTCCCAGCATGCACAGCTCCTTGGCTGTTCTCAGGACTCCCAGAGAAGTGAATGGAGCATACTGGGAGTCGTAGTTTGACAACAGCTGGAGTGCCGGAGGTTGCTGATCCCTGATCTAGCCGATAAATTGGCCAACCAAGGGGCCATAAATGGTGACCACATGAACATAGATCATTTACTAGAGATGATAATCATTGAAGCTGTCACTAGATGCCAAGTTAGGTCACAAATTGCAAATAACGTAGCTCAATGAAGTCAAGATTCTACCAGTGAGGATTTGATTAAGAGCCCCCCAAAAAATCCTATAATTGGAATGTTCCATAAACATATTGAAGATCCTAATAATAATCCCATATCGGTGAATGATTATGCCCAAAAAGAAGATCTCAGATTATTTATGAATACCAAATCGCAATTTAGTATTCAAGATGGTTTATTGATGAGAACCTCTAAAAATGGTATTCAACAGTGGGTAGTTCAGAATGTTACAGCATGCCTATGATGTGCCTACAGCTGGTAATCGTGGAGAAAAGATTACTTATGAATCACTACGTGATTATGCGTATTGACCTCATATGTTGAAAGATGTCGAAATTTACTGTCAAGATTGTTTGGTGTGTGCTCAATTTCAACCTCAGGGTCCCACACATCGTGCCCCACTTCAGAAAAAGGGGTTTTTAAATACCATGGTCCAATATCCAGATTGATTTTTATAGGTCCTGTTACCAGGTCATCCTGGGGAAACAAATACATGTTGACAGTCACTTGTGTATTTACCAAGTGAGTAGAGTGCTTACTGTCTCATAATAACACTGCTCAAACATGTGGTGCTTTACATATTTATCATGTATTTTCCAGATTTGGTTTATCATAAAGGTTCGATTCAGACCGTGGCTCACACTGTAAGTGAGGTAATGTCCAAGATGTGGATATTGTCCAGCATCTAGTGGATCGATTGAACGCTATAACCAGTCCCTTGTCAATGTTTTGAAGAAGTATGTTAAAGAATCAGGCAAAGACTGGGATGTAAAGTTACCGTTAGTGCTCATGGCTATTAAAGCCACTCCAAGTTTTGTGGAAAATCTCCGCCAACATGTTCAACAAGCATTTCCTTTCGCGCAAAAGAACCTTGAGAAAGCAGCCATAAGTACTTAAACTTATTACAATCTTAAAACCACCAAGAAGGAATATGAGGTAGGAGATAAAGTGTATCTTTATAATTTTGCCCAGGATCAGGTAAAGGGAAGAAGTTTCTTCCATCATGGAAAGGTCCATATGGCATCATCGATAAAATATCACCTGTAGTCTACAAGGTGAAAATTGATACAAAAGATGGGTTCATAGAGAAATGGGTCCATGTAAATCAATTACGAGTGTGTCATCCTAGATCTCAATTGAGAATACTGGAAGGTGATGATGAAGAAGAGAAGTAACAATGATATCGATAAAATGCGATCGATGATTGATATTATGATCTTCTCTCAGCTTACAGATGGTCAAATTTTGTGATGAGTTGTCAGACATCCCTACATAACCTAACCAACACATCAGACAGCCCTACATAGCCTAACCCAAAAAATGTAAATATAGAGCATGTGTTCATATCATTTTCTATAATAGAAAAATGACGGTATGAACAAAGACATTGATCCGCCAAGATGATGATGACAACCCAAGATGCAGATATCTTGTGAATAGTGGGGATGAATCAATGAATCTGTTTTTTTAAGCAGGAATCATGCTACAGATGTTCCAAGATTCATATTGACATAGGAGAAGAATTTAAAAAAGGAAATCTTCGTGAAGTTGGATGCAAAGATTTACATTAAACTTAACTACCGTATTTCAGATTGGGAAATGTGCCAGAACGGGACATTGCGCATGCGAATCGAGCTCACATAAATAACGGCACAATTCATTTTGAATGACGCTCTAACCTGCATGCCATAGCCTTTGGACACAGGATCTCTGATAATATACCTTTCCAGGATATAACCTTTTATTACGAAGAAAAAAGACTAATATAGAAAATTTGATTAACGGAATTCTAGAAAATATAATGGTCACTTATCGGGATAGACAGATAGGGTAGAATCCTCTGCCCAGTAAAATGTATATTTTAATAAATATAATATGTCTTCTAACCTTTTTCCCAGTCATGTCCAGTATAGATAACGGGAAAAGGTTGGGGATTTGTCAGAACTTTTGAATATAAAATAATCCATCATATATATATAACCTTTTATGTTTTGATATTCTGGTATTTGTGCTGAATGTCAGCCATTTTGTCCAGGTTTTTAAAAGAGGACAGAAGGTGAATTCAAGCCTCTTGAACTTAATACTTAGCTCTGTAAGACTGTTTGCAGATGTATATTAAGAGAAGGACGCTTAAAAATCTCCTCTTATGGTGTGGACATTAGTTTAACAGATTAAATAGACTTGTCGTAAAGGACAATGACTGAGCAACACTTATGTTTGTTCCCAAGCAGACATGGATAATTCCATGAATAGAGTAGGACTTTGAATTGTGTGACTAGACTGGAAGTCAACAGGAGTGTATATATAATTGTTTGGTAATATTCCATTGTCTTCCTTTGGATAAGTCAAAGTCCTGACTGGTAAATTAGTTGAGGAGTAAAAATACGAATTAATTCCAAAATTTACTCATAGACTTCAAGTGCCATCTAGTGGTAGAGTAAAAAATTAAGACATGTATTATGAAATAGTTGGGGGAATTAACATTTGTGATGTCACTAGTAAATGATCAAACCAGACCAATCCCATTAAGGTGGCATAAGCTGACAAAGGGGAGGCCATCTGATCCCATCTGATACACCTACCTGAGGAAGTCATCAGAACCATCCAATGAACTAGGACCACCTATCCAGTCATCCAGGGGATCCACACATTTCTTGAGAACATCATTCCATTCCTCAATCTATTCAAGGAGGACACAACCGTCCAGGAACAAATAGGACCAGACCAGTCTGTAGTACTGAATCTTGAAACTGATTTCTGCTAGCAGATACACTGGAATAGTATAAACGTTCCTATATTTTATAGGAGAACGAATTTGCATATATATATATATATATATATATATATATATAATTATATAAATCTAACTTGAATTTAATCTGAGACGTGTCGGCTGAGAGAACTCAGGTATCAAAGTAATTTAAAATATATTGTAGGGTATTATCACAATAAGAAATTGTAAGGAATATATGTATATCCTATAGGTTTGTAACGGGTGCCGAAAGCGCACTCGGTCTCCCATCAGCAGCAGACCTGCGGCTTAGCTTCGGGAGCGAGGATCTGTGTTCGGCCTCGTTCCCAGGGCAGCTTTGCTAGCTGGAAGGCTCCCTGCTCCTAGGTCTGCCTTGAGCGCCGAGCTGATCACTTGGTGCTCGACTTGCCTGTCTGTCAGTTATGTGACGCTGGCCACATCACATGACCCTCACTCCCCACTATAAATACAGGCAACCTGCTAGCTACAGGTTGCCTGTGATTTTGGTCCCTTAGGCTGTGTATTATTAATTGTTATTTAGCTAACCTTTGATTTGACCCTTGATCTGCTTCCTGACACCTCTTCTGCCTGCTCCCTGAACCTTGATGCTACCTCTCGGATTTTGACTTCGGCTTGCTTTTGGATTTTGTCTTTGCCTCGTCTCTTGTACTGATGTGACCTGGACTGACCCCGGCTAGTTGACCCGCCTCACCCTTCCGTTTTTGGTGGTACCTTTCTTGTTCTACCTCTCTGTCTGCTCGAGTGCTACCTCTCATTGGCTGTCCGCTTCCCTGCTGTCTCTATCTCTCTGCTTGCACTTACTCAGGTCAGGGACTGTCGCCCAGTTGCGCCCCGTCACCTAGGGCAGGTGGTGCAAGTAGGCAGGGACAGGGGACCGGGTGGCAGCTCAGGGGGTGCACCTCCGCTTTATCTTTATACCTGTGACGCTACCCCGTGACAAGGTTATTTTGGCTCAATAAAAGGTTACATATCATTAATTAATTTTAATAATTTTATTGTCAATTGATTTTATAATTGATTAATTTGCACTGTATTATTACTATTTTAATAAGTATATATTTTGATGTACCACTGCCTTCTTTTTTTCGTCAAACTTAGCGCAGATCACGAGCTCTTATTGGCTTGGTCTTTATAATAATAAGTTAGAATCTCCTCTCTTAGGCTATATGCACATGACAGTGAAAAAAACATCCGTTAAAAACGGACACACTGTCAGTTTTTTATGGCCATTTTGCATCAGTGTTTGCATCCATTTTCTGGCCGTGTGTCTGTTTTTAATGTCCGTTTTGCATCAGTTTTTCATGTCCGTTAAAAACGGACATGAAAAATGGATGAATTTAATTGGCAGTTATTTCTAGACCCACCCTTCTGAGAACACCCACAGGATGGTAGGCCCCCAGCTAAAATAATGTCCCCCAAAGTGTAAGATTTTTTTTTTTTACTGCCCCTAGCTTTAATAATGCCCCCTATTTTGGCCCTAGCTAAAATAATGTCTTCCAAGGTGTAAATATATTTTTTTATAGTGCCCCAGCTTTAATAATACATCCATGTAGGCCCCCAGCTAAAATAATGTCCCCCATAGTGTATGTTTTTATTTTACCATCCCCAGCTTTAATAATGCCCCCAGTGAAGGGCCCCATCTTAAATAGTTTCCCTCATGGTTTAAATAATGCCCCCATAATGGCCCACCACTGTTTTTCTGTTGTTGATTTAAAAAAAAAAAAATTACCTTTTTCACTTGCTCTCTCTGCAGCAGTCTCTTCTCTCTTCACTGAATGGGACCTGCTGAAGGTGCGCAATGATGTCACTGCGTGCTCCCATGCGTTTACATCACCACGCAAATCGCAGGTCCTTCGGCAGGTCCTGCTCAATGAAGAGAGAAGAGACTGCTGCACCGCAAGCAAGTGTATGAGGTCAGAGGTTTATTTTTAACCCCTCCTGGGTAAAGTGTACCCATTTTAACGCCCGTTAGACGGGTGCACTCCTATCAATCGGCCGTTAAAAAGGGTCCCATTGATTTCAACTGGTCCGTCTGACCGTGAAAATGGCCAAAAATAGGATATATCCATTTTTTGCACGGATGCTATGAACGGCCATGTGAATAGCCCCTCAGACTTTCTTTGGTGCTAAAAATGGCCAGGTTACGGCTGTTGTGTGCATGAGGCCTTACAGATTCTAATTTACTTACATAAAGAATATAGACTGTTAATCAGAGCAGTATAAATATTCTGACAACATCTAGACATAGGGGTGCAGCACATCTCACTGTTCCTCAATTAAATTCTGTATGTACAATGTGGAGCCACAAATTCCCACTGGGGGACTATAGTACCCCAGAGTAGGCACTGTCATTCCTACACCCTGCTACTGTCTCTAATGGCTAAAGAACAATGTAATTTGTGTATTTACTTCCAGGTCCTTTGATAGTGTGCCTTAATAAACATAGATATGTAACTATGTATGGCAGTGTATCATGCAGAGAGAGATCTTTAGATAGAATGGAACTTGCCATTCCATTCTCACCCTTTTTGGCCAGAAGTGGGCTCGTCCTTCCTACCAAGCGAGAGGTTGCAGGAAGCTATAGTCAGTTGATAGTCGGAGAGTGAAGTTGAGAATTGGAAAAAGAGAAGACATGTCACAGTGAGGGGAGCGCCCTCGCCTTTCCCTGAATGCTTCAGGAGTCTCCCAAGGGAAGCAGCTCATAAAGCACCCTAACTCCTTGCAGTTCAGGAGACTCAACAGTCAAAGCCATCCCGCTCAAAGATACCAGAACTATCCGAAGATCCAGCTACCAGACCAAAGCCAGAGTTTAGCACAGCAGAGAAAAAGAAAGCAAGGTATCCAAAAGTTTGCCTGCCAATTTACCCTAAAACCTGCTGGAGCCAAGAGAAAGACCAAATATTGTCTGGATGCAAGTGCATTCAAGTAAAGCTGTTGAACTTTTACCAAGTCTGGACTCTTACTCCACCAATTATTATTCTCCCTTTTTTTAAGCTATGGAGCATAGCCCTGGGGCAACTCAAAACTCATCAAAACTGGAATGTTCCAATAAATCTTTTTTTAAAAAACTTTTTCCTCCAGTCTTGTTGATTCTCTTTCCAGGGCTGTTTTCTGCTTGATTCCTCTCACTGCTCTGTTTAAACTGTTCAAACCTACTCCTCCCCATGGAGAGGGTGACACAGTCCCACCTAGCAATGGTTTCTAACTGCCTGTTAGCTCCTATTGCAGCATAGACAGGATTTGGACAAAAATACATTTTAACCATTTAGTAGTGGAGTACTGAGTAGTAAATTTACCACATGCAGCAAGCTGTGATGTGTGTTATGAAACCTTTCTAATATAGCCAGCATAACACTTAATTACACTTATTATTTTAACACAGTAGGGTCTGACCAGACAGGTTTCACTCCTCACGCAAATCAATGGGCCTAGAAAACTGATATGACCTTGTCACCAGTTGACCGGTTACTTTCCTTGTACTATTTTTTTATGCATGCTACCGAATGAATACCAGAATCACTCAACAGGACTGACCATTTTGGAGATGCTACTGACCAAGTCATCTAGCCATCACAAAAACCTACTGTTTACTTGCTGCTTAAATATGCCTCACCTCTGTCAAGTGCCATTTTAATAAGATAATCAATGTGTTTCATTTCTACGCCAGTGGTTTTAATGTAATTGGTGTATATTAGTGTTGAGCGAGCATGCTTGGCCGTACTTCTGTTGGGCTTGAGCATTGCTATGCTCGGTATATGGCGGTACTCGGCCGAGTACCGCATGTGCTCGAGCGCCATACTCAAGTCTCCTCCCCGCACGTTTTGCGACTGCTATGCAGCCAATAAACAAGCAGGTAAGTACTGCCCTCACTGTAATGTCAGTAGCCATACTGGCTATATAGCACTCGATGACACATGTTCAGCTCAATTGTAGTCAGGGGGAGCTGTGCTTTGGAAGGTACAGAGAGTGTAGGGAGTGTGATCGCAATCTATTTAGTAGAAAAACGTTTCAAAGACCCAAAAGTCCTTTTAAGGACTATTGTGTGTGGTGGCAGGCTGGCAGTATTTTATTGCTACAGTACCATTTTTTTTTTTTTTTTTTTTTTTTTTTTTTAGCATTTTCAATACTTTTTCTATAGAGGGTGTCTGCAGTGACTTGTGACATCTGTCCAATACCTTCTGTGTGTTAGGGCCAGAGATAGGAGAAATATAAGTGAAAATTACTATATTTTTTTCCATCATTTTCAATACTTTTTCTATAGAGGGTGTCTGCAGTGACTTGGGTCACTGCTATAAAGGGTGTCTGCAGGGCCAGAGATAGGAAAAATATAAGTAAAATCTATTTTCCTTTTTTCATACTTTTACGTACGTTTTCAATATACTGTGCTTGCTGTGAACTGTGACATCCGTGCCACATCTTGTGTGTCAAGCGTGCATATAACATTTAATCTGAAGAAGGCAAGCATTAAGGGATGGGGAAGTGGCCGTGATGCTGATGGTTCTCGCAGAGGCCGTGGCTCTGGGTGCGTTGAAACTGTGCCTGCTGCCAGAGCACAAGAAAACAATCATCCACGATACCTTGCTTCATGTCCCAGTTTGCAGGGCGTCGCAGGACAAAAATCTTAAAGTCAGACCAGTGCGACCTGGTGGTCGGTTGGATTACAGCAGACAATGCTTCCAGTCGGTTGAGCGCCACCCTGTCTTCCACCAAGTCCAGTCTCAGTAGCCAAGAGATCCCACACTCGAAAATTCAGAGGAGCTCTTTTACTTGATTTGGCCCTCTCGCCAAGCACGCTTGAAGAGGGACATGAGATCTTATGTCCTGATTCCCAAACTCTTGAACATCCACAGTCACAAGAACATGACAGTGGGGAACGGCAATTAGTATTTAATGAGGTGGATGATGATGAGACACAGTTGCCAATGAGTCAACCACAATTACTGTCTTAAGAGGATGATGAAGAGAATGAGACACAGTTGTCAATCACTGAGGTTGTGGTTAGGTCAACAAATCAAGAGGATGATCAGAGTGAGGAAGTGGAAGAGGAGGTGGTGGACGATGAGGTCACTGACCCAACCTGGGAAGGTGGAAAGCCGAGAGAGGACAGCAGTACAGAGGGGGAAGGATCTGCTGCACTGCAACAGGCTAGAAGAGGCAGTGGGGTGGCAAAAGGGAGAAGGCCCACAAATGTTCCACGGAGCACCTCCTTGCGTAAATCTCCCTTGCCAAGGGGTAGGTGTTCTGCAGTATGTCGCCTTTTTTGAGGAAAGTGCAGATGACAAAAGAATAGTAGTTTGCAACCTGTGCCTGTCACGGAAGTTGTACAGAAAACAAGAAGACACAAAATGAAGATCCGACTGACTGGATCCAAAACTAAGGAACAAAAGGGAGAGCCCTGCAACAGACCTGGCTCTCTCCCTAACTGCTCAGCCTATGCGAAAATCTCAATGGTAGATGATCGCATATCCTCGTACCTCGACTGTATAACACCTGAACACCCTATAATAGTGAGGGGACACGACCACCAGCTCCCTACACTTGATACGGAGGGAGTCAGGGTCACCTGGGATCCAGCAAACAGGAAAACACAAATGAATGAACAAAACTTATCTGTAGAAGACTCAGTAGTAGGATCAGCATGCACACACTCCAGGAAGGAATATAAACCGCAAAGTGATGCAGTATGGGAAGGGATTTAAAGGGATGCAATCAGTGCAACTACATGACAGCTGAGAGCGGCTAACGAGATGAGAAAATGAAAGCAAAACAAGAAGAACCTCAAGGAGGAGGTTCTGAAGGACGTCTGTCACAGCTTCTCAGATGTCTGGTGGTGACAGTACCCCTCCTTCTACGAGTGGACTCTGGACACTCAGAGCCCACCTTCTCAGGATGGGACCTATGGAAAGCCCTGATGAGACGAGTGGCCTTAATGTCCGTCACTGGGACCCACATCCTCTCCTCAAGACCATAACCCTCCCAATGAACGAGGTACTGGAGAGAACCGCAGACAACACGAGAATCCACAATCCTAGAGACCTGAAATTCAAGATTACCATCAACCATAATCGGAGGAGGAGGCAAAGACGAGGGTACAATGGGTTGGACATAAGGTTTTAATAAGGACTTATTAAAAACATTATGGATCTTCCAAGTCTGAGGAAGATCAAGACGGTAGGCAACAGGATTGATGACGGACAAGCTTTTGTAAGGACCAATAAACTTAGGACCCAACTTCCAGGAGGGAACCTTCAATTTGATATTCTTAGTAGACAACCACACCAGATCACTAACATTCAGGTCCGGAGCAGGCACACGTCTCTTATCCGCCACACACTTTTATCTCTCACTCATGCTCTTTAGATTATCCTGAATCTTTTTCCAAATAGATGACAAAGACGAGGAGAATCTGTCCTCATCAGGTAAACCAGAAGACCCCTCTCCAAAGAATGTCCCAAACTGCGGATGAAACTCATATGCACCAAAAAATGGTGACTTATCAGAGGACTCCTGATGACGGTTATTTAAAGCAAACTCAGCAAGGGACAAAAAAGAACACCAATCCTCCTGATTCTCCGCCACAAAACAGCGCAGATATGTCTCCAGATTCTGATTGACGCGCTTTGTCTGACCATTCGACTGCGGGTGGAAAGCAGAAGAGAGAACAGAAGCGAGAACAGAAAGCCTTCCAGAATCTGGAAACAAACTGTGTGTCCCTATCAGAGACTATGTCTGAAGGGATACCATGCAATTTGACAATGTGATCAATAAATGCCTGTGCCAGCGTCTTAGCATTTGGCAAGCCAGGAAAAGGAATGAAATGCACCATTTTGCTAAAACGGTCCACCACCGGACTTCCGGTTCCGGCGCCTGCATGTGAGCAGCAGAGAGAGACAGCTCCGGAATCCCTGATCGAAAATCGAGTCATATTGCCCAGAAACTTGTGTATTAGGAGCATTCTATCGCTCCAATCGAAAGCCAGGGTCCTGAAGTGGTGAATTGACCGTTTTATTATCACCATGGGCAAAAAAATCAAGTCCAAGTCCTCGGCTGATGTTCCGGCCGATCTGACTAAAGAGGAAGACATGGCGCCTGACGTTCCTCCACCTCGCGCTGAGGACGAGGAGGATTCATCTTCCATAATGCTATCACAAGAGGTGAACACAGCAGGAGGTATTGACTATAAGCTACTAGCAATTGAAGTGGCCTCACGACTGGCTACTGATTTACAAGCCACACTGGAGGCATCTGTGAAAACCTCCATGCAACAAATACATGAAGCGCTGCAAATGCAGGACACGCGCGTGTCAGAGATAGAAAATAGGGTACATACCCTGGAAATATATTCTGATGAATGCATCGCGCAAATTCGTGATCTTATGCAAGAGAATAGAAAATTGTGGGACCGAGTGGAGGATCTCGAGAATCGATCCCGTAGGAACAATCTGCGGATAGTCGGCTTATCGGAAGAAATCCCTGCAAAAGACTTGCTTACCATATGCGAACAAGAATTGCCTAAGGTACTAGGCCTAAGTGGACCATGCAAAGTCGAACGAGCTCATAGGCTGGGCCCAGATTTGAAAAACCTGACACAAGACGCTGATGGTAATACTGCTAGGTTCAAGCGCAAGCCGAGACAAGTAATAGTGAAATACCTAGATTTTCAAGACAAGACAACTATTCTTCGGAACTTCAAACGGTTTACCGAACCTGTTGAGGTGAGGAACTCGATAATCATCATTTTCGGGGATTATTCAGCGGAAGTCACCAAAAGACGTAGGGCTTTCTCTACTATCTGCTCTGAGCTGTACCAGAGACATACCAGGTTCGCGCTCCTGTACCCAGCTCTGCTGAAGGTCTTTAAAAGAGATGGATCATCGCAGACCTTTTCAACCCCGGAGGAGGCTGCTGACGTCTTACAGATCACAGTGGACTCTTCAGAACGTATCCCGGAAAAACGAGTTAGGGAATCGGATGGAGACTTCGATCGCCCCTTAAGCCCAAAGAGATATATGGGACGGCAGAGGAAAGATCTGGACAGTCAGTTCCATACAAGAGCCGCCAAGGGTTCCGGATGAAGAGTTATATGGACTTAAGTATACCTTTTCTTATCTGAAAGACTGTCATGTTTTTATAATATGAATCTAGAAAGTGTTCTCTAAATAAGAGTGTTTAGTAGAGGAGTTATGTAATGTTGTTTCTATATAGCCATATAACATGCCTTAGGTCAGGGACCGAGCTTGGAGGTAGTACTATAGAGGAGATATTATGTGTAGGAGAGCACATATGCAGGAAAAAAGTGAAGTCAATTTACAGTTTGCAGTGGGAGGGGGGAGGGGGAGTCTAGTGCCTTATCCCTGGACAGGGAAGTGTTATTTAGTTGCCTTTAGGCATTATTTTTGTATTGTTGGGGGGTTTTCTGGGGATTACGGGAGGGTTACTATCTGGATGTGTATTGTTGAGCCCCACATACATCTTTTCCATGACGAGATCCCATGACGCGCATTGTGTCTTGGAATGTTAAGGGCCTACGCTCTCCAGCGAAATTTAATATCATACTCAAATTCCTGCATCGACTCAAGCCGGATATCGCTATGCTTCAGGAGACTCACCTAGCTGAAGGGGAATTTTTTCGCATGGAAAAGATGTGGGTCGGGAAAGCGATCGGATAGCCCTCTGTGGATAGGAAGGCAGGTACAATAATTCTGATTAGTAAACACTTAGATCATAAAATAATTTATCACGAAGCGGACGAAAACGGAAGATTCCAGAAATTGAAAATGCAGTCTCCTTCGGGAGAAATATGTTTAGTAAATGTGTACGGTCCAAATGGAGAAAACGGACCTTTCTTCAGAGAATTGAGTGCTCTAGTGGGAAAAGATCCCTTGACGCATTACATTGTAGGAGGGGACATGAATGCCGGTGTAGACAGCAGGGAAGATAGACGGATTACATCTGGGAAGGTCATATCACAAAGGGCTAGGGATACCGTTTTAGCAGATTTCATAAAAGATAATAACCTAGTGGATCTTTGGAGATTAGAAAACCCTGAAGGTAGAGAATTTACATTTTACTCCCCACCAAACAATTCATGGTCCAGGATCGACCATATTTTTGTATCAATTTCTGTCCAGCGCAAAGCCCACCATTCCAAAATATTGGATATCGCAATCTCCGATCATGCTCCAGTGCAGATAGATATAAATGAGCAGATTCAAAAGGCGTCTGATTTCATCTGGCGATTCCCTGCTTTCCTGTCAGAAAATGAAAATTTTAAAGATCTGTTAAAGGGATGGGTTATGGAATACTTGCAGGATAACGCAGAACATAGAAATAATCCCTCTTTATTATGGGACACAGCGAAAGCTGTTTTAAGGGGAAAAATTATCTCTTATGTGCACTCTATAAAAAAAAAGACTAGGGCAAAACTAGACGAAAATGCATTGTCCCTACGGAAGGCGTATGTCTCTTTCTTGGCCAATCCCACAAGTGATAATAATTTGAGCTGGAGAGTGGCGAAGAAAGAGTATGAACTCTGGTTTATACGTTGGGAAAATATATATAGATCCCAAAAGGAATCTAGGTTATTTAAATTTGGTAATAAGTCAGGGAAAATCCTAGCAAGATTGTCTAAGGGAACCAGAGGACCCATCCGACTTCCGACATTAAAGGATTCGCAGGGACATCTTCAAAAAGACGCTGGGAGGGTGGTGGAGATCTTCAAAGAATTTTATCAGAAATTGTACGCTAAAGATCCTGAGGCCCTCGACCCCCCTACTTCCTTTCTCGATAGGATCTCCCTCCCAGGTGTGAAGGCAGACCAACTCGCCTCACTTAATCAGTCTATTTCAACTGAGGAGGTGGTATACACTATAAGAAACTTGAAGTCAGGGAAGGCTCCGGGGCCTGATGGTTTTTTGGGGAATTCTTTAAGATCATTAGAGAAGACATCACACAGATACTAGTAGACAACTATAATAACATACTAGGAGGCCAAAGCCTGACAGAAACAAGCAATTTAGCGCATATTAAATTATTACCCAAACCAGGGAAGGATCCCTTTTTGCCTGCCTCTTACCGTCCTATATCCCTTATAAACGTGGATGTCAAAATTCTGTCCAAAATAATGGCAGACAGATTGGCCAATATTTTACCATCACTGATTGGATCCTCCCAGGTGGGTTTTGTGAAGGGGAGATCGGCGGTGTTTAATATTCGTAGAGTTCTGTCTGTACTGGATCATGTCAACAGGAAAGAAAATAATTTACCCTCACCTGCCTTATTGACTATTGATGCTGAGAAGGCATTTGATAATGTAAGCTGGAGTTGGCTGGGAGCTGTTATGGACAGAATGCAGATTACAGGAGTCTTTAGGACATATGTTAGTGCTTTATACAGGTCTCCTAGAGCTCAAATTGCAATGCCTGGATTTTTGTCCACTTCTTTCCCACTTTTGAAGGGGACGAGACAAGGATGCCCCTTGTCTCCTTTATTATTCAATATAGCAATAGAGCCATTGGCTAGACTGCTAGAGTCCACAAACGTGTTTGAGGGTATTCGTGTAGGTGAACAGGAGATTAAAATGTCATTATTCGCAGACGACATCATTATGTTCTTATCAAACCCGCAAAGGGATATCAAAAATATTTTTGACATCATGAGGGACTTTGGCTCTTTCTCAGGCTTCAAAGTGAATCAAAATAAATGCGAATTGATGACAATAAGGACTGATACTCGCAGGAAAGATTTTGTCATGGGAAACTGCCCGGTATCTTTGGTTATAAATCATATCAGGTACCTAGGGATTAAGGTAGGTCGTACACCTCACTCTTTATACACCCTAAATTATCCACCACTATTCAAGCAAATTAAACAGGAACTGAAAAGGTGGCAAACATTACCACTGTCAGTAATAGGCAAATGCCACTTAATCAAGATGATTAGTTTTCCGAAGATGCTATATCCTATGCAGACTATGCCGATATTGCTTAGACATTCGGACGTGGTAGATATTAATAGGGCCTTTGCCCATTTTATTTGGTCAGGGAAGAAATAACGTATAGCTTTAAAACTAATGTGGGCCCCCATTAACAAGGGAGGGATAAGGATGCCAGATGTGAGGAGCTACAATCTGGCATGTCTTTTCAGGCACTGTAGAGACTGGCTAAATAGAACATCACACTATTCTAATTGTAGCCTGGAAAGAGAACTGGCGGGAGGTTGGGATCTTGGATCTCTACTACATTCCAGGTTGAGCTCCTTACATCCAAATATAAAAAATTCAGTAGTGATTAGAGACACGGTGGTCACCGGGAAGGAGATTAGAAAGCTATTTGGCTTATCTTTCTTGGCATCTAAGCACATGCCTCTGTGGAACCACCCGGATTTTATTTTGGGTAAAACAAACAAGTTGTTCCAAGCCTGGAGAGCATTAGGTATCCACAAAATGTCACATATAATTCATGAGGCTGAACCTAGATATGCATCATTAGAGGAGCTCCATGAGAAATATGGGCTTAATAGGGAGCAGTTCCTACAATACTTTCAAGTCAAGAAATTTTGTGAGTCTAGACTGAGGGGTCTGCAAAATGAATATATCTCTAACCCTTTTGACACCTTGTTGAAGCAAAAGGAAAATAAAGTCTCATTATCTGACATATATAGTACTCTGAGGGAAAAAGGTGATGATAAAATATCCGCCAAAAAATTCCAGGGATGGAAGTCATTTTTGGGTCCTAGTGACTGTGGGAATAAACTCCTGGGAGGATGGGAGAGAGTGAGGAGAGCAGTTGCCTGTGAAAAATGGAGAGAGTCCCACTTTAAATTGATGCACAGGGCAATCTATGCTTTTAACATGACATTTAAAAATAATCCCCCTGATAGGATAACGGAGTGTCCTAAATGCCATCTATCTAGAGCGGGTCTCAATCATTGTGTCTGGGAATGCCCACAGGTAGAAATGTTCTGGAAAGAATTGCTTGCCTGGATAAAGAATATGGCAATTAGAGCTACCACTTGAACCTCTGGTGGTCCTGTTTCATGTATACCCGGATACACTGACAATACCCAAATTAGTGGATGGGGTTTTGGTGGTGGCACTCAGATGTTTATTGAGCTCGTGGTTGCAACCAAAAGCTCCCACAATCTCAGAAGTTCAAATGCAAATGAGATATTTCATGTTGATGGATCAATTAGAAGCAGAAAAACAAAAGTCTTGTAAAACGTCACAGTTCTTTGGCAAGTGGAAGATCTACATTAGTAAGCAGCTCTCGGAGCCTGAAATACAGAAAGTTATGCAAAATTTTCAGTATACAGAATGGTATTTACTCACTGACCTGAAAGGAAGTTTGGGTAATGTGGCGAAACCAACCTCACCACTGGGTTTTGGAGAGGGCTGTTTAAAAGCCTCTTGCCTCAGGATTATGGCCCATAGTAACTTTAAAGGAGAAAACAGACCGGCCGCACAGCTTAAATCTGTCTGTAGAATTGTATTTTATGTTATTATGCGTTCGGTTAAATTGTATGTTATGTGAGGGCACCCAGATAGCTAATATTATTGTATTCGTGTATTCTGAGTGCCATTCACCTAATGATATGCACTCAGACTTGAGCTATCTGGGGATATGTTAAATGTCTGTGTTTGCTGTGGGGGTGTGCCATTGTGTGTTTAAATGGTGATGTCTGTCCTGTTGTCTCCACATGTGTATTGGTGGTCTCCCTTTGTCCTGAGAGATAATTGGATTGCCTTCGGTTGTCTCAGGGACAGAGAGGAGGAAACCATGATGCATTGTGGGGATGTGTTGTATCTGTTCTGTATTTGCAAAACTGTAATAAAAACCAGGCTGGGTGTGCCAGCACTTCAGACCACTGCTGACCCTCAAGACGGAGCCTTGTCTCATTATTGGGGGGATTCCCTGTATGCTGTTGGAGACTGATTGCCAGGAGTGTAAGCTGACTGTACGCTTTTCCTGTTCGTCTGCCGACAGCTATTTGCGGGGTTCCAGCTTGGAGTGATATTTTGTATCCAGTTCGGGGGGTTGGTGTTCTGCAGTAGCTGTGCCTGTCTCTCAGAAAGGGGCATATCGCCTAAACAGATTTTAACCCCTTGTCTGCTGAAACGGTCCGTTACAAGTAACTTGAAGGTAGTTCGGCCATCCTAACAGGGAAGCTAGACCAGTTTTTTAGGCATTGAACAATGTTAGTTGGGATAGGTACACATCCAGAAGGGGGTGGGGGTGGAGGGGGGGAGGTTTTTTGGGGAAATTGTTTTTTTTTCCACAGGAGGAGGCAAACGTCATATGAAACAGAATGTGATGCTGATGTGTTTTCTTTTGGATAATATGTCATTGTCTTGACTTTACTCTTGTGCCTAAACATTGTATGGAATCATATTTTGCTTCTGAAATGCTTCTATTAGAAAATAAATAAAATGTTATTTAAAAAAAAAAAAAAGGTCCACCACTACCAGAATCACAGTCTTCCCCGAGGAACGAGGCAGGTCCGTAATGAAGTCCATGGACAGATGTGTCCAAGGACGGGAAGGAATGGGTAACGGAAGGAGAGGACCTGATGGCCGTGAATGAGGGACTTTGGCACGAGCGCAGGTCTCGCAGACTGCCACAAAACCCTCAACCGACTTACGAAGCGCCAGCCACCAGAATCTCCGAGCGATGAGATCCACTGTGGCTCTTGCCCCTGGGTGCCCAGCAAGGACAGTATTGTGGTGTTCCTTAAAAATCTTGTGTCTTAAAGCGAGAGGAAACAAACGCTGGGAGAGAAGAAGCACGGCGGCACTGCCCCCACTAATAGAACCGCTTAGGTGTCCAGGTCAGCGTACATGCGATATAAAAGTATCCAAAGCGTGGTGCTCAGCAAAAGAAAACGTCAAGCAGAAGTTCACGATGTGGAGAGAAGAAGGTAACAGAGTTGCGGCACTCACCAGGATGTAGAAAATGATCTTTATTGAAGCTTCCTTGGAAGTCGATACATTAGGGATCCAGGGGCGGACACAATGTTGCAGGCGGCTACGGCCGTTTCGCGCGTGGGATCGCGCTTCCTCAGGCCGCTCAATACGTCATGACGCAGATACACATTTTATAGGGGCGGGCAGGGGACAGCCGATGCCGTCAGCCACAGCTGTGCGCCCTTGGGATAAAAATGACATATTAAAAACATGCGTACAGCAGTGACAAGTGCGGATGCAATCAAATACAAATATAGGCACTAAGGCGAACATAGTTCACTTGCTAGTGCTCACACAAAGTAGGACATCTTATACAAAGTCATGGATAGGTGGCATAAGTATACTACAAAAACAGTACATACGATATTCTAGTGATTGAAGGGGGCCGCATGCTATTATGGCGGTCAAGAACGAGCATATGACCAAATGCAAAATAGACATAGGCACACTATACTAAATAGAAAGCGAGAAACAAGGGGGCGGGGGATGGCAGAGTGTGGAAAGACAGGGGCTTGTAGGTGTATATCCAGGTACATTGAGCGCATGCTGATTACAGGAAGACAGACATGTCATTCCTGTCATTCATGCCTGCTGGGCCCATAGCGCCCGTCTGCATTATCCACCTTGCCTCCCTCTGCAGGAGTAGGCGGTGCCGGTCACCCCCGCGAGCGATGGGACGGACATGCTCCACCCCCGCAAAGGAGAGGCAACGAGGATGGGCATCATGGGCGGTGCGGATGTGGTCGAAAAGGCGTGGACTACCTCTACCTGACCGTATAGAGCCAACATGCTCGCGAATACGCTCAAAAAGAGGACGGATGGTCTTGCCTATATAGAAACGCCCACAGGGGCAGAAAACCACATACACCACATAAGATGTGCAGCAATTAATGAACTCCCGCACTGTGTGTGTTACCCCCCCCCCCCCCCTAGAAGTAAATGCTTGCTGCAAACATTAAGTGAACAGAACGAACAGTGACCGCATTTAAAGTTGCCCTTAGGCTTACCTAGCCAAGTCTCGCCCTTGGGTGTCGAAAAAACACTCCTGACGAGTTTATTTTTAAGTGTAGGGCATCTCCTAAATGCGATCAAGGGTTTTTCGTCCGTCACACTGCTGAGAGAAGAATTTCCTCTCAGAAGGTTCCAGTTTTGATTGATCACTCGTTTGACTGTATCTGCGGCAGCACTGTATTGGAAAGAAAATGCGAACCGTGATTGCGTGGGATTGATTCCTCTCTCCCTAAGTAGGGAGGTACGATTCAATTTGGCGGCTTTGCGAAGAGCCGCTGAAACACCCTTGGACGGATAACCCCTATCCAGGAGCCTATTACGAAGATCTCTAGCTTGCCTAAAGAAGCCTTCATCAGTGTAATTAATCCTGCGTAGTCGGACAAACTGTCCATAAGGGACAGCACGTTTAACTGAGGGTGGATGAAAGCTGGTCTGGTGGAGGAGGGAGTTAGTTGCTGTGGGTTTACGGTGACCACTGGTATGTACCGTGCCGTCCCTTACAGTGACCTGCACGTCCAAGAAGTCCAAAGACTCACCACCAAACTTGATGGTGAACCTCATATTCATCTGGTTATGTGCATTTAAATGGTCGACAAAGGCATGGCACAACTCCTCACTCCCCCGCCAGACCAGGAAAATATCATCCACATACCTCAGGAACAGATGAATGTGGCTTAGATAGGGGTTATCCATCGAAAAGATGTAGGTCTCTTCAAATACCGCCAGGTACAGGTTTGCGAATGTGCACGAGACAGGGGTGCCCATCGCAGTACCTAGCACCTGGCGGTACTAGAGACCATCAAATTGAAAAATGTTGTTGCTGAGGACAAGATCCAAAGCCTCATTAATGAAATCAATAAATGTTGCACTCTTATCAGTTTTATGCAAAACCGTCTCGACTGCTCGGAGGCCCAAGTCGTGAGGGATACGAGTATATAAACTCTCGACATCTAAAGAGACTAGGTGAAAGTCTTCCTGCCACTCAAGGTGATTGAGCGCACAAAGAAAATCACCCATGTCCTTCAGATAAGTCGTAGTACTGCGTAACAAGGGCCTGAGGAGCCAGTCAATATAGCCAGATAGGGGCTCGGTCACTGAGACGATTCCTGCGATGATGGGACGACCTGGGGGTCGGGTCAGTGATTTATGGACTTTTGGTACGAAGTACCATGTGGGAATTTTGGGAAAGACTGGTATGAGTCGCTCTTTCATATTGTTTGATAAAAAAACACTAAAAATATAGCGGTTGATTAACCCCTTAAGGACATAGGATGTACCGGTACGCCCTATTTCCCGAGTCCTTAAGGACCAAGGACGTACCGGTACGTCCTAACTTTAAAATCGGCATTCCGGCGCCGCAGGGGTTAATTTGAACAGGATGCCGGCTGAAATCATTCAGCCGGCATCCTGTTAAAACGCCAGGGGGGGTCATGTGACCCCCCCGTGTCGGCGATCGCAGCAAACCACAGGTCAATTCAGACCTGCGGTTTGCTGCGCTTTTTGCACTTTCTGATCCCCGCGGTCCCTGACCGCGGGGATCAGAAACTTTAGAGTGCCTAAAATCAATATAGTACACCCCCCCCTGCACCCCTGCACGATTTGATGGCGGCGGGTGGTGCAGGGGGGGTGTCGCAGGCGGTGGGGGCGTTGCGGGAGGCGGACGGTGCGGCAGGCGGGATCGCGATCCCCCGCCCGCCTCCCATTGCGTAATCGTTGGTGTACAGTGGGTATACCAGGGTGCCAGCACATTGCTGGCACCCTGGTATAAACGGCTGACATCGTTGATGCGATGTCAGCCGTTTAACCCTTTCCATACAGCGGTCCGTACGGACCGCTGTATGGAAAAGGTTAACAGTAAGAGGGAGCTCCCTCCCTCTCCGATCGGGGGGCTGCTGTGCCTTTGCAGCCCCCCGATGGGAGAGGGAGAGAGCCCCCAGACAGCCCCCCGAAGCCCCGTCCTCACTCTTCCCCGTCTGCGAAGTTGTGGCAGACGGGGAAGGTTCCCATGGCAACAGGACGCCTGCTCAGGCGTCCTGCTGTCCATGATGCTGAACAGATCTGTGCTGAAAGCATAGATCTGTTCAGTGTAAGTAAAATACAGTACAGAAACCTATATAGGTTCTGTACTGTATTTTACAGACATCAGATCCACTGGATCTTCAAGAACCAAGTGGGTCTGGGTCAAAAAATAAGTGAAAAAAGTAAAGATAAAAAAAAAAATTATCACTGAATAAAAATTAAAAAAATAAAATAAACTACACATATTAGGTATCGCCGCTGAAGGCAAATGTGACTCCATGTTGTCTTCCCTATGATGTACAGAATTGTTATAATATCTCACCTACGCACTTCACATCCTCCCCCACTGTGAGTTAGGTTCACTTATCTGTCTCAGGACATATTCTGGGAATCTCCCAGAATTAGAACAAATGTTCTAATTCACTCAGGGTCATTCGGCACAACTGCGTACATTTTTATATGTGACGTATTACATATCCATAAAAGGGATGTTCCAGTGGTATCTGTATGGGCGTCAATGTTTATCATTTATGATTGGTTTAACTCTGTTGTTGTACAAACTTTTCTGCTGCCTATATGAGGCCAAGCTATAGCATAATAAAATTAGAGTGTTTCTCAGTGATGTGTGTGTCTATTATTGCCAACTGAGAAACATCTCTCCTGACGTCAGTGTCTCAAACCAAGGTTGTCGTAGAGGTCCAGAAAGGTCCAAATCCTTTCAGTTTGGGGGCTACGTCCAGGTTAGAGAAAGCCATCCTCGTGTCCGGTAAGAGAGACATCGCTTTTGTCCACTGCCCGGTCCGAGGGCACTGGCCACATCTCTACCCGTGAGTTTTTTTTTATGTATCTGGGATACATTGTTAAGCCTTAAAAATAAACTCCGGGAGTTTATAATGAGTACTTGGAGTACTTTCATGAATAAGGCTGGCACTTGGAGTGCCACGCACGGAAAAAAAATCTCCGGGAGACACATCATAGGATCACATGATCCATTCCGTAAGTTGTGTGTCAGGGACACACTATAGATTCTCCGGGAGAATCTATTTACTTTATCTGTCGACAGAGAATTTTTTTTTGTACCAGAAGTACATGTAAGAGAACAGTCTCCGGGAGACTGACCAACCTTGGTTTGACGCATGCCTATATTTAGAGTATAAGATACATAGAGTGTTAAGATTGATCTGTTTGTGTGAGAGCTATTGTTCTGGTGGTAAGTGTAAGAACATAACTCACTGTAATATTATCACTCTGTCATTTGATGCATTTTTCTTACTGTGGGTGGAGGAAAATCTAAGTGTGAGTTTCCCCCTCCCAACCAGGGACTGCAAGGCTGCAAATAGTGACAGCCTAATCTCATGTTGATTGTAAAGCAGCGCGTTTTCTCATGGACCTCAGACAAAATACAAGACTTTGAGAAACATTTATATGAGAAGGAGGCAGCGGGATGCTTTGAGATCAGGAAGATTCAGAACCCCACACATAGTTACAAAAGTTTAGGAGCAAAACCGTGAGTAAACAGCCGAGACATTCATCAGTTGCTCTCAGCCATCCACTGTAGAAGCTGTCTGTTTCAGCGTGATAGACTTGAAAAATGCTTTCTTCTCTATTCCGGTTGAGAAGGGGACCAGACTAATTTTGTTTTTTCCTTTGAGGGACGTAAACTCACCTGTGCAGGGATATGCTGATTCACCTGTAGTGTACAGCATTGTCCTCCAAGTCAGTTTAAAACACTGGCACCCCCCCCCCCCCCAGGGTTCTGTGTTCTTGCAATATGTGGATTATTTGTTATTTGTGCAGTATGTCAGAGGAGGCCAATGTGACAGATGGTTTATCTTTGTTGAAATGGTTGTCTGAATGTGGACACAAGGTGTCACGCAAGAAAATGCATTGGTGTAAAAAGCAAGTTGAATACTTGGGCTTTGTTCTCACAAAGGGAGAAAGGAGAATCAGCACAGAAAGAGTCCAGTCTGGTAGCGGGCCTGGTCACCCCGCACACCAGGAAAGAAATGTTATCTTTCCTTGGTATGATAAACTACTGCAGACAATGGATTCCTGATTGCTCCTGAGGAGATGTTTAATGTATTTGATTATTTGAAATGTTCTTTAATGACAAGTCCAGGTTTGGGCCTCCCTGACTACAAACTCACGTTCCACATATATGCTCGACAAAATTGTAAAACCATGGCGGGTGTGCTGACGGAGGCAAGTTACGTCCTTGTGCTTTTTTTCTCAAAGGTGGTTCTGGCATCTGTCCAAGGAATGCCGGCCTGTCTGAGATCTCTTGCAGCCTGTGCTATGATTGCTGAGCTTGCAACGCCACTCACAATGGGACATGAGACTATCCTGTACACCACACATGATGTAGTAGGCCTTCTTAAAGAGGCATGCACACACAGCACATGTCTGCACAAAGACTATCTGGATGGGAGATTCTACTCCTCAGCAATCCCTCCCTCCAAATATGCAACACACACCTTAGGTCCAGCACCTATCTTGAATGCCCTATTAGGACTTAAAGGACCTGAGGATCACTTGACAGAGGCACATGATTGTATACACGCCATACAACATGACACAGATATTGTCCTGAAAGCAGAATTGCACTCACGAGAGCATGCATACTACATGAAGGCAAGCTAGTCACCATTTACACTGACAGCAGGTACACACATGAAGTGGTCTGGGACCACGGGGTCATTTGGCAAAGGAGATGATTCATTGCAGCTGATGGTAAGCACATCTCACATTCACAACTTGTCAAACAACTTTTAGAAGCCATAAGATCTCCCTGACAGATTGCAATTGTCCACTGCAGGGCGCATACTGGTGGTAAAGATCATGTGTCCCGAGGCAATGCCCTGGCAGATGCAGAGGCCAAGAAGGCTGCACTGATGGCCCCGGCCACATTGCAGATGGTGAAATTAGTACCTCCTTCACTTGAGTTAACTCAGATGCTTGTGGATCTCCAGTCCTCAGCTACTAATGATGAAATGGCCAATTGGTGTTATCCAATCTTACAGAAGAATCCTAGGACAGGATTATTCTGCAAAGAGGGGGAAACATGCATACCACAGCACAGCTCCTCTCTGTTCATTGCACATTTTCATGGAGTAGGACACAACAGCATTCAAACAACACACATGCTGCTAGCGCAGAATTTCTATATTACAGGCATTAAACAGTTATTGTCAGATTATGTGGGAAGGTGTATTACATGTTTGAGGAACAAACCAAACACCATTGTAACCAGATTGTTTAAAACCCTAAGTGAAATTGAGGAAAAAAGTTGCTTGTAAGTCTCCTTGTCTTCCACAGGAACCAACTCACCCATTCCAAGTGGGAGATATTGTGCTGATAAAGAAATTAAAGAAAGGAAAATTAGCAGGAGACTTTCCCTACGGACCACCGACTACAGTGGTAGCCGCAACCCGCACAGCAGTACTCACGGAAGAAGCACCTACTTGGATCCACGCCACCAGAGTGAAACTGGTAAAGGAGGCACCCCAAAAGGAGGTACTAACGGGAGCAGACAGCTCTGACCTCGAAAAAGGACAAAGTAAGGTAGTAACGGGAGCAGACAGCTCTGACCTCGAAAAAGGACAAAGTGAGGTACTAACGGGAGCAGACAGCTCTGACCTCCACCAGGATGCACTCCCTCAATTCCGGAAGATGGCACAGATGGTCCACTTGGACTGTGGGATTAATGACGATTCTAATGACTCTGCCGGAGGATAACAAAGATGAAGTTGCTATAACTCAGATAGGTGGAATCACTACCTTCTGGTACAATTCCTCCAGTACTCACGTTGCAACTTACTCCTTCTGTTTATGCAGCATAATGAAGTGAAGTGCAGTCCTTCCACGAGATACTGCAACCACTATAAGAATGGACATACCCTCAGAAACAAACAAACCCCCTCAAACCTTGTATCTTAACTTTTAACAATATGAGAACAATATCTGACCCAACATATGAAGAGGCTCTTGCAGCAGAAACTGGGTTCTCTGATGCCAACCTATGGTTAGAATGGATGAAGTACAGAGCTGCTTCAGTAAATAAAAGTAATTGTTATATATGTGGGACAGCTAAGCCTCACCTAGGTACTGTGCCCTTAATATTGCCCTCTAGTGTTGAGGAATGTTTTTTGCAATTATTCTCAAATTTATCTAGTAACCAGTCTGCATAAAAGCTCTCCACCCTGGTGCAGGTATACATAATCTATCCTGGTAACTATACCTGCCACAGAGGGGGAGATCAAGGAAGATCCCTGGGTAATTTAACTGAAGGATACTGTGCAACTTACAATGAAACAGATACCTCCCTCACACAGAATCAAGTATACTCGATTGGAGATGTATATTGGATCTGTGGGGGTCATCAGGGGTCCCTGATGAATTCAAGGCCAGAGGTCAGGTGGCAGCAGGATTTAAATCCATAATTCTCCACAAAACAATCAACAAAAATGTAAACTGGATCAACTATATTTACTAATCAACAAAGGTTTGTAAACTACACCAGGGATGTGTTACAGGGTGTAGCAGAACAGTCACAGGCAGATTCCATTATGACATTTCAAAACCGCATGGTACTCGATATGATACTTGCAGAAAGAGGTGGTGTCTGTAAGGTAATGACGGACCCCTCATCCTACTGCACGTTCATACCCAACAACACCGGCCCTAATGGTAAGGTCACACTGGCAATAAAGAAACTCGAGGATTTATCAATCGAGCTTAAAAGAAACTCAGGTATCAATAACCCTTGGGATCAGTATTTTGGCTGGTTCACTACCTGGAAACAGGCACTTGTACAGTTGGGAATCATTATCCTGATAATTATCCTGATAATTATTATAGTAATAGCAATAGTTGCAACATGTATCATACCATGTGTACGGAAACTGATAATGAAAGGAGTATCAAATATGTAATTTTATGAAACTATGCTGCCTAATCCTGAAGACAACTCACATGAAGGATATAGAAAATATCTGGTGGTATACAGGGAAAAGGGCAAGGGTAAGAACCATATTATCTAAGAAATTTGGTTCTAAAGAGGGGATTGAAGGCAAATGTGACTCCATGTTGTCTTCCCTATGATGTACAGAATTGTTATAATATCTCACCTACGCACTTCACATCCTCCCCCACTGTGAGTTAGGTTCACTTATCTGTCTCAGGACATATTCTGGGAATCTCCCAGAATTAGAACAAATGTTCTAATTCACTCAGGGTCATTCGGCACAACTGCGTACATTGTTATATGTGACGTATTACATATCCATAAAAGGGATGTTCCAGTGGTATCTGTATGGGCGTCAATGTTTATCATTTATGATTGGTTTAACGCTGTTGTTGTACAAACTTTTCTGCTGCCTATATGAGGCCAAGCTATAGCATAATAAAATTAGAGTGTTTCTCAGTGATGTGTGTGTCTATTATTGCCAACTGAGAAACATCTCTCCTGACGTCAGTGTCTCAAACCAAGGTTGTCGTAGAGGTCCAGAAAGGTCCAAATCCTTTCAGCCGCGTCCGTGACGACCTGATCTATAAAACGGTCATGTTACTTTCCCTGCACAGTGAACGCCATAAAAATAAAAAAATAAAAACTATGAGAAAATTGAAATTTTGCCCACCTTACTTCCCCAAAAAGGTAATAAAAGTGATCAAAAAAGTCGCATGTACGCCAAAATAGTACCAATCAAACCGTCATCTCATCCCGCAAAAAATGAGACCCTACTCAAGATAATCGCCCAAAAACTGAAAAAACTATGGCTCTTAGACTATGGAAACACTAAAACATCATTTTTTTTGTTTCAAAAATAAAATCATTGTGTAAAACTTACATAAATAAAAATAAAGTATACATATTAGGTATTGCCGCATCCGTATCGACCGGCTCTATATAAATATCACATGACCTAACCCCTCAGATGAACACCGTAAAAAAATAAAAATAAAACTGTGTAAAAAAAGCAATTTTTTGCCATCTTACGTCACAAAAAGTGTAATAGCAAGCGATCAAAAAGTCATATGCACCCCAAAATTGTTCCAATCAAACTGTCATCTCATCCCGCAAACAATTGACACTAAACAATTTTTTGGTTTTAAAAATGAAGTTATTGTATAAAACTTACATAAATAAAAAGAATTGTATACATATTAGGTATCGCTGCATCCGTGACAACCTGCTCTATAAAATTACCACGTGATCTAACCTGTCAGATGAATGTTGTAAATAACAAAAAAAAATACGTGCCAAAAAAGCTATTTCTTGTTACCTTGCCGCACAAAAAGTGTAATATAGAGCAACCAAAAATCATATGTACCCTGAACTAGTACCAACAATACTGCCACCCTATTCCGTACTTTCTAAAATGGGGTCACTTTTTTGGAGTTTCTACTCTAGGGGTGCATCAGGGGGGCTTCAAATGGGACATGGTGTCAAAAAACCAGTCCAGCAAAATCTGCCTTCCAAAAACCGTATGGCATTCCTTTCCTTCTGCGCCCTGCCGTGTGCCCGTACAGCGGTTTACGACCACATATGAGATGTTTCTGTGAACTACAGAATCAGGGCCATAAATAATGAGTTTTGTTTGGCTGTTAACCCTTGTTTGTAACTGGAAAAAAAATATTAAAATGGAAAATCTGCCCAAAAAGTGAAATTTTGAAATTGTATCTCTATTTTCCATTAAATCTTGTGCAACACCTAAAGGGTTAACAAAGTTTGTAAAATCTGTTTTGAATACCTTGAGGGGTGTAGTTTCTTAGATGGGGTCACTTTTATGGAGTTTCTACTCTAGGGGTGCATCAGGGGGGCTTCAAATGGGACATGGTGTCAAAAAAACTGTCCAGCAAAATCTGGCTTCCAAAAACCATACGGCGCACCTTTCACTCTACGCCCTACTGTGTGCCCATACAGTAGTTTACGGCCACATATGGGGTGTTTCTGTAAACGGCAGAGTCAGGGCAATAAAGATACAGTCTTGTTTGGCTGTTGACCCTTGCTTTGTTAGTGGAGAAATGGGTTAAAATGGAAAATTAGGCAAAAAAATGAAATTCTCAAATTTCATCCCCATTTGCCAATAACTCTTGTGCAACACCTAAAGGGTTAACAAAGTTTGTAAAATCAGTTTTGAATACCTTGAGGGGTGTAGTTTCTTAGATGGGGTCACTTTTATGGAGTTTCTACTCTAGGGGTGCATCAGGGGGCTTCAAATGGGACATGGTGTCAAAAAAACTGTCCAGCAAAATCTGCCTTCCAAAAACCATATGGCGCACCTTTCACTCTATGCCCCGCTGTGTGGCCGTACAGTAGTTTACGGCCACATATGGGGTGTTTCTGTAAACGGCAGAGTCAGGGCAATAAAGATACAGTCTTGTTTGGCTGTTAACCCTTGCTTTGTTAGTGGAAAAAAAGGGTTAAAATGATAAATTAGGCAAAAAAATTAAATTCTCAAATTTCATCCCCATTTGCCAATAACTCTTGTGCAACACCTAAAGGGTTAACGGAGTTTGTAAAATCAGTTTTGAATGCCTTGAGGGGTGTAGTTTATAGAATGGGGTCATTTTTGGGTGGTTTCTATTATGTAAGCCTCGCAAAGTGACTTCAGAGCTGTAATGGTCCCTAAAAATTGGGTTTTTGTAAATTTCTGAAAAATTTCAAGATTTGCTTCTAAACTTCTAAGCCTTGTAACATCCCCAAAAAATAAAATATCATTCCCAAAATAATTCAAACATGAAGTAGACATATGGGGAATGTTAAGTCATCACAATTTTTGGGGGTATTACTATGTATTACAGAAGTAGAGAAACTGAAACTTTGAAATTTGCTAATTTTTCCAAATTTTTGGTAAATTAGGTATTTTATTATGCAAAAAAATTAATTTTTTTGACTTTATTTTACCAGTGTCATGAAGTACAATATGTGACGAAAAAACAATCTCAGAATGGCCTGTATAAGTAAAAGCGTTTTAAAGTTATCAGCACTTAAAGTGACACTGGTCAGATTTGCAAAAAATGGCCTGGTCCTTAAGGTGAAAATGAGCCTGGTCCTTAAGGGGTTAAAGCAAACAATTTGGATGATATACCGGGTATAGGGTCCCCTCTGAGCTTGGAGTACACCGTGCTATCTCCCAATTGCCGGTGTGCCTCTTCCAAATAGTACTCCCTGGGCATCAGGACCACATTCCCTCCCTTGTCGGCCGGCTTAATGACCATGCTGGTCTGTTTGCTCAACCACAAAAGAGCGCGAGATTCTTCTATCGATAGATTAGAAGGTGCTGCGGGATACACCAGCGCACGAATTTCTCTTAATACTCGTTTGTGGAAGAGATCTATAGCACAGCCGGCCGGCATGGGAGGAAGGAAGGTGGATCTGACGCCCCCTGTATATTTATTCACGTGACCCACTATGGCCACAGGCTCCTCTGGTTCGGTATTGGACAAAAAATGTATGCACGCAATCTCTTCCTCAGTGAATCTGCCCAACAGATGAAAGTCGGTAAGAGACATGGTGGCTGGGAGATCTCCCGGTGAAAGATCATGAAACCGGACAGGGGTCTCAGCAAACGCCTTCTTAAAGGTATAACTTACAAACTGATAAAAAAAGGTCAATCTCGAAATCTACTAGGTTGAACTGTCCAGGCAGGCTGTATCCCAGCCCTTGATTGAGGAGTGGGATACAGCCCGGTGGCAGTTCAGAGCCTGTGAGATTGATAACAATGTTATGGGTGGGTACGTGGCAGTCCAGTTCATCGCTCTCTAATTCCGCCAAGTGACTTGACGTCTCCTCCTCGTAGACTTTCGGATTTCTCTTGTTGTTCCTTGAGTGTCGGCCACGCCCCCTTCTCGTGCTTTTTCTAAAGGGGTTATTTCCTCGCCCGAGTTGGCTCCATTGCCTTCGGATAGGCTTGACTCAGACTCATCTTAAAGCGAGAGGCACAAACAACCTCCAAGGAGGACAAAGATCAGAAGCCTCTGACTGGGCTACCTGAACCTCTGCCTCTAATTCAGGATAAAGAGCAGAGACCACCACACCTTCAGCCAAAATGGGACCCGGGTCTTCAAAATTCCCACCTCCCGGAAACCAACGTGACAGGGCATCCGCCTTCACATTCTTAACCCCAGGGCGGAACGTGAGAACAAAATTAAACCTTGAAAAGAACAAAGACCATCTGGCCTGTCTCGGGTTCAGATGCTTGGCTGACTCCAAGTAGGCCAGATTTTTATGGTCGGTAAACACGGTAATAGGGTGTCTGGCTCCCTCTAACCAATGTCGCCACTCCTCAAAAGCCAACTTGATGGCCAACAACTCCCTATCTCCCACATCGTAATTTCTCTCTGCGGAGGAGAGTTTCTTCGAGAAAAAGGCACACGGTTGCCATTTGGCAGGAGAGGGACCCTGAGACAAGACCGCACCCACACCCACCTCAGAAGCATCAACCTCAACTATGAAGGGTAGAGAAATATCAGGTTGTACCAAGAGGGGAGCGGAAGCAAAACTCTCCTTGATATTAAAAAAGGCCTTACGCGCCTCTACCGACCAGGAGGAAAAATCTACCCCCTTTCTAGTCATATCAGTGAGTGGTTTGACAACAAAGGAATAATTCAAAATAAACTTCCTGTAATATTTGGCAAAACCCCAAAAACGCATCAGCGCCTTCGGATTCTCAGGAAGCTCCCACTCAAGCACAGCGCGTAACCTTCTCGGGGTCCATGCGAAAACCAGAAGTGGAGAGAAGAAACTCCAGAAATGGAGTTTTCAAATCAGGAGAAAAAATCAAAATGTCATCTAGATACACTAATACAAATTTCCCCATTAAATGATAAAAAATGCTGTTCACAAAATGCTGAAAGACGGCTGGAGCACTCATCAAACCAAAAGGCATAACCAAATTCTCAAAATGGCCCTCAGGGGTATTGAAGGCCGTCTTCCATTCGTCTCCTTCTCTGACCCTGACCAGGTTGTATGCCCCTCTTAGATCCAACTTGGAAAAAACTTTAGCCCCAACTGTAAGGAAATTATGTCTGCATCCACACACATTCATATACATGTATTAATTCAGCCTTATATGCTTGTATTAATGTATACAGAGTTCTTCTTTAAAGAAAATATTTTATATTCTTATAACAATAAGTCTAGTAACACAAGCTAGCAGGAAGTGGCTGTCTGAAGCTCAAAACCGCATGGCTAGAAAGAGATATGCATGCTTTGCAAAAGAATGCCACATTTATGATGAAGGTACCTGGAGAGAGAATTGCTGAATGCATGACATCATAGCTGCAGAAACATATATACGCATATATACCTTTTACGCATATATCTAACATGTGCATTATACACATATTTTACACGTACTGCAATACGGGTTATATAAGCATCTTAGATATTGACGTTCACCTTTGGTTTAGATAAGTGAAGGACGTTTTATCAGATAAATGTTGGTACAAAATAAACAAGGATGATTCCGCGAAATATTTGAACAGAACGAAGGTTGACAAACATGGTGGTTAGATATCTAAATTCTAAGAATTATAAATGCGTCACATATGTACCTTGTTTCTAGGAAATTATCATGACTTTTTTACTTTGGCTGTATAAAGGTGAAATTGATCAATTCGTTACCTGATTGGATTAAACGTAGGGGAGGTCTATTAGGGGAGGTCTATGTTAATTTGCGGTTTGCATCTATAAATTGTCTACGATGTCAAAATAAAGGAGCAGCCATTTTAAACCTATCAACGTGTATTGGTCTTCAGTGGTTGTCCGGCCGGTGATTCACACACAGACAAACCAGGGGCCCTTTCAATTGGTAGCAGAGGATGGTTCACTGACTATCCAGGTGAGTAATAATTTCTGCCACTATTTATGTTGGTTGGAATGTTTCTCTCCTGGATACGGTGGATATCTGATGTATACTGGAAGGCAGGTTAGTTGATGGCAGGTTAGTTTAGTGTTCATATGACTGTGGGACAGACATGAGGCAGCACTCAGTGTTCTGCGTATCCTGATAGGAGCGGCGTCTCCTATAGGCACAGTGGTTGGCAGGGGATGCTGTTCCAGGAACATACATCATATTGTTGGCAGGGAATTTTCCGAATGTAGAACTAGTCTCTTCGGACGTTGGCAGGGATTTTTCAAGTGGGAATTAGTCTCATTTGACGGTTTATTGAGTTACAGGATAACTCCGGATATATGTGAATGAGTTAAAGGATAACTCTGGATTTATGTGAAACAAGGAAACAAGGTACCTGGAATATATATAAGGGAAAAACAGTGAGGGAAACGCATACATCTCAATGCAGATGTTGGTTTCTAACTCACTAGGATTGTCTGTGGAGTGAATTGTTTAAAGAACATAACTGTACAGTTAAAACTTGGAAGGTGACATTGATTACTGCAGTCTATTAAATCCATAAATGGTGTTGCCCATATTAGATGTTTTACACGTGTTATAAGAATATTGTACTGGTGGAAAATCTGATTGTGCTGGCTTAATTGATCCTCAACATAACAGTACTAACACAATTAATTGCTGCTATTAAATTGCTGCTATTTCTACGCTGCTATTTCCACCTCACTGTTTGCTGCTCAAATATATATATAGAGTTTATTGTCAATTGCATTAAACATTATGGGTAACAGCGTGGGAAAGGATCTGGATGGTGAGCCAGAGACCAGACCCACACCGTTACATTTTGTATCAGGCACCTGTGGGATTAGTGTAACTGATCCATTTTGGGTAAATATCTGTGGCCGCAGTCAGCAATTGTGTATTACGCAGATCAGCGATGTAGGTCCTCGCAATGAAGGGGACTGGGAGGAGATTAAAAAAATGGTGGGGCTTCACCCAAAATATAATTATCCAGCCGGTGCCTGGGATGAAAATTATATGAAAACATGTTTTAAGAAATGGGAGAAAGCATTAAAAGAGTATAGAAAGAGATTTCCACCAACCCATCACATATACTTAAAACAGGATAGGGGGACAATGAGTAAAAAGGAAGAAGTTCCATGGTCAGAAATTCTGCCCTCCTTACCAGAAAAACCACCGGCATATGACGTGACGGTATTAGAACCAGAAAAGGCAACACTCCCAGCTGTCTCTACGGAGGACATGCTACAAGACCCTTATGATAAGGTCCCCTGTCCAAAACAAGCAACCGCACAAGAATTATTATTATTTTCTGGTGAGAACCAAAAGAGAACCGGTATCCGGATTTGGGGGATAGAGATTCCCTTGTGAGTACTGCAGTTATAGTGGCAGCAGCACTTATGGAACAAAAAGATGTGGCTCCACAAGTCAAAGAGGCTCAGGAAAGGAGAAATTTATATAGAAAAAGTATGAACATTTATGTACAGGAGCTGACCCAACTGAGGGATAAACTAAAGACAGACATAGCCTATATTAAACAACTTCCCCTTCAGAATGTCTTTCCTGTTATATATGATCACGAGAACCCAGATAATATTGACCTTCCTAGTGAGGAACAGATGGAGCAATTGAAGAACATTTTGGGAGGAGAGTGTGGGAAATCCAGAGCTGTGACTAACAAAAAAGACCAGCTGCTGACCGAGATAGAAAAACTAAGACAGGAGTACTGGAGGGTGAAGAAGGACTGGGAAACCAGAGCTCAGGAAGAATACGGTAGGAGAACAAGAATTGAAACACAGATAGAGGCAGGCAGTTTAGAACATGGAAGGCCCCTGGCAACCTCCACCCCTAGAGTACCTGGAGTGATGCAACCCCTGACAGATGAATTTTCCAAACTCGCTCTAACACCTGAGGAAGGGGATAAGAAAGGCACACAACTACGGCTCCCCATGATCACTGTAGGTGACACTGAAGTCCATATCCCTCTTCCTTTAGGATTAATGAAAGAACTGAAGGATATGTGTCCCAATCCAAAAAAGGACCCTAGAGCAGCAGCTATGTTTCTGCAGAAGTATACTGCAGGGAGCCAATTAACAATGGAGGATATTCAGATAATACTCTCAGCCATAGACCCAGACACTGGCTCCCAAATCAATCCAGAAGAGATAAAGAAGGCATCAGAAAAAGAAGTGAGGGATGCAGGAGAGGGAGTTGGCCCCAATGTTTGGAAAAAGTTTTGGGATAAGATAGGAGTAGAATGGATGAAAAGATACAAAGGGGATTCAGGCTTACACACAATGCTAAATACAAAACAAGAGCCGAAAGAGGATTTTTATAGTTTCTGTAAGAGACTGTTGGATCTCTACAGTAGTACAGGGATGAATGCACCTGAATTGTTCAAGACTACATGTATGAATAATGGGGACCCTAAGACAACACAGCTAATAAAATTAGTGAATAACGAATGGCTTACTCAATCGGTGACAGAATTTATGGAAGACATAGCAAAACGCTCAGCCTCTGGTGTTTTCAATCAAAAGGGAGGAGTATTCCCATTGTTAATGCAGCAGGACATACAACAGGAGTCTATATTGTCAGGTGGGGAAAGCAATTACATGATGATGTCAGGTTTCTCCCGGGGAAGGGATAATAGAAGAGGTCCGAGAAGTAGGGGCCAGGCAAATTACCCGGGAAGAGTAGAAAGAAATCAGAAACAGGGCTGTTTCATTTGTGGGAGTCTAGGTCACTGGAGGCGGGAATGTCCAAAGGTGAGAGATGAAGATAGGAGAGGATACAGAGGGAGAGGCGCCTCAGACTACCGAGGGGGACCCAGACAACAGGAAAGACAGCAAGATATGACAAGAAGACAACCCCAGGGAGATCTTATTAACATACACTGGCCAGCACAGGATGGGGGGAGTAGACAACCTAATCTGCAATCAGATTTACGGAGGTGGTCTGAGCATGAACACCCGTCCCCACGGGGGAATAATCACTATTAGGGGTGCCCAGAACGAGTCCCGTCCTTCATTATGCATTTTGTTCCAACTGATTGGCAAGTTTTACCACAAGTGATACTGCAAATTGATGGTATTAAAGTTAATTTATTGCTTGACACCGGAGCAACGACTTCAAGCGTAAACAAAATAGACTTCATTAATGACAAATGCACCGAAGGAAGTTCTATGGGTATAAATGGGACGACAGTGATACATAAGGTGACAGCACTGCTCCCGGTTTGTACTCTTACGGGGGACCTAGTGACGCACATGTCTTTCGCAGTCCTACTAGAATGCCCCGTTTGCCTATTAGGAAGGGATCTAATGGCAGCATTACAGATTTCATTAGTCTTTGACAAAAAGGGAAGACTGACAGCAACCTCAATGAAATGCGACCTGACAAACCCAAAGAGACGTGACATGAATGGGTTCTTTTTAAGCATACCAATGTCCCTGGAAAATCATCCAATTTGGGCAAAATGTAAAGACTCAGTAGGAACGATTAACTGTGAGCCCTACCGGCCCTGTTTGAAGGAGGGGGTTATGCCAACCTTTCAAAAACAATACCCATCGAGTGAGGAAAAGTTAGAGGGTATAAGGCCACAAATTGAGAAATACTTGCAGATGGGAATTCTTAGGAAAATTGTCAGTCCCTGGAATACCCCGATAAATCCTGTAAAGAAGGCTAATGGCACATGGAGACTGGTACAGGATCTGAGGAAGGTAAACAAGGCAATTATCCCACTTCCCCCCTTGGTGGCAGATCTTACAGCTGTGTTTGGGGCCATTCCTGCGGGATCCAAATACTACACTGTAGTTGACCTCAGTAATGCGTTCTTTTCCATACCAGCGGCTTGGGATGCACAAAGTCTTTTTGCTTTTCAGTGGGCTGATGATGGTCAGGTGACTTGGACCCGTCTTCCACAAGGTTTTGGGGATAGTCCAGCAGCCTTTTCTATTGTATTAAAGGCTACATTGGAAGATTGGGAACCAAAGAGGGGATCCACCTTAATACAGTACACAGACGACCTTTTACTCTCCAATTCGGAGTTAGAAGCCTGCGAAATAGATTCACGGAGTTTATTAGACCACTTGGCAAGCAAAGGACACCTGGCCTCGAAGAAGAAAATCCAATATGCAAGTACCCAGGTAGAGTATCTGGGGTGCATAATAGAGGCAGGAGAGAGAAAGATCTCACCCGCTAGAGTCAAGGCAGTGACCTCCCTAAGCAGGCCAGGGGACAAAGCTACAATGCTGTCCTTTCTAGGGTCAATAGTGTATTGTAGGCAGTGGATCCCTGATTGCTCCCACTGGGATTCAATCCTAAGAAAAACTACACTCACAGAAGCACCAAAGGTAGTGGAGTGGACAGAGGACAGAGTAGAAGCCTTTGAGAGATTGATTCGGTCCCTGACCCAAGCCCCAGCCTTGGCCCTGGCAGATTATGGAAAGCCATTCCAATTATACTGTGTAGTATCAGGAGAAACCTATGCAGCGGTTTTGACACAGAAACATGGGGGAAGAAACAGGCCAGTTTCATACCTATCGAGAAAATTACCTCCTGTAGTTCTTGGAATGCCTCACTGTCTCCAAGCATTAGCAGCCGCGGCAATGTCAGTAAAGGATGCAACTAAGATAGTCCATGGAAATGCAATGGAACTTTTCACCACTCATACAGTCTTGTCCCTCCTTCAAAACATGACCACACAACACATGACAGCTCAGAGACTGTCCGGATATGAGACCATATTACTCAGTACGGCAAACCTGGTGATAAAGACATGTCCAGACACCTCACCAGTGATAAGATTTTTCCATACACTTTTGAGACTTAAGCGTGAAGGTTCTGACGAACAAGTAGACCCAATACCTGAACACAGATGTGATTAAGTGATCTTGTCATGCACAACACCTAGGAAAGATTTAAAGGACACACCACAGACTGACAGTATAGATGTTTTTGTGGATGGATCATGCACAAGACCAGATGACAGGACATATCAAACAGGTTACACAGTGGTCATGCTCCCAAATCAAGTGATAGAAGCTGAACCAATTGTCACAACTTCGGCACAACAAGCTGAGCTGGTAGCGCTCACAAGAGCCTGTGAAATATTCGCAGGACACAAAGTGAATATTTATACTGACAGTAGCTATGCATTTGGAACAGTGCATGATTATGCATTAATATGGAAAAATAGGGGATATATCTCAGCAGACGGGAAGCAGATAGCGAATCAGAAATACATAGATCACTTGCTACATGCAATTCAGTTGCCAGAAGCTATAAGTGTGATAAAAGTGAAAGGACATTCTGCAAAAGGAGATTATCAAGCTATGGGAAACAACCTAGCAGACAGAGCAGCAAAAATGGCAGCCAAGAGAGACACGAGAAGGGAAAGCAAGTTATTATTCATGACAGATTTTGAAAGTGAAAACTGGGTGTCAGTAGTATATCAACTTCAGAAGCAGTCTACCAGTGAGGACATCAAGTACTGGAAATCTCAGGGACTACAGATGACAGGTACAGGTATGTGGACAAAAGATCGGATATTGGGGGTTCCTACTGCATCAGCACCGCTCCTAATATCCTATCTTCATGGTCCTGGACATTTGGGAAAACAATACATATCAGAACATTACAAGTCACTGTTCTGTACACACCAATTGCAGAGATTGATAGACGATCTAGTCGACTCATGCATGACTTGTGCACAGAATAATGTTCAAGGAAAAGCACACGGAAGACATGGGAATCTACCACCCCCTACAGGCCCTCTGCAAGATTTGCAGATGGATTACACACACATGCCAAAGCAACCCGGGAATATAAGATATCTCCTTGTAATAGTCTGTAGGTTCTTCGGATGGTGTGTAGCCATACCTACTTCAGGAGAAACAGCTGGTGTGACAGCTAGGGCATTGATAAATCAATAGATTTCACTATATGGACTTCCTCGGGTAATTCATTCAGATCAGGGACCTGCTTTCCAGTCCAAACTAATACAAGAACTGACGAAGATTTTGGGTTTCCAGTGGAAGCTCAATATAGCCTATCACCCACAAAGCGCAGGAGTCGTGGAAAGAATGAACCGAACCATTAAGGATAGGTTAAAAAAGGCTACTTCAGGAACATCGAAAGATTGGCTGAAATTTCTACCCGCCATTCTCTACCAAATAAGAACAACACCAAACAAACAGACAGGGTTGTCACCTTATGAAGTGTTATTCGGTAGACCCCCTAATACCCGTGAGGAACCGGATATTGACAGTAACATTTTTGCCTTGCAGGAGCAGTACGTGAAACACTTGGTAGGTATACTCTCAGAAAATTATGATAAGGTTGCTGTCACCTTTCCTCCTCTTTCCACAGACCCAACTCATCCATTCTTGCCCGGAGACAAAGTTCTGGTGAAACAACTGGCTGCCCGCCACAAGACTGGTCCAATATACCAAGGTCCATTTGAGGTTCTAAGAGTTGCTCGAACGGCTGTCCTTACTGACCAGAGTCCACAGTGGATACACGCCAGCCGGCTCAAGAAGACACCAGAAGGAGTCCTCAAGGAATTCCCGGACAAACATGAGTCTTTTGGACAAGATGCCTTCAAAGGAAATGACTTTGATCATACCCCCAAGCCTGCAAAATAGATATGAGCGATGGCTAAGAGGCTATCCTAAACCACTTTGTCCAGAGGATCCAAAGACTATGCAGGACTTGTATGAGGAAGAATTTATGTTCAGGGAGTATACCAATGAACTAGAGACTGAGGACTTGAAAGATCAAAACTTTCCTGAACCGTTTAGTAAGCAGATGGTTCAGAGAATGAAACTGTCAGATGGTGGGAGACAATGGATAAATCCTTTCTACTTCCGGAGGGTACTGACATGGGATGACAGGAGCAGGGTTGTCAAGGAAAAACCCCCTAAAAGAAAACTCCCCAGACCACCCCAGTCTCCTTGTTCCACAACATCTTTTTCTGAAGAAATAGAGGAAAAAGAAACTCATACTGTTGATATAGACACTGAAACAAAAACAAGTCGCAGGATCGGGATCACTAAGTGTCCATCATCCCTGTTGTACTGTTTGGCAATTATATGTATCCTCGCAATTCTCTATAGTATAGTAGTGATAACCATGAAAGCATTTATGACACACACACCGATACAAGTGAATGAAACCTTACATGAGAGAACAAAAAGATCTGCATCTATATTTAATAGGTCCAATTACAAAAAAGAGAAAATCGCCTGTTGTGCTAGAGGAGGAAATAAATTGTCACAATCAATGTTGAATAGAATTATAGGTTGGCATGAGCAGAAGAAGGAAGGGGTATGTAAAATAGACGCTATAATCGTAATTATCAGGGCGTCCCCAAAGAATACCTCCCTATGTCTATCACCCAATCCAACTGACAGAGCCACTAGGAGGAAAATACAGGAATTATAAAGACAAGGAACTCAGAAGAAAAGTCTCCTCTCTGAGACAACCTTCAGAGAAAATATAATAGACACACCATCTTTCCCAAATGATAAGGTAGAACCATTAAACTGGCCAGACCCAAGTAAGGTGCCACATCATTTCCTGCTAATGCATGAATTTGGTCAACAACAGTCAGAAGGAAAAGGAGACTGTTGGGTTTGTTCCCACATGCATTCAGGGGAGCACATTTATCCAATGCTAGCAAAACCTATGCGCCTTCCTTCCCTTATCAACCTAACAGATCTAGAGACAGTGCAAATCACAACAACTAACAAACCATTCTTGATACAAGGGTATTCTGAGTCTCCAAACTTTTGTTTTTTAAATGGTCATTATTCTAGGGATATTAAATATTTTGCTAATGCTAGATTCTGTGCAAACACAGACGTTAACTTCACACTGTTGGACATAGAAAGCTATATTACAAATCAAACAGTGGACATAAAAGGGCTCAATACAGTCGCCATTGCCGATGCTGATGAAAGAATACAAAGAATGTTTCAGTACAATCTTACAGAATGTCCATCTTATAAGCCCCGGGTCAATCAAGGCCCATTAACTTCTTGGTTGAAACAAGTAAACAAAACGGACATTAAGTATGGAAGTACTGACCCTATTAACATAGTTCAATGGATGTGTTTAATGGGGCTAAGAAGTGGGCAAAATACCTTCAGTGATGTTCCAGCACCTCGTCTACCAAAGGGCTGGGTAGTGTGTTGTGGATTATGGTGCCATACTACAATCCCTTTTCCTAAAGATCCTAGTTCAAAAGGTTGGTGCACTATGGTCCAACTCTTCCCATACATGAGTGCGCAATCAGGAAAAGAAGTACGGATGGGACCAGCCCATGGGGTGCTCATTTTCCATAACACACACAGGAAAAAGAGGGCACTGACGAGCACATGGGAGAAGTTTTACATGAGCGTCTTAGGCCCGTCGGGAACTGCAATGGCCCTAGTAAGATTAGATGCCTTCCAGGAATTAGTCGAGGGATGGGTTAATATCACCACAAAAGACCTGGGGATGATAAATGAAGAAATGAGAAAAATAAGGATGGAACAGGAAGTGATTAGGCAGAGACAGGAGAGACTGATGATGGCAGCCACTGGACTGTGTGATCAAACAGAAAACAAACAAATCTGTTGCATTTATTTCTCCAACTTCACCAAAGACACAAAGGACATTGAGGTACCAGATTACTATGATATAATCAACAGTCATCAAGAGGAAAGGGAGAGATTACAAGGGGCATTACACAATATGCCAGGGTCATGGAACCCTTTTGACTTGATAGGAGACTGGACAGGAGGTATCTTTTCTGGAATTTTCAACTTCTTCAGAAAGGCAGGCGTTGTTATTTTGATGACTTTGGTATTCCTACTCCTTGTATATTGTCTAATAAAGTTCACAATATGGGGAATAGGAAAGACCTCTCAATTGATAAAGCGTAAGAAACCACCAGAAGATTCAGGTGAATATGTCACCCTTAAAAAGAGAAGTGCTCTGAGAAAGATACCGAGAAGTGGTGTGTGGTATAAGGAGTGATCATATGGAATGGGAATTCCATATGATCAAAGAGGGGATTGTAAGGAAATTATGTCTGTATCCACACACATTCATATACATGTATTAATTCAGCCTTATATGCTTGTATTAATGTATACAGAGTTCTTCTTTAAAGGAAATATTTTATATTCTTATAACAATAAGTCAACAAGTAATAGTTGACTTAATAAGTTACAACAATAGTAACACAAGCTAGCAGGAAGTGGCTGTCTGAAGCTCAAAACCGCATGGCTAGAAAGAGATATGCATGCTTTGCAAAAGAATGCCACATTTATGATGAAGGTACCTGGAGAGAGAATTGCTGAATGCATGACATCATAGCTGCAGAAACATAAATACGCATATATACCTTTTACGCATATATCTAACAAGTGCATTATACACATATTTTACACGTACTGCGATACGGGTTATATAAGCATCTTGCATATTGACGTTCACCTTTGGTTTAGATAAGTGAAGGACGTTTTATCAGATAAATGTTGGTACAAAATAAACAAGGATGATTCCGCGAAATATTTGAACAGAACGAAGGTTGACAAACATGGTGGTTAGATATCTAAATTCTAAGAATTATAAATGCGTCACATATGTACCTTGTTTCTAGGAAATTATCATGACTTTTTTACTTTGGCTGTATGAAGGTGAAATTGATCAATTCGTTACCTGATTGGATTAAACGTAGGGGAGGTGTCATGGAACCATGAACCAGACGTGCAACAAGAGATAAGTGGAAATAAGAAGGCTTTATTGAAATCAAGCTGTAAGCAAAAGTCCAAACGGATGGCTAAACCGAAGCAGGGTCTTGCGTAGCCAGAGGTCAGGAACCAGAAGGGTAGTCAGACGAAGCCTGGATCAGGAACCAGCAGGGTAGTCAGACGAAGCCAGGATCAGGAACCAGCGGGGTAGTCAGACGAGGCCAGGATCAGGAACCAGAAGCAGCAGCAGCAGTCTTAGAAGCATGTGAACACAGGAGGACCAAGCAAGGAACTGAAGCCACAGACCTCCTATATATATGAGCTGGGCATCCAGCTCCTCCCAGTGGGAAGGAGAAGCCGCAGGGTGGGAGGCTACAAGAAACCCAGAAACAAGATGGCCGCCAGCACATGTCAAACGAAGGAGGACGGCAAGAAGGTAAGACCATGACAGGAGGTCTATTAGGGGAGGTCTATGTTAATTTGCGGTTTGCATCTATAAATTGTCTACGATGTCAAAATAAAGGAGCAGCCATTTTAAACCTATCAACGTGTATTGGTCTTCAGTGGTTGTCCGGCCGGTGATTCACACACAGACAAACCAGGGGCCCTTACACCAACAATCTGGTTAAACAGGTCCGGGATCAGAGGAAGCGGATAAGGATCACGAATTGTGATACTGTTCAGCTCCCTGAAATCCAGACATGGTCTTAAAGAACCATCTTTTTTCTTAACAAAGAAAAAACCAGCGGCAACAGGTGACTTCGAGGGTCGTATGTGTCCCTTTCTCAGACTCTCAGAGATATAAGCACGCATAGCGACCCTTTCAGGTTGGGAGAGATTGTATAAACGAGATTTAGGCAGCTTGGCACCTGGGGTGAGATTAATAGGGCAATCGTACTACCTGTGCGGGGGCAAGTCCTGAACACCACTCTCAGAGAGCACATCCGAAAATTCAGAGAGAAAAGATGGTACAGTCTTAGTAGAAACCTCAGAAACAGATGTTGTGAGGCAATTCTCTCTGCAAAAGTCACTCCAACCATTTATTTGCCTCGCTTGCCAATCAATGGTGGGGTTATGTTTAGTGAGCCAGGGTAGCCCCAACACTAGAGGAGTAGGCAATCCGCTTAGGACGAAACATGACACATCCTCAACATGAGTATCACTCACAATCAAACGGATATTGTGAACTATGCCCTTTAACGATTTCTGAGAAAGTGGAACGGAATCAATAGCAAAAACAGGTATAATCTTTTCCAAAGTGCATACCTGGAAACCATGAGTTATAGCAAATTGAGTATCAATGAGATTGACAGCTGCTCCACTATCTACAAAAATCTCACAAAAAATGTTCTTGCTCTCTAGCACCACCCTGGCAAGTAGGACAAAACGGGACCTACAAGCAAACGGAAAACCTTCAATTTCCGCATCAACCTTGCCAATAGTAACAGATGGAACGTTTTTAGAGGATTTTTTTTTTTGTTACTTTATTACTCTCAAAAAACTGCCTGAATCTCCTAGAGGGACAAACATTTGCCAAATGATTTATACCCCCACAACAGAAACAAACCTTCCCATGAGGGCTGAATCTTCTATTGTCAGAGGCAATCAAACCCAGCTGCATGGGCTCCGGCTCAGAAGGGATTGAGAGCGACTGAGACCCCTGTGCACTGAATGAGACCGCCACACTGTCCTTGGACTGAGTATGACAGGAAGGAGTGATCTCTCCTCTCTCTCTAAGACGCCTGTCAATACAAACGGCCCGAGACATGGCAGAGTCCACGGAGGTAGGTCGCTCATGAAAGGCAAATGCATCTTTCAATCCCTCTGAAAGACCATGGCACAATTGACTTCAGAGTGCAGCATCATTCCAACCAGTATCAGCTGTCCATCTCCGAAATTCTGAACAATATATCTCTGCGGACTGTTTACCCTGGCATAAAAGACATAGTCTAGACTCAGCCAAAGCAATACGATCCGGATCATCATATATCTGACCCAGGGCGCAAAAAAATTCATCAACTGAACGGAGGGGCCGTGCCCCCAGCGGCAGCGAAAAGGCCCAGGACTGAGCGTTATCCCTGAGCAGCGATATGATGATCCCCACCCTCCACTCCTCATCACCAGAGGAATGGGGAAGTAGGCGAAAATGGAGTTTGCAAGCCTCTCTAAAACGAACAAAATTCTCACTACCCCCAGAGAACGTATCCGGAAGCGAGATTTTAGGCTCAGAACAAATTCCATGAATGCAAGCAGAAACGGTCACCTCCAACTGAGAGACAGTTTTCCGGAGATCTTCTACCTCCAGTGAAAGACCCTGCATGCGGTCAATCAAGGTTTAAACCGGATTCATGCTTAAGACGGTTTTGGCGGTTTTCACAGAAAACAAGAAGACACAAAATGAAGATCCGACTGACTGGATCCAAAACTAAGGAACAAAAGGGAGAACCCTGCGACAGACTTGGCTCTCTCCCTAACTGCTCAGCCTATGCGAAAATCTCAATGGTAGATGATCGCATAGCCTCGTACCTCGACTGTATAACACCTGAACACCCTATAATAGTGAGGGGACACGACCACCGGCTCCCTACACTTGATACGGAGGGAGTCAGGGTCACCTGGGATCCAGCAAACAGAAAAACACAAATGAATGAACAAAACTTATCTGTAGAAGACTCAGTAGTAGGATCAGCATGCACACACTCCAGGAAGGAATATAAACCGCAAAGTGATGCAGTATGGGAAGGGATTTAAAGGGATGCAATCAGTGCAACTACATGACAGCTGAGAGCGGCTAACGAGATGAGAAAATGAAAGCAAAACAAGAGGAACCTCAAGGAGGAGGTTCTGAAGGACGTCTGTCAGAGCTTCTCAGATGTCTGGTGGTGACAGTGCCACACCAAAATGAGCAGGGGCGTGAACACTAGCAACCTCACCACCACCAGCATGATCCGCAACATGGTATCCAAGCACTGTAATAAGTAGGATGAACGCCTGGGTCCACAATCTGTGTCTGCGAGTAACACCACTGCCTCCTCTTCCCCTATGGTATGTGCTGGCCTGTCGAAGGCGCAGACAAAGATGCCTCGTGCCCTGCACCTGGACCTTCACAAGCACCATCAGTGACCACATCCACTTCCCTGTCCCAGCGCAGCGTCCAAATGTCATTACCCCTGGCATTAGAAAGCAAGCGCAAATACCCAGCCACCCACCCACAGGCCATAAGACAAAATTTCGCCTCTTTCAAAATGACTGGCCCTGGAAATGTTGCCATTTAGGCTTGTGGACACTGAGACCTTCCGCAGCCTGCTGTCGGCGGCCGTCCCGCGGTACTCTGTCCCCAGCTGCCACTATTTTCAAGGTGTGCCGTGCCTGCCTTACACCAACATGTGTCCCGAAACGTCACACGTGCCCTGACCAAGGCAGTTACTGGGAAAATCCACTTAACCACAGACAAATGGACAAGTGCATTTGGCCAGGGACGCTACATTTCCCTGACGTCACACTGGGTGAACATTGTGGAGGCTGGGAGCAAGTCATACCTTGGGATGGCACAGGTGCTACCAAACCTGAGGATTGCTGGCCCTAATTCCATCAGGGTTTCCGCCAGCTCCTACGTTAGTGGCTGCAAACCCCACTTCTCCTCCTCTGCCTCCTCCTCCACTTCCACCTCCAAATTATCCACGTGCGGCACCACGGTAGCTGGAAGCAGTGTAGCACTGCAGTGGGGAATCGTCAACAGGCCGTACTGAAGCTGATATGCTTAGGGGACAAACAGCACACTGCCGTAGAGCTGTTGCAGGAGATAAGAGACCAAACTGAGCTGTGGCTCTAACTACTCAACCTACAACCAGGCATGGTTGTGTGTGATAATGGCCGTAACTTGGTGGTGGCTTTGGAGCTCAGCAAGCTCACACTGTCACGGTCATATTGGTATTTGACCGTGATGCGGTTGCCATGCAGACTAGTTGCCGGTGGCAACGTGTTGGCAGTTTGCATGTCCACTTCCCCTTTAAGGTTTGCCTTTCTGCTGTTTGGTGAGAAAGGGGTTAATCTTCTTGCTAGTGGGGATTAAGGTGTGTCCTGGGTGTGGCTTGCTGGGTGCAGGTATACCACAGCCTTGCTTGGTGTTGGAGCTTTGCTCCTTGCCTTGGTGCTTCTGCCCAGTCCTTGAGGACCACCTTATAGAACATATATTGTCCTCCCTTATGTACCCTCCATGTGACTTTACCCTCAATTGTTGTATGTGTGGTGTGGGTTTATGTTCTGGGTGTGTGTAGCTTTTGTTAGTTGTTACATGTCTGGGCTGTTGTTGGTGTTGGTCCCTGCATGTATGCTATTCATCACCCAGTATGTTGATACCTCCGGAAGGGGGCTGGTTTCCCGGGGAGTTGAACCATAAGTCTGGATGCAGTACTGCCTGGGGATGCCGTGCATCTTGCTGTATGGGGCCCAGGCAGTATCAGGTGTGCTGGATACCTGTGTGTGTGGTGGTGTTTGTACGGTGTCCAATTTGGTATGTGGGCACCTGTACTTATGCACAGGTTCCAGTCATGGTGGCTGCGGCAGGTAAGTTTGTTTCTGGTGTTCTTACCTGCCGACTCTGTATTCAGTCGTTCACTTTTCCCTGTAGCTAGGCCTGTGGAGACTCTGGCTCATCCGTGTCTTGGATGAACCTGGTTGTCTTAAGAAACTTTGAGGAATCAACACAGATGGTGAGCGGCAATAACGCTATTATCAGCGTAACCATCCCACTTCTGTGTCTACTCAAACACTCGCTGCTCACAATTAAGGACGACGCTTTGCATGTGGAAGACATTACACAGGGTGACAGCCAGACCACCCTCTGTCCGTATTCTCAGTGGGAATTGGACGATGAAGAGGAGGAGGAGGAGAAGGAGACGGTTGCCTCTGCTACAGAGGGTAGTACCCATGGAAGTTTAATTCCATCTGTTCTGAGTGGGTGGGCAGAAGAGGAGGAAGAGGATGAGGAGCTTGAGAGTGATCCTCCTGATGACGACAGCGAAGTCTTGCCTTGTACTCTGGCACACATGGCTGACTTCCTGTTAGGCTGCCTTTCCCACGACCTGCACGTTATATGCATTTTAGACAACACGGATTACAGGGTGTTCACCCTTCTCGACCTCCGCTACAAAGAGAACTTCTCATCTCTCATTCCTCAAGTGAAGAGGACGAGCAAAACGGTTCAATACCAGAAGGTCCTTGTTGAAAAATTTCTCCAAAAATGTCCATCTGACAACGCTGGCAGCAGAGTCCGTACTTCCTTGGGCAACCAAGGAGGGGAGACAAGGGGAACACAAAAAGTTTTGGAAGACGGTGAAGGAGTACGTAGCAGACCGTGTCAGTGTCCTCAGTGATCCCTCATTGCCTTACAACTACTGGATGTCTAAGCTGGAGACTTGGCATGAACTGGCGCTCTATGTACGCTTCGGAGATTCTGGCCTGCCCTGCCGCCAGTGTTTTGTCTGAGTGGGTGTTTAGTGCTGCTGGTGGCATTATAACAGATAAGCGTATCCGCCTGTCAACTGAAAATGCTGACAGGTTGACTGTTATAAAAATGAACAAGGTCTGGATTGCCCCCAGATTCCTCAACTCCACCAGAGGAAAGCAGATGAACAAAAGCACTTTAAAGGGAACCTGTCACCGGGATTTTGTGTGTAGAGCTGAGGACATGGGTTGCTAGATGGCCGCTAGCACATCCGCAATACCTAGTCCCCATAGCTGTGTGCTTTTATTGTGTAAAAAAAAAACGATTTGATATGGAAATTAACCTGAGATGTGTCCTGTACGTGAGATGAGTCAGGGACAGGACTCTTCTCAGGTTAATTTGCATATGTATCAAATCGTTTTTTTTTTACACAATAAAAGCACACAGAGCTATGGGGACTGGGTATTGCGGATGTGCTAGCGGCCATCTAGCAACCCATGTCCTCAGCTCTATACACAAAATCCCGGTGACAGGTTCCCTTTAAATGTGCTGTTGTGCACCCCTTCCACCACAAAAAAGGGTATATGGTTAAATCTTCCTTTTCTCATCCTCCTCCTCCTCTTCCATCATATCAACATGCATATTCATCGCATATAATGCCCTTGCATATACATTTTTACAGGGCCAGCTCACCTGCAGGCCCTTGCATAAAATATTTTACAGGGTCAGCTCACCTGCAGGTCTTCACCTACAATCTTTTAGAGGGTCAGCTCACCTTCTGATGATGACAGTAAAGTCTTGCCTGTTGGTACTCTGGCACACATGGCTGACTTCATGTTAGGCTGCCTTTCCCACGACCCGCGCGTTATATGCATTTTAGACAACACGGATTACTGGTTGTTCACCCTTCTCGACCCCCTCTACAAAGAGAACTTCTCATCTCTCATTCCTCTGGTGGAGAGGACAAGCAAAATGGTGCTTGTTGAAAAATTGCTCCAAAGTTGATAGGGCAGACATCCAAATGGATTGTCGACCATCAAGGGGACGTGCGATCGCCTAGAAGTTATCTAGAGTCAACAAAGCAGCAGCAGGCCCTCACCTACAAGTCCAGTCTCAGTAGCCAAGAGTCTGGTCAACACAATCCTCACCATGGTGGCACACTGGGTGAACGTTGTGGAGGTAGGGAGCAAGTTTGCTGCTGGCACCAGACTTGCCCTCCAATAGATCTTTGTTAACGGAAAGTGTACTCATTCCAAAACCAGGGCCTCTTAAGAGTGCTGTATTGTTATTTATCATCACTACCTCATGAGTCGGGAGTGGGCAATTGCTGCACGCCTGCTACCTTCCTTGGACGCTTGTGCTTTAATAATGTGTCTCACCCTCTCTGGGTGGTTCACAATTAGGAAAAAAAGGGGCAAGGCAACAACAGCCAATCAGATTTCAGTCATTTACCTCCCTTGGATGTGGTAGCCCTTTCTCAGGCTCCCTCTCCGGCATCGAACCCTGATTCCCCGTTACCCGTGATCACCATGGTAGGCGCAGAAAAGAACATCGAAAGTTGATAGGGTAGACATCCAAATGTATCGTCGCCGCCACAGGGACGTGCAATCGCCCAGAGGTTATCTAGAGTCACCAATGTGGCAGCAGGCCCTCGCCCCTAATGTTTTAGATGGTCAGATCAGTAGGCCCTTGCTCCAAATGTTTTTGAGGGTCACCAGCAGGCCATCAATCATAATTTTTCAAGGGTGTGTAATAATGCCCTCCTTTATGTGTAACAAAGGGTGTTTTGGAGTGCTGGTTCCTTGTAATTTTTGGCAGCCTTTTCACTTAGTGCACAGGCTTTATGAGTGTAGGAGTCCCACTACCTGAACTTTTGTACCACAATGTGAATGAGGCCCTCCATTATGTGATATACAGGTTATATCGGAGTACCTCTTCCTTGTAATTTTTGGAAGTATTTGCGCGTATTATTGTCAGTCTATAATAGTGGCATACTATTCGGACAACATGGTTCCCAGAAGCGACCTGGAAGTCCAAGATGCATCCAGACATCCTCCCCATGCTGTTCCCGAACCATTTCAGTGGTGTTTCCATCAATTTCTGACCTTTTCCTATGAACCAGGCACCCTCCCCTCTTCAGAGCAGGGGGTGCCTGGTTAAATGCTCGGGTTCTCCCATAGACTTCCATTATACTCGGGTGCTCAGTAGAACACCCGAGCATCCCGATGTGTTGGGTCAGAGCACCTGAGCACTTTGGTGCTTAATCTACACTAGTGTATATGGTGGGATGGAACCAATAGTACATCTTTGAGATGTACTGGAAAACATCTTGATGCCAGATATCACCCATAGCTCCCAACTTTTGAAAAGTCCATGGAAGGACATGTTGCAGCAAAACTTTTACACTAAGACATACCTCTAACACTGCCCAGTCCCTTTTGTGCCCCCGTTCACAATAAAATGCTCCCTTAGTGCCCCCACACAATAGTAATGCTCCTGTAGAATGCTCTGTTTGTGCCCCTTTGAAAGTAGTCATGCTCCGTTAGAGCCCCAACTAAATAGTTATGCCGCCTTGGTGCCTCACACATAATAGTTATGTCATCTTAAACCTGCCTCACAGTAAGAATGCTCTATTAGTGCTCCTACATAGTAGTTATACTTCCTTAGTGCACCTTTACAGTAGAATGTGCCACATAGTAATGTTGAAATAGTGTCCCCACACAATAAGAATGTCCTGTTAGTGCCCCCCCCCCAATTATGCCCACTTAGTACCAACACAGTAGAATACTGTCATAGTGTCCCTTTTACAGTTCACAGTATAATGCTCCCTTAGGTTACAAACACAGTTCCCTCAGTGCTCCTTTGATAGTAGAATGCTCCCTTAGTGCCCCCTGTAACGGCACCTTAATCACTGCAGACCCCATGAACCTCCGAAACTTGGTTGAGGTCTCGCTGTCTCCTACCCACCCTGGACCTATGACAAGGCTCCAGGCTCCAGTGGGTGAACCTCTCTTCCTTCAGAGAGCAGGAACAAGTAACAGGAACAAGCTCTTACAAGAGCTAGTAGTTGGACCTGGTTGGGAACTGAGGACATGACATAGCAGCCAATCTTTTACAGTTTAAACACAAACACTAACCCTATTCAGGAACAGTTAGAATAGAATAGACGGCTCTACTACTCAGGTAAATGCTAGAGGTGCAGGCTGCTAGATCTGACTCACCCAGTCAGGGGCATGTAATCATAAAAAGAAGGAAGTTAAGCAGGCACACTCTATTTGGGTTCTAAAAAATATTTATTTTGGATTAATAATCAGATGTAAGGTAATTTAATGTTTAGGTATATATGGTTATAGGAGTGTTGTGTGGGTATTATCGCTCTGTGGTGAATATCCTGAAGACAAAGTAACATAAAAAGATGTCCAATATAATAGAGTTCCGATAAAAATGGTCTAAAATCAAAAATGATGCAAGAAAAAACGGCTGCAATAAAAAGGACAGCTGCAATAAAAAGGGTCAGCTGCAATAAAAAAGTTGGAAAGAACGATATGTCTGTTGCGTCTTTCAAGTGCTATTTTCTTTATCTCAATAGCTGCTGTTCAAAAGGTAAAAACAAAACAAGTGTATTTGGTAGGGATATCCCAGGTAATGTATTGTTCTTTTGTGGAGACAGTTCATCAATAGATAAAAATGCCGCTTAATCCAGGGTATCAATATTTTTCTATGTCATTACCATATGAATGAATATAGTTGTGGTACAGGTTGTGGAAGGAAAGCGGTGCTCTGTGCCTGGGTGCGGCGTCCCGCACTGTCTCTGGCCACAGAGATCACTTACCCTTCCTGGCGCTGGTACTGAATTCTTCTACTCCTGGTCGGCACTTCCTGGGAGGCTGTGTGTTCAGTGGCGTCCCTCGTGTTGCCTTGGATGCTGGGGGCGTGGTTCGCGCGTCTTGGTGAAATGACGTCAGCGGCCCGTAGTAGCGATCCTATTCAGCGCTTGAATTTTCTGCTCCTCCTGCTCTGGTTCAGAGTCGCAATTAGTGTGATGATCCCCGGCTGCTTAAACGCGTTTCGGGACTTAGTCCCTTCATCAGTAAGTGGAGGATCATGGTCCGTATTGCGGTATTTATAGGGTGGCGATAATTGACTCCTTTATTGACTAATTTACTGAATAGGGTTCATTTATTCATTAGTTGTTTTCATGCCCATTTATTCAGCTTATTTGGTCAAAGTTACAGTGGTGTGAGAAATATTAATCTATCTAATCGCATATGTAGACATATATATGTATATACATGTGTATGTCTAAAGGTGAAATCATAATTAAGGGTGATTAATGTCAATTATTCTTCCAATGTGTTGGTTAGTCTTTTTTGCTAAGTGAGTCAGAAGTTGATTTATAATGTCAGATCAGTCCTATATATATGGTGAGACAGTCAGTGATCCTGATGCTTCCATGTTTTGGATACATAGGTTACTGGTCCATTTTTATATTATGGTTTATCATCCCAAACACAGCAGATTAAAGATCTAGCAAAATATGGAGTTCAAGTTAATATTGAAGGATAGTGTGCATGATTGGTATTTTTTATTATTTATTAGTTCTTTCAATCTCAAATGGTATTGAGATATCCAAATATTTATATTATGGATATTAATCAACATGGTGTTATATTTGAAGTGGAATCTATGGAAATATAGTGGGAGGCACTCATTGCATCGCTGGTCCGTAATATGCTAGACCCAGAGATTGCTTGGATTGTCTCCCTGTATATTTCAAGGATGAATAAATGTACATTTCGAAGTGCGGTATCATGGACTCCATATTTCCTGATAATCAAAGTGGGCCTTCTAGGATTTAACTCCCTGTGTAGTAAGGTGTGATAGGGGGGAAAAAGAAGTATGTTTTCCGGGTATGGTAACATGTAGGAGAATGTATGGATTGAAGGTATTTTGATCTGTAGATCTATTATAGGGTCAGTATAGTGGGGAAATCTTATATTTGGCTTACATAGTGGCTGATTGAGTGTATTAAGGCTTAGGGTACCAATGAGCATTAATTTAATCTTCTAGTTTTTCTTTTTCTTGTTTCATGTGTGTTGGGCTTCTGGATGTTGTGGTTGTTGATTGAGGGAGCGGCCGCTCCCCAAGGGGCAACCAGGAGGATTCCTAAGGCCCCACTGGTTGCGCATTGGAGGGCGGCGGCCCCCCCTAAAGAAAGCCGAAGATCTCCATTTCTGCGTTCAGTCCATTCGGCAGAACAGAACTGAACTCAAAGATCCTCCTAGATTCTATTCTAGACATTTTATGTATAAAATTGCCCCCTCTCCAGTCTTTTTCTACTTTCTCCAATGCTGTGTATTTTAATCCGGTTGGGTCCTTATTGTGTATGATTCTGAAATGGTTTGATACTGTGTGTTTGTCATATCCCTTTCGTATGTTTGCAATGTGTTCTGATATACGTTTCTGAGGTGTTCGTTTTGTGCGGCCGATGTACAGTTTTTGGCATGGACATTCTAGGGCATATATCACTCCTGTTGAACTGCATGTCAAGAATTCTTTGATTTCTTGTTTGTGAGAATTTATTTTAGATGTGACACAGGTGGTTTTCTTTGGAAATGAAGTTGTCCGGCAGTTATTACATTTTCCGCATCTAAAAAAGCCTTTGACTAACCCTATTCAACAAACACAATGGCATTGTCTGTGAAGCAATTAACAAACACAACATGTAATCAGACATCTTCACCCCCTCCATAATGAATGAATAGGGACAGTGGAGACACATGTGATGGGATTATCTCCTGAGTGTTGTCGGGTATATAAAGCAAATGCTTTATATAAATATTTAAAAAAAATTATCGGGTCAAAAGAAAAATTATGCAAACTATATTGACCCGTTAGATGGACATAAACATCTCAAAGAGTTCAATCAAGAACCTGATTATTTTGTGCAATCAGTAAAACAGGGTACAAGCGTCTATGCAAAAATATAAATGGTTTATTATACAATAGGTTAAAATACAAACGAAAATGAATCAACATAAATTTCAATAATATACAATGATATGCAGTACCCAGAATTCACCACTATATGATACCACCAAAACACTACTCAACCAACACAAGAATAGTATGCAATACAGCTTTAAATCTGTGAGAGATATACAATCAATGGATTATGCGGAAAACTCAATCAAGAAGATGACAGATACGAGCCCTTGCTCCGCCCAAAAATGATGACCAATCTTTCAGATAATGGTAGTATTGCAACAAAACGTATAAATTATGGGCTTGATATCAAACTATGGAATACAAAGATTCCCAACAAAGAGTTTCTCCAATATTATCCCCTTTTTTCAGTTATATGCATCGTAACTGAAATCAGAGAAAATACTGATGTAGCAACTAACGTTACACGTCCGCAAGTGAGCGGGTATCTGGCTAAGTATCAAGCCAATTAATTTAAATCAATACTACATAAAACAAAATATACATTACCCAATGGTCAAGTGATGTGCAGAGTCTTGGGGCAGCCAGCTCTCAAGAGTTTTTCCCGATAATCCAAATGATTCTCCAGAGATCTATAATCCAAATGTTTGTTTCTCTTTTTTTTTGTTTTTCTCCTCTTTTTTTTTTTCCTCTGGTAACTGGTTTCTTAACCCAAAACTTATCAGATGGACACGCCCTCCGAGTTTGGAACTTTCCAATCATTGTTGGAGGGGTGTGTGCATTGATAAGGAACATGACGTCATAATACTACCCAGAATGCACTTTGATGTAGTATTAACCGCTTATATCTAGGTGGCACTGTTGTATAAGCAATAAGCATCATACCATTAAGGGTTAACTCATACATGCCTAATATTTTCAACACTTCACACCTCTGACATCTGGGGCCTTGTCTCAGGGCTGAGGGACAAACTTTGATACATGAATATATACTTTGAGGAACATCTAGACCAGTGTTTCCCAACCAGTGTGCCTCCAGCTGTTGCAAAACTACACTTCCCAGCATGCCCGCACAGCCAAAGGCTGTCCAGGCATGCTGGGAGTTGTAGTTTTGCAACAGCTGGAGGCACGCTGGTTGGGAAACACTGATCTAGACCATTCTCACACTTTGGAATTCATGTTCAGATAGGAAAAACAATGAAGCCTCAGAATCTGCAGGTGTGGCATATCTTCTAACTTTCTAAATGTATAATATATTGTTACAATAACACTAGTTTTTAACAGCACAGTAATCTTCTCATGGACTTACTTTGGCCTACATGAAACTTCATACAAAACAGTGAATATAAATCAACATTGCTCTTAAAGGCAATCAATACCCATTATAACTAAAATAAGTAAATATAACTGTTTAAACTTATGAAAAAGCACAACAGTGTATCATATGGTGATCTACTCATCTAGGAGTCGGCTGCTATTATAATCAACTATCTTACTCCCATCACTAACACAATCAGTGGGAGTCTCAGTGCAGAGTTAACCCTTTTTGTGTTGCTGAATCCACACCATGCCTTTTTAATGGGCAACAGAAAATATGTGGCATATAAATTACACACATAAATCAGGGTTCATATTTACTTGTAACCCCAAAAGGTCTTAGGGAGTCTCCATAGTTCTCGGTCCATAGTCTGTAGGAAGGAGGCTGGCCCTCAGGCTTCTTCAGCAGCCCCAGTGATGGCTCAGTCCATCACACCCCCACACACTAGTTATGTCCCCTTAGTGCACTCTAAAAGTATGCCCTGTAGGTGCTCCACACAGTATTTATTACTCCTTAGTGTCGTCTTTTGTGTCCCTACACAGAAAGTAGTTATGCCTTAGTACCCCCTCACAGAATGGCCTGTTGGTGCTTCCTTCATGGTATTTATGAACCATTATTGCTTCCACGAGGTAGTCATGCCCCATTAGTGTCCCCTTCATAGTGGATTGTACCCTTAGTGCCCCCTCACAATATTGCTCTTTTTGGTAGTGGGAGGGGAAGGGGGGGGAGCTGCACATTATTAGGCAAATTGTTTTAATGTTATGGCTCATTAGTGTATGCATATACAGTGTATACAAAATATTGTTGCTATAATATAAAGCAAGGTTTACCTGCAGGATTGGCAAGCTAAATAGGTAATATTGATGTCAATGTTATATTATGATCAAGAAATGTCAAGATATTAGATGATACTAGCCACCTCATAAAAGTTAGGGCAGTGTTTGACACTGTGCTCAAGCTCTTATTGAGGCCTTAATGGAAGACTTACTTTTACTTGCTTTAGATGACTTGGTTTTCTATTTTCAGATATAGCCTTTTCCTTTGTTACCGTATGCGGGTGCGAGAAGCACCTCTTATTTATAAGGTGACATCTGTATTATATGTCCCTCTATCCTACTCTATTGCAATTATCCCCTTTATCAAATTTCCCCTTTATCTAATTTACTTGTAGTAACTGGTAATTGTTGGTACCTGTTTTATTTCTCCCTCTTGTGATAATCGTGGCTAGCGATTTTTCTATCTGAATATTAGCATCACCTAATAGTTTATTGGGTCCTGTATAGGTCTTTTTTACTCTTTTACACTAATCATCAACCCACCCTATACATCTTCAGTAGCCTCCGATGCCTTCAAGCACTTCCGTTTTTGTTACTGGAGATATGCGTTCCACTAGTACGCCCCACATACCGGAAGTGACGTATAGCGTCATTGCGATGCGTTCCAAGTACCGGAAATACGCTGTTCTGGCGTCCGGAAGTTTCATGTGATGCCGGCGCTTAAGTACTGAGTGCCGGCGTTCACACACTAGCCACATCAGCAACCCGGATATCTATACAAACACGCAGTGGGCTCCTCTGGCTAGTAAGTACAATACACTTAGACACCTTATGGGTGTATTGCTTGCCTTTGTTACATCATCCTTTTTGGTTACAGGTTATATATCTACTGACTTCATCATCCATATCCTATCCCACAAGCCACTTATGGGAGCTAAGTATCATCTATATTTATCCATTTATCTATTTATATTCCCTACAAATATTTTCTGTTTATCACCCCCTGATTAACTGCCAGGCGCAGGTGAAACGCTTTGGAGTTTATTAAAATACATAGACATCTCTTTTTCTTCCTTGGGCCAATTTATATATGCCATAGGACATTATATGTATTTATCATCTAAGTAGGGCCTTATCAGGGTTGAGTATAGACAAAGGTACGGGGACAGGGTACCTCCACCATTAGGGGGTATCCCTGGACACAGGTCTTAGTTCTCCAGGGACGTCTAAGGAAAGATATTATTTTCCTGTCCAAAATTTCCCCCTTTACCTGTCACCATATAGCTATATCAGTTACCTATGTGAATATCTATGTATCCTGTAAGTATTTATCCTGATATTTTATTAATGGTGGGAGTTTTTCTTAAAGTATCGGTCTTTAAGCATAGGTTATCACTTGAGCAGTTTCTTGCTCCCTAATATTAATAAAGGTATTATTATAACAAGTATTATTTTAATAAGCACGTAACTTTCTTTCCACGTACTTAAATTTAATTAATTACGTGTCTTTACGATAATCTCTTTTACCCTCCATCTCTAAAACTGCACAATAGGCGTCAAGATCAGCACCTAGGCTTACTACATACAACTCAACTTACTTTATTGGGGAAGACAGTAGGAAGTGAACCTAGCAAACATTTGTTGCCAAAATTAAAGTAAGGGCAAGTGATCAATATCATGGGTCACATGAGCTAACAGTATTGTCAGAATTTGTTTGTCTGTGTTTTGGGACATTAACATCCTTCCTAAAGAACAATCAATATATTTGCCATAGAGCATTGTTAAATCCTAAGGTCTGAACAATAAACATGAGAATGATAAACATATGCACGTGTATGAAAAAGGACGATAAAATACAAATAATTCAAAGCCTATTCATGCTGTTGGAAATATATTCAATAATTTTGGCCAATTAGATGTCTGGTAAGACAGAAAAATATTACAAAGATGTGTATTATCCGAGCAACTGAAATCCAATCCTTTATTTTACAGCGTCTTGTAAACTCAAATCTCTGGCGTACACAAAGAATAAATTTAAATATTTAGTCCGATGAAAACTTGTCCATATCTCGTGTTGTTCCATTTTCATTAAAATGGCTCCGATTTGTGTGTTTGCAGTTCATGTAATGTCTTTACTCCCTCTAACCTCCAGTAAGTGGTTATATTTTGACACAGACATATTTCTTTCTTCTTCAAAAACTGTTATCTATGGCATATTGAGCACTATTCAGTGTCACAACCCCAACCACAGTTTAATTATACATGATATTTAGAGATGATTATTCAAAGTTAAGAGGACATTAACTGATCAGCTGGTTTATGCAGAGAGGGAAATCATTTTAATAATACAGTAGATAAGCACATGACAGCACCATGAAAAGCCTCTAGAGCAGGGGTTCTCAACTCCGGTCCTCAGGACCCACCTACCTGTCATGTTTTCAGGATCTCCTTAGTATTGAGCAGGTGATAGAATTATAGAATTAGTGTCCATGCATCAGGACTTACCACAGGTATTCATTCTGTGGAATATTCTCAAATCCTGACCGGTAGGTGGGTCCCAAGAACCAGAGTTGAGAAACCCTGCTCTACAGCCTCTGAGAATGCGTTTTTTTTGTTTTTTTTTGGCAGTACTATACAGATCAAAATTAAATACTAAATACTGTCCTTCTTTAACAGTCAGTACAGAAAGATGAAACTCTATCTAGATAGGGAACCTATTGTCAGGAAGTAAATCACATGGAATGACTTCAAAAATTATATAAAGAAAACCATCCACCATTTTTTTGTAAAATAAATTACTTCTATCCCCATCCTAATTAGTTTGTAGTAAGATCTGCGTGCCAGAACTGTGCTTAAAACCCTGTGTAACCACTTCCAATAAAAATAGTCCTGACGAAGGGGGTAATCCTGCCCCAGAAACACGTAGACTACAATTAAATAAAGATCCTTCACTATCCTATACTTCAATCCTAAAGTTATCTTGATCAGATTCCTGGCAGCGCCATCAAAAGGTCCGGAACCACTGTTTTTTCAAGCCATTTCTCTCGCCTGCTGACTGCCCCAGAGCACATGTACAGGACCGCGGCTGAAGCCTAAGGACAACCGCCCGCTAGTTGGGATACAAAAATAACCAGCTAGGCGATCTACAGTTGCTGTGACTCCTCAAAACAGCACACGGTAAGCAGAATTTTACCTTTTAACCAGAACAATGTGACTTTTAATGCACATGTGGTGCTCTATTCTCCCAATTTTACCTCTACTGTTGTTATAGCTGAATCAACAGCAATTGCAAACACTGTTATATAAGAGTGGGTTCCGTAAATCTGGGTAAAAATAGCACCCTTGAACAGCATAGTTTCCCTCTATAACAGGGCCCACAAGAATATATGGAATGTATTATACTAGTGTCAAGATAATTGCTGTTGGCTTTCTTTCATTGTGAGACTTGTTTCCTTGGGCTGATCTCCAATAACTCTTAAAGGGCTTCTGTCACCCCACTAAACCTTTTTTTTTTTTTTGCTTACTTATAATCCCTACACTGCAATTTATGGCTACATGATCAAATTAATCATTTTGGTCCTGTAGATTTAGTTTAAAACAAGCTTTTGAAATATGCTAATTACCTTGCTACAAGCAAGTAGGGCGGCTACTTGCTGGTAGCAGCCGCATCCTCCGATCGTAAAGACGCCCCCTCCACATTGTGATTGACAGGGCCAGGGAACGGGATCGTTCTCTGCTGGCCCTGCCTGTTTGCATTTAAAATCTTGCGCTCGCTCGGCCGCTCTATCCTCAATGCGCCTGCGCCGATGACGTCACATCTACACCCGGAGCAGGCGCATTGAGGATGGAGTGGCCGCCTCTCAGTGCGCCTGCGCCAATTGAAGACAGGTACGGCCGCGGCGCAGGCGCAAGATTTTAAATGCAAACAGGCAGGGCCAGCAGAGAACGATCCCGTTCCCTGGCCCTGTCAATCACAATGTGGAGGGGGCGTCTTTACTATCGGAGGATGCGGCTGCTACCAGCAAGTAGCCGCCCTACGTGCTGGTAGCAAGGTAATTAGCATATTTTAAAAGCTTGTTTTAAACTATATCTACAGGACCAAAATGATTAATTTGATCATGTAGCCATAAATCGCAGTGTAGGGATTATAAGTAAGCAAAAAAATAAATAAAGGTTTAGTGGGGTGACAGAAGCCCTTTAAGGAGAAAAGATACAGAATTCCCTTCCCACCTCTTTGGATTGGCATCTGTAGTTAAAGGGGTTCTCGAAGCTTTTTTGAAAATGTTGTTGTGTGCTGGCCTGTAGAAGAACCACAGTCTGTTTATTACATAGCCCTCTTTCACCATTGATACCCTCTACTGCACTTACCTTACCTCCTGGATGCCAGCTCTTCAATTCTGGTCCTAACAAAATGTGTTCCTTAGTCTTTGTCTTGATCCTAATTGAGGGTTGCAAAGGAGAACCCATCATCTTCCACTGAACACTGAAGATGCCAGATAACTGTATGATGCAGAGGCAGACTTCTCAGCCTCTGCCCCTTTACCCAGCTCTATCACCCTGAATGATAAATTATCTGTTGCCAGCTCTGATCACTGGCAGAAGCACTCCTCTCTCTCCCTATCTTCACAGTATGTGTCTGGTTAGCACTGGAGGAAGTAAGAAATTAGCGGAGCTGCAGCATTCAGTGCTGACTATGATGAGCGGGAGGTGCCATATTCAATTTTTCAAATATTCAATTGAATATTCGTGTTATATTCGTCTAAATCGAATATTCGTAATTATTCCAATTATCGCGAATAATATGCGATTTTTTTGTTTTTGTTTTTTATTCTTTAGGCAACGTTCCTAATAGGAACTTCCTATGACTAATTGACTACGGCTAGGCTATATGTGTATTTTACGAATATTCTTAATATTGCTCTAACTTCGTCTTTTAGAATATTCGTAATATTCTAAAAGACGAAGTTAGAGCAATATTACAAATTTTCGTAAAATACACATATAGATTGTAATTAGCTAATATAGTGCTATAATCCTTTTTTTTCTCAATTTTTTTTGCCTCTTATGAACTTAAGTTTTGTAAAATATGTACACTATTAAAAAGTATTTTACGAATATTCTTAATATTGCTCTGACTTCATCTTTTAGAATATTCGTTATATTGCTCTAACTTCGTCTTTTAGAATATTACGAATATTCTAATAGACGAAGTTAGAGCATTAAGAATATACGTAAAAAGTTGAAATCGCAATTCGATTATTATAACTTGAATTAATCGAATTGCGATTTCAACTTAGCATAAAAGACAAAGTTAAAGTTAGAGCAATATTAAGAATATATGTAAAAAGTTGAAATCGCAATTCGATTATTATAACTTGAATTAATCGAATTGCGATTTCAACTTAGCACTGCTATATTCCATATTAAATTAGAATTAACAAATATGGAATATAGCAGTAAGTTGAAATCGCAATTCGATTATTATAACCTGAATGAATCGAATTGCGATTTCAACTTATACAGTCTACCATTTTTGGTTTGTTATTGCGATAATACGTCATTTAAATAATCGTGTTTGTGCGTCCGTACGTGCGTGCGTGCCTGTCTTTGGATCGCAAGGGGAGTGGAGAGAGACAGAGATAAGTTTATTCGAAAATGGCTAAGAGCAATTTCAATCAAGAAGAGCTGGAAGCTTTGATCACTGTAAGTAATTCTACTGAAAAAAGTATGTCACTGTTAAAGGGGCGGCCACAGTTCAAGTCACTGTTAAAGGGGCGGCCACAGTTGTAGTCACTTTTAAAGGGGCGGCCACAGTTCTAGTCACTGTTAAAGGGGCTGTCACTATTCAAGTCACTCTTAAAGGGGCGGCCTCAGTTCTAGTCACTGTTAAAGGGGCGGTCACTATTCAAGTCATTCTTAAAGGGGCAGCCACAGTTCTAGTCACTTTTAAAGGGGCGGCCACAGTTCTAGTCACTGTTAACCACCTCCGGACCGCCTAACGCAGATTCGCGTTCCGGAGGTGGCAGCCCTGCGCATATATCTAGCGAGACGCGAGATTTCCTGTGAACGCGCGCACAAAGGCGCGCGCGCTCACAGGAACGGAAGGTAAGCGAGTGGATCTCCAGCCTGCCAGCGGCGATCGCTCGCTGGCAGGCTGGAGATCCGAATTTTTTAACCCCTAACAGGTATATTAGACGCTGTTTTCATAACAGCGTCTAATATACCTCCTACCTGGTCCTCTGGTGGTCCCTTTTGTTAGGATCGACCACCAGAGGACTCAGGTAGGTCAGTACAGTCGCACCAAACACCACACTACACTACACTACACCCCCCCCCCGTCACTTATTAACCCCTTATAAACCCCTGATCACCCATGATCACCCCATATAAACTCCCTGATCACCCCCCTGTCATTGATCACCGCCCTGTCATTGATCACCCCCCTGTCAGGCTCCGTTCAGACGTCCGTATGATTTTTACGGATCCACGGATACATGGATCGGATCCGCAAAAAGCATACGGACGTCTGAATGGAGCCTTACAGGGGGGTGATCAATGACAGGCGGGTGATCACCCCCTGTCATTGATCACCCCCCTGTCATTGATCACTCCCCTGTAAGGCTCCATTCAGACGTCCGCATGATTTTTACGGATCCATGGATACATGAATCGGATCCGCAAAACACATGCGGACGTCTGAATGGAGCCTTACAGGGGGTGATCAATGACAGGCGGGTGATCACCCATATACACTCCCTGATCACCCCCCTGTCATTGATAACCCCCCCTGTAAGGCTCCATTCAGACATCCGCATGCGTTTTGTGGATCCGATCCATGTATCCATGGATCCGTAAAAAATCATGCGGATGTCTGAATGGAGCCTTACGGGGGGGGTGATCAGTGACAGGGGGGTGATCACCCTGATTACCCTGATCACCCCCTGTCATTGATAACCCCCCTGTAAGGCTCCATTCAGACGTCCGCATGCGTTTTGTGGATCCGATCCATGTATCCATGGATCCGTAAAAAATCATGCGGATGTCTGAATGGAGCCTTACAGGGGGGGTGATCAGTGACAGGGGGGTGATCACCCTGATTACCCTGATCACCCCCTGTCATTGATAACCCCCCTGTAAGGCTCCATTCAGACGTCCGCATGCGTTTTGTGGATCCGATCCATGTATCCATGGATCCGTAAAAAATCATGCGGATGTCTGAATGGAGCCTTACAGGGGGGGTGATCAGTGACAGGGGGGTGATCACCCTGATCACCCCCTGTCATTGATAACCCCCCTGTAAGGCTCCATTCAGACGTCCGCATGCGTTTTGTGGATCCGATCCATGTATCCATGGATCCGTAAAAAATCATGCGGATGTCTGAATGGAGCCTTACAGGGGGGGTGATCAGTGACAGGGGGGTGATCACCCTGATAACCCTGATCACCCCCTGTCATTGATAACCCCCCTGTAAGGCTCCATTCAGACGTCCGCATGCGTTCTGTGGATCCGATCCATGTATCCATGGATCCGTAAAAAATCATGCGGATGTCTGAATGGAGCCTTACAGGGGGGGTGATCAGTGACAGGGGGGTGATCACCCTGATCACCCCCTGTCATTGATAACCCCCCTGTAAGGCTCCATTCAGACGTCCGCATGCGTTTTGTGGATCCGATCCATGTATCCATGGATCCGTAAAAAATCATGCGGATGTCTGAATGGAGCCTTACAGGGGGGGTGATCAGTGACAGGGGGGTGATCACCCTGATTACCCTGATCACCATCTGTCATTGATAACCCCCCTGTAAGGCTCCATTCAGACGTCCGCATGCGTTCTGTGGATCCGATCCATGTATCCATGGATCCGTAAAAAACCATGCGGATGTCTGAATGGAGCCTTACAGGGGGGGTGATCAGTGACAGGGGGGTGATCACCCTGATTACCCTGATCACCCCCTGTCATTGATAACCCCCCTGTAAGGCTCCATTCAGACATCCGCATGCGTTTTGTGGATCCGATCCATGTATCCATGGATCCGTAAAAAATCATGCGGATGTCTGAATGGAGCCTTACAGGGGGGGTGATCAGTGACAGGGGGGTGATCACCCTGATTACCCTAATCACCCCCTGTCATTGATAACCCCCCTGTAAGGCTCCTTTCAGACGTCCGCATGCGTTTTGTGGATCCGATCCATGTATCCATGGATCCGTAAAAAATCATGCGGATGTCTGAATGGAGCCTTACAGGGGGGGTGATCAGTGACAGGGGGGTGATCACCCTGATCACCCTGATCACCCCCTGTCATTGATAACCCCCCTGTAAGGCTCCATTCAGATGTCCGCATGTGTTTTGTGGATCCGATCCATGTATCCATGGATCCGTAAAAAATCATGCGGATGTCTGAATGGAGCCTTACAGGGGGGGTGATCAATGACAGGGGGGTGATCAGGAAGTCTATATGGGTGATCACCCCCCTGTCATTGATCACCCCCCTGTCATTGATCACCCCCCCCCCCCCCCTGGTAAGGCTCCATTCAGACATTTTTTTGGGCACAAGTTAGCGGAAATTTTTTGTTTGTTTTTGTTTTTGTTTTTTCTTACTAAGTCTCATATTCCACTAACTTGTGTCAAAAAATAAAATCTCACATGGACGCACCATACCCCTCACGGAATCCAAATGCGTAAACATTTTTAGACATTTATATTCCAGACTTCTTCTCACGCTTTAGGGCCCCTAAAAAGCCAGGGCAGTATAAATACCCCACATGTGACCCCATTTCGGAAAGAAGACACCCCAAGGTATTCCGTGAGGGGCATATTGAGTCCATGAAAGATTGAAATTTTTGTCCTAAGTTAGCGGAAAGTGAGACTTTGTGAGAAAAAAACAAAAAAAAATCAATATCCGCTAACTTATGCAAAAAAATAAAAATTCTAGGAACTCGCCATGCCCCTCATTGAATACCTTGGGGTGTCTTCTTTCCAAAGTGGGGTCACATGTGGGGTATTTATACTGCCCTGGCTTTTTAGGGGCCCGAAAGTGTGAGAAGAAGTCTGGGATCCAAATGTCTAAAAATGCCCTCCTAAAAGGAATTTGGGCCCCTTTGCGCATCTAGGCTGCAAAAAAGTGTCACACATGTGGTATCGCTGTACTCAGGAGAAGTTGGGGAATGTGTTTTGGGGTGTCATTTTACATATACACATGCTGGGTGAGAAAAATATCTTGGTCAAATGCCAACTTTGTATAAAAAAATGGGAAAAGTTGTCTTTTGCCAAGATATTTCTCTCACCCAGCATGGGTATATGTAAAATGACACCCCAAAACACATTGACCAACTTCTTCTGAGTACGGCGATACCACATGTGTGACACTTTTTTGCAGCCAAGGTGGGCAAAGGGGCACATATTCCAAAGTGCACCTTTCGGATTTCGCAGGCCATTTTTTACACATTTTGATTGCAAGGTACTTCTTACACATTTGGGCCCCTAAATTGCCAGGGCAGTATAACTACGCCACAAATGACCCCATTTTGGAAAGAAGACACCCCAAGGTATTCCGTGAGGGGCACGGCGAGTTCCTAGAATTTTTTTTTTTTTGTCACAAGTTAGCGGAAAATGATGATTTTTCTTTTTTTTTCTTTTTTCCTTACAAAGTCTCATATTCCACTAACTTGCGACAAAAAATAAAAAATTCTAGGAACTCGCCATGCCCCTCACGGAATACCTTGGGGTGTCTTCTTTCCAAAATGGGGTCACTTGTGGCGTAGTTATACTGCCCTGGCAATTTAGGGGCCCAAATGTGTGAGAAGAACTTTGCAATCAAAATGTGTAAAAAATGCCTTGCAAAATCCGAAAGGTGCACTTTGGAATATGTGCCCCTTTGCCCACCTTGGCAGCAAAAAAGTGTGACACATCTGGTATCGCCGTACTCAGGAGAAGTTGGGCAATGTGTTTTGGGGTGTCATTTTACATATACCCATGCTGGGTGAGAAAAATATCTTGGTCAAATGCCAACTTTGTATAAAAAAATGGGAAAAGTTGTCTTTTGCCAAGATATTTCTCTCACCCAGCATGGGTATATGTAAAATGACACCCCAAAACACATTCCCCAACTTCTCCTGAGTACGGCGATACCAGATGTGTGACACTTTTTTGATGCCAAGGTGGGCAAAGGGGCACATATTCCAAAGTGCACCTTTCGGATTTCACCGGTCATTTTTTTACAGATTTTGATTGCAAAGTACTTCTCACACATTTGGGCCCCTAAATTGCCAGGGCATATAACTACGCCACAAGTGACCCCATTTTGGAAAGAAGACACCCCAAGGTATTCCGTGAGGGGCATGGCGAGTTCCTAGAATTTTTTATTTTTTGTCGCAAGTTAGTGGAATATGAGACTTTGTAAGGAAAAAAGAGAAAAAAAAATCATCATTTTCCGCTAACTTGTGACAAAAAATAAAAAATTCTAGGAACTCGCCATGCCCCTCACGGAATACCTTGGGGTGTCTTCTTTCCAAAATGGGGTCACTTGTGGCGTAGTTATACTGCCCTGGCAATTTAGGGGCCCAAATGTGTGAGAAGTACCTTGCAATCAAAATGTGTAAAAAATGGCCTGCAAAATCTGAAAGGTGCACTTTGGAATATGTGCCCCTTTGCCCACCTTGGCAGCAAAAAACTGTGACACATCTGGTATCGCCGTACTCAGGAGAAGTTGGGGAATGTGTTTTGGGGTGTCATTTTACATATACCCATGCTGGGCGAGAGAAATATCTTGGCAAAAGACAACTTTTCCCATTTTTGTATACAAAGTTGGCATTTGACCAAGATATTTTTCTCACCCAGCATGGGTATATGTAAAATGACACCCCAAAACACATTCCCCAACTTCTCCTGAGTATGGCGATACCAGATGTGTCACACTTTTTTGCTGCCATGGTGGGCAAAGGGGCACATATTCCAAAGTGCACCTTTTGGATTTCACTGGTCATTTTTTACACATTTTGATTGCAAAGTTCTTCTCACACATTTGGGCCCCTAAATTGCCAGGGCAGTATAACTACCCCACAAGTGACCCCATTTTGGAAAGAAGACACCCCAAGGTATTTCGTGAGGGGCATGGCAAGTTTTTAGATTTTTTTATTTTTTGTCGCAAGTTAGTGGAATATGAGACTTTGTAAGAAAAAAATAAAAATAAAAAATCATCATCATTTTCCGCTAACTTGTGACAAAAAATAAAAAGTTCTATGAACTCACTATGCCCATCAGCGAATACCTTAGGGTGTCTACTTTCCGAAATGGGGTCATTTATGGGGGTTTTCTACTGTTTGGGCATTGTAGAACCTCAGGAATCATGACAGGTGCTCAGAAAGTCAGAGCTGTTTCAATAAGCGGAAATTCACATTTTTGTACCATAGTTTGTAAATGCTATAACTTTTACCCAAACCATTTTTTTTTTTGCCCAAACATTTTTTTTTTTATCAAAGACATGTAGAACAATAAATTTGGCGAAAAATGTATATATGGATGTCGTTTTTTTTGCAAAATTTTACAGCTGAAAGTGAAAAATGTCATTTTTTTGCTAAAAAATCGTTACATTTTGATTAATAACAAAAAAAGTAAAAATGTCAGCAGCAATAAAATACCACCAAATGAAAGCTCTATTAGTGAGAAGAAAAGGAGGTAAAATTCATTTGGGTGGTAAGTTGCATGACCGAGCGATAAACGGTGAAAGGAGTGTAGTGCCGAAGTGTAAAAAGTGCTCTGGTCATGAAGGGGGTTTCACCTAGCGGGGCTGAAGTGGTTAAAGGGGCGGTCACTATTCAAGTCACTCTTAAAGGGGCGGCCACAGTTCTAGTCACTTTTAAAGGGGCGGCCACAGTTCAAGTCAGTCTTAAAGGGGCGGCCACAGTTCTAGTCACTTTTAAAGGGGCGGCCACAGTTCTAGTCACTTTTAAAGGGGCGGTCACTATTTAAGTCACTCTTAAAGGGGCGGCCACAGTTCTAGTCACTGTTAAAGGGGCGGTCACTATTCAAGTCACTCTTAAAGGGGCGGCCACAGTTCTAGTCACTGTTAAAGGGGCGGTCACTATTCAAGTCACTGTTAAAGGGGCGGCCACAGTTCTAGTCACTGTTAAAGGGGCGGTCACTATTCAAGTCACTCTTAAGGGGGCGGCCACAGTTCTAGTCACTTTTAAAGGGGCGGCCACAGTTCTAGTCAGTCTTAAAGGGGCGGACACAGTTCTAGTCACTTTTAAAGGGGCGGCCACAGTTCTAGTCACTGTTAAAGGGGTGGTCACTATTCAAGTCACTCTTAAAGGGGCGGCCACAGTTCTAGTCACTGTTAAAGGGGCGGTCACTATTCAAGTCACTCTTAAAGGGGCGGCCACTGTGGAGTTTAGTTCTTATATTTGCCTTGAATATACAAACCGGATTCCCAAAAAGTTGGGACAGTATACAAATCGTGAATAAAAACTGAATGCAATGATGTGGAGGTGCCAACTTCTAATATTTTATTCAGAATAGAACATAAATCACGGAACAAAAGTTTATGTTGAATCAGAATTTCATGGTGTCAACAAATCCCCAAAAAGTTGGGACAAGGCCATTTTCACCACTGTGTGGCATCTCCCCTTCTTCTTACAACACTCAACAGACGTCTGGGGACCGAGGCGACCAGTTTCTCAAGTTTAGAAATAGGAATTCTCTCCCATTCTTGTCTAATACAGGCCTCTAACTGTTCAATCGTCTTGGGCCTTCTTTATTGCACCTTCCTCTATATGATGCGCCAAATGTTCTCTATAGGTGAAAGATCTGGACTGCAGACTGGCCATTTCAGTACCCGGATCCTTCTCCTACGCAGCCATGATGTTGTGATTGATGCAGAATGTGGTCTGGCATTATCTTGTTGAAAAATGCAGGGTCTTCCCTGAAAGAGATGACGTCGGGATGGGAGCATATGTTGTTCTAGAACCTGAATATATTTTTCTGCATTGATGGTGCCTTTCCAGACATGCAAGCTGCTAATGCCACACGCACTCATGCAACCCCATACCATCAGAGATGCAGGCTTCTGAACTGAGCGTTGATAGCAACTTGGGTTGTCCTTGTCCTCTTTGGTCCGGATGACATGTTGTCCCAGATTTCCAAAAAGAACTTCGAATCGTGACTCGTCTGACCACAGAACAGTCTTCCATTTTGCCACACTCCATTTTAAATGATCCCTGGCCCAGTGAAAACGCCTGAGCTTGTGGATCTTGCTTAGAAATGGCTTCTTCTTTGCACTGTAGAGTTTCAGCTGGCAACGGCGGATGGCACGGTGGATTGTGTTCACTGACAATGGTTTCTGGAAGTATTCCTGAGCCCATTCTGTGATTTCCTTTACAGTAGCATTACTGTTTGTGGTGCAGTGTCGTTTAAGGGCCCAGAGATCACGGGCATCCAGTATGGTTTTACGGCCTTGACCCTTACGCACAGAGATTGTTCCAGATTCTCTGAATCTTCGGATGATGATGATAGATGCAAAGTCTTAGCAATATTTCGCTGGGTAACACCTTTCTGATATTGCTCCACTATCTTTCTGCGCAACATTGTGGGAATTGGTGATCCTCTACCCATCTTGGCTTCTGAGAGACACTGCCACTCTGAGAAGCTCTTTTTATACCCAATCATGTTGCCAATTGACCTAATTAGTGTTAATTGGTCTTCCAGCTCTTCGTTATGCTCAAATTTACTTTTCCCAGCCTCTTATTGCTACTTGTCCCAACTTTTTGGGGATTTGTTGACACCGTGAAAATTTGAATCAACGTATTTTTCCTTTAAAATGATACATTTACTCGGATTAAATGTTTGATCTATCATCTACGTTCTATTGCAAATAACATATTGACATTTGCCATCTCCACATCATTGCATTCAGTTTTTATTCACAATTTGTTTAGAGCCCCAACTTTTTAGGAATCCGGTTTGTAAATTTTTTTTTTTTACTTTCATATAGTTCCATAGGGAACTATATAAATATCTACTCTTTTACCGTTTTGATATTACATTATATTTTTGATGGTTGACATGACTATAATTACTAATAATTGTATTTTACAACTTTGGGATTACATCCTTTCATTGTTATCTTGCAGACAATGTTGTCGAAGGGATACGATGACATAAAATGCCGTCTTGAAAAGCAGGCCATAGTGCGGAGAGAGGCACGCCGGCTGTGGCACCTGCATGGTAAAATCCATTCGAAAAATTCCATGCTAAAGAAATGGTCGGACCTCAAACAGCACAAGATGGATCTGATCAAAGAGGTCAGAGACAAAAACTGTCCAGGTACGATGCTAACATTAATTTTCTATCACCCATCTATTGTTATTTATGTGTTCAGGTATGCAAATAAGTATTTCTATCCCTTAACAACTGATAACTTAGTTCAGTGGTGTCGAACCGATGGGACGGGTGCTAGAGGCGGCACTCAGAGCCCTCTCTGTGGGTTGCATACCCTTGAAAAGGTCTAAGGCGTACTAATCGGCTTTAGACATTTCCTACCATACAGCTTCGCAGGCACACTATTAACAGCACAGTCAGCATATTTAATGTAGGCAGCTGTTACAGCAAAATGATAATTGTGTGGAAGACAGACTATACTGGTATTCAGGTACAATGGGAACGTTGGAAATTTGCAATAAATAATTTAGTTGGGTTTCTCTTCTGCCTAAAAGTTCTCCAGCACGAATTTGATAAATGCTGGGACACGTAGCTGATATTTACAATATATACATACACTCACAGCGAGATACAGATATATGATGTAAACCCTTATCCAATGTCAAAACAGTTGACTTGGTCCACCTCATTGGAATAACCCTGCAACAGTACCTTGCAAACCAATACCCCCCGGTACCTCATCCTAGCTATTAACGTACTCAACTGTAAACCATCTGAAAGACTTCATTCATAGTTTCATCTAACACCAAATCATGTGAAATCAAACATAGGGGTAATCATTATGCCATCCAGATCCCACCATAGATTAATTTGTGTACTGTTAGCTTTTTTTTTGCTTTGCTTATTTATCTTGTTATTTTATTAAAATTTGTTCATTACAGGGGTGCCTCTTCCTAAAGTGCGCCCTAAGCGCTCTAATAAGAAGAAGGTGGTGGAAGAGGAGATGACGGAGGATGAGGAGGAGGATGAGGAGCAGGAAGATGAGCAGCCAGGACCATCAGGGCATCAGGCCCATAGCCCACCTGAGGCAGTTCAGGTCCTGGAGAATGAGGAGGAGGAGGAAGACGAGGTGGTGACCACCCCCGGCCAGGAGGGTAAATATATTCTGTTGATGTTTTAATTAAAAAAATGTCCCCACATACATACAGGTGTCACTTTAGTCTTCACCACAGGCAGATTTGATTCAAGAAAACAATTATAAACAAGTTCAAGTTCAACCTCTAATTGTTATTTAGACTTCAGATATTGGATAGCCTAAAGTCCCACACTTTGCGTTCACTCCAAGCAGTGTAACAAAAATATTAGTATATCACCACTCTTTAGGGTCTGTCAGAGACCATGCTCATTTCTCTGCAGGTTCAGTTTTCACATCTCCTGTTCACACTTGAAAAGAACAGCATTTTTAATCCAAACTTTATTAAAAAGGCTTGATGGAGTACGGGAGTGACCTGTGGCACTATATCTGTCTGGGCACTCAGTCCAAAAACACGGACCCCAATTAATGTGCATATATACAGCATACGGTCCTCTGTAGTATATATACAGTATACTGTCCTCTGTGGTATATATGCAGTATACGGTCCACTGTGGTAAATATACAGTATACTGTCCTCTGTGGTATATATACAGTATACAGTCCTCTGTAGTATATATACAGTATACTGTCCTCTTCAGTGTAAATTAAGTTTAGTGTCATCTGTGAAAATTGATACTTTATTATGCAAGCCTTCTACTAGATCATTAATAAATATATTGAAGAGAATAGGGCCCAATACTGACCCCTGAGGTACCCCACTAGTGACAGTGACCTCTCCATTACTGACCCCTGTGGTACCCCACTAGTGACAGTGACCCAATTCAGACCTGCGGTTTGATGCGCTTTCTGCAGTTTCTGACCGCGGGGATCAGAAACTTTAATATGCTTTTCACCCCCCCCCCCCCATCTCGCACCCCTGAATGATTTTATAGCGGCGGGAGGTGCAGGGGGTGGGTTCTGGGCGGTGCGAAAGGCGGGCGGTGCGGCAGGCGGGATCGCGATCCCCCGCCCTCCTCCTCTTGAATAATCATTGGTGGCCATTGGTTATACCAGAGTGTCAGCACATTGCTGACACTCTGGTATAAACGGCTGACATCTGTGATGCAATGTCAGTGTTTAACGCTTTCCATACCGCGGTCTGTACGGACCGCGGTGTGGAAGAGCAGAGGTTAACAGTCGGGAGCTCCCTCCCTCTCCCATCGTGGGGCTGCTGTGCCTTTGCAGCCCCCAGACAGGATGGGGACACAGAGGGAGGGAGCCCCCCTCCTTACCCTTCCCCGTCTGCGCAGTTGTGGCCACAACTGAGCAGACGGGGAAGGTTCCCATGGCAACAGGGCGCCTTCTCAGGCATCCTGCTGTCCATGGTCCTGAACAGATCTGTGCTAAAGGCATAGATCTGTTTAAACAAAGTGTAAGTAAAATACAGTGCAGTACTCTATATAGAGTACTGTACTGTATTATAAAGGCATCAGACCCACTGGATCTTCAAGAACCAAGTGGGTCTGGGTAAAAAAAAATGAAAAAAAAAGGTGAAAAAAAAGTAAAAATGAAAAAAACACATTTATCACTGATTAAAAATGAAAAAATAAAATTCCCTAAACGTTTGATATCACCGCGTACGTAATACTACTGTAGTGGTCAATAAGACCTAGAATCCCTTTAGGGGTCTCTAACTAATGTTAAAAATAATATCTTTATCCATTTTATTTAAAAAGGTTTACACCTCACACAAATTAAGGAGGAAAATTTTTTTAATGATCAGTATGTGGTGACAAGTGAGCTGATTCCTCTTGTGGTATCTACCACAATCACTTTATTATTCATAGGTTTCCACAGACAGCATGGGGGTTGATTGTTCAATGGGAGTTGTGTTTGTGTTTCACAGACGTTCTGCGGGGATCCCAGTGGGCAGAACGGGTCTCATCCACCCGTCTGTCCTAGGGGTGGTATACACACACTTATTGTAATCTTAATAATGCCTGGTGGCGTTCTCTAATGTGGAGCTACGCCACCTGAATCGTACGAGTGGAACTGCAGGAAACCTCCACTGTCTGTTCCCTAATCAAGGGTAACCATCCTGTAACAGTGTTGCTGCCCCTTGCTAGTCGCTACAATTTGTTCAAACCGCAGCTGCACTCTCGATTCTCTGAGCTTTACCCCTACCTCTATTACTATTGATAGAGGTCTACATAGCTCTGTGTATCCAGATCCTTCACTCTGTCATACTCCAAAACCCATGCTGCCTGTCGACCGTACTCTAGACTAATACTCACTGACACTCAGACTGTCTAAAACTTGGAGGCACTATACCACCCCTCCCGACATGTTTTGCCACAACCAGTGGCTTCGTCAGGGGACGTGGGGTATATTTGTGCGCGCGTTCGAGAAAACCTTCCTTTATGCTTTTTGTGATCCCACCCTCCTGTCAATTGCGGCCAATCACACTTCACTCCCTCCAATCAGGGCGTCCCAGGGCAACAGGAAATGTCATCTGGCGTGTATCCTGTGCGCTCCCCTGCTCCATCTCGTCACTAGTACTCACAGGTAAATAATTGACGATTCGCCTATCTATTGGCCAAATAGGTCTGTCTATGGTGAGTGCAATCGCGATAGGTCTCCGCCCCTTTGCCTCTAAAGTATCCCATCTTCTTCGGCCGATTGTTAACCCATTCCTGTCGGTCGGTCTAGATGTCTTACATATGATACAGGCAAATAGGGAAGGAGGTGTATATAATTTTTTTATGGTGAATGTGATCGCAATAGGTCTCCGCCCCTTTACCTCTGACATGTCCCATCTTCTTCAGCCGATCGTTAACCTATTCATGGCGCTCGGTCCAAATGTCTTGCGTTTAATGCAGCCAGAAGGGGGCGGAGATATATATGATTTTTTGCAATCCATCAAATGGATCAATATTCCTGGTCATCTGTAGGCACATAATGGAATCTGAAGAATGTGTATATTACAATTGGTCAGATAAATAGGGGCATCCACTTGCCTAAAGGCCAGATCACACATCCACCGTACTTTGTGACATTATCCCACTTATCCCGCGTCCGTAACGACCTGATCTATAAAACGGTCATGTTACTTTACCCGAACGGTGAACGCCATAAAAATAAAAAACTATGATGAAATAGAAATTTTGCCCGCCTTACTTCCCAAAAAAGGTAATAAAAGCGATCAAAAAGTCATATGCACCCCAAAATAGTGCCAATCAAATCGTCATCTCATCCCGCAAAAATCATACCCTACCCAAGATAATCGCCCAAAAACAGAAAAAAACTATGGCTACACTAAAACATTTTTTTTGTTTCAAAAATGAAATCAATGTGTAAAACTTGTATACATATTAGGTATCGCCACGTCCATGACAACCTGCTCTATAAAATTACCACATGATCTAACCTGTCAGATGAATGTTGTAAATAACAAAAAAAGTGCCAAAAAAGCTATTTCTTGTTACTTTGCCACACAAAAAGTGTAATATAGAGCAAACAAAAATCATATGTACCCTAAACTAGTACCTACAAAACTGCCACCCTATTCCGTAGTTTCTAAAATGGGGTCACTCTTTTGGAGTTTCTACTCTAGGGGTGTATCGGGGGGCTTCAAATGGGACATGGTGTAAAAAAAAAAACAGTCCAGCAAAATCTGCCTTCCAAAAACCATATGGCATTCCTTTCCTTCTGCGCCCTGCCGTGTGCCCGTACAGCAGTTTAAGACCACATATGGGGTGTTTCTGTAAACAACAGAATCAGGGCCATAAATAATGAGTTTTGTTTGGCTGTTAACCCTTGCTTTGTAACTGGAAAAAAATATTAAAATGGAAAATCTGCTAAAAAAAGTGAAATTTTGAAATTGTATCTCTATTTTCCATTAAATCTTGTGCAACACCTAAAGGGTTAACAAAGTTTGTAAAATCAGTTTTGGATACCTTGAGGGGTGTAGTTTCTTAGATGGGGTCACTTTTATGGATTTTCTACTCATGGGGTGCATCAGGGGGGCTTCAAATGGGACATGGTGTCAAAAAAACTGTCCAGCAAAATCTGGCTTCCAAAAATCATACGGCGCACCTTTCCCTCTACGCCCTACTGTGTGCCCTGTTGTGCATTTTCATACGTATACAATATTATCTAATGACATTATGATCAAGATGTATGCTAATCTCATTGCCTTTAAGAATAAAATCAGCCTGAACCAAAGTTCTATTATGTGGCTGAGGAAGCCAAAATGAGTTCATGGCAAGTTCAATTTATAAAAAAAATAATTGTGAACATAAACAGACGTTGTGTTTAAAAGTTATTGCTAAAGATATGGGACCATCTGTAAGGAGTAAGTCAACTCCCTAAGACACATCTGTCTGGAGGGAGCAAGGTTACTTGATAAAGTCTCATGTCCTTGAGGCACACCTGCTATATGAAGTTCAATTTATATATTCATAATTATATTATTTATATCTCTGTATGGTATATTTAGTTTACAACATATGTGAATCAATAATTCATATAATGTATTATCTATGTGTAACAATGTATCGCTTTATATATATGTCATACCATGTATTTACCATTTAGAAGGTATTGTAGAGGTATATAAACAAGTAAGTTTATGTTAATTGGATTTCTGGGAAGAGTAAATGCCATTTCAAAACAATAGTTATTCATGGATGTAGATAAGTGAAATGTACAAGTTCCGATGCCAAGCATCAAAGCCGCTTTATAAAATTTTCATCAAGTCAACCTATATTTCAAAAAGATAGGAGAAGACAGTCAACTCCAACAAGTCCAGGATATAGGTAATTAAAAAGTGTCAGGAAAAGACCTTCCTCAATGATTTATTAAGAATCGGTCAACGAGGTCCTGTGAACGTATTATTAGATATTTAATTTTAATGTTTAAAAGTTGTTATGTTCATCTGCCGCAGTGCCATCTGGAGGCAGATGGACAATATTATATTATTTCATTATTTGTTCTTTACCATATTAGGAGTTGATATGACATCATGGTGTTATTAGCATGCAAGTACACCCACCTTACCTGATTGGGAATCCCTAACCTAAAGGGGATGATTCTTAGATAAGGGGGGGGAATAATTACTTGTGTGCGGGGTAGCAAGGGAGAACTAGAGAGAGAGGAAAAAAGATCCATATATCCATTGATCCATTCAGTCAATCAAAAAGAAAAACTTTATCAGAAGAAACTTGGATTATTCTTTTTGGATTACTAGGAAAGTTCTTCAGAACTGGTCCCATCTGAACTCTGTCTACCTTTGACCCGGTAAGGTATATTTTGTTTACTACTCATGATATTAATAAGATATTTCTCTCGGTATATAGTCAAGAGTTCCCATACTGTGGGAATATATAGTCTTAGGTGCCTCCATAATGCTGATTATTCTCTTAGCAAAGATGCATATTGTTAATGGAAGATCTGACATTATTTGAAAAGAGGACTAAACCCTTGGAAAGTTATCTTCCTTAGTCTGATTGCCGAGCTGAATATTTTATCATATTAATATCATATATTTTTGTTTGGTCATAGGAAAATAGAGTCAAGGGATAACAGTTATTTTCCTGTAAATCCATGTTTTATTGTTATTGCCTGTTTGATAACAGAAGATCCTAAGTTTCTCTTGGTATATGAGTCAGTTTGTTAAAAGTATGACACTGGTTGTCATAAATCATTAAATCATACTGTGCTGATCAGATAGGGGTGTGTCAACACCACCATGTGGTACATTTTGGGTGTTACTTTGTAACTTCATCATTTGTTTTGCAGTTGTATTGTTTTAAATTCTTGTTTTTTATAATAAACGATTATATATTTTGCATATACAATTGTTCCTTTGTTTCACTGCTTGCACAAATCAAATTAAGATACTTGATAAAAAGACATTAGAGGCTTTTTTTTATGTCCACCTGAAGGATAATATAATTTTTATATTTTTTTTATCCTCTCTTCTAGAAGATATATGACAGCCCGTACAGTAGTTTACGGCCAAATATGGGGTGTTTCTGCAAACTACAGAATTGGGGCAATAAATATAGCTTTTTGTTTGGCTGTTAAACCTTGCTTTGTTACTGAAAAAAATGGATTAAAATGGAAAATTTGCCAAAAAATCTAAATTCTGAAAATTTATCACCATTTGCCATTAACTCTTGTGGAACACCTAAAGGGTAAACGGCATTTGTAAAATCAGTTTTGAATACCTTGAGGGGTGTAGTTTCTAGAATGGGGTCATTTTTGGGTGGTTTCTATTATGTAAGCCTCACAAAGTGACTTCAGACCTGAACTGGTCCCTAAAAAGTGGGTTTTTGAAAATGTCTGATTTGCTTCTAAACTTCTAAGCCTTGTAACATCCCCCAAAAATAAAATATCATTCCCAAATTGATCCAAACATGAAGTAGACATACGGGGAATGTAAAGTAATAACAATTTTTTGTAGGAATCACTATGTATTATAGAAGTAGAGAAATTTAAACTTGGAAATTTGCAATTTTTTACAATTTTTTTGTAAATTTTGTATTTTTTTTATAAATAAAAATGTTTTTTTTTTTTACTTCATTTTACCAGTGTCATGAAGTACAATATGTGATGAAAAAACTATCTCAGAATGGCCTGGATAAGTCAAAGTGTTTTAAAGTTATCACCACTTAAAGTGACACTGGTCAGATTTGTAAAAAATGGCCTGGTCCTTAAGGTGAAATAAGGCTGTGTCCCTAAGGGGTTAAAAATCATGTTCTGATTTTTAAGCTCACACTCTAGCTTTTGTCACTTTGCTGGCTGCTCACACACCTGGGTTCCTATGGAAACTCACTCTACAGTAAGGGCAGAGAAAAGCGGTTAAATACAAACTGCTCCAACTTGCTCACTTCACTGGCGCTTGCCATTTTCAAATGGTTTAAAAAATATAAATCCTCCAGCAAAGAGTTTTATATTGTGAGACTCACAAGACATAGACATACATTTTAAAGCATAGTATGTCTCTGAAATATTAAAAATGAAAGCACAGTCACAGTTTAGATATTGGCCTTCAAATTTGAGAGTGGAGTGGAGTTTCAATGAAGGTCAATGAGAGGCATGAGTTGCAAACAAATGTCATATTGTGAAAACTATCAGGACTATGGCTTAGCCGTGGACATTTTTAGTGGCAGCAGGGATAGCTGAACGTTTTGATATAAGATTTGTGTAGGTGGGCTTTAGAAGTGGTGCCACTTTAGACATCATGTCCTGATTTTTCAGCTCACACTCTAGCTTTTGTCAGCTTCCACTCTAGTTTTGAACATACCGCTATTTATTCCTATTGGACCAATTTTGTCACAAAAACGCTGATATTTTGCGAACAATTCGGCGAAACGTTCCACAAAGTAATAGCACACCAATCGGGAACAATCCGCACGTTTCGGTATATTACTGTCTATTTAGTGTAAAAACTGTGGGAGGAGTTAGGGTGGTAAATTTGGCTATAATAATTAGAATCTATATGTGAGATAACAGTAAGTGGTCTTGCCATGCAAGAACACTTAATAACATGGCTTTAATTCAAAGTAACCCCCCCTTGGTGTAGATTATTTCCAGCTGGAGACTTAGTTCTCTCCCATGCGTTCGACCTTGGAACGCAAAGAAAAACACCCCCACTTCCAGTCCCAACAACTCCAAACTAATAAAGCCTAGCCATAGAAAAGTTTTTTTTACATATTCATCACCCAAGACTTTGTCAACACCAATTATAAGCCTCTCATATTGTATCTAAAATAGATTTTATTGAACACACAAGTTAATTCATTTTCTGTGGAGTTCTAGGAGGTGAGGTCAGATAGGGCCGGCTTCTCCTAACCACTTGACTGCTAATCATATGCTTCTGTTCCCCTATATATGCACTCACCTAAAGAATTATTAGGAACACCTGTTCTATTTCTCATTAATGCGAATATCTAGTCAACCAATCACATGGCAGTTGCTTCAATGCATGTAGGGTTGTGGTCCTGGTCAAGACAATCTCCTGAACTCCAAACTTAATGTCAGAATGGGAAAGAAAGGTGGGCTACAACAGCACCCCACCGGGTTCCACTCATCTCCACTACAAATAGGAAAAAGAGGCTACAATTTGCACGAGCTCACCAAAATTGGACTGTTGAAGACTGGAAAAATGTTGCCTGGTCTGATGAGTCTCGATTTCTGTTGAGACATTCAAATGGTAGAGTCCGAATTTGGCGTAAACAGAATGAGAACATGTATCCATCATGCCTTGTTACCACTGTGCAGGCTGGTGGTGGTGGTGTAATGGTGTGGGGGATGTTTTTTGGGCACACTTTAGGCCTCCTTAGTGCCATCTGGCCATCGTTTAAATGCCACGGGCTACCTGAGCATTGTTTCTGACCATGTCCATCCCTTCATGACCACCATGTACCCATCCTCTGATGGCTACTTCCAGCAGGATAATGCACCATGTCACAAAGCTCAAATCATTTCAAATTTGTTTCTTGAACATGACAATGAGTTCACTGTACTAAAATTGCCCCCACAGTCCCCAGATCTCAACCCAATAGAGCATCTTTGGGATGTGGTGGAACAGGAGCTTCGTGCCCTGGATGTGCATCCCTCAAATCTCCATGAACTGCAAGATGCTATCCTATCAATATGGGCCACCATTTCTAAAGAATGCTATCAGCACCTTGAATCAATGCCACGTAGAATTAAGGCAGTTCTGAAGGCAAGAGGGGGTCCCACCAGCCTTCTTTTTTTATGCTCTTGATAAAGGGATGCTTATCCCGAAATGCGCCGAGCTTTATAAAAAGATTGCCACTATATCCAGGAGCCCTGGTGTCATCTTTTGGGGACGGATAAGCCGTACCCACAACCTAGAGGCGATCTTGGCAGGGGTGGTGCAAGTATTGGTGTATTGAGTTTATCCTTTACTTCCCTCCCCGGTAAAGTAAGTTCTTTACCATTGCAATTTTATCTATCAGCAGTCACAATCGTGACAAAAAATGGTATTAAGACTGACATGTATGTGTTTTTATATACAATTTCTACAACAGCTTTTTTAACAGTTTTTATATATCTGCCTTGTTTTATATATCTGCCTATTTTATATAATATTTTTTAATTGATATAACCCACTACATATTTAGAACATTGTCAAATTGTCAATTCTCTGGCTTTGTGGTGCCCCCTCTGTGCTCTCAGGAAATCCCTTGAATAGCACTGCTCACCATTCTTTTTTTTTCCCGCCCTATCACATTAACAGTCCACCCCATTCCCCTCTCCTACCTTCCTCGATCCAAGTCAACCCACTTAACTAATTTTTCAATTTTCTTTTACATATCAGGGGTCAGTACAGAGATATATCCCATCATTTATTTATTCCCAGAACTGTGACTGTGACGAGGGGACATCCTCTGCGTCTGGAGGAAAGAAGGTTTGTACACAAACATAGAAAAGGATTCTTTACGGTAAGAGCAGTGAGACTATGGAACTCTCTGCCTGAGGAGGTGGTGATGGTGAGTACAATAACGGAATTCAAGAGGGGCCTGGATGTATTTCTGGAGCGTAATAATATTAGAGGCTATAGCTACTAGAGAGCTACTAGAGAGCTACTGGTCGTTGATCCAGGGAGTTATTCTGATTGCCTGTTTGGAGTCGGGAAGGAATTTTGTATTCCCCTAAAGTGGGGAAAATTGGCTTCTACCTCACAGGGGTTCTTTTTTTGCCTTCCTCTGGATCAACTTGCAGGATAGCAGGCCGAACTGGATGCACAAATGACTTTTTTTGGCCTTATGTACTAATGTTACTATGTTACTATATCCATTTCCCTAGGGGCACAGATTGGAAATGGCATGATGTTGCCTGTAGGGTAGTGTTCCCCCGCTGTCTCCTTTCTATAGGGTCTTGTTCCAATCTTATTGTTCTCAAGGGTTAATTCAGTGTCCAAAAAAGTGATTGTAGGGCCTTCTAGGTTGGCAGTAAATTTCAGATTTAAATGACTGTCACGCACATAATTTAGAAATTCCTGAAATTTCCCTTGGGATCCATTCCAAATAATAAGCATATCAATAAATCGCCCCACCCAAACAATAAACTGACTGGATTAGTAAAATTATACAAAAAGCTCTCATCCCAATTGGCCATATAAATAATTGCAAACAAGGTCCCCTTTATTTGCAAATAAAAGACCCCATTAAATAAGAAAAAATTGTGCATAAGTAAGTAGGGCTAGCCAAGGCCTTCAAACTTAAATCATGGGGTGTGGAAAAATAGAGGGCAACTACATCAAGTGTGTACCAAGAATAACCATCCTGCCATGTTGTAAAAGCCCAGGAACATGCTGGGTGTCTCTAATGTGCCCAGGTAAACTTACCACTACAAACTGTAAATAAAAATTCACTCAACCTAAGATGCTCTCCCAAAGCTCCGATCCCGACCACAATCAGCCTTATGGGTGGAGGAAAGATGTTCTAGTGCACCTTGGGAAGTGAGTGAAAAAGAGGAATAGAAGGTCAATCAACAAACAGATACTCTGCAAAGTACTTCTAACTTTAAAATAAATGCAGGAAAGTCACAAATTTTAAATATATCCCTTTTGTGCATGGAACATAATACCCTAGCTGCGCAATCTCCATTAACTACCTAGGATAGAGCTCTTTTCACTTCAATACTGATGCGAGTTCAATTTCTTCTCTTTCTCTATAGCTTCTCCCTATGTGAATGCCCCCCCTCCAAAGACGCATACAAACAATGGAAACATAAATAAATGTAAACTGCATTATTGCTATACTTACTTTATGAAATTTAGATTTTTTTCTTTGTGTACATTTTTTATCAAAGTTATGTTGGGTCCCTCTACCATCGACAAGATTTGTTCCAACAGATGGGACCTACACGAACAGACTTGACATTACTGGGGTTTTCACTTACAAAATTCAGGGCAATGAAGTATCCACCTAAAGTACATAATACTCTGATTAGAAGCCCTAGGCAGGTAGGCATGGAGTGCATGGTCCAAATGGGGATAGCAACTCCCCCAAAGGTACACTGCAAAAAACATAGTTAGATCAGCTCCTCCAAACAAAATGAAAATGTGGTTCAGGTGTACCATTACCATGGCTCTAATGTAATATGTGGTGCTCGATGATGCCAGGACAGCAGGCAACTGGAATATATCTATAACTGCATGGAGAGGGAGTCAGGAGACTATTTGATTTATTGTCACTTTGGTGGGCAATTTAACTGTTAGGAACACTATGATGAGGTAGAGTATTATCAGTACTGGTCCTTATCCTAGTCGAAACGGTGTGGGTAAAATGAGATCTCCCCATTACTCTAACCCCTAATATTTGCCCTAACCCCTAATGCAAATGATAACCCCTAATATTAACCCAAACCCTAACACTAACCCTAATACTAGTCCTAACCCCAAAGACTATCCCCAACCCTAATAGTATCCTTAATACTAATCCTAACCTCTCAACCTAACACTCAAACTAACCCTACTAGCTCTATCCCCTAATATTTACCCTAACCTCAAATACTTACCCTAATACTAACCTCAACCCTAATACAAACCCTAACCCCTAATACTAACCCCCAACCCTAATAGTATCCCTAATACTGATCCTAACCCCTTACCCTAATACTAACGCAAACCCCTAACCTTAAAGTGGTATTCGCATCACAGACAACAGGGGCATATCACTAGGATATGTCTCCATTGTCTGATAGGTGCGGGTCCCACCTCTGGGACTCACCCCTACAACGAGAACGGTGTCCAGGGTCCGGCCACCACCAAGTGCTGCTCCCATACGAGTGAATGAGAGCGCACCACACATGTGCGGGCCCCCGCTCCCATTCATTTATATGGGGCTGACAGAAATAGCCAAGCCAGCGTTCGGCTAATTTCGGTAGCTCCATAGAAATGAATGGAGGGCAGCTCCGCATGTGCAGTGCGCCCTCCACTACTTTCACTGCTGCGTTCTCCGTGTAGATGGGGTCCAACCTCTGTGCGGGTTCCACCTTTATCAGACAATGGTGGCATATCCTAGTGATATGCCCCCATTGTCTATGATGGCAAAACCCCTTTAATACTAACACTCCAGTACACACTACATGTATTATACTGCATAATAGATACAGTGTGTACAAATAATATATACAATAGTGTACTCATATGTAAGGTATGAGGTGTAATTTATACCTTGCACCTCCCATATCAGTACACTGCTGTTTATACTATATATACAAACTGCAAATATTATACCATGTGACCATTGGCAACATTTGATCTGTGACCAACTGTGAGACCAACACTCACATCCTCTGCACCAGCTCCTCAGGGACTCACTGCACAAGCACAGCGCAAAAATGCCCAAATATTGTTGTGCTTAAAAAGTCGCAAAGCAGGGCTTGCAATTTTTGTTATGCCAAAAACAAGTGTAGCATTCTTCATAAATGACCCCAATTATTCATTGATCTACTGCTACTCTCTTTCTGCTACCACAGCTCCCTTCCGCTCAGTGTGCAGTTGCATGGCTGCTTCTAATTGAAATCAGATTATGCTATAAATACTTCTCTGCCCTCTGACTTCTTGCCTGAGATTAGGTTATCTAGTCTCTAGTTAACAGCAAAAGTGATATATCCTGTCTGACTACCTGTGTACCAAACTACAACCTGACAGACTCTGACTCCTAGCCAACTGCCCTGACATTTACTTTTACTCGGATTTCTCTATTGCAATATGCCCTGACTTCGGATTTGTCTCTTGAGTATGCTGCTCCAGGCCCCAGTCATCAGGTCAATTCATCTGGTTTCTGGGGACCTCTGAACTCAATTGTGTCTGCCTCCACAGGACACAGATACAATTGAGACACTAGCAACACCAGGAACAGTTCCCTTGCCCTGTGGTTATGGCATTTTCCTGTGATGTAGATGGTGCACTAACATCATCACACTGCCTGCACCATTCCACAGGAGAAGACCTGCCAGAAAAAAACTGGCTCGCCGCATTGCTACATTGTGGGGACAGGGGACAGGGGACAGGTAAGTATACAGTGTGCATACCTCCCAACTTTAGAAAACCCCCCAAAAAAATCATACTAAGCCACGCCTCTAACTCCACCCAAAGCATAACTATACACACCCAATTCCCTTAATGCCCCCATATAGTAATTATTCCCCTCTTTGCACCAGCACATAGTAGTAAGGCCTAAACTGTGCCCCTTTTACAGTAGTAATGCTCCCATTGTGCCCCACATAGTAGTTATGCCCATATTGTGCCCCCTTCACAGTAGTTATGGTCAGATATGTGCACCCTTCACAGTTGCTATGCCCAGATATGCCCCCTCACATCAGTTATGCCCATATGTGCCCCCTCTCAGTAGTTATGCCAAGATATATACCTTCTTCACAGTAGATAAGCCAAGATGTGCCCCCTCAGAAAAGTTATTCCAAGATGTGCCCCCTTCATAGTAGTTATGCCAAAATATGCCTCCTCCACAGAAAATATGCCAAGAATAGTTATTCCAAGATGTGCCACCTTCATAGTTGCTATGGCAAGATATTCCCACTCCACAGTAGATATGTCCAGTTGTGCCCCCTTCATAGAAGTTGTGCCAAAATGTGCCCCCTCAGAGTAGTTAATCCCACATCCCCCCACCTGACATCCTGTTCTGTCCTTTTAAAAAAGGACGCCTCCTTAGAGAACACATTGCTCATGCCACATGTGTAGAACAGCAGCAGCATCCAGCCACTGTCCCAGCAGTGCCTCTCCGCTCACACACTGCAGACATGAGAAAGAGGCCAGGCACCCCGAAATGCATCGTCAATAAAAGAGCAATACTTCATCTGTGGCTCGGTTCATGTCTCACGCCTACTGACTATCCATCCAGAGACGTGGCAGATACCATACTGCTGCTCATTCCTGTGCAATTCTCCTCCCCACTTGGCCACTGCCACTGGGGTACCAGATAGCATAGATTGCACAAACCCTCCACCACTATAAAGCCTTCACTGGAGTGGTGCCCAGTCACACACAGCAAATACAGGTGAGCAGGCTACATACCCCACCAGGGTCCTTACACCTGTACATACTAACCCTATGAGCGTCTTCTCCTCTCTCTTGTTTTCTGCTACTCTAGGAGGTAGCAGCCTAGTTGGTCACCAGCAGCGAAGTCCACATCCCTGTTATAGAGTGAATACAAGGCGACTACCAGGTAAACGCCCTTAGGTTTAGCCCAAAGTCAAACCAGTTAGTTGGCACAGTGGGGTCACACCCACTGTCCATAGCACTAAATGTGTGAATATATGCGCTTTGGAGGTTTAATACTCATGCCCAATTCAGATTGTGCAATCTATATTTCCTTTTGATTTTCTTACTTCTTACCTGTTAACCCCTTCAGTACCCTACCATTTTTCACCTTAAGGACATTTTTTGAAAATCTGACATTTGTCACTTTATGTGGTGATAACTTAAAATATTTCATTTTTATAAAAAAAAAATAGGGAAAAAATAGCAATTTTCAAACTTTTTAATTCTCTGCTTTTAAAATAGATAGTGATACCTCCTAAAATAATTATTACTTTACATTTGCCATATGTCTACTTCATGTTTGGATCATTTTGTAAATTACATTTTCTTTTTTTGGGGACGTTAGAAGGCTTAGAAGCAAATCTTTAAATTTGTTAAAAAATTTCCAAAACCGACTATTTAAGGACCAGTTCAGGTCTGAAGTCACTTTGTGAGGCTTGCATAATAGAAACCAACCATAAATGGCCCCATTTTAGAAACTACACCCCTCAAGGTATTCAAAACAGATTTTACAAAATGTGTTAATCCTTTAGGTGTTTCACAAGAATTAAAGGAAAATGTAGATGAAAAATGTACAAATTTCACTCTTTTGGCAGATTTTCTGAACCCCATAACTTTTTTATAGTGAGAGTGAGAGCTTATTATTTGTAGGAAAATCGGTAGTTCTTATCTATACCATTTGGAGTGTGCATGACATTTTTTTTATCACTTTATAATTCAAATTTTTGGGGAAGGTGAAAAAGTGCAGGTGAGCCATTTAGATTTTTTTCTGTTACACCAATGGTTATAAATATATATACATATAGACGCACACACCACAGCACAGTAATTGAACTACAATGACAACTCTACACAATACACCTAACTACTCTAAACACAATACATAATTCCTTTCCAAATCTACCTAAATAATACACTTACATGCACACATGTATTTAGCAGCAACTCCCACCCTCCTGGCTCTATACAAGCTGTCCCAATGGGAATAACAAGGTGTCTGCAGGGGTACAGGGACTGCTGCAAAGGTACAGGGAGGCTGGGCAGCAGTGAAGGGGTTAATCCAGGTATATACAGGGGTATGGGGTCTCATCATCTCTAGGGAGTTACTGCTCGTCCCAGGAGAGATCCTCGCTTGCTCATTTTCCTGGGGATGGTTCTCCCTCGTCCATGGGGCTGCATGCACTCCACTGAAGTCCACTCTACCATGTGTGCCTCTCTTTGTGCTCAAATACGAGCGCCGCCTTATCTTCACTGTTTACCTTCTCGCCGTCACAATTGCAGCGGCGGGCAGGTGTATTTACAACTCGGACATCCCATTCACTTTAGGCTACATGCACACGACCATTCCGCTTTTTGCTGTCCGCAAACTGCGGATCCGCAAAACAGGGATGGCGTCCATGTGCACTCCGCAATTTGCGGAACGGGACGGACAGCCTTTAATATAACTGCCTATTCTTGTCCGCGAAGTGGACAAGAATAGAACAGGTTATATTTATTTTTGCGGATCCATGGAACAGAACAACAGATGCGGACAGCACACGGAGTGCCGTCCGTATCTTTTGCGGCCCCATTGAAGTCAATGGGTCCGCGTCCGAGCCGCCAAAACTGCTGCTAGGATGTGGACCAAAACAACGGCCATGTGCATGAGGTCTTACTAAGATGGAAACTATCACTGAGCATAAACCCCTAAAATTTAACGATTAATGATATTCAGATAAAATAATGACCAAACCCCAAAAACTTATATATATTGAAAGATAAACAAGATAGCCCAATATCTGATGCCTACACTCAAGATACAAAGTCAGTGTAGTTCATTCATCATATTATACAGCAGCAGAGAAAAGTAACCAGCCTATCGTCTGCATATTTGCTAGACCTTGAAACATGCAGTTAAATAACCAGCGGTTGTTTGTTGCAAAAACTCACGGTTACTTGTTTACAGATGGTCTCTAGATGTTGAAGGACTCACGGTTTCTAGTCACCAGGTAGTCTGTGGGCCAGCAGGCAAAAAAATGGGGTGGGGAAGATGTTCTCTCCCTGAGTTGTCCCTGACAGCTATCCCTGCCTAAAAGCAGAGCACCCGCCCCGATAGGGGCGACCCCACTTCTTGGTGGCTAGCCCCTCAAAGTCCCTACTGACTTAAAACACTCCTCCCGATGCGTTTCCCCAAAAGGAGATATCCAAGTGGTTCATCAGGGGACAGCGCTTAGTTGATACATAAACGCTATAAGTGATACAAAGGGCACATATGATATGGGTATGAAAATCGCAGGCGCTGTATTATACATACTGGTTCAGGCAGATGGGACGTCAAATAAGCGCTGTGGAATGCATCTTGGAAGTGCCAAGACAGTGGAGCGCATTATGCATTCCACTTACCGGAAGTCAGGTGCGCAAGACCGGATACGCCTCCTAAGAGGCAGTGCAAATACATCACTGCGCTGCTATGCTTACCAGACGCGATACATACCAGCGCTGTTGATTATGCTAAATTGCAGAGGAGCCAATTGTGGTGCCCTAATGGGGAAATAGAAAAAAGGGACAAATTAAAATTAAAAACCACTGGTATCCCTCCCATGATAAGGTGGTCCAGGGTGTCCCTAATAGATACTATTGTGTACATAAACATGCCTGTATTTTTGGCTATGGTGCATGGGCAGGATCACAATCTGTACAATGACTTAGTACCCAGATACTTTTTGTATAAACATAACACTGTTTTTGGACGGCATGGACTACAGGAAGCAGGAGTAGGAGATCTGTTTATTGAGACCCAATGGACTCACAGTTGAATCCACTGGACCTCTTTACGGAGAATCATTTTATCCCAATCCCCACCTCTAGGGGATCTTTGCACCACCTCAATGACCTGAAAGTGTAGGGCACTAAAATCACCAGAATGATATTCTAAAACGTGCCTTGCTACCGGTTTGTCTCTCCGATGTTTTACATAACCAATGTGGTCTTCCACCCGTCTTCTAAACTCCCTTTTTGTTTTGCGCACATAATTAAGTGGGCAGGGGCAAGTATACAATTAGACGACTCCTTCAGATCTGCAATTGGCAAAATCCCTCATCACATAGCTTATTCCAGTGAAGACGCTAGAGAAATTTTTGGACTTCAAAATAAGCAGACAGCAGATACAATCACTTCCACATCTGACAGTCCCACACACTTTCCGACTAAGCCAATTTCCTGTCTGAGGAGGTGCTTTATAGTGGCTATGAATTATCCTATCCCTAAGGGACCTGCCCCTTCTATATGTTATCAATGGTCTCGGGAGCAAAATATCCCTTAGGTCTGAGTGTCACGGATAGTGTTGCAGAAGACAATATGTGATGTAAATTCATTGGTCTCATCTGTAAAAACCATCGTATCCTCCCACCAGCCCAGGAGCAAGTTGGCATAGCTGGGGGCACAAGGGCTCCCCATCGCCGTGCCCCTGAGCTGGTGGTAGTATCGGGATTCAAACAGAAAGTAGTTATGTGTGAGTATGAACTGTAAGGCTTCCACAACAAATGAGTTGTGTGCCTGAAACTGATTACCCCTTGATTTGAGGAAATGTGTTACTGCACAGAGGCCACTATCATGTGGTATACTCGTGTACAAGGCCTCCACATCAATGGAGGCCAGGAACACATTGTGGTCAATCGAGATGTTGTAAATTTTCAGCATTAGATCAGTAGTGTCCCTGAGATATGACGGAAGGGAGACAACAAAAGGGCGAAGAATCTCATCAATGTACGTACTGATATTTTGAGTAATGGAGTCTATGCCTGACACTATGGGCTGGCCCTTGAGGGGAGGGAAACCTTTATGGATTTTGCGCAATGCATAGAAAGTAGGAACCTGAGGATGTTTTGGTGTGAGAAATTCAATTTCATCCCTGGAAATTAAATTTTCATCAAAGGCCAGTAACAACATTGTCTCCAATTTAGCCAAAAACACAGAGGTAGGGTTATTCTCAAGTACCCTGTAACATGCCCTATCACCTTAGAGGCCCAGGCACATCTCACAGTATGTCTGGTGATCCATTAATACAATATTACCCCCTTACCTGAGGATTTAAAAAGCTGTTAATTCATCTTTATCAAGGTTTCCTCTACTGTACAGATTATCCTCTAGATGTTTGGCCACCAAATCCGGAAAGATATCTAATGCTGGATTATCCTGTGGTGGGGCATCTTAGTACTTTTTTCTTTTAGAGAGGTGAAAGGACCTGTGCCAATAGGGCGTTCATTATCAATCATAAGGGAATTCAAAGCGCTCCACCGTCTTTGCACTTCCACGGCGCTTATTTGACTTCCCATCCGCCTGAACCAGTATGTATAATACAGCGCCTGCGATTTTCATACCTAGTACTGTTGCTACCTGTATAATTTTGGGTGGGCATGATATTGAATGGGAAATCATGTAGGTATAGAAAACCAGCGCTATGTTCGGCTGACCACAAGACTGGAAGTGACGTCAGACGCGCGGTTTTCAACTGAGCCTTCAAAAAAGAAACACCAGTATGATGGCTGGTGTGTCCCTTTTTATGTTTGTGCCCATATCATATGTGCCTTTTGTATCACTTGTAGCATTTATGTATCAACTAAGCGCTGTCCCCTGACTACTTGGATATCTCCTTTTGGGGATACGCGCGAATATCATTAAAAGTTACATTTTAGGGGGGTGGAGCTTGCCAATGGCTGTGAGGAGTGCTTTCCTTGAGCTCCCGATCGGCCCCGGCATTATCCCACTTTACAGGACTGACACACTCACCTCACCTCCATGAGGGGACGCAGAAGGAGAACCTCGTCTACCCCGGCGCCCTCCCAGAGATCCTCCGGTGCCATTTCCCGCTTTTTTGGTCAACGTAGCCAGCCTGTGGACCGCGGCGAGGAGGACGAGTCAGCCAAAATGTGTCCTACTGTTTTAAGGTTATTACCAATTGCCGCTAAGCCTAGTAGGGTGGCTCTGTGCTTTTCCCTCTCCTCCCTCACCTATGGATAGCGAGCTTAGCTGTCACTTGTGACAAGAGTCACTTCCTAGTATATTATTGAGCCCTTCCGTTTGGCTCTCCCTGTTCTACTGCTCGGCTACACCTCATTCTTGTGTTCCTGTTGTCTGTGTCTAACGTCTGTTTACTTTTCATAGTGTGCCCTCCTGCCCCCTCCTTTTACCACAGTTGACATGAACTATACGCCCCTGAGTTCCATAAGCGATACCATAGGCTACTGATGGCTCCAATATCATTCTGTACCTACAATGTCCGGGGTTTTAATAAGCCGGAGAAGCGGAACCAGATACTCTATAGTTTCCACAAAAAGAGGGTCATGATAGCCATGTTCCAGGAGACCCATTTTAAAGCCTCCTCCATTCCGAAGTGCACTAATAGGTACTATCACTCTTGGTTTCATAGCCCCAATCCTACCAGTAAATCCAGAGGGGTATCCATAGCGCTCCACAAAAACCTACGACACTCGGTTATAGCCTCTGATATTGACCCTAATGGTAGATTCCTCCTTCTGAAGCTCTTGTTTGATCGATGTGTGTACACTGTGGCTAATGTATATTTTCCCAACCAGGGCCAAACCTCCTTCGGATCCAGACTACTAAGACGGCTCTCCAGATTTGCAGACGGGTCTTCAATCATTCTTGGTGGGGACTTCAACTTGGTGATGGATCCCGACATTGATACATCCGCCGGTAGGTCCTCAGTCTCCTCAGTGTCTCTCCGTAAGATTAAATCTGAGCTTTCCGCTCTGCGGTTGGTGGACCTTTGGCGTGTTCTGCATCCAGGCATAGTTATGGGAGGTTGGACCTGCTATTTGTGTCACAGCAACTCCTAGATGCCAGCCCTAAAAGCTCTACCGACAACTTCATTTGGTCAGACCACGCTCCAGTTTATGGCCTTATTGCATGCCAAGATACCCGTCCAGGTCCATTCTCGTGGCGTTTAAATGACAATCCTTTAAATGACATTGTTTGTTTAGCTGACGTCAGGAAGGTCATAAAAGATTTTGGTTTAGATCACCAAGAACATCCACCCCCCTCACCGGTAAAATGGGAGGCTCTAAAGTGTGTGCTGAGGGGCATCTTCATCTCACATGGCTCTAGACTGAAGAAGGAACGTACCCATAAGTTGTCAGTCCTCCTATCTGAATTAGACCGTAAAGAAGCCCAGAATAAGGCCTGCCCTAATACCGTCCTTAAATCGGATATCTCCCTCCTAAGACAACAAATTTTACAGATCCTAGACGGTGCTTTGAATACAATAATAAGTGTGGGAGGTGGCTTGCTAGAGTAATTGACCCTCGGGGTCCTTTGACCCATGTAGAGGCCCTGAACGCCTCCTCGGGAGGGCTAATTCACGCACCATCTGAGATATCAGCGGAATTTAGATCTTACTATTCGACTCTATATAACTTTCACCCTATGGAGGGGGCACACAACCCCCATGCGGAAGAAATGATGCAACGCTATCTCTCTTGCTTTGGCCCTAATCGGATTCCCATTGACGCAGTGTCCTCTCTGGAGGCAGACTTCACCCAATCGGAGATCAAACGCGATATTAGTGACTTGAAGGTCGGTAAATGTCCGGGCCCGGATGGGCTGTCACCGCGTTTTTATAAGGTTTTGACTGAAAACCTCACCCAGACCATGGTGGATGCCTTCAATTCTATATCTAGGGACTGCCCCTTTCTGTCACAAGCCCTGCAAGCGCATATAACAGTTATACCCAAGCCGGGACGGGACCATACTGCTTGTTCAAACTACAGGCCCATTTCCATTTTGAATGTCGACCTTAAACTTTGTCAAAATCCTTGCCCTGAGACTACACCCCTTCATCCCAGAGTGTATACATAGAGAGCAGGTGGGATTCGTACCGGGACGCGAAGCCCGAGACAATACCCTTAAATCTCTAAGTCTAACAGCTAGGGTGAAATCACTTTAAATTCCCCTGTGCCTTCTAGTAGTCGATGCCGAGAAGGCATTCGACAGGGTTAACTGCCCATTTTTAGAGGAAACACTAATTCATATAGGTCTGGGTAATAACATGGTTCAAAAGATCATGGCATTATACTCCGCTCCTTCATTTTGCGTACTGGTTAACGGATTGCTATCATCTCCTTTTCTAATTCGAAACGGGACAAGACAGGGATGCCCCTTATGGCCATTTCTATACATCTTAGTGATGGAGTAACTGGCAAATTCCCTCCGAGCAAACCCTTCCATTAGTGGTTTTAAAGTCGGTAATTCCGAACATAAACTATCATTATGTAATGACCGGCGCCACGCAAAGGGAGGGAAAAGGGAAGGCCCTGCCCAAGGGAGAGGGAAAGGTGGTGACCCCTGACTCACCTTGCGGCTGGCACCTGACTGCCCTGACGTCCCTAGATGGGTTCCTCACCCGTACGCCGATCACGTGCCTAAACCTTGGCTTTCCCTAAGATGAGCCCTAGGTAGTGGGATCACTAGTGGGTGGGTGGGATCACTAGTCCGCACCACTGACACTAAGAGGAAAACACCAAGGAGAGGACAGACAATACAGACAAACATATAATCCCAGGTGGGCGACAACAGCAGACCACAAAGGCCCAACAGGGATCCGGAGGGTAACGTTCTGGAACAACAACCAAGGAACGCAGCAACACAGCTCCAGTGGGTCAGAATAGAAGTCCAGGCAGGAAGCTCTATATCTGGCAACCAGAGAAGTGGGAGAGGGGAATATAAGGAGGTTGGGAGTGCTGGACAAGGAACAGCTGAGGAGAAGGAGCTACGGATCCCTGAGTGAGCCAAAAAGGGTTGCAAAGCAAACCCAGAAAGCTACCATAAAGAAACAGCCTTTCTACATAGAGCGCGCAGCCAACCGCTGCGACTTCCTGACCCCGGGTATAACGGAGTCAGGCGCGGTTCTTGACACCCTCGTGACACATTATTTGCTGATGATTTGCTCATCTATCTAACCGCCCCCAGAGTTGGCTTAACGTCGGCACTTAACCACTTCACGTCACACTAATGCCGATAGGCGTCAGGACGGCGGCGCTCTCAGGTCTCAGCGATGCCTATTGGCGTCATCTCGCAGTTCACAAGTTGAACTACAGCTGCCAGCGCTGATCATTGGCTGGCAGACTTTAGATTTTTAAAATAACCAATCAAATAGGTATTTCATATGCTATTTTGTAAATAGGTCTGATATACCTGCTACCTGCTACTCTGGTGGTCCCCTTTGCTGGGATCGACCACCAGAGGACACAGGCAGCTTTGTAAGTAGCACCAAACACCACACACACATTACACCCCCCCCCCTGTCACTTATTAACCCCTTATTAACCCCTGATCACCCCATATAGACTCCCTGATCACCCCCCTGTCATTGCTCACCCCCCTGTAAGGGTCCCTTATCACCGCCAGTTACTTAGCTACTTGTTAGGTAGTTAGCGCCCAGCCCACCGCACCACAGTCACTGATTAGTCGCTGATTAACGTCATCGCTGTCGCTAATCAGCACTAGTACTATATAGTACCTGTAAGTGATCAAGACTGATAGCAATCAGATCTATGTCAGTACATTAGGGTTACCTTAGGCTCTACAAAAAACGCAGTGTCCACACTTGTGCCCACACTTGCGTTCAGTCCGCCCTACCGCAGTGACAGAATTTTTTTTTCTTCTGATCACTGCAAAAAGACTGTAAAATCGCTGTGGCGCTATAAAGATCACATTTGAGCTTTCTGGATCTTTATTAGCGATCGCAGCTTTACTTCGCAAGTACTCCTTTTTACTAGGTAGGTGTGCTCTTTTTCCTGGGTAGTCTCAGAGGAATACCCCCTAAATTTAGTTAGCCCAAAATGTCAGAGGGGGAATCCCGCTGAAGAGGCCTACAGGATTCTGGCCCTGAATGATGAAAGCGATGGGGACGCCTCACCTGCTGAATCCAGTGGTTCAGAATATGAACCTGTAGACAGCAGTGGCACTGTAACTGCTAGGGAAGATAACGAGGTTGAGGTCCCTGCTATGGTCAGGCGTACCCGACCCCATGTCAGTGTTCTGCATACCCCGCGTGATGAGCCTCATTTGCAGCAGAGTGGTGCTAGCACTGATCTCTTTTATGGTGCGGCTTACACCAGCAGCGCAGCACATCCTGGACCTTCTACCAGCACTGCCGTATTTTCTGGTGAAGTGGCGAGCACCAGAAGGGCAGTTCAAGCTGGTATGGTGGCACGTGCAGTAACTCCCACATTGCAGCCACCACGTTCACAGGCCCATAGAGCCCTTAGTCTCCCAGAGGTGCTGGCAAACCCAAATTGGCAATCCCCTGCTTCCGCCGCACCCGTGTTGCCCCCTTTCACTGCCCAGTCTGGAGTTTGCGTGGAGACAGCTCATTTAGGATCAGCCCTTGAGTTTTTTGAGCTGTTCTTCACCACGGATCTCTATGACTTTGTTGTGGCAGAAACCAACCGCTACGCCACACAGTATATAACCGCCAATCTGGAAAGCTTCTATGCCCAGCCTTTCCGGTGGAAACCAGTCACAGTTTCCGAATTTAAAATATTTTTGGGCCTCATCCTCAGCATGGGTCTAACTAAAAAAAATGTATTGCGGCCCTATTGGTCTAAAGACCCAATACATTACATGCCCATGTTATCTGCTGCTATGTCCAGGGCATGTTTTGAGGTCATCATGCGCTTTATGCATTTCACTGACAATAAAACCTGTCATCCAAGAGGCCACCC